>NC_092137.1:11563028-12166778 GCF_043159975.1 Macaca nemestrina | reverse complement strand
TAAAAATCCAAAATCAACAGATGTCCACAGCACTAATAATAAAGCACCAACTTTTTAAATGTTACTTTTTTCATAAATTAGAGCACATTAAAGGTTATCCCCATCATAATGTCACTCTCACTCACGTCGCAATATGTGCTCCAAAACGGGAAAGGAGGGAATGGAATTAGAGTGAACAGCTGGGGACAGGGCTGCGAAAAGCATCCAACAGATGTTCACTGAGTCCTAGGTCCTGGGCACTGCGCTAGGCACCTCGGAGGAAACAGAGCAAGACCTCTGCCCTGTGTCACCTCAAAACCCGGAAGTGAAAACAACCAAACCAGAGCAGGTAGCCCCAGCCACCAAGACCTCAAACCATTCAGAAATGGGATCTGCAAAAATAGGACCTTCTAACTCCATTCTGGAAAAACTGCTATTTGATTTTGCTTTCATCTTTGCCAGCTTCCAGATCAGGAAAAGACATTTTGCTCAACAAAATCGCTATCTGAGTCTGTCAGTCTATTATTGCTTCCCCCAACTACAAGAAGGACCCATTTCAAAACCTCACCAGGGCTGTTGGGATTTTCAGATTCTGCTCGGGGACTGTGGGGATTTGTTTCACGATCTTGTTGGAGAAAAAAAAAAATTAAATAAATAAATTGGTGGCGTTGCAACTGCTGTTGTTTTGAAATGTTTCGGTTTTATTTTGAGGCTTGTATTTTATGAGTATCTGTTTCTACATTTGGAGCTCATGCAATATGCATGGTTTCTTTATGAGATGTGATATGCATTTGTGGAGACTGCACTGCCTGCCAGACTGTGTTGAGAAAATACATTTCAGTTACACCTGACCGGAAACCCATCTGCCCATGCCGCATGGACACATGGCCGATCCTGGGATAGCATGGGAAGCCCCGGAGGCTGCTCAAGGATCTCTCAGCTAGAAGACATCCCAGAAGAGAAGTGGTAGATTACAACTGTTGAGGAATACTCATTATTGGAAATAAATACAAATTTTTAGTCTACAGCCAGACCACCCTGAATATGCCCCATCTCATCTGAAATAAATATAAATTTTTAATGACTTTTTCATGGAAAAGTGACAAGTAATTAAAGGTTTTTGAGGAATAGCAAATGGTAACCAATTCTTAACTAGAATTCTTCCTCTCAAAGCTGTGTGAGGGGTAAACACAGGAGCAAAAGCATGAGTACCCAGCTGAAAACAACTAAAAAGTGGTGAAAATTATCACTATTCTTGTTTCTAACTTCATGTTATTATTGCCTAGCACAGGGCCTGGCACATACTGGGTACCGAATAAATGGCAGCTACATTTTGCTATTTTTAATACTATATTTGAACCTTCAGCACTTGGCTCAGGACCTGGGACACAGTCGGCACTTAGCAAATGTCTATCAAGTACATGAATGAATAGCAGGCAGAGCTGGTATTTGGCCGCAAACTCCTTGGCAGATTATGATACTAATATTTTTTCTCTTAACTCAGCTGCAAAGATCCAGATCATGGGCCACTAGGAGCCTCTCCCTGGAGAAGACAGTCCCACCAAACCTGAAGATTCCAAAGTCCTGGCTGAAATCATAGCTATAGACACCGTATGCAGAGCTGGCATTGAATTCACTCCCTGCCAAGTCCTGAGCAAGCTTAGCAGTAGGTTTAAGGCTGCTTCTCAAATTGTATGAGATGCTGATTGAAGATCTCAGTTGAAAACAGGCTTTGTACACGCAGAGCACACCCACAGTGGCTTTAATCATGGTCCAAAGGAAAGGGAACTTGTTTTGTTTTGTTGCACTGAGGGTATGCCCACATCCTCTGCAGGCCAGTGGCGGCAACGCCTAGCTGGGAGCAGCAGAAACCCTCTGGGGTGTTCATCCTTCCACGCATGCAAATGAGAAGTGAAAATAGATTCCTCTTGTCTCCTTGAAATACCACTTTTTTTCTCCCCTGTTTCCTCTTCCCCTCTCTCTCCCTTTTGGAGTCCTTAGCGGTTGTGATCTCCGAGATGCTAGAACTCATCATGACCCTCTATCATCTTCTAGATGTTCTTTGCTCTTCCTAAATAGAGGGTCATGATGGTTTTATTTAAAAAAAAAAATGGCAACTATCATTTCATGGGTACTAAGAAGGGCTAAGTGATTTCTTTATATTGATCCCAATTCACACAAGGTAGACTTTATGATTCTTACTGTAGATGAAGAAACTGAGTCTGGAGAGGCTACTAAATAGTGGAACTCAAATTTGAAACCAAATTCATCTGGCTCCCAAGACCAAGCTTCCCTAAGCATTACTTCCAATATGGGGAGATGGGAGCCCAGCCTATACTTTACCATAAAGGACTAGACACATCTCCAGTTTTAGAGCATTTGGAGAAGTTCTTAAGTAACGGCAGTGTTTGGTGTTCCCTCCTCTTTCATTTTTTCCATCCAAAAATCCATTTATCTGATCCTGTCAAATGAATATTTTGACCAGCTGCCCTTCTAGGTCCTCAGCTTTTTCACATGCTGTCTCCTGGAATTCCTTTTCCCATCTCTGGAACAGGGCAAATAACTCAAGCAGAAGAGCAAAGAACATTAGATCAAACCCACACTTCCACACGTATAAGCTTTATGAACTTGGAAAAATTATATCACTTCCATGATCCTCAGTCTCCCTTTCTGTTAACCAGGAACTAAGTGATTCTACCGCCTCCCAGAGTTTCCGTGTGGATTACATGACTCCCACGCTGTGAGCCTCAGGCTGTCCTGTAAGTTTAGTTCTGGCCGATTCCTTAGAAGATCCTAGAGAAGGCAATTTAATTTCACGAAGAGATGGAGTTTTAGCATTGATCTGTTCCTTCACCCCACAGACCACACCTGTTTCTCTAAATACTTTTCTGTGTGCCTTGTTCTTTTGAGTGAAATTTACTCCAAAACCTGAAACTCATCCCTGGCAAGGTCTACGGAGCCTTGAATTTCTCAAAGGCACCAACCTCCTGGAATCCCAAGCTTTTTATGAACCTGTATTATAGCATTCATTCTGCCTACAAGTATCTTCCCTCACATCCTAGGTCCACTGAGGGCTAATAGAGCCTGAATCAGGCTGAACCTTACCACATCCCTCAGACACTGCAATTTGGACTATTGACCCCGCACCTTAGGGACAGGCTAAAGCCTGCTCTATTCTCCTAGCACCACTCCTGTCATCAGAGCAGAAATTTGAGATCAGAAAAACCTGAGCTTAAATTCTGACCCTGTGTTCTCCTCTAGCTATGGAATCTTGGGTAAATTCTTCATTATTGCTAGTTTTATGGTTTTGGTGATTTGACTTTGTGCATATGCAAACCAACTGGCACATCATAAATACTCCTATATTTGTTTTCTATCAAGAGGCATCATCTTTCCCATAAGAGCATTGCGCCAGATCCAGTATCATTTATTTCTTTTCTTTTTTTAATTTGTATAGAGACAGCATCTCCCTCTCTGGCCCAGGACTGGGTGCAGTGGCGCAATCATAACTCACTGTAGCCTTGAACTTCTAGCCTCAAGCAATCCTTCCACCAAGTGGCCTTGAGCTTCTACCCTCAAGCAATCTTCCCACCAAGTGCTGGGACTACAGGGGTGAGACACCACTCCTGGCCTGGTCCAGCATTCTTTATAGCTGAATTTATCCAAATTAAGACAGTTTAGATAAGAAACATTATTTTAAAATGTCTGACATATAATAAGAGCTCGATGAGCAGTTGTTGTTGCTGCTGTATTATTTTATCATCATTGTTATCATCGTCATCATCATTATCTACTACATGTGGAGCCTCTTATATGTGCTAAAACCTGTACTGGGCACTTGTAACCACTATTTCTAATCACTGTAACCCTGCAAGGTAGAAATCATTACCCTTTTTCCTACAGACAAGGAAACTGAGGCTCAAGAGAGAAACTAGCCACACAGCTAGTTAAGTGGCCACATCAGGATTGTCTAATGGTATCTAACCAGTACGTAATCTCCCTTTAAGAATCGAGTGAAAGAGAAACATAAAATAATAATAATAATAACAATAATAATAATGGGATTCCTGCTCTCCCACGAGAGTGCTCGGAGGAAAAAGTTTAAGTACATCCAACTAGGACCCCAACTAAGAACCGAGAACGGGGCTGTCTGGAAGAAAGAGGATGCATGCAGGAGAGCTGGGGAACACTTGAGGGCTTGAGCTGTACCTGAAGATGTGTGGGGAACAAAGGAGAACTTCCAGGATCCTGGGCAAGAGGAGACGGGGATGGGGTGAGAAGCCACCTATACTCACTGAGCATCTACTGTGTTCCTGCCCAGGGTGGACAGCGTGCATGTGAGCTCACTCAATCCCGATAGAAATCCCAGGTGGTTCTCTTTTATCTCGACTTTGCAGAGGAAGTAGCATAGTCATGCAAATAATAAGTATGAAAGCAAAGGTGGAAATGGGGAGGGCATATCCAGGAAATGATTTTACTTCAGCACATCCCCAGGAAGTCCCTTTACCAAGGACTCATGAAGGAGAAATTACCAGGTCACTTTTGCCCTAAGTGCAGCATACTGTTTCTGGATTTCATTTTGTTCTCAATATTTGTCTGCTCAGCCTGTGTGGTGAGCTTCACATGTAGAACAAAGGTGTCCATTCTTTTTCGATTCGATAGTGTAAATCTCATGATTTCATTCTTTCCCTCAACCAAGCAACCAATTTTCACGGACCTTCTCTTACTGTGTGGCTCCACTCATAGAGGCTGCGACATAAAGATCAGTCACCCCAGAGACCCTGCCTTCAAAGCTGCTCTGCCACGGCTCCTGCACTCACGCGAAATGTTGTGCTGTCGCCAAATGAACATAATGACGAGTGCATTGAATGTTAATTACAGCATGGAGTAAACTCAGTTATATACCATGTTTCATTGTCTACTTTTCTTGATTGTCCAATCTGTAACCCACTGACCAGCCATAAATACTTATAATTATTTTCTTTCATCATGCTCAAAACCACTAATTAGAGTAATTACGGCAAAGTATAGTTAACATGAATCAAGCTGGCATGAAGCAAATCATACCCTAGTCCCCATTTTGGTTTTCCTTGAGGTTCCTCAGTCTTGTCTTAGTTTCCCAGGCCAAGATCCACCCAATGTGCTGAAACGTTTCAATTACCTGGCTAGGCCACACCCTCCTATCCACCGTGACTTTAGGCAGGGTAAAGCTTGATAATAAATGAATATTTCCATAGATTCATATTTGGCTGGTCAGATCTCTGATAATTTCCAACTCCCTTGTAACCAGCTACGCTCTCTCATCTCAGGTAGCTTAATTTTATGGCCTGAATTCCAGGCCTGAAGGCTTGAGTGTCCGTTGCTTTGTCATGATAGTCCCATTAGCATGAAGATTTATTTTTAAAGACATTGCCCCGGCACACAAAGAGAAATGGTGTACAGTAACAAAAGAGCTCAGCCCATAAGACACACATGCGGTGCAAGGCCCCTGGCACTCGTTCACTGTGTAGCATGGTGGAGTCACTTCAACCCGCTGAGCCTGGGATTCCCCGGCACTACAGGTCAATGCTAATACCTGTCTCAGAGGATGGGTGAGGTGTGGACGCGAGGGTGCCTTATCAACTGCTAAGCACTCTCCAGTTGGAATTATTTTTACTCTGTAAAGCTCTGGCCATGTTGTGAATAGGGAAAGAAGTACTAGAGTCCATAAGGAAAGAAATGCATTTCATGGCAGATGCTCTGATTTTAAGTTCCTAGGTGTTTCAATGGTGGTGATGGTGGTGGTGGTGGTTCATTTTTGGTGGGTTTATTCTTTCAGAAAATCCACCTGCATCCTCAATCATCCTCAATCATCCTCACTCATGCCCTAAAATGAGTCTACACAGAGCAGGCTGGCAGGTCCCATTCCTTGCCCTAAGGTGGTGGCACTTGCCTGATCTGCATGTGACATTCCAGACACATCTGCTCCTGCTGCTCCCCCACACCCCACTAACATGGTCATAGCCAAGGCTGCCACTCGGAAGCCAATTTACAAGGAAGCCCATGACTCTTAGGCTCTAGGACCCTTCACTTAGGCAGACCCTTTCCAAAGCCCTAAACCCCATTTTGTATTCACAATTTTGTATTCTGTTATGGATGAACTGTGTACCCCCAAATACATATATTGAAGCCCTAACCCCAAGTACATCAGAAGGTGACTGTATTTGGACATACAGTCTTTAAAGAGGTAACTAAGTTAAAATGAGGTTACTAGGGTGGGTCCTAATCCAATCTCACTGGTACCCTTGCAAGAAGAGGTTAGTATATACATCTACTATGTACCCACAAAAATTAAAAATTATAATAGAATAAAATAAAGAGAGGTTAAGATGCAGACACACAAAGGGATGGCCACGTGAGGACACGGGGAGAAGACAGCCATGTGCAATCCCAGAAGAGAGGCTCAGAAGAAACCAACCCTGCTGACACCTGGAGCTCAGACTCCCAGGCTCCAGAATCTCTGCTGCTTCTACAGTGTCTGTCGTTTAAACCACGCAGCCTGTGGTACTCTGTTTCAGCAGCCCGGGTCATTTGTCTATTCCCTTTTTTTAAAGGTCGCCAAAAATGTAAAAACACCAAGCACCACGGAGCCTGATCCACCTCAACTTGCTGTGAACACATGATTGGCTCACACGCCAATGTCGGGCCAGAGCTGATCAGAAATGGAGGTGTGGGAAGACAGTGGGAGAGAGATGCATTTTACTGCAGAGTGAGAACAAGATCTTCCTATGGGGAAGGGAGAACAGTTCCTGAAACAAAGGGCCGGTCCTCAGTTTGACGCAGTTTCCTTCAGGGTGGACCTGTTCTCGAGTCCTGTGCCATGCACATCCCCCACTCAGCTTCTGGTTCATTCAGACACCCCGTGTGCAGGTGCCCAGCACCCATCCCTACTCCACCAGTGTGAGTTCTCTTTCCCTAGGTCTCTGAAAAGAAGGGACAAGCAGAGCTGGGAAAGGGCTCCCACCAAAGTGACAACTGCAGAAAATTAAAGCAATTTCTGGAAGCCTTTCTAAAATTCCCAGCTCATAGGGCAAAGGCCTATCAAGGTTCTGATTTAGGAAAATTACAGGCTGCTTAGCTTCTCAAGTTATCTTATAATCACTGAGTGGAGAGAGAAGCAGATGTTGGCATCTACCTGAGAACTATAAAAGGGAAAACAGAGGGCAGATATTAAAAACATGTATTATTTCTCAGAAGGAAAAATAGGTCTTCAAGTATGACAGTTGGCATTTGGGTGGCACAGTGTGTAAAACACTCTCACCTTCTCTGTCTCATGTAATGGTCACAATGACCAGACAAATCAATGACCTTACCTTATCATTATCCCCTTTTACTAGATAAGCAAACGGAGCCCCAAGTCTGCACAAACAGTAACATCATTGAAATCTGGTCCTTTGAATCCAAACTCCTTTGTCATCATAGCATGCATTTATATATATAGCCCCTCCTACGTGTGCCTGTGAAATACTTTGTGCTTACTATTTTTAATGAGAAAAACCATAAAATGACTTTTTTTAGTCAAAAACACATCAGGGATCTGTGTTTCCTAATATTCAGGATCCAGCTGACCCCTTAGGCCACTTGGCACTTGACTTCGGAGTCCTCCCAGGTGAATGGAGCCCTCCTCTTCCTCTCATCTGTGCCCCACGCCCTATAGTACCTGGCACACCAAAGGTGTCCTCAAAGTTTGCTAGGCCCTGATCTCCCTGCCTGTGGTTTCTCAGATCCTGGCCCACCCTTGGCTTCAATTCCTGCCCTCAGCCCCTCACCCAACTACCCTGCTCCCAGAATTCCATCCTTCCACCTAGGACTTCCTGCCCCTCCATCCTCAACAAGCAGCTGGGGATGAGAGCCCTGCTGCCTCTGATCTGACCACTGCAGGTGACACCCTCTTATGACTCCCCGCTGCAGCCTTCCACCCACCTGATCTGGGCCCTTCTTCTCCTTTTACAGGCCCTGGTGGTTCCAGTATCTCTGTCATGATGAAGCAGACCACCCACCTCTGGTTCTGCCAGGCAGGCCCTAGCCCTCCCTAATAATGAGAATAAAAATAACTGCCATTTACGGAGTCCTTACTATGAAACAGATATGCAATGGACTGAGTGTTTATGTCCTGCCCAAATTAATACGCTGAAATCCTAACCCCAAGATGGTGGTATTAAGAAGCAGGATATCTGGGAAGCCATTAAGTTGTAAGAGTGGGATTCTCCTGAATAGGACTGGTACCCTTATTAAAGGGACTCCGGAGGGCTCTCCTGCCCTCTCTCCACCATGTGAGGACACCATAAGAAGACAGGAGTCTGCAGGCTGGAAGAGGACCCTCACCAGAACCTGACCCTGCTGGCACCCCGATCCTGGACTTCCAGTCTGCAGAACTCTGAAAAATAAATTTCTGCTGTTTATAAGCCACCCAGGCTATGGCACTTCATTATAGCAGCCCAAACAGACTAAAACACAGATATTATAAAAAGTGCTTCCTATCCATCATCTCATTCAATCCCCAACAGATCTATGATCTTGTAAATGGTATGTGTGTGTGTATATATATATCTCTTTTTTGATTAATACTTTTAATTACATGATTGTAATTATACAATTTCCACTATTTTATATTTTGTATAAAACCAGTTCCAACTCACATGATTTTCAAATGTGACAATACGTATCAAACTACATATATATGCAAAGTTTACAGGCCATTAGGAAGCTTTATCTTTTTTTTTTTTTTTTTTTTGGAGACGTAGTCTCGCTCTGTCGCCCAAGCTGGAGTGCAGTGGCCGGATCTCAGCTCACTGCAAGCTCCGCCTTCCGGGTTCACGCCATTCTCCTGCCTCAGCCTCCCGAGTAGCTGGGACTACAGGCGCCCGCCACCTCGCCCGGCTAGTTTTTTTGTATTTTTTAGTAGAGACGGGGTTTCACCGTGTTAGCCAGGATGGTCTCGATCTCCTGACCTCGTGATCCACCCATCTCGGCCTCCCAAAGTGCTGGGATTACAGGCTTGAGCCACCGTGCCCGGCCAGGAAGCTTTATCTTAAAAATATCTTCAGGAAAATAAACATGCATTCAACCAGTTCTCTTGGATTTAAAACATATGATTAGAAATATACACTATAAAAATCAGGACAATGATTGATCAGTACTATCAGTTACATTTTAAAATGGTATATATTTTAGCCCCTGGGTTAGATACTATAAGCTGCATTTCACGAAGGAGGAAACTAAGGCATAGGGAAGGGAAAGGGTGTGGTTCAGGGACAGGCAGCCAGGAACAGAAACAGACCCCTGATGTGCCCTGCTATTTGCAGTGCCTCACATCTACAGATGCAGAAACAAAGTCAAGGCTTGTAATGGTATGAGCAAAGCCACACACTTCACCCTGAGCAGACCCAGGGCTCTCATCTCAGGCTATCTGCCCCCAGGAATGGGGCTCTGCCCTCCATCTTCTGCTGTCTTCCTACGTGGAGAGGGTTTGGGGCAAGGTTATGGCTCTCAGAGTGTGACCAGGATAAACTGAGTCTGGGGCTGTGCTTAGATCATTCAGTTCAGCTGGTGTTTTAAGAGGCAGGGTAGAGTCAGGGAGCTGGGCCAGCCATTGGGGTTTGTCCAAGGAGAAGTCACATGACATGGTTCAAGAAGGAAGGAGGAAACTGATAGGGCCTGAGCTGGGGAAAAGGGAGAGGAGAACTGGGCAGCCCAGACATGAGCAGGGACCAGGTACAGGTGCCACTGATTAGTTTCTCCAATGCAAACATGTTGCTTTGGGTTCACTGGCTCAATTAGACATAGAGTGACCCTCCCTGAGCCTTATTGTAAAGGACCCACAAAGGGCCAAGATCCCCTTAGGATCCAAAAGATCTCACCCGTAAGTATTGAGACATCATCTAAACCCACTTAATAAACCGTAGACTGCCTGAATGGAGAATTTGGCTTTTATAGCCTCCCCTGCATCTCTGCCCAAAGCGAACCTGGAAGGGCCTGTAGAAGAGGAATGCTGGAGTCAATCAGCCCAGCCTGGCTCTGAAGGAAGGTCTGGCCTGCACTTGCACACCTGGACCACATAATTATGACTCATACCTTTATTCCAAATAGAAGATCTGAAACCCCACCAAGGTCTGTTTTGGGGTTTGTTTTAATGGAGTAACATAGCCACACCCCAGGGGCTTGGCTCACTCATTCATGGAGACAAGTCTTGGAAAATGTTTTATGTTTGCAAATCTTTGAGCTTGATGAGCTGTGACGACGTTTGCCCAACACAACCGGTCCTGTGTACTCAGGGTTTGGGCATTGCTCACACACCAGTGGCATTTCGGCACATGCTACACCCATAAATATAGATAGCATCTGCCCTGAAGGGTTCAAGGGCTTTGTCATGGTTGTTATCATGGCGGGTTGTGGTTTTCTTTTATTTTATAAAACCCACAAAATGATTGTTATGCTTTTCTAACAACAACAATACAATGTTGTTAAAAAAAATTTGAGCTGGGATTCAGATGGCCCGGGTACAAGGCCCAGCTCTGAATTTACTCTCTTTGTAACCAGGAAGAAGTCAACAAACTGCTGTGAGTCTCAGATTTCTCATCTGTAAAATGGGGATGACAATCTTCATTTCATGGGTTGAGTGTTTGCCCTTCCTGTTTCCCATGGATAAGGCCCCAAATCAAAGCATTCAGGAAAGTATAATGTGAATTGCAAATCGCTGTCTAAGTGGGATATATGCCATTTTTTCTCCATTTTGAATTCAATGAGATACGCTACACTAGGTCAGGTGACACACACCTGAAAGTTACAGCCATATACATAATTGGATATGTCAGAAGAAAGTCTCTAATCTGGAAGTTTACCTATGAGGCTGTAAGAACCAGCTATTGACTCCTTTTTATGCACCAGGTATGACTAGCCATTGGGAATGCAGCACTAAGCAGCACGCTTCTTCCCCAGAGTGAAATCCACAGTCCAAACTTTAAGTGAATAACTAGAACCTAAAAGTGTTCAGAGCTGTCATAACGGAATGGTACCAACACTATGAGGAATGAAAGAAAAGGCCCTCCTAGAGGAGGGGACAACTGTGCTGGATGCTAAAAAGGGAGGAGAAACTTGCTAATAAAGCCAATAAGTCAGTAAACACAAGACAAAGAAAGAAAATGGCCCAGGCATCGCAGAGGAGTATGCCGAGAAAGACGTGGGCTTCCTTCCATAGTGCTGGGTCGGTGGAGAAAGGGGAGCTGCGATGATGTACGAGGGGGTAGCCCAGCTTTCCTGACCCACCCAGCCACCTCACTTGGTGGGAGAGAGAGAGGTAGGAAGGTGGGAGATTTCAAGGAGAGGGGATGAGGGGTGAGAAGGGGCAAAAGACTGGGTGTGACAAGGGGCTGCTGAAGAGACACGTGGTCAGGAAAGGCTTCACCCACTCAGGAGTGAAGGGAAGAGGTGAAGCCACCTCCACCTTTGCCATGCCCCACTTTATCTTCAGGTCTTGATGCCTGGCAAGGCACCAAGCTGCTCAGAAGCAAATGAAAAGAAAGAAGCAAACTGAGAACGGCCCAAACGTGAGCGTCAGCTTTGTAGGAGGTGGGCCCCAGGAAACGTGTGACTGACTCTGCAGCTAGTGTTCCCAAGGTGACATCATGTAAAGGAAAGTTCAAGTTTCAGTGTCGCAGAGTAATTTTATTGCCCCCTTTTTGCATCTTCGCTGGTGGCTTTCGAGCCATCTTCTCTCAGCTCTCATCTTCTCCAGCTGCGGAGTAAACCAAGGCATGAGAATGGGCAGCTTGGGCACATTCGCTGGGCCTCTTTCCCTCTGGTGGATGAAGTGCCTCCTCCTTAAACCAGAACCATCTGTGAAAAATGACTGGGAGGCACAAAAAGTGCTGGAACCACAAAATTCCAGCTTTGGTTTTGGCTTTCTGGCAACAAAAGAATAAAAACACAGTTCTTATTTCTCCAAATATTTCCTTCTCCACTGTCTGCTCCGGCCTGACTTCAGTCCCCGACGAGGCAGCACTGATGCCCCTGTGGCCCACTCCCTCTGCTGTCTTTGGAGATATTGCTGGAATGCACGTTAAGGTCATGGTATTGGCTAGGAATAAAATGAGTTTTTCAAAAAGGACAAACTTCATAAATCCTGGCTCGTTCCCACACAGGTGTATAGAAGAAACAGAAGAAATGCTTTTTTCTGTGTTTCTGTCTTGCCAAGACCCAAAAATGAAAAACAATTTTTTTCCATAGAAGGTATCTGTTAAGGGACTTGAAGTGAGTCCAGAGAAAGGCAGGTTGTGAGCTATTAAAGTGTCTTGCCCAATATCTGCCAACAATGGCCGTCAAGTCTCCTCACACAGCATCTACCCACGTTATTATAATCAGGGTCTGCCCAGTGCGTCACCTGATGAAGACCACAGCTCGGGCCGACTGGATGGGGTAGGACCAAGATATCTACAGAGATGAGAGAGGGATGTTGGAAAATTCACTCTCCTCCACACCACAGGAAGGTTTAAAGATCCAAACCAAACCAGAGCTCGCTCAAGTGTTAGGAGATGTAAAATAATGTGGTTTGGGGTGCACAAACGTTTTTAGCTATAAATACCTTCTAGATTGTTCCAATGCATTGAGCCAAAACCTAAATGCTGTGAGGTTTCAACCAACCGAATGGTTCCTTAAATAAACACTATGCAAGGACAAAAATTACCAAAGTGAATTTGAAAGAACAGAGACTGACTCTAAACGGATGACCTGAGTGAGGAGGGTGTGTGCAGGCCTTCCATAGCAAGTGTTAGCTGGGGGCCTTTGGCGGGCTAGGCCCTGGTCAAACTCATTCAACTCCACACCTGTGTTCACTCTTCCACCAGAATCCCATAGAAGGACACTGGTGCTCTGCACTGTAAAAAGGAAAAACCCCAAACTCCAGAAAGTTTAAGAAAATCAGCTCCCAACTGGAAGTTGCTTCAGTCTGACTCCAAAGCCTACCATCCTCCACATGGGACCCACTGCCTCCATTCTCTGCATCTGTCTCTCCATCCATGTCTTTGCCTCTTCAGGGCAAAGGCACTGTCCCCTTTACCTAACGCTTCTCGGTGCCAGGTGGCATCTGGGATATTGGACATTATCTGAGTTTCCTGGGGCCACCATAGCAAATCACCACAGACCTGATGGTGATACACAGCAGACATTTATTCTCTCTCAGTCCTGGAAATTAGAAGCCTAAAATCCAGGTGTCTTCAGCCTTGGTTACTGCTGTGGGCTTTGAGGGAGAATCCATGCCCTGCCTCTCTCCTGGCTTCTGGGGGGTTTACCATAAATCCTTGATGCTCCTTAGCTCATGGACATATCACTCCCACCTCTCCCTCCATCTTCGCGTGATGTCTGCTCTGAGTCTGGGTTTGTGTCTTTTCTCCTCTTCTTAGAGGGGCAGCGGTCTAATATGGAATTAGGGCTCATTCTGATTTCATATGACATCATCTTAATTGATTATACCTGCAAAGACCCAATTTCTAAATCAGGTCACATTCACAGGCACCTGGGGCTAGGACTCCAACATACTTTTGGTGGGACAGAAGTCAACCCATAATAGAGAGAATAAACTTATATTTCTTGAATGAACCAAAAACCAAAAAGATCCTCCAGTGGATGTAGTGTTCTGGGAGCCTCTCTGGGCACATCAGGTCCCAGAGCATTACTGCTCTATCGTCTTCCCATGGCCTGAAGAAACCAGTCAAGCTGCCAAAGCTTGCACCATTCTGGGACCTCCTGTGTCTTGATGGAGTAAGAGAAACCTTTTCCCCTATAAGGCATCACACCCCATTCCCTTTCCCCCTAAAAAAAACCAGGACACTTTTACAACTGCACAATGGAGGCAGAAGCTTCCAGAAAGAGTAAATACATGAATCTAAGAGCCGCTTTTTGACCTATGACTTAGAGTACAGGAAGAATGCTTGTTATCCTGAAAAAAATTCACTCAGCAGGAGTAAACACTAAATCTCATCAAGTTTTTAAATGTAGCAATTACTTGTATAATACCTATCAACCAATGACATTATAAAGAAATACCAGCTTAGGCTTCCACTACTCTGGCTATAAAATCTTTTTTGTTTTGTTTTTTAATAATTGATTTTTCAAGAATGTTATACTTACAGACACATATACATTTTATGTCCTACCTCCAAGATAGCTTCAAATGAGAACGTTACTCGCTAAGAAGCTAACATCAACAAAAAACGTACAAAAAGTGGTTAACAAAGCCCACGTTAAGGGAACAGTAGAAAGTAGCTCAGAAAATGTAAATTCATTCAGGAAATAATCATTTGCATATACTGTTAAATATAATTTCCACCAGGTGCATGAAGCACATGAGTAATTATAGACCAGGAAAAAAAAGTGATAACCTTGTCTCAGCATGGACACCACCTCCTTTGATTATAAGGCAGTGCTTTGAAGAGTTAAATGCCCTCTGCAAATGCCAGGGGCTGGGGTTGCTGTTGCCTAAACTGTTCCTCCTCACAGCCTGGGCTGCACAGAAAGCAATTGCATAGGAGATATTTTACCCTCCCTTTTCTTTCATCTCCGTGGAAATACATGTTTCATTTAAGCCTGTGGTGCTTGGAACATGTTCCAAAGAACCCTGCGTTCTAACACCAAAATCAAAGAATGCTTGTCTTTTCCTAGCTTGCAGGGAGAACAATAAGTAAACGAATAGAAATTTCTCACTGTTCAGTGTTATTCTATAATTTTTTGTGAAGTGTTATTCTATAATTTTTTCCTAAGCATTTGGAACTCACTGTCTCTAGCCTACTAGGAAGCCCTGGAGATGACCCAGCAAAGGAGCATCATACCACCCCAGAGTCCCCACAGTGCCACATGCAGGCCACCCCTCACTGCCTGCCAGGAGGGGTAATGCCAGCTTGCATTTGCTTATCAATCCCCCCACCCCACTCTGAGGGCGATGACAGCAGGGGCCCTCTGGGCACTAGTGCGTGTCCCAGGTCTTGGCACCTGTGAGCTGGCAGTGTATGTTTGCTGTAAGAATGAGCAGATAAAAATGCAAATAAAAGCCACAATGAGATCCACCTTGCACTCATGTGAATGGTCACTATCAGAAAATGCACACACACACACACACACACACACACACACATAAAATAACCATTGGCAAGGCTGTGGAGAAGTTGGGACTCTTGTGCATTGCTGGTAGGAGAGTTAAATGGTGCAGCCATTTGTGGAAAACAGTATGGCGGTTTCTCAAAAGATTAAATATGGAATTTCCATATGATCTAGAAATTCCACTTCTGGGCATATTTCCAAAAGAATTGAAAGCAGGGTCTCACACAGACACTTGTGCATCCATATGCATGGCGGAATTATTCACAATAGCCAACAGGTGGAAGCAACTCAAATGTTCATCAGTGGATCAACAGAGAAACAAAACGCGCCACATACATACAATGGAATATTATTCAGTCTTCAAAGGGAAAGAAACTCTGACATACCACAACACAGATGAACCTTGAGGACATTATCCTAAGTGGAGTAAACCAGACCCAGAAGGACAAATATGGTATGACTGCACTGATATAAGTCACCTAGAGCAGCCAAATTCATAGACAAGAAGAGTAGAATGGTGGTTGCCTGGAGTTGGAGTGAGGAATGAGGAACTCTTATTAAATGGGAACAGGGTATCAGTCTGCGATGATGAAAAGACTTGTGGAGATGGATGATGATGGTTGAACAACAATGTAAATGTATGTAATGCCACTGAGTGGCACACTTAAAATTGGTTAAATTGTACATTTTATGTTAGGAATAGTTTACCAAAATTATTTTAAAAGAAGCAGATGATGAATGTCAACATTGAATGCATTCTGTCATAAGCACATGGCTTCTAGCAGCCCCATCACCTAACAAGCTTTAGAAATTTGACTGCAGTTGGTAAAGTGCAACTGGTAGTTATTTTAAGAATGTTAATTTAAAAAACAAACTATAACTTGTTTTTAATACAGAGCTCTAGAAAGCCAGAAAACATTGGCTCATAATCCCATTATTCAAATAATACCAATTGACCATACATATATACATATATATATATATATATATATATATATGTATATATATATGGTTTTTTTTTTTTTTGAGATGGAGTCTCGCTCTGTCGCCCAGGCTGGAGTGCAGTGGCGCAATCTCGGCTAACTGCAAGCTCCGCCTCCCAGGTTCACGCCATTCTCCTGTCTCAGCCTCCTGAGTAGCTGGGACTACAGGCACCCGCCACCACACCCAGCTAATTTTTTTGTATTTTTAGTAGAGATGGGGTTTCACCATCTTAGCCAGGATGGTCTCGATCTCCTGACTTTGTGATCCACCCACCTTGGCCTCCCAAAGTGCTGGGATTACAGGTGTGAGCCACCACGCCCGGCTCCAATTGACCACATTTTTTTTTTTTTTTTTTTTTGAGAAGGAGTCTCGCTCTGTCGCCCAGGCTGGAGTGCAGTGGCCGGATCTCAGCTCACTGCAAGCTCCGCCTCCCGGGTTCACGCCATTCTCCTGCCTCAGCCTCCCGAGTAGCTGGGACTATAGGCGCCCGCCACCTCGCCCGGCTAGTTTTTTGTATTTTTTAGTAGAGACGGGGTTTCACCGTGTTAGCCAGGATGGTCTCGATCTCCTGACCTCGTGATCCGCCCGTCTCGGCCTCCCAAAGTGCTGGGATTACAGGCGTGAGCCACCGCGTCCGGCCTGACCACATTTTTTAAAGTAAAAATACTACCCTGCACTGGATGAGGCTGCTCAGTGGTGTGCAATGTTATAAAATGAAAAGTACATGCATCTTTCCCTTCCTGGTCCCTCCCCCAAACGATAATCACTATTATCAGGTGCTTAATGCATCCTTTTAAGAATAGCAACAACATACACTATGCTTAGACTTAATGTTATGCTAACACATGTGAATGCACTTATAATTTTTAATTTTCACTTGGCATGTTTACCTTTACATTATGTTTTTATACATTTTATTTTATATTTACATGTTTTAAATGTGTGTATGATGAGATTTCACTTCATGGTCTGTGTTTCTGAAACACATGGTTTTGTGGAAGCTCTGATTTGTGTTGGGGGGAAATTATACAATTTGGTCCATATTGTGTGCATTTTACAGTATTGTGAATCTTGCCCTGAAAATATTTTTAGGGGTTTTTCCATATTAAGATATACGAAGCTACTTGATGACTGTTTAGTATTCCTGATTAAACATTTAGGCTGCTTCCAAGCTTGTTTTCCTTTTTTTTTTTTTTTTTTTTTCTTCACTCTAGCAAGTATTCATAGCAATGAAATTTGTAGATCGAAATATGAGCAATTTGTGTTTTAGCAGACATTGGCAAATTACAATCCATAATAGTAGCAACAACCTGCACTCCCATAATTTGTGAGAGTATCTGTTCTCCACCCCATCAGCCAGTCACTAGCAGCACTTCCCATGAGCTAGTGTTTTAATGTTTACCTTCCTAAGAAAAAAACACGGTAATTCATAATTTTTATTTGCATCTCCTTAACTAAGAGATGTATTGAACACCTTTTAAATGTACTTGTTCATATTCTTTATTGGCTTTTCTATTAATTTATAAATGTCTTATTGGTGGGCTCTTTAAAGATGAAGAAAATTAGCCTTTCATTTGTCATATTTGTTGCAGATCCGTTCCCCAGATGTTTGTTTTCCTTTGAGCTCTTCTGTGCCAAACAGAAATGCAAAATTTGTATATAGTTATATGTATATATCTTTTCTTTTATAGCTTCTGGGTTTTCTATGCTGCCTAGACTTTCCCTTCTCCAAGTTTAAAAATAAATACACTCAAACTTTTAGACAGGCTCTCTTTGATCAGTTTATACAAGGGTAAGCCAGTGGTACTACCTTGAATGGGATAAGATATAAGATCATGAATGGGAATATTAAGGCCAGCTATTAAAATGGAAGAGAATAGGCCGGGCATGATGGCTCACACCTGTAATCCCAGCACTTTGGGAGGCCAAGGTGGGTGGATCACGAGGTCAGGAGATCGAGACCATCCTGGCTAACACGGTGAAACCCTGTCTCTACCGAAAATACAAAAAATTAGCCGGGCGTGGTGGTGGGCGCCGGTAGTCCCAGCTACTCGGGAGACTGAGGCAAGAGAATGGTGTGAATCCAGGAGGTGGAGCTTGCAGTGAGCCGAGATCACCACTGCACTCCAGCCTGGGCGACAGAGCTAGACTCCGTCTCAAAAAAATAAATTAAAAAAAAAAAAAGGAAGTGAATAATACTTATATCAATTGATTTTCAACAAGCATGACAAGATAATTCAATGGGGGCAAGAATTCTGTTTTCAACAAATGACAACTGGATGTTTTACAAAACTATTGTTTTAAAACAATATGTGGCCAGGTGTGGTGGCTCACACCTGTAATCCCAGCACTTTGGGAGGCCAAGGCAGATGGATCACAAGGTCAGGAGATCGAGATCATCCTGGCTAACATGGTGAAACCCCATCTCTACTAAAAATACAAAAACTTAGCCAGACGTGGCTAATTTGGTCCCAGTCTAAATTAGTCCCAGCTACTCAGGAGAACTGCTTGAAACTGGGAGGCAGAAGTTGCAGGGAGCTGAGATCGTGCCACTGCACTCCAGCCTGGGCGACAGAGGGAGATTCTGTCTCAAACAAACAAACAATATGTAAAACGTGAAGTTGGACCACTACTTCACAGGTATAAAAAATCAACTCAAAATGGATCATATACCTAAATATAAAAGCTAAGATTATTAAACTTATAGAAGAAAACATAAGAGTAACTCTTTGTGGCTTTGGGTTAGGCAATGGTTTCAATTCATATATGACACCAACAGCACAAGCGATAAAGGGAAAAAAATAGATAAATTGGAATTCATAAAAATTAAAAACTTTTGAGTTTCAAAGAACATCATCATAAAGTGAACATATAACCCACAGAATGGGAAAAATTACTTGCAAATCACATTAATAAGGCATTTATATATATATATAAAATCTCATAGAATGCAACAAAAAGACAACCCAATTTTTTAAAGGGCAAAGGATTTAAATAGACATCTCTCTAAAGAAGATACATAAATGACCAATAAGCACATGAAAAGATGCTCACCATCCTTACCAATAGAAAAATTCAAATAAAAAATACAATGTTATACACTTTACATCCACTAAAATGATGAAAATAAAGAAGACAGACAAAATACAAGTCCGCAAAAGTAAAGCAAAATGAAAAATAACACATTTTGACAAAGATGTAGAGAAATGGGAACACTCATTCATTGCCGGGTAGATTGTAAAATGGTAGAATTACTTTGAAAAATAAGTGTGGCAATTCCTCAAAACATCAGACAGAGTTACCATATGACCCAATAATTCCACTGCTAAGTATATATCCAGGACAAATGAAAACACATGCCCTCATAAAAATTTGTACATGAATGGTCATACCAACATTATTCATAATAGCCAAAAGATGGGAAAAAACCCAAGAGTCCATCAACAGATGAATATGTAAATAAAACGTGGTATGTCCACACAGTGGACTATTAGGCAGTGATAAAAAGGAATGGAGTACCGATGAGTGCTACAACATGGATGAACCCTGAAAGCATCATGCTACCTAAAAGAAACCAGTCACAAGAGACTACATCTTGTATAATTCCATTTATTTGAAATGTTCAGAATAGGGAATTTCATAGAGTCAGAAAGTAGATTTGTGGTTGCCTAGAGTTAGGTGGGGCCTGGGGTAATGGGGAGTGACTCAATGCATACAGGATTTCTTTCTGGGTGATGGAACTGTTTTACAGTGGTCATGATTGCACAAATCTCTAAATATACTAAAAACTTCTAAATCGTATACTTTACAGGGGTGAATTTTTTGGCACATAAATCATATCTCAATGAAGTTGTTATTTACTTCAGCTTTATTTTAAAAAACAAGCAGTGAGCCATAGTTTGGCAACTCCTGTACTAGTCTATAAACATCTACAAAATGTATTATGATAAAAACTGAAAACATTAGAGTTAATATGTGATAAGAAAGGAAAATGAGTGAGAAGAAGAAGGGAGGTGAAGGTCAGAAACTGATAGAGAGATAAAAGGTCTGAGAATGACTTAAGGAAAAAAAAATCACCTTTCTCTCTTCCACATATACAGACCTGTAGACAAAACGCTTCATCACCCAGGAAAAAACATCAGGTTTGAAAGGAAGAACCTGGTGAGGTTTGTCCCAGGAATCTGTGCAGTGGACCAGTGAATAAGTCACCACACAGGTGTCAAACTTGACTCTCACTGTTTCCCTAAATGGTGAGGCCTCGACCAAGTCACTGGGTCACTCTGGACATCTGTTTCCTTCTCTCTAAAAGGGCAGTGATATCTGTCTTTCCAATATTGAGCTCACTTAGAAAACACTTGGAAAACCTTGATACATTATAAAATATAAACATTATTAATAGAAAACTGATATTTCTCTGTTGGTGTGCCATGACATATGGCTTATTTTAATTTTTTCTTAATATGAATTTAAATAAGCCCAGAGCAGAGTAAGAAATCAATGTTCATCTTCCAAATAAAATTTGATACAATTCAATCTAATAGACAGAAGTTGCAGTTCAACCCATGTAATCCTCAACAGTTTATGCACATTACCTGGGCTACAGTTTTACCACCTGTGAAGTGAAGTGGTACAATCAGGTAATCTCTTTGGTGCCTCCCAACTCCCCAGTTCAAAGATGTCAAAATGTTGCTTAGACGTCAGATTCAGAATATGCTTGTAATGGCTGCTATAATGAGTAATGCACAGGTAAAGCCCTTGTATTTTTAAAAGTGATTCCCAAAAGGAAAAAAGTAAGTTTGATAGGATAAATGTGATCCCTGGAATAATTTAACTAACTCTTTCAGCTTTGCTTATCATGCTTATTGTGACCCAATGTTACTGTATTAGTCTGTTCTCATGCTGCTAATAAAGGCATACCAAAGACTGGGTAATTATAAAGGAAAGAGTTTTAATTGATCATGGTACAGCAGGGTTGGGAGGCCTCAGGAAACTTACAATCATAGTGGAAGGGGCAGCAAACATGTTCTTCTTCACATGGTAGCAGCAAGGAGAAGAAGAATGAGCAAAGGGGGCAAAAAGCCCCTAATAAAACCATCAGATCTCATGAGAACTCACTCACTATCATGAGAACAGCAGCACGGAAGTAACTGCCTCAATTACCTCCCACTGGGTCCCTCCCATGACATGTGGGAATTATGGGAACTACAGTTCCTGATGAGATACGGGTGGGGGCATGGCCAAATCATATCAGTTACTTTTAGGAACTTTATACATGTATACATTCAGAAAAGTGAAAGGGATTGTAAATAAATGAGAAAACTTACCTCAACACTGAACCAACTCCTGAGTTTGAGTATTGTGTTTTCAGAGCCCACTTTGTCCCAACCTCTCATTTTTCTCAAACTTTCTTTTTTTTTTGGCCCAGCAGCCTCAGATCTCAGATTGTCCCCTACATGCCACTTAGGTCTGACATTGGTTTGCCCCAGCTTTCTTGTAGTTCTCCTCTTATTTGTCTTCACAGGGCCATACCTTCAGATTGAGACTTCCTACTTAGCACGGAAAGCATGGACACATCCTCACTTGCTACGGCACCTTACTATGCTAGGCACTGGCTGCCATACTTGATTGTATTGGCTCCTGTGTTCCTTTCCCTCTTAGCACAGAGTAACCTAGGTGTGTGCACCTATCAGGTAAGGAAAGTAGCAGGCAGAGTCATGGAAGCCAGGACATCAATTGCTGAATTGAGGCTGTACCATGGCCTATCTCTGAATATTGTGGCAAGAGACATACCCACCCAAAAAAGCACTGAAAAACCTTCATAAGGGAGATGAATAGGGTGAGACACAAGAAATGCATTCAAAAGGTAGTCTGGACTTGCCAGAGTCTCAAAGTCTTTTTTGAGGGAATTGGGAGAGGAGCTGGAAGGAATTGTTGAGAACACACACGTGTTCTGATCTTTGCTCATTTTAGGGTCACCCGCTAGTAAACTGTATGGATGTTCACAAAGAAGAGATGTATTTCTTCCATAAAAAAGTGAGAATCCTAAAATGTCACCAAGTCTTTCCCCTTCTGAATGTTGTCAGCTGCTAGATGTCCTGCTACCAGCAGAGAAAATACCTAGTGTGTCTACCTCACTGAAGTCCTGGACAGAGCAGGGTTTGCCACCAACTATGTCCCACCCGTGCTGGTCCTGTGGGCAGCAGGAATCAGGCTACCATGGAAACTCTGCTTGTGACCAGCCCTATCAAACTAGAAGGAAATGAGGGCACAGGGCCTTTGATTGTCAGCTGCCCCACAGCTGGGGATCAGTTACCTATGTAGCCCTGCACCAGGTCCTTCAGAAGATCACATTGTACCTATGGTTCATCTTCCCAGCAGCCCTCCATGTCAATTCCCAGAAGGGGCCTGAGCCTTTGTTGCCCATCACTTACCCCAACACTTCTCCAGCTGTGGGATAGAGCCAAGCCTTGACTTAGGGCAGGCTCCTCAGCCACCCCTGACCCCCCCTTCCAGAAAGCATTCAGCTCTGCTAAGAAATCAGGCAACAATCAAGCTTGGAGTTTTGCCAGGAGAAATTCAGAGAATTCAGAGAATTTCTCATACTAGTGAATTATAATGCTGGATAAGCCAGTCCTCCATCTGAAATGTCCAATCCTGAAGAGAGAATTAGCTGATGATCATGATTACTTTCATTAAAAAATAAATCTTCTTTTCCTAGCTCAGCATTCTCCCTTTGTCTCTGGGGTGGTACTTCAAGTCCCACCATACCCTACCACAGGGTCAATCCATACCCCTTGCACCCTAGAGCCAACAGAAATATCAGTGGTGAATTCTCGACTTGGATCCATAGCTATAATTTAATAAGCAATATCACAGAAAATGAGTCAAAAATCTGATATAATTACTCCTTGGTATTCCCACTGCAGCTGGTGCCAACAAGGTGTCACATTACAATTCAACAATCCAGTCTTTCACAGCCCTCACTGTGTCCCAGCACTGCCCTCAATGGTCTATGTGTGATACTTCATGTTGTTACTGAAACACCAGGGTTTCGGTCTAGGTTCTGCTGCTCACTGCACAGAAAGCCAATCACTGATAGAACAAGTATTGCCAGGGAAGAAGGCTTTAATCAGGTGCTCCAGCTGAGGAGATGAGAGTTTAGTCTCAAATCCATCTCCCTGGCTGACTAAAATTAGAAGTTTATATAGCAGGAAAGAAATGTATCTGCATGCAGAAAAACAGGAATTAGGGAGGGCTAAGGAAGAGGAGTTGGTCAACAGGTAGCAGGTGGTCAGTTAGGCAGTCATGATAGGTGAGGGGTCTGACTTCTACATTGCCCAGATGCGGTGATCTGGTACATTTCAGTTAGTTGATACTATCTGGGAGGCCTGATTGATGGTTTCCTAGGAAAGGAACTCAGATAAGACAAATGTCAGTTTCTCAAGTTTCAAGACTGGGTATGTCAATTCCTATGCTTATTCAAAATAAACCACAAACATCAGTTCTGTGGAACAATTGGGTCAGTTTCAAATTACACCACATGCAACTCTGTTGGGGGAATATGAGTATCCCCATACCATGAATGAGGAAACTGAGGCACAAAGGGATTAGATACTTGCTCAAAGTCACACTGCTATGAAGCAGTAAAGCTAGAACATGCCTGGCAATCCGGTTAAAGAGTCTGTGCCTTTAACCATCATACCACACTGCCCTGTATCCAAAAGACACACCTGACCCCAAGGAAGTAGGGAAGAAGCTTCAAAAAAACACTTTAAATGTGAAATGGATTTCCTCAGAGGTACCAAGGGGGAAATTACATTTTCAGATACACAGCAAAAATTCTAAAATAAACTTTATTATCCCCAAATCTTACTTACTTTGACAGCTACTCTTCTCTAAAATCTCCCTTCTCTGATTCATTTCTAAATTCTCTCTAAAACCTGTAGACCACCTGGCTCTCCAGGTCCTTTCTTCTCCCATTTCTTTCTTGATATTTTATGGAAAATTTGGACCTATTTCCTACCATTCTCCTTTTCAGTCATCTTCCTGGTCAACAAAACAAAGCCGCCACAAGTATACAGGGTTCCGAGGGGAAAGGCTGTGAGGGCCTCTTTCATACCATTACATCGAAGTCACATTTATGTTAACTGGTTCAGTTTAAGTAAGTCAGAACCTAAATACTGCCCCGTGGCATTTTCCCACCTCTTTTGAACACACAGGTATGCCCTTGACCTTGGCTATCACCTCCATGCCAGGAGATGATGGTGCCAGTGGCCAGCTCTCCCCAGTTCCCACTCCCTCCCAACTCCTCCAAATCCCATCCACAGCCTAAGGCAAGACTGCACCATTGTCTCTCCCAAGGATACATGGAAAAACAAAACATCTTATTTAAGTTCTGCCATCGACTCTGCATTCTGACTTGTCTCTTATTGCACCTTCCTATGAAAATCATACTGGTAGATTATACCAGGAGAATTGACAGTACTAACAAAATCAGTGGAGCCATTGACTTGGATGGGCTGAGTTCTGACAACACCACGATTTTGTATTTAAAACCAAGACTATCAAATCAGCTCTGTGTGGCCCTGTTACCTAGCCAAGCCTAACTGCTCTCTGACCTCAGGCTGCACTGCCCTCCACCAGCCAGGCCCTTCTCAAATATGGGCGAGGCATGAGCTGGGGAGACCTGCAGTCAGGTGGGTATAACTTAGCTGAAATTCAGGGCCATGCATCTGTCCCCCTGATGCATCAACGCCATCGCATTCCAGTGAAGAAACCTGGACTTCAGAATTGAAGTACTTTCCAGAAGTGAATCTATTGAAGTTCTTCCTTTATGCCCTGACAACCCCAGAAAGGGCCTTCAGAAAAAAGAGAATGATGTCGAATTAGAAAATAGTCATTCCTATGACGTGCCACCTCCATAGGAGATGGGTCCCAACTCAAGAGGTGCAAATATCCCTCTGAGGATGAATCGAAATCTGCAGAAACACAGAGCATTTAAAGAACTATACTCTATGCTTAATATAAATATACTTGTTGTAAAACTCAAAATGTATACATTTAAGCTACAAAGGACATCAAGCAAAACTTAAAATCTTGTTGGGTGGGGTAAGGTGGAATTTAAAAGACAAGGAACACTAATCTACTATATGCCAGGCACGGACCTAGGAGCACCCTGCATGGTGTGGCATGTAACCCACAACAAACAAATAAGGGAAGTGGTTCCACAAACTCGGTAACTTCATTCTCTAGAATTTGAATAATAGCACAGTCCTCATAGAGTTGTTATGAGAATCAAATGAGTTTTGTTAAAAGTAAAAGTTCAGCTGAATTACATTTAAAAAAGCTTAATTGAGCAATAAATGATTCGCAGATCGGGCAGCCCTCAGAGTCAAAGCAGATTCAGAGACACTCCAGATATGCCTTGTGGTCAGAATAAATTTATAGACAAAAAAGGGAAGTGACATACAGAAATCGGCAGTGAGGTACAGAAACAGCTGGACTGGTTACAGGTTGGCATTTGCCTTATTTAAACATAGTTTAAACACTTAGCAGTCAATGAGTGGTTAAAGTACGGCCACTGGGATTGGCCAAGACTCAGCTGTTGTTACAGGCACATACTCCTAAGTTAGGTTTTCAATCTTGTCTGCCTATTAAGTTAAGTTTCAGTTCATCCACAAGGACTCAAACAGAGAAGTATGGAGTCCTTCTCAGGCCATATTTACATTGCTTTAACAGTTTGTGTATATGAAAAGGGCCACACATATATATGGCACAGGGAACAGAGCCTGCACACAGTAATCACAACATAATGACGAATTTCTCATCAGCTGTCATCCTTTACAAATCATCATCTTACAGATGAAAAAGATGAGAGCCGTGCTCCTGCAGGGCAGCAGAGCTGAGACTTGATCCCAGGTTCTGAATCCAAATTCTAATCAATGCTACAGACCTACTTCTGTTACCTTTCCAAAAAAATATTCTAAATGGATGATTTCATCTCAGTTAGCAAAGGTACCTTAAGGAAGTTGTTGTTTTAAAGAGGAAAAAGATCTCAGCTTGAAGTCAAAGAACTTGTGCTCAAATGCTGGGTAACAGAGGTGGAGGAAGAGGTATTGAATTTAGGTGGCTTGTGGGGAACTTGAAAGGCAGGTCTGAAGTTCAAAAGAAATTCAAGGCTAGAAATATATAATGAGTTATTCATTTAGGGATATATGGTGAGTGAAGCCCTGGGAAAGTATGAGATGGACCAGAGAAAATGAGTAGAGTTTAAACAGGAGGCATAGGAAAGAATACAGGGAAGAACAATGACCTGCTCCAGGGAAATAAAGATTTAGGAAATGTCAAACGCACCTTGATATCGTCAGTTTCAAGGCACCATGGCAATGCATAGCGGAGAACGAGCACTCCTGTATGATTCTCCCATATAATTGCATCTCACACTTTCTACATAATACAGATTTGCTCTGAGATAAGCTATCTAGGACTTTCAATCTCTCTGCTGGCTGACATCCAGCATGAAGTTGGCATTTCCCAGAGTGTTAACAACCATGTCTGTATTTTGGTTCTGTACCTATTAGGAGTTCTCTGAAAATAGCCTCCAGCAGCTTCTGATCTGTCTTTCTGAATGTGACGCTGCAAACACTTGCAGCTGAATCTAATTTTCAACACTCCGTTTCTTCTGAGGAGAATCAGAGTGGGGGTTCACACTGGTTCCTTCAAAGCCTAGAGAGTGGCACCCTTGTCATCTTATGGAAGTCACATCGCATCGTGTTTGATGGTGGTTGGCAACAGCATGTTGCATACTTCTGTAGTGTAAAAGTTTTACACTGGTCAGCATTAATTCTCAAGTGGGAATTCAAGTCAAATAGCCATTAAAAAAAAAAGAAAGAGCTATTACTAGCATGCAACACGAATCCAAGTCCTCCTAAAAGTTGTGTTGAAGATAGAATGCATTGAGGAGAACCAAAGTAAAATTAGGGGAAAATAATACATAAGAAAACTAACATCCCATATGTGATAACTAAATATCTTCAAAGAGAAGGGTGATAAATTCACTTTTCCTTTGATCTGACAAGAGCTATGAATGTGTACTAGAATCCAGATGCCATTCAGGCATTTGTGCACCTATTTTCTTTACTATTCATAACATTGAAATGAAATTTTTTAGCATTGTTGTGCAGATAAAGGAACTGTTGTTCAGAGAGATTAAGTGTCTCTCCACATCACAGGGCAAGAAAGTCAGGATTCACACACAGTTCTTCTGAATCTAATGTCCATAATGTCCATTCTTTGTGGAGAGAACTTGCATTAAACTGCACAGACATGAGTCCCACACACCAATCATATTTTCTAGAATAAGGTAATGTGCACACACTTACAAGAGATTGACATGACATGACAGAGTTAGGATAAAGAGGCCAGTGTCAAAATGCAAAGACCTGTGAGTGGCCCGCTTAACTTCAGGAGCAGAGAGGTCTGAGCAGCTGCCCATCAGCTCTTAAAGGTATGAAATGAAAAATAAGTATTCTCAAAAAGATGTGGAAATACTTAGGGATAGAGTATTTATGATGAGAGAGTATAGGAATAGGAGTGCTTGAAAAGTGAGAAGGAACTTGCTGCTGTGGAAGCTGAGTATCTGTGGGAATGAAACGGGAACATAAGCTAGAAAGGAGTTAGGACTGGACCATGCAGAGCTGTGAGTGTCATGAAAAGAGATCGGCTGTTATTTTGTAGGAAATAGAGGGACAGAGAGCAATTGAGGGTCGAAGTGAGGGGTGTGTCCCAGATCTTGCACTGGGGCAGTGGAAAGGCTGGATGTGGAGGATGGAGGAGCAAGAAGTCTGATTTGGAGGTTATTGGAATGTGCTGCTCTTTGGCTGAACTGTTGCAGGCCCAGTAGAAATGGAAGAAGGGGCAGAGAGGAGAGATACTGTCAGGAAACAAGACATGATGACTGACATGGGGCCTGGGAAGATGCAATGGTTGGCATCATGAGTTAACCTGACTGGGCCACAGGACACTCAGATATAGGAGTATTTCTCTGGGTGTTTCTGTGAGGCTGTTTTTGCATGAGATTAGTGAAGCAGACTGCCCTTCTTAGGGCAGTATCTGATCAGTTGAAGGCCTGAATAGAACAACAGGGCTGACCTTCCCCCAAGCAAGAGAATTTCTCCTGCCTGATGACCTTCACACTGAAACACTGGATTTTTCCCGCCTTTGGACTCGAACTGAAACATTTGCTCTTCCTGGATCTCCAACTTACCTACTCACCCTAAAGATCTTGGGGATGTGTTAGCATCCATAATCACGTGAGCTAATTCCTTTTAATAAATCTCTTTCTATAGATACAGACACATACCTGATTGGTTCTGTTTCTCTAGTGAACCCTGACTAACACAAGATGGCATTCAAAGTCCAGCCCAGGTGACTTGGTAATTGGTGGGGCAGTCCTAGAGATCAGAGGACAAGTGGGTTCGGGGAAAGATAGGGAATTTAAATCAGACATAAGGTCTGAAGTGGATAAGAACTAGGAGTCTGTTGGATGCATGAGTCAAAAACCCAGGCAAGAGGTCAGGCGTGGTGGCTCACACCTGTAATTCCAGCACTTTGGGAGGCTGAGGCAAGCAGATCACTTGAGATCTGGAGTTCAAGTCCAGCCTGGCCAACATGGTGAAACCCCGTCTCTACTAAAAAAGAAATACATAAATAACCAGGCATAGTGGCACACGCTTGTAATCCCAGCTACTCAGGGGGCTGAGGCAGGGGTTGCTTGAACCTGGGAAGCAGAAGTTGCAGTGAGCTGAGATCGTGCCACCGCACTCCAGCCTGGGCGACAGAGTGAGACTCCATCTCAAACAAACAAACCAGGAGAGAGGTCTGCGATGAATCCAGTGATTTGTGAGCCTTCAACAGGTGTGTAGCAGCTGATGGCATGGATAGAATCACCAGGAAGAGGTCTAGGGCAGAGCTGACTCTGCTCAGGACAGGCATCCTGGCCTCAAACCAGGGGCACAATGTCTTTGGGAAAAGTGACCGTGAATATGTCTTTCCAGGCACACAGGATCTCTCTTCATTTACATCCCTGGGAACTGGAATGCAAACCCCTAAGTCATCTTCCGGAAGGATAACCTCTGAGATGACTCCACTGTTGTTATCTTTTCCTTTCCCTTGTTCCACATCACCAAAACCTGCAGAGCCCTGACCCATTGTTCAGGATCAGCTTAGTCCTTCAAAGCACTGTTTTTTCTTTTCTTTTCTTTTTTGCTAGATTTTCAGCTCCCTTAATGTGTCACTGTTGAAACTGAACACCCCTGTCATTCCAGAAAAAAATTCACAGGTCTGTCCCTAACCCATCTATTTCCTGCCAGAGTGAAAGACTTCTCTCTTGGGATTCATTCTGATCATGGGGAATCCATCAGGCAAAGCCCAGGAAATTTGGAAAACCTGGACCAAAGTGACCTCCTCACCCACTGAGCGGGGATGATGAAGTGTTCCCAGGATTTTGAAAATGTCACTTCACTCCAGAGTTGTTTTGAAATAAACATGGAGATGGAAATCTCCATTTAGTCCTTCCTACATCCATCCACCCCTGGCAGGCCACCGTTCAATTGCATGGATGACTGGAAAAGCCCTCTGCTCAGCAGAGCTAAGAATTAGACAAATGATGCTCTGATAGCCAAGGAGAAACAGGAGCAATTATAAGTGCACCTGGGCAAGGCCACGTGGGGCTTCCCAGAGTGCAGTGACTGGCAGGAAGATGCCAACGTCCGCACTGTGTGTCCGCGTTCACTATTTATATAGTCTAATTGCTTTCACTCAAAAGCAAAGGTGAATACAGGTCACAGTCCGGATCACGTCTGTGAAGCTGGGGTCTACCAGCTGTGCTAGAGTTTAGCCTCCAATGAATTAAAGCTACTGGAGGCCAACGGACAGTTTCTTTTCCTTGATAAATGACTAGGAAAATGAATCATATTCAGGCTCACCCACCTCGAAGGCAGCTGTTCTTAGGATTAATTGGAAGGTTGGCCCGCTTAAGCCTCTCATATTTCTCTGGTAAGGAAAAAATATCACAAAATCATGTGACCCTCATATTTGGTTCATGACTAGAAACAAATCTTCCTCAGCTGCTATTTCCAAGAATGCTTGTGGGGAAGTGAAACAGTGGCCCTGTTTACAGGGCACTAAATTGTGTGATTAACAAATGTGGTTGGACAGTCAGAGCAGAAAAATAGATGCCAACAGGATTGGGAGCCAGAATTCTGCCCGTGGCTGCTGGGTTCCACTTCCCCAGACTGATGGCCTGGGTGTGTTTGGGGTGTGGTCTCTGTGGCAGTGACAGGGACACAGACACAGAAGAGAAGCCTGAGAAAAATGCCTGCAGAGTGAGAAGGGGAGTGAAGAGGAGTCATAGAAGGAAGAGGAATTCCAAGCCACCAAATGCATTTCCCTTTTCAAAGTTGGGGAAACTGAGGCAAAGTAGGGCAGTGACTTTCCCAAGATGGAACATCACTTCAAGTGACCCTTCTCCAACACTGGCAGTCAATTATAAACTAACCCAGGCTCACCCTACTCTTCTTTCTTCCCCTTTCCAGCTTGCTCTCCCACACACCAGGAGTATACAGCCATATGAGATACATACGCACGGTAAAAATGTAATGAACGTGTGTTTCAGGAAAGAGACATAGAATTGAGTAGAATCAGCAATGGCACACTCATTGGCCATCCTTGGGCACTGAATGACATGGCATCTTTGGCATTTGTTTAAAAACATAAAGACCTTCTATAACACACCACCTAAACCAGAACTGGAACCTTTCCACCAATTAACATGTATCTTATGTTCCTCCATATATCATCCTTCTGTCTCCTCTTCCCCACCAGAGGTAGCCAACATCGTGAATCTGGGGTTCATCACAGTATTGCATTTATGTGTATATATAACAATGTATCATTTAGTTTTCTTAATCTTTAACATCACTGTATCATCAAACTCTATCTATCAGATTTATTTTTCCTATTTACAATTATGTTGATATTGTTTATCCATACTATCATTAAATTCATTCACTTTCACAATTATATAATATTTGTTTATGTCACTATTCCGCAGTTTACTAATCCATTGCCCTGTCACTATCTGTATGAGTTATTTGATTCTTTATTACAAAGAGTACTGGCTGTAAATATTCTTACACACATCTCCTGGTACACATAAGCAAGATTTTCTCTTAGGTATATACCTACAAGGAAATTGCTGGATGCTAGCAAATGTGAATATTCAAATTTATAAAAGCATCACAGCCAGGCATGGTGGCACACACCTGTAGTCCCAGCTGCTTGGGAGGCTGAGGCAGGAGGATCCCTTGAGACAACGAGTTTGGGGCCACAGTGTGCTGTGATCATGGCTAAGAAAAGCCACAGCACTCCAGCCTAGGCAACACAATGAGACGTAGTCTCTTAAAAAACAAAAAAGAAAACAACTTGCTTTTCAAAATGATTATAGCAGTTTACATTTCCACAGCAAAGTAGCAGAAAAACCATTGTTCTACATTCTTTTCAAACATAGAAATGTCAAACTTCTTAAATTTTGCCACTCAAATGCATGTAAGATGGCATCACACTGTGGTATTGGTATCGGCTTCCATTTCCACATGTTTATTCATCCTATGTGTCTCCTTTCCCATGAAATGCCTGTTTGTGCCTTTGCTCATATTTATTGGTTAGATTTTTTCATATTGATTGAGGAGTTCTTAATACTAGGATTTTTTCAGTTACTGGTGTTACATTCATCATCTCCTACTTTGCAGCTGGTCTTTTCACTTTCTTTATGATGTCTTTTGAGGATCAAGACATCTCAATGTAATATAATTTATCAGTCTTTAATTTTATGTTGGTATATTCAATTCTTACTTCTCAAACCTAGATCCCATTTTATAGATTGTATTGCTTACCTTACTTGTATTTCAAAAACCTAGTGAGTGTGGTTTTAACATTGTCCTCATTTCACAAATGAGGAAAATGAGTCTCAAAGGTAAGTGATTTTCCCAAGCTCACAAATCCAGAAGTGGCTATGTGGGGACAAGAGCCCAGGCCTTCTGGCCTTCAAAGGCCCACACTGCCTCTCTCTCCTCACACCAAACACTTATTTGAGGATCTTACATGCATTATGCAGAGTGCTGAGCCCTAGAGAGATAAGCAGGACATCATCTCCATCCTTGAAGAGTTTATATCAAAAGAATGGTCGCTAGCCAAGGCTATACATGAGACATCTGAGCTTGGACTTAAAGATTTTGAAGGGGTAGAAACATTCTTGGAGAAGGAAGCAGCATGAGCAAAGGTATGGAGGCATGAAAGAACATGCCAAAGCAGTGAATAGCAAGCTGTGCCATGTGGGGCCAGGTAGGTCAAGTTGTGGGGAAAAAGGGGTGAACCCTTAGGCAAGGGTCAGATTGTGAAGAATCTTGTGTGTCATGCCAACTGGGAGGGACTTTAATTCATCTTTGACTTCAAAGCTCTGAGACGTGGCCTGCAAAGTCACCCTTTCCCATAATACTCCCTAGAAGTTTTCCTTCTAGAAGACTTCCACCTGCCAGGTAGGACATTCCTTTAATTGGTCCCAGGGTTTTCTTCTGAATGTAGCACTCTCCAATTTGCTAAGCAAAGCCTCATTCTCACTCAAGAAATCCATAATATTCCATCCTCTTTACCCTACTACCCTCAGCATCATCAACCATCCAATGAACACTAGCACAGTGTTGACCTCAGGTTATAGCCTGACAGCACACAGCAAGGTGAAAAGAGCACAGGCTTGGGTTTGATGTTTTTCAGCATTGTCACTGATCATGGCCACATTTTCTCATGTCCCTGAGCCCACTTTTACTGACTATCAGGAGGGTTTAATGAGATATTGAACAGTTGAAGGCAAAGGACACATCCAACAGTTATCAGGTGACTCCTCACCAGAAGTCCTAGATGGTGCCCTTCAGGGATGTGCAATCTAGAGAGAAAAAGAAATTTCCTATAGAAACCAAATCCCAAGGCTTTGTGTGAGCCCTGAAAGAGAACCCCTGCACTAGGAGAGGTAGCAGACCTGGAAACCCTGACTCTGAGTCATCCTCCCCAGGGGTCCTCCACCCGCAGATTTGAACTGGTCCATGCCAATTCCTGGGAAATCACAAACAGGCCAGGGTTAGTTGTACTTGGCCCCTACAATGAGGAAAAGAGTCAGAGAAAACAGTCCTCGTCTTTCAGAATTATTTTTCATTACAGAGCTATCCAGGCTTACTATGATAACAGCAAGTATCAAAATAAAAACCTACTTAATGTGGAGAAAGCAGATCAGATAGCTAACAGATTTCATAGGCCTTCAATTGGGCATGGAGACACCCAAACAAGTGCCATCCCGAAGTTAAAATGACCTACAAAGGCATTTTTGCCAACCAATCATTTGGATCTACTTAGGAGAATCATCACACAGAAGTTAATGAGTGATGAGGAATCTTATAGAGAACACACAGAAACTATTTTTGTTTTAAATGCACACGTGTACCTCTGAAATTTGGAGAAAGGAAACTAGAAATCCAGACAGGTATGCCTAGCTCGGTAAAGTGCACAGCAAAGCAGAAACGGGGGGAAATGAGGCAAAATACACTTGCTCCCTTGCATATGGGGAATAGTTACACAAATTTATCATCTACTAAGCCATCGAGCAAGGCTCAACAAATTCCAAAAGAGTCTATTTTGAACACTGGGTCTCATGGAGCAGTTTTGCATTTGCTTCTGATGTGCACCCCCTGAAGCTTCAATAGATTCAGTTTGGTGGGTTTTTTTTTTTTTCCCACTTCAGATTCTCATAACATGTGCCAAGCATTTGGATATCACATTTGAATGTGTCGAAAGATTATTCCAGAAAACTATCCCCCAACCAAGAGCTGCTGGCAGAGAGAAGCCTTCTAACATCTCCCATCAGGTGGGATTTATCTTAAGAACCCCAAATTCTACTTCTCTTTCAATCTAGTAGTACTGATGGGAAAGCATATAAACTTTTTAAATTCTGTATGACTTTCTTCTGTATGACTTTCTGAGGGTCAGGAGGGTCAGTCCTATGCCAGGCTGTGCCAAGAATCTTCTATTTCCTTCATCAGACCTGCCTATCAAAGTGTATGACATCACTTTTTACCTGCTTCTTGAATTGCTTTGCTACTGGTGAATCTTTCTTGGCTTTTACAGCTTGTGTTCCCTCAGCTGGTCATTGAGGGAGATTTTGCAATCCATCTTCATCTAACTGACATTCCCCGAAAGTCCCTGTATCAGCAAGAATTTATTAAAAAGCTTCTCTATTCCCAGCCTGTGTCAACCTTGCTGGAAATAAGAAATAATTTTAAAAGATCCATTTCCAGGAGCTTATTTTGATCTAGTTATTAAGTTACAAAGACATGGTCAAAAGCTACAATAATCGGGCTTAATAAATAGAAATAAATAATGTCTCCTAGGGGAAATAATAAACTGCATCCCTCCTGCTAGTATAATAATAACAATCTGCACCTCATAGATTTCAAAGGGTGTTTATGTTCACAATCTTGTCTGATCCTCATCCAGCCAATGATCTATGCAGGGTTAAAAAACAAACAAACAAACAAAAAACGCATTGACTTGTCTGAGGTCAGAGGAAAGGGTGTGAGGGGACTGGAGGCACAGAGAGAGGGACTGGGAGGAGATGGGATTATCACACACATAAAAATTCACCATGAGCTGACCACAGAGACCCATATAGGAAAATGCTGATTCATACAAAGTTAAACAGGGTGAATTATTAATTCATCAAATTAAAATTTTTTAAAAATTGATTTGGGCCAGGTGAGGTGGCTCATGCCTGTAATCCCAGCACTTTGGGAGGCCAAGGCGGGTGGATCATGAGGTCAGGAGATCGAGACCATCCTGGTTAACATGGTGAAACCCATCTCTACTAAAAATATAAAAAATTAGCCAGGCGTGGTGGCGGGCGCCTGTAGTCTCGGCTACTCAGGAGGCTGAGGCAGGAGAATGGCATGAACCTGGGAGGTGGAGTTTGCAGTGAGCCAAAATGGCACCACTGCACTCCAGCCTGGGAGACAGAGCGAAACTCCGTCTCAAAAAAAAAAAAAAAAAAAAAATGGATTTGTATGTTTTGGTTAAAGAGTAAGTTCTACTGCATCCAATATGTTTTCCCACTGCCTACAAATTGATTTATATACAACGTTTTCAGGAGTACACCTGCTGCATAAATTCTGGCTACAAATGTATGTTCCAAAGCAAGTGAAAGTCTATGATGTCTCTGTGACAAAACAGGTCCCAGAAGTCCCAGGGGATCCTCTCGCTAGCTCCAACGTAACTGTTTTCTTCCTAGTACTGGATGCAATCTACATCCTATCGCTAATTAGAGAAAATATTTACCGGAGTCATAGAGAAGTCATACAGATCAATGAAAGGCAGAAAACTCAGATTGATGATTTTTGAGATTCATGATTTATGATCAAAGGTAATGTATGAAAGAATACATACAGCAAGACTTCGCGGTTCAAATTTCAACTGATCATCTTTGAAATGCAGATAATAGGATCAACAGATTCAGAAATATTATAAAAAGTATTCAAAATATCAACTGCTTGGAACATAGCAGATATTCAAATGTTTTAAATATAGTATTTATTATCCAGATAGAGGAGTGTCTTCGTTCTCTAGGGTTGCCACAAGCACCATAGACTTGTTGGATTAAACAAAAGAAAATGTATTTTCTTACAATTCTGGAGGCTACAAGTCCACCATCAACGTGTCAGCAGGGCCGGTTTCTTCTGAGGCCTTTCTGTGGCTTGCAGATGGTAAATATAACACAAATTTTCTCTGAATGAGTCAACATGAATGAGGAAACAGAAAGTGATGTCTTTCTTTTATGAACTGAATTGTGTCCCCAAAATTCATATGTCAAAGCCTTAACCCCCAGTGTGACTGTGTCTGGAGACAGGGCCTTTACAGAGTTAATAAAGGTTATTAGTGTGGGGTCCTAGTCTGCTAGGACTGGTGTCCTTATAAGAAGAGATTTGGGTACAGACATTCATGCCCACAGAGATAAGACCATGGAAGATACAGCAATAAGACAACTGTCTACAAACCAAGGAGGAACCAGCCCTGCCAGAAACTGGAAAGATACAATCCTTGATCTTGAATCTTCAGCCAAAAATAAATTTCTGTTGTTGAATCCACCCAGTCTATGGTATTTTGCTATGGCTGCCCTAACAAACGAATATACTTCCTTTCTAAGGAAATGGGTCAAAAAATAAATAAATTTTAAAAAAATTTAAAAAATTTAAAAAAAGGAAATGGGTCAAAAACAAAACCAAAAAAAAGGAAATCTAGATTTTTCACGACTTTAGGTTGTGTTCTCTACCATTTGTCAACAAGTTAAGAAGGAAAAAGTAAAAGTAGTTCAATGTGCAGCCTGGGCAACATGGCAAGACCTTGTCTCTACAAAAAATTAAAAAACTAGCCAGGTGTGGTGGCATGCATCTGTCATCACAGCTACTCAGGAGGCTGAAGTGGGAGATTCAGGAGCCCAGGAGGTCATGGCTGCAGTGAGCCATGTTTGCGCCACTGCATTCCAGCCTCGACAACAGAGCAAGACCCTGTCTTAAACGGGTGGATCATGAGGTCAGGAGATCGAGACCATCCTGGTTAACATGGTGAAACCCCGTCTCTACTAAAAAATACAAAAAAAAAAAAAAAGTAGTCCAATGTGTAGCCAATATATTTGTATGTCACTGTGTGTAGAGATGTGTGCTTAAAGCTAAAGAAGTTACTAAGATATCCAATATTCATCCTTTCTATATTTTCTAACAAATACTCGTTGAGAAGACTAGCCATGTGCTAGCCACCATGCTTATAATGGATTGTCTACTTTAATCTTGTCCTTTTCCTTATAATCCTACCAGTGTTAGGAACTCATAGCCCTATTTCCACTCTAGAGAAAAATAAAAGACTCGCACTTTATGTGACTCACCCAAGGTCAGGGAACTGGTATGGGACAGAGCACAGTTTCCAACACAGGCCTCTCAGCTTCAAAGACTGCACACACACCCAGCACACGTCCTTGCCTTTGATATATAAAAAGAATTGCAAACATTTTGCACCACAGTATACCCAGATCTGTTCCAAACATATGTCAACTCATTTAGGGCTCTGTGCCTAGCCCTTTAAGGTAGGTACTATTATTAGTTATAATCCCATTTATAGATGAAAAAATGTGTTGAGGAACTCAGCCTGGGTCCCACACTTCATCTTATTAAATGAACAAACAGCATGTGGCAGAGCTGATCTCGACACTCAGCCTGGGCACAGTACGATCATCACCTTTATGTGTTTGGCCTCCAAATGAGAGAAATGAACCCAGCGGCCCCTTGCACCCTTTCCACCCCTGGGATTTTATTGCTCTGACTTCAACTGATCGACAAAACAGACAAGAATAAATGTTAAGATGTTTTTCACCACAGAGAGACTCTTCTCTTAGAGGGAAGGGAAATTAACCCTCCTTTAACACAAAATTTGACCTCAATTAACCAAAAATTTTTGTTCTGTGTTTTTACAGAGATCATTGTCATAGCTGAGAAACCCACCAATAACTAAGCTTATTCAGTCGCAGAAGCTCCTACAGTAACTATGGCTCTTGTGAGCCAGGCCCCATCATGGCTGTGTCAATTTCCCCCTGCACGGAGTGAAGGGCCCTGGAACACAAAGGCAGAGGCCGCCCGGTTCCAACCTTCGATTACATCATCCTGATGGAATGCGGACATGATTGTGAGGACTTTCTGCTTAAGCCTTGTTTTATTTAAGTTTCTAACATTCTTGGAGACTTAAATCTCATCTACGGTTGCTTGGAATCCAGGCTTCAGTTGGATTATTGAAGGGATGCAGTAAACTTATCCTCCTAAAAGCTGAACTCAGCAAATGGTTAAGCCAAAGCCATCCTGCCCCAAGGCTCAAAGCAAATCTTTTAGCTCATTACATTTTAAAGATTGCTAGCAGTCAGCAGCCTTTAGATTTATGTAACACTAAGTTATATACAGTAAAAGCATGTGCCAGTTACATAACAATGTTCACGTGAATGGTTAAAATGGGACAGGTAAATCAGATGTAGAAAACCGGGACAAAAAGGCTCCCAGCAGCTTTAAAATATATCGTTTAAATTCATAGCAAAGAGACCATTCTTTTGCAGTTGTCTCCAACAATGACAGACATTTACTGAGTACTCACAAAATGCCAGGCACTTCTGCAATACGGGTCAGTAGAAGGAGCAAAGGCTTTGGAGTGAGGTTAAAGTGTACTTCGTATGTGACACTTGGCAAGTTTCTCCAGCCCCAGTTTATCCATCCGCAAAATGGAGCTAGCCATGCCTACCTTATAGAGTCAATGTGAGAATTAAATGAATCATGTTGCCAAGTGTCTGACATAAAATATATGCTCAATAAAGACCAGTTTCTTAGTCTGCTGCCCTTAGCTGATTTTGTCTAATACCCCTGCAAGCCTGGGAATGTGGTATTACTATAATCCCCGTTTACCAGGTGAGGAAACTGGAGGTCTCTGCCAGGGTGACGTTGCTATTATGGGGCAGATGGGCTTTAATACACAACTCATTAGGGGCATATCTCAATTTTGCAACTCACAGGTTATTCCATCTGCAGTTTGTGCAGGTCTTTCGGCTTCTCTGCTTTTCCTCTGGCTGCCTGCCATCTGGCACTTTCCCTGCTAATTAGCACCTCGACCACAGTACAGCAGGGGAAATCCAAAAGGGTGAGCTTCGGTTAGTAGCTGAATCATGTGGTTTAAGAGCTTTAGGGGAGAGATTTTTCTTTTTTTAAGTTTGGTAAAGAAAGAGATGGCATCTAAGCAGTGACACGAATATTTTTAATTATATTTGGAATTCAGTTATTTATTATCGTGGCCTCCCACTAATAGGTAATTGATAATGGATCATTATACTTAAGAAGCTGTCTGATCTTCAAGGCGATTAAAATTTATTTATATGCTGAGACTTTAGGTGAGAATGTTTCTCAAAATAATATCAGAATTCCTATTCATCTTAGCTATTACCACCAAATTGCACTTTTCTGTATTTATGATATGAACTTCACATGTCAAAGTTCTGGCCCCTAATGTGACTGTATTTGAAGACAGGGCCTTTACAGGCTTAATTAAGGTTATTAGTGTGGGGTCCTAGTCCAACAAGGCTGGTGTCCTTACAAGAAGAGGAGATTTGGCTAGAGACATGCATGCCCCTGAGACAAGACCATGTGAAGACACAGCAATAAGATGGCCATCTACAAACCGAGGAGGTAGGTCTCAGAAAAACCAGCCCTGCTGGCACCTTGATCTTGGACTGTCAGCTGCCTTTCTGCAAGAAAATAAATTTCTGTGTTGCAACCACCCAGTCAGTGGTACTTTGTTATGGCAGCCCTAGCAAAGTAATATACTTCCTTTCTAAGGAAATTAGTCAAAAAAAAAAAAAAAAAAAAAAAAAGGAAACCTCTCTGTCCCTTAGTTTTCTAACCTGTAAAATCGGGAAAATATTAATTCCTCATTCATAAGGGCATTGCGAGGACAAAATAAATTATCATCTAGTATTCAGAACAGTACCAGAAATATTCATAAGCACTGTAAAAGTGTTTTATTATTGTCAATATCATTACCACTAATAGCATTACCATCACGTCTACCACCACCAAGAAACCTAGATTGTAACATACAAAAGACATGGACCATTCTGGGACAATGGACGGGAAGTTATGTGGACAGAATCATTTACAACTATTGCCCCAGGTCTAGACTCACCTGGGCATCCCTTCGCAGTCCAGGTCCCAGGTGCCTAGCTTCCACTCTGACCGTACGGGACAGTGGCAAGCTACTCACTATGAATCCACATCAGGCTTCACCAGGCCTCAATGAGGGCCAGGCTGACTGCCAACTCCAAGGAGTTCGTTCTAGAAGAATTTACCTATAAAACATGAGTAAGGCCCATCTCATGAGCCCTCATTTCCTGCTTCAAGATTTACATCATCCTGGGATGATCAAGGACTGAAACATTCGCTCAATGGCAAACTGCTTCCCTACCCACCAGCCTATAGTCTCATCCCAAAGCCCCAAGTACAATCCCAAAGCAGTCTGACCTGGATGTTTTTCTCAAAGTCTCTGCTATTCAGTCTTATCATGGACCTCATATTAAATATAGTTTCCATTATACAATTGAAAGATAGCACTTGAATAATGAAAAATTGACAGTGGTTATAAGTGTTGTTAATATTGCCTATAAGATTCAGTAGGATTTTATGTGGTACCACAGAAACCAAACAGACTTGTAGTCCAAAAATTATAACTCTGGCATTTTTATAACTATGCGCAAGGCTGCATGCAGTGGGATGTTCCAACCCTTTTTTTTTTTTTTTTTTTTTTTTGGAGTCTCGCTCTGTCACCCAGGCTGGAGTTCAGTGGCCTGATCTTGGCTCACTGCAACCTCTGCTTCCCAGGTTCAAGTGATTCTCCGGCCTCAGCCTCCCGAGTAGCTGAGATTACAGGCGTGCACTACCATGCCCGGCAATTTTTTTGTATTTTTAGTAGAGATGAGAATTCACCATGTTGGCCAAGCTGGTCTCAAACTCCTGACCTCAAATGATCCACCCGCCTCGGCCTCCCAAAGTGCTGGGATTACAAGTGCGAGCCACCGTGCCCAGCCCATTCCAACTCTTTCTAAGAAATAGTTATCAACAATCTGTTTGTTTCCTCTGAAATGTAAAAACAGCAATTTGTTATTTTTATCAATTCCATCTTTTCTGGGCCTATCACAGTCAATAATTTGAACTGCAGTAAAAATTAGAGGCTTCTTTTATATTCAAATTTTACATGCTCAAAATCCTATCCTTCAGCAAAAAGTATTTTTAAAATAGAAAAGAACTTTCTGGTTTTGGGCACAGGAATATCAGTCAAACCCTTAAATTCAAAAGAACTTACACTTCTCCAAGTTCCAGTTATGTTTCAAAATAAACAAAGATATCTTATTCTAAATTATTTTCACCTAACTTTGGAACACGCCTGCTAAATTTCTCAAATAACATATTTTATGTGTTTCCGGGTATTGAAAAATTCCAGAAAACCAGTCCAAGGTTTAAAAAGGGCTCATTGATCTGGCTTGTGAGAGAAAATAAATAATGACCTTTTCTACCTTCAGCAAATGGAAAACTCTCCAAAATTCCTCAGGCACCAGTTTCATAGCCATCAAAACTGTCAGTCATTTCTGGAGTGCAACTTACATGCGTGAGCAAGGAATTGCATTCATCTTAGTGAATATACACACTCGTGTGTTATTTGACTGACTCTGTGGCTCGCCTGTTAGTAGAGGAGATGTTTCTGAATAAAACAAAAGCCTGGTACGTGAGAGTGAGAAGGGCCCATGAGTAGAGTTTTATCTCATGATACTATTTGCAAAGCTCAGAGAGGTGAGGATCTCACGCTGGTTCACAGGGCAATTCAGTCTCAGTGAGGACTGGAATCTCAGTATCCTGTCCCTGCAGCAGGGCTTTTTCAAGACACCGGACAGCTGGGACCCACACCACTGGGAGGAGAAATGCCCGTGCATTCCTTTTCCCCACACAGGGTCCTTATGGAACATAAGTTTGGTGGTTCGGTGGGAAAATCACAGACTTCAAAACCAAACCAACTCAGGTTCAAATCCAATTCTGCCGTTTACTGTAAACTCTTAATAACATTGAGTTTCTTTGTCTTACAGTGGGAATGTAGGGGTTGAGAGTGAGAAACATTCAGAGCCAGCAAAGTGACTGGCACATAAAAGGTTCTCAGTAGTAGTCAAGATAGCTATTATCTGTCCATAAACTAATGTGTGGTGTGTATTTGTGTGTGTGTGTGTGCGTAAGTGTCTTAGTCCATTTGGGCTGCTTTAACGAAATATCATAGACTGGGTGGCCTATGAACAACATAAATTTATTCTCACAGCTCTCAAGACTGGGAAGTCCAAAATCAAGGCAGAGTTGGTGTCTTGTGAGGTTCCACTTTCTGGCTCACAGGCAGTGCCTTCCTGCTGTGTCCTCACATGGTGGGAGGGGTGAACGGGCTCCCATGAGCCTATTTTATAAAGGCACTAATTCCATTCATAAGACTCCACCCTCATGACCTAATCACCTCTCAAAGGCCTCACCTCCTAATACCATCACCTTGGGGGTTAGGATTTCAACATATGAATTTTGAGAGGACACAAACATTTAGTTCATTGCAATATGTACATTAGATATAGTTAATATATAGAGATAACCTAACATGTATATTTAATGTGTGCATATAGATACATAGACAGATGGATAGATATATTGGATAGATGGATAGATGATAGATAAGATGATTGATAGATATAGATAGGACAGATGAATGGATAGATAGATAGATAGATAGATAGATCCCCATTCCTATACTAATATGTAACTCTTATACTCTTATAATCTTGGAATAGAGGTTAAAAAGCTAACAGGTCCCTACAATGCAACTTAATTCATTCAATCTCCTTTTGGATAATCCATGAAATGCCTCAATGTGTAGTCAGACTAAAGTTACAAGAGGTGCTAACAGAACATACCCTTCCAAACAGCCTCCTTTCAGCTGCAGAAGGTAAAGAGACCACAACAGGAAGAGGAAGGGAAGTAAGGAAGATGAAGAGAAAGGGCAGAAGGAAACAGAGTGAACAGAAGGTCCTGAGGTCAAGGATGAGGTGAAGGGGTGTCTGCAAATCTGCCCAATTATCCAGGAGGCAGTCAACTGACCTCACTCTCAGTCCCAATGAACCAGTGGACTCTTACTCCAATTCTATAGTTCTTTGGAGCCCCAAAAGAGTCTGTTCATGTATTTCTTCATTCATTCATTTGCTCATGTCATAAATAATATATCTTAGATTTTGAGGAAACTCCAAAATGGTGAAACCTCATAAATGTGAAAGCCAAGAATCACTCTTTCTCAACCATAGGGGGCCAAACTCAATTAATGCTGAATTGTTTCACTCCATAATGATCATTGCTCCCAGCCTACTCTTCTCCATTCACTCTATTTTGGTTACTAAATTTTGTAATCAAATGCAGAGATCCAATCTCCGTAATATACTTTGCATTCTTTAAAGAGCATCCAAATATTGAGTGAGAACTTTTTTTATAACTCTGGACCCCAAAAAGCATCCAACACAAGATAGATAATCAGGTACCCTGCATAAGTCAACTCTCTTCGGCAAATTGAGAAATGGTAGAAATTCACACCAATATACATGGATTACAAATACTCCAGGGGATTCTTTTGTTGCAGGTAGATGCCAAACCCAAATGGAAAAATGTTCTCTCTTCATGAAATAAGACATTGGAAAAATGAGCTGTTTATAAGTTCTGGTTTTATTTAAGTCTTTTTATTCATATCTGACACTATACTCACCACCCTTAGGATTTTTGTCTAAACATGTCGAAATCCTCCTCATCCCTCAAGGCCCACCTCAGATACCATCTTTTCCAGGGAGCCTCTCCATGCTTATCCCCAACTGGAAATGATCTTACTGTCCTTGAAAGTCCCAGAGAGCATTTCATCTCATTTCTTGTGAAATTGTCATATAATTATTATGAAACCCATCTTCTATATCCTACAAGGCTGGGAGCTGTCTGTAAGCCACCCTTTCTCACCCTCCATCACCTCACTCCACTACCATCCAACCTACGCTTTGTTGTGCTTTTCCTGATGCCAATTGTCCCTTCTGCATGGAATTCCTTTACATCTACTGCCATCCTTCCCTCATCCTACCCTCAAGTGTATTCCCAATAATACTATCACTGCTACTTCCCTAGCTCCCCTTCAAACCATGAGCTCTTTAAGGACTAGGACTGTGACTTCCATATGTGTCCCCAGCTCCTAGTGTAGGGCCTAGAATGCCACATGACAAATTTGGTTGAATAAAAGCACAACCTCGTCCAGTTCTCCTTAGCTGTCCCTTATTCAAAAGCTCTAGAACCTGATTGCCTACATTCTCATTCCATCCTGTCATCGTACAGCACTGTAACCTTGGGCAAATTATTCAACCCCTCTGACATCTGACTTCTTCTGTAAAACAGGCATAATAATAGGACCTTTCTTACAGGATTGTTATGAGAACTGAATTACCCATTTTAAATGTTTGATAGGCTTTCTGAAACATGGAAATTAATAACTATTTTCAATACATGTCTTTGAATAAACAAAAGAATAGCTGTTTAATGTTTCTAGAAACATCTGAACTTTGGGATAGCTCTTTTACATCTTCTCCCTACAGAGATTAACAGCTCTTTGAGAAATTTCACTCAGAAATTATATTCTCTGCTCCAATGTATCAACAAGACTCCTAGTAACGGCTGGAGTGTGGCGAGTTTAGGATGCTGTGTCCACATATAAAGCTTCACCTCTGTCAGACTGACATCTACTATGGGGCAAAAACAGATGTGGTGACCCCATGACCACTCCTAGCAGGCCACTGAACTCTTTCTTGGATTGCATTATGGCAGCCCCTCAAAATCTATCTCAGCACATAGACCTTATATTCTGTTTTTGCCTTTGGCGTTATTCTTAGTAGAAAAGGGTAAGAGCCTGGGACCAAATGTCTATTTGGTGAAACTTTGGAAACCACTTTGGCAGGGAAAAGAGCAGTTCCTTAGGACCAAAGAGAACTCAGAACTTGACTCTCATTTCCTTTCCTCGCAGACATCTCCTCTGCTCAGATGGGCATCACAGGCATCAGCCATGAACACGGCCACTGTGGCAGAGTTTGCCATTTTTGTAAACAAACCATTTCATCTCTGGACTCCTGATATTATTAGAAATCATCCTCCCTCAAAATCCCACCTATTTTTGCCCTCTGGAGTTGCACAAGCTGAATATACCCCCAACCTGGCTCTGTAAATGTCAGGAGACATGGTCAACCTCTTCCTAATACTTTTGTATCCTGGCTAGATATTCTTGACTTCTTCAGCCACTCTTCATGTGAGAGAATTCAGCCAGACTGAGAATTGCTTGATACAGGATCTGTGCAAGATCTACTTCGGTATCTCAACATAAAAGCGCAATAAAAATATTTGTCAAACAAAAGATAAATAATTAAATACTTTACAGAGCTTCTCACTAATATATCTATTCAACAAATGGGCATAGAGCAATAATTACCATTACCATTTTATCCAGCCAATAGGGATGCCAAGTTGAGTAAGACACAGTCCATGCCCCAAGGGAATCCATGACTCGAAGAGGTACTGCCTGTAAATGACTGGTATGGATTAATCTACCGCATGTGCTGTAGCACAAAACACAAGATGTATAGATGCCCTTGAAGGTCTTGAGGGATGAGCAGCAATTCCCCAAGGGACAGATAGGAAAAGGCATCCCAAAGTGACCACGCACCCAGCATGGGTAAAGCCTCAATGGTCCAAGTTAATAGGACCTATTTCCTTTTAAACTGTAGCCCTTAGAATTGGAACACAACACTCAGATTAGGCCCTTGGGCATGCAAATCACACAAGAAATAACATTTCTTCTAAAAAAGAAAAACACAATTCTTTTAATAATGCAACTTACTTTTGAATTTGTTATTTTGGTAGCCATGTCACATGGTTTGTGTATAGAGAGCACATAGTTATCTCAAACCACCGAGACACAAATGTAAATACTTCTCTTCACCAAGTCCCAAGCTTGCCAAGCTACACTGGCACAATGGATTAATTTTTATATTTTTACTTAAACATAGGAGTTTTGCATTTCCTACTATTAAATTTCGTTTCATTCGCCTGACCTGCGCACCAACGACCACCACTGAAGTGTGTGTCAAGCTTCTCCTTTGTGAAGAACACAGGGTATTGAGATTCTGCACTGTTTGGTTAGGAAATTTGGAAGGAAGCAAAATGGAATTTTGGTGAGGTCAGCATTCCAAAAGCAACTGTCATTTCTGATCTCTTCATGGTATACTGGAATCAAGTTCGCATAAACATTATTTTGATTGTAGGGAAGAAAACCATCTAGGTGTAATAGTCACATCTCTGCATTCCTGGATCAGTCCCAACTTGTAATGTTCTCCTACTTCATTGTCTAAAACTGTCACCAAAAATCTTAGAAGTTACAGTATTTTATTGTCTATATTTATTACATTTCCCAGGCTGTCATTACTTCATAAATGTTCTCAGTGTCCTTTGTCAGAAACTGCATCCTCAATGTTCTCTGAAATGAGCTTTGAAGAAGATTTGAGTGATGCTGCATGAAAAGTCCCTTTAAGCACTGGTGATACTTAGAGCTAGAAAGGAACTAGACATGCTGGCAGCTGCATTCCAGCCCCACACCCTCCGTGGGTTTACAAGAGAGAGTGGCCACGTCATCTGATAGGTTTCCTGCTTCAGTGCAAAATATGTCTAAAGTTTCTTATTCTGTTTCTACATGGTTTGGGTAGGGATTGTTTAGTAGATAATGGCAAGAGGAGATGTTAAATAACATTTATTATCTCTATTCTATGTTACAGTATTTTATATACATAGGCCCATTTAATCCTCATAATTTTGAGGTGAATATGATCATCCCCATTTTACAGCAAAGAATACTACAGTTCAAAGAGTTTTAGTAACTTCCCCAAAGTCGTACAGAGCCCAGGTCTGCTGGGCTTTGAAGTCCATATTCTCTCAACATACCACATACTCTATAACTATAGAAAATTCAAATTTGAAACAAATCTTGGAGGAGATCTACTTCAACCATTTATTTTTCAGATGTGTAAGCTGAAACCCAGGGTGTGCTAGAGATGATGGCAACACGTTGGAGTTCATTCATGGCAGGACCACAACTGGAACCCAGTTCTCCTTGAAACCCAGTCCCATGCCCTTTCTTTCCAGAGCACACAAGTTTTCTTTGAATTCTAACAAAATATTCACTGAACCAGGAATCCACACAGTGACTGCCTGATAAGATGGTGGGATGGACAATTTGGGGAAGAAAAAGTGAAGTAATCCTGAAGAATTCGATCTGATATAAAAAATTATGAACCAGAAGTTACTTTCTTGCCTTTTAAATCATCACTTCCATAGGGTAATAGGGCAGTAAAAATTTTCTTATTAAAATTAATCTAATGGCAAAATACACATATCAGAAGAACCATTTAAAAAATTGTTTGAGAAACAATGTGTAAATCACAAAAGCAAGTTCCTTACAAACGATGGAAATGTTTGAACATGGTGTATTAGTCCATTTTCATGCCACAGATAAAGACGTAATTTATAAAGAAAAAGAGATTTAATGAACTCACAGTTCCACATGGCTAGGGAAGCCTCAGAATCATGGCAGAAGGTGAAAGGCACATCTTACATGGTGGCAGACAAGAGAAAAGTGAGAAACAAGTGAAAGGGGAAACTCCTTATAAAATCATCAGATCTTGTGAGACTTATTCACTATGGCAAGAACAGTTTGGAGAAAACCACCTCCATGATTCAATTATCTCCCACTGGGTCCCTCCTACAACATGTGTGAATTATGGGTGCTACAATTCAAGATGAGATTTGAGTGGGGACACAGTCAAACCATATCACATGAAAAAGTTCCAAGAAGTGTTTTCCTTCTCTAGCTGACCAAAGTGGGAGAGTTTGGAGGTGATGCTCTAAGGAAGAGTATAATTTTTACTCAAATTAATTTTTAAACATTTAGTGTGCTCATGGAAATGTCACTTATAATTAATTAGCAAATAAGAATTTAGGAAATATGAATAGTCCATGGAGTTCACCTACTTTTATAGCAAGGCATTTGCCTTTAAAGTGATCGTTGGTGGTTAAAGTCACTGGATTAGGTTTGCTCGCAATGAGCCAAGAGGCATTTATAATGCTCTTCTCTCCATAACTAAGCCACAATAAAAACTAGGTCACATATGCTCTTTGAAAATAATGACAAACATCTGCATAGCCCAGTTGTGGCTTAGAGTGAATTCATACCCATTATCTCATTTGATGCACACAAAAATTTGTGAGGCAGATATGATTTCCCTGTCAAGGCTCAAAGTTGGAATGACTTGGTCAAAATTATACAATGAGTATCAAGGCCCCTGCCCTCCCTCTAACACCCCTCAACACACCATCAACTAGAACTATAACTACCCACAAAATTTCTGTGAGTCCAGAATTCCTTGGAACCCAATTAACCAGAATCTACGAATGTCTGGTTTTGTTTATTTATTTATTTTGTTTGTTTTTTGTGGGGAAAGGAGGTTGGGCTGGGGAACACCCTACTTTTACAATAGAAAAAAGCATAATAAGAACTCTAATTGGTGTTCACTACTCTGATCTCCAGCACTATCCGGATAATTTTCTTGTTGTTTCCAATAAGAACCTAAAGTGAAGATATTCAGTCATCAAAAAACAAAATTAGTTCTGTTTAACATAGTGTTCCATTTGGTTGTGAATTTGGTTGCAATATTTTCTAAAGATGTTTATTTAAAAGGGTGAAACAAGAGGCGGGGCATGGTGGTTCACGCCTGTAAACCCAGCACTTTGGGAGGCCAAGGCAGGCGGATCACAAGGTTAGGAGATTGAGACCATCCTGGCTAACACGGTGAAACCCTGCCTACTAAAAATATTTTTAAAATTACATGGGTGTGGTGGTGGGCGTCTGTAGCCCCAGTTACTCAGGAGACTGAGGCAGGAGAATGGCGTGAACCTGGGAGGCGGAGCTTGCAGTGAGCGGAGATTGTACCACTGCACTCCAACTTGGGCGACAAAGTGAGATTCCATCTCAAAATTAAATAAATAAATAAATAAATAAAGTGTGAAACAGGAAAGGTTTTTTTCTGGTGAACCAGAAAAGCAAATTAGTGAGAAGTTTTGCTCATGAACCACTGTATTGCCACTGCACAAAGATGATCTTTCAGTCTTTCTATTGACAAATACTGGCAAGTTTCTCTTTCACACTTGCTCTGCTATTTCCTTTCCTTGGGGATGATAACCACAGCCAGGAAATGAGATGTCAACAAGGAATTTTCAATTTTTTATACATATTTATGCTTAAAGTTAGAATTTGGGCATATAAAACTCAGGGTTGGAAGGAAGATTCCTCTGTCAGGTAGGATTATGTAGAACCTTCATGGGGAGATGTAGGAGAGGTCAAGAATATTCCCAAAGGGCAGGTTCTTCAGGCCTGCGTTTTTTTGGTGGAAGATAGCCAGTTTGAGCTAGTGTGGCTCCAGAGACTGTCTGAAAGCAAACCTTCCATTGAGGGTTGGGGGGCCTGAAGTCTACACTGAAAATGAAAATGTTACAAGAGGAAACTGTTGGAATTGAAAACAGACTTTTATTTCCAAGAGTTTCTGCACCTAAATCACAGTATTTTTTTTTACAAGGAACGAAAGATATTCTTGCTAAAATGAAAGAGATTTGATATATGATCCTCAGAAGCAAATACTCCTCAGGCTAGTAAGGCAATAGACTTGAGAGAATGTGATATTATGTCTAAAAATATCATAAATGAAGAAACATATCATGAAGCTTGGGTCTATACAGTATCAACTTCAAAATAACATAATCAGTCAAGTAACCAAGGTTTATCTTCTTAATGCCAACAAAATGTCGTGGCTAGCTTTCTCCCCCACTGAAATTGTCTAATTGATGTTGGTGACTATATTAGTTTGAGTTGCCATAATGAAATACCACAGACTGAGTGGCTTAGATAACACAAATTTATGTTGTCACCATTCTAGAGGCTGGAAGTACAAGATCAAGGTGTCAGCAGGGCCTGTTTTTTTTCTGAGGCCCCGCCTGGGGTTGCAGACGACTGCCTTCTCACTGTAATTCACACAGTTGCTCTGAGATCTCTATGTCTGTGTCTTCATTTCTCATATTCTTATAAGGACACCAGACATATTGGATTAGGACCCACCAGTATGACCTCATTTTACCTTCCTTATCTCTTTAAAGGCTTTATCTACAAATAAAGTCACATTATGAGGTACTGGGGGTTAGGACTTCAACATACAAGTTGGGGGCATGATTTACCCCATAACACTCTGCCCTGTCACTCCACAAAAGTCATGTCCTTCTCAAACACATAATATATTCATCCCACCCCAATATCTGAAAAAGTCTTAACCCATTCCAATATCAATTTCAAAATCTCTTCTAAATATCACCATATCAAGAATTATAGAACTCAAGGTATAATTCATCACGAGGTGAACTTCTTCCTCAACTGTGGACCTATGAAATAAGACAAGCTATCTGCTTCCAAAATGCAATGGGTAAGACAGGCATTGGATAGATATTCCCATTCCAAAAGGGAAAAATCAGAAAAAGGGGTGACACGTCTCAAGCAAGTCTGAAATTTAGCAAGGCAAATACTATCAGATTTGAAGTCTCAAAAACAATCCTCTTTGGCTCCATTCTCTGTCCTCTGGACCACCAGGGAGGCAGCCCTGTCCCTGAAGCCCTGGGTGGCTGCCCTCCTCCCAAGGCCCTGGGTGGTAGTCCCATCCTATGGGCCAAGGAGGAGATAGCCCCACCTCCTGGAATGCTCTCTGGACCCTTGGTGGCAATGGCAATGGTATCCCTGCTGACCTCTGAACTGCTTTTGCAGTTCTTCTCCCCTCTTTTTGAAGGATAATGGATGTTCACAGCTGTTCACACCTGGATAGCTCTATTGGTCCATCCCATGGAAACTCAGAAGCCTGATATCCTTCCTTCATTCCACCCCATCTCTGATCCTTCAGTCCAAACTGTCAGCATTGCTGCTGAGATGGTTGATTGGATCCATGAGTCACACCTGTAATCTCTTCACCACAAATGATTGTCAATCACATCCTTGATGTCCTCTCCAGAATGCACTTTCTTATTCCTTGCAAAGTGGATAGACTGAGAATTCTCCACATCTTCAGGTTCTGGTTCCTGTTTCCTTAGTAATTCCTTCTTCAATTTCTCTCTCTCCTCTCTCACATTTTACTAACAGCAGCAAGGAGAAACCACGCAGTGCCTTTGACACTTTGCTAAGAATCTCCTCAGCTAAATATCCCAGTTGATCACTTGCAAGTTCTACCTTCCACAAAATACTGGGAAACAATGGAGCCAAGCTCTTTGTGATTTTAAAACAAGGATCATCTCCCCTCCAGTTTCCAGTCATAAGTTCATTTCTATCTGAGCCTTGACCAGAAGCACCCTTAACATTCATAGTTCTACCAACAGCCACTTCAAGACAAACTCTGCTTTTTCTAACATGCACCTCAAAAACTCTTTCAGCCTCCACTCATTACCCAGTTCTAAATCCACTTTCCCAGTTTTAAGTATTTGTTAGAGCAGCATCCAAATTCTCAGTACCAAAATTTGTATTAGTCAGAGTTTGACAGAGAAACAGAACCCTTGAACAACACAGGTTTGAACTGGACGGATCCACTTACACAGAGATTTTTAAAACTAAAAGTTTCACCAAGTGTGCCTGTTTCTCCTGCCTCCCCAGGAGGACAGAGAGAGCCTTGACAAATCCAGTATTGGCAGGGTAGGCTGTCAGTCTGGAGACTCAAACTAAGAGCTGCAATTCAAGTCAAAAGGTGGTTTGGTGGTAGAATTCCCCCTTCTTCTAGGGATGTGAGTCTTTTTCTATTAAGGACTTCAAATGATTGGATGAGGCTCACCCATATTATGGAGGGTAATCTGCTTTGTTGAAGATCAGGAAATTATTGTCTCACTCTTTAAATGGACAGACACAAAGCCTGGAATGCATAGAAGACTTGGCTGTCTATCGGGGCCTATACTAAGATGCCCTTCATGGGGGAGTGGATGGTATCTTTCTTGTTCTCAACACACGCTAAAGCTAAAGCTTGAGTTATCACCATGAAAATTGAAGTCTAGCAGCAGTAAAGACTTTCTTAAGGCTACTGCGGGAGCAGAAGGAAATGTCACAGTCTCCTCTAGGAATGCTACTACTATTCTTCCAATGACATTGTAACTAACTCTGCTGACAGGTACAGGTCTGAGAAAGGTGCTCTCCAGCTCTAAGATCCTATAAAACGTAATCGAAGTTGCTGACCCAAACACAGAGATCATTACTCATAGTAATAAAAAGTCTCTTAAAAGTGGGGAAAAAAATCTTTTCCCTGCTCATAGTTTAGGCTTAGAAGAGAGTAGATTTAGTAACTTAACCTTGTCTCCTGAGACCAGTGAGATACATACCCAGGGAGAGAATTTGTACAGTTTCAACCTCTTGGAAAGAAAGGAGCAGAATAAACCAACCAGCTGCCCAGCACAGGGCTCTTTTCGCCATGCACTGTCTCAGTCTTTCCATAAATCCTGCAGCATAGATATTACCTCTACAGGGGAACAGCTGTGAGGGTTGCCAGCAACTTGGAAATTAGGGAAGTAAAGTTAGTAACAGAGAGTTAATAATAGTATCAGAGACACCAGCTCAGAGCAGAGATGTTGAAAGTTAACTGAAAAACAGAGAATGGCTTGAAAGCCAAGCTATTATATTAATAACTGGAGACATTAATGCAGGCTAAGTTAAGCAGGACACCTGGTCATTCCTGGAAGCAGAGTAAGAAGAGCACAGAGTAGTGCCCGTATCAGCAATGGCCAGGGGAGAAGCAGGTCTAAGGACTCAACCCTTGCAGTCTCTGTGACAAATTTAGTTCAACTACAAAAATGGACAGAAGAGGCTACTAGAGCACAGGGCCATGGGACACTTAAATTATCTAACTATATATAATCATACTCTGAATGCATTTTCATCAAGGAACTTTGATACTATCATTTACTTTCCCATGTAACTTGCCCACAAGAAGAGAAGTTGCCATTTGACCAGTGCAAGTATTTTGGTCAGTGTGACAGATATGCCTCTCATTCTAATTTAATATACAATGTATTATGCTGTTTTTGCACTGCTACAAAGAAATACCTGAAACTGGGTAATTTATAAAGAAAAGAAGTTTAGGCTGGGCGCAGTGGCTCACACCTGTAATCCCAGCACTTTGGGAGGCCGAAGCGGGTGGATCACGAGGTCAGGAGATCAAAACCATCCTGGCTAACACGGTGAAACCCCAACTCTACTAAAAATACAAAATAAAAAAAAATTAGCCAGGTGTGGTGGCGGGTGCCTGCAGTCCCAGCTACTCAGGAGGCTGAGGCAGGAGAATGGCATGAACCCAGAACCCAGAAAGCGGAGCTTGCAGTGAGCTGAGATCGGGCCACTGCACTCCAGCCTGGGCGACAGAGCAAGACTCTGTCTCAAAAAAAAAAGAAAAAGAAAAAAAGAGAAAAGAAGTTTAATTGGCTCACAATTCTGCAAGCTTTACAGGAAGCATGGTGCTGACATCTTCTCACCTTCTGACGAAGCCTTAGGAAGCTCACAATCATGGTGAAAGCAAAGGGGGAACACCCATGTCACATGGCAAGAGCAGGGGCAAGGGAGACAGAGAGGAGTCGGGGAGGTGTCACAACCAGATCTCATGTGAACTGAGAGCAAGAGCTCACCTGTCACCAAGAGGATGGCTGAAGCTATTCATGAGTGATTCACTCTCTTGGTCAAAACACCTTCCACTAGGCCCCACCTCCAACACTGGAGATTACAATCCAACATGAGATATGGGTGGAGACAAATATCCAAACTATATCACATTGGAAGTGTGGTTTTTATATCAGCCTTATGAGCTTGGTTAATGTGAGTCTGCACCAAGAAATGGAGCATAATCTTGGTGAACTGCTCTTATAACAAGGCTAACGATCAGACCTTACACCATGAAAAATTCTCCTTGATACTGCCTTGTGAAACATCTTGGTAGACTAACAATAGATTTTGCTTGGCTTTTTCATATATAATCCTATTTGAAAATTCACACCATCATATGTGTTGTAAATATCCTTCTCAATAATAATTATTTGTCTAGGAAACTCCTACTTATTCTTTAAAACCTAATAAAATGTCACCACAGCCATCCCTGACTTTTCCAGGCCAGAATTAACCACTTCCTATTTCATAATCCTATACCACTATACACGTTTCTCTGTTCACTTAATATACTGCAGTTTACATATTTGTCTCTGAGGCCATACTCTGGGCTGTTTGAGAAAAGTAATGAGGTCTTATTTTTTATTCTTAGTTTCTTGAAAACAGCAGGTGCCCAATAAACCTTGGTGAATTAATAAACAAGGTAATGTAAATCCCAATGGCTTATTCTAATTTGCAGCAATCAATAATTTAAATCAACTTAATGCAACCACAGAAAAGTAAGTCTAATTTTCTATAACAAATACAGATTAATTGAACTTTCCTAAAATATAAAATTGGAAAAGGAAAGAAAAAAAAATCAGATTTGTATAATGACAGAAAAAGCATAAAGGTTGAAGCTGAGGCTATCTGGCAATTATATCCCAGATTTACCGCTGCTACCTTCCATGAGCCTGAATTTTCCTTGAAAAAAAAAAAAAAAATCTGTGGTTGCCAGAGATTAACTAAGATAACGTAAATGTAAATAAAGTAGATAGCAAAGGCCATGAACACAGGACTCAATGGAATAGTAGGAGCTCAGTAAATGTTGCTTCCCTTCTTTTCTGGCCCCCATGAAGCCATTTTCCTGCTGAAAGTCAGAATTAGGTAATGCCTTATACCGGGATTCTTATTCCCTCAAGATAAGAGTTCTCCATTTCCTAAGGAATGCTTATGCTTTCAACCAGCTGTCCAATGGTCAGAACCTCTCCCCTCTCTGACCTTCCCCAAAACAGAAGCACGGGAAAAATTAGGTAGGTAACTACCAGTAGCAATATCCATTTAACAAAGCTGTGAGGGTAGGGTGGGTCTTAAGGACAAGAACCTTGTCCGAAAATCTGAGTAATAACTATATGCCACCAAGGAAATTGCCCATACGCTTGCTGGATTTAGTGGAAATGCACTGGCTCCAGGAAGAGGACATTACAGGGCAGCCAGGCTGAGGCACATGGTGTGGGAACCATGGTCACTGGGGTCACCACGAGGTAAAGGATCCCCCAACTCTAGGGACACAAAAGGCAGCCCTGTCCTCTTGGTCATGGACACAATAATACAATGGGGTTTGCTGTTTTAGACAAACACTATGGGGGACATAGTGAAAAGCAAGGAAAAATTCCAAGGCCATTTCCTCCCAGAGGATGTTCGCTTTGACATCCAAGTTGGCCAGGTTGAAGAAATAGCAATCCTTGAAGCATGCTGTCTGTGACAGGGATGGACTCCTCCTTCCCTTCTTGAGTGTTTCAAGATGTATCTTCATAAGTAACAAACTAAAATGAAGATTAATGGGTGGAAGGAGACATGGAGCCAAACCTTACCCCAACAGGAACTACACAGTGGGGCACGGCACAGCCTGGGGAGTTTGGCCGGGAGAGTTGCCGAGATGGCTGTCAGAGCAGCAGAGGAAAGAATCCGTCTCCCTGGGCTGGGACCGCTTCCTTCTCACCTCCTAGAGGAAGACAAGGATTTCCTCGAATAAAGTCAAAATCTCCTTCGATCCAAGATCACGGACATCCCTGTCCAACTTTGCTTCCGTTTACCCACAAGGAAATGAGAACACTGAAGCCAATTAACTAAAGATGAAATAGATGTGGTCCAAGTGTATGTTTGGGCCAAAAATGTTCTTTCAAAGTCCAGGCCAAGAAAGCTCTTTCTAGATCTGGTGCCAGCGTTTGGATTTTCCCCCAATAAGGAGAGGCTTGGGATTGGGAGGGGTGGAGAATTAGAGATGGAGCGATGAGAGTACACACAACAGAGCAAGCTCTGGAGTCAGACAACATTGGCTTCCGATCCTGGCTCTACCACTAATGACTGTGTGATATTAGGCAAGTATTTTAACCTCTCTGAGCCTCAGTCTCCTGTCCTGCAAAAGTAAGCTTGACATCGTCGTTCTCACATTGTTGTGCAGATTAAATGAAATGACATATGCAAAGGTGCATAACACACAGCCCTGGCATGTCATGGAAGACCCTCGCCAAATGTTAGTTTCCTTCCTTTTCAAATTACCTATTTAGAATTTCTGAATGTATTCATACTGAGAAGTACTGTTGAGAAGGGTGTCTTCAATTACACTTTATAGAGAATATGAAACATATGGGAGGAAGATATTGATCCCAAGCTGCCAAAATTATTTTTATGGAAAGAAAATTTCAGAATCACTCCAGATCCATACTGCACTCTTAGCTGCAGGTGCACCTATGAAGTCTTTGACAAAATTAAGTTGAATATATTCATTATGACATAAATAGAATTCGGGGAGCTACTTCATCCAGGTTGGAGCTGTGAGTGGCACCATCTTCTGCAGAATCACTCCATCCGGTATGTATCAACATGTTTGAAAATGTCAGACTGAAAACAGGAAGTTTTCTCTCTGGGATTTGAACACCTGGTGTGAGAAATCTAAGAGAAAGGTAATGGCAGAGAAAGAAGAGATTAATTTTTATTCTCTCTGTATAATATAGCAATAGATCTTCCTTTCAATGTTGTCACTTGATAGATATTATTGAATGGCCTTTTCAAAATAATCCATGTAGCATATTTGCACTGAAATAGTGAGTTTCTGAGATACACACAGGTAAAGAGTGTTAGATGCTTCATAATGTATTGCAATTCTATCTGCTTCGAAGTGGCTGCTGCTGGGAACTGTGAAATCATGATGTTAGTGTACTGCAGGGGCCAGGAGGCCAGGGGGAGAAAATGAGCATTTATTGATTGTTCTGCTATGTGCCTGGCACAGAGTTTGGCACTCAGAGATGTTATATTGCTTGAAATGCACAGCATTTTTGCGAGGTTGAATTACCACCTCATTCTAGAGAGGAAGAAATTGAGTCCGATGAAATTAACTAACTAGTCAATGGCAAGGGTTGGATTTCAGCACGAATTCATCTCACTCCAAACCCAAGCCTTTTCCATGGCCACACTGCCTGCCCAAGACCCCAGGTGGGCTCCATTCACCCAACTCTTGCTCTAAAGTTGAAGAATTTCCAGCCCAGAAAGCTGAAGTCAGGGCATGGCTTTAAGTCAAACTGAACCCATCCTCAAGGTTGAAGTATAACGCAACTTCTGTAAATGCTGGTAGAGTTCATTTTCCTCCACGTCTCCCTCATTGAAAAGGCCACCGGACATAGACATCATGAACCTGGTTCTCCCCTCCCTAATCACCTCCAGCTCAGTCAATAGAACCACCACAGGCTCCAGGCAACCTTGGCATCCTCCTACAGCTCACACATCAGCACATCTTAGTACATCTACCTTCAAAAGATCCCTCAAGTGTACCCACATCCCACCCCCTCCGCCACCAGCCCCACTCCAAGTCCCCACCATCAGCTGTTCCCTGATAGTTGCAGCCTCCTAACTGGTAACTCAACTCCTCCTTGTAAACCCTACAAGAACCAGTCCCTCCAGATGGATCCTAAGTAGCTAAACAAGCCTAAATTCAAATTAGAGACAAGCAGCCATTTGTTGTCAAGAGGCCAGGCATGTACTCTTGTCACATCATTAAGCAACTTTGGGACTTTCATAGCTGTCTGTTCCTGCTCATGCTGCCTGCATCAAAGGTGCTGGAAAATCCCAGTTTGCCTACTATACCTAACCAACAGACTGTGACCTGTGTCAGCCAATCAGAACCAAACAAGTTTGCATCCTTCTTTTGCACAGTGAACCAGAGTGGGAACCTAGGCAGGAACGTTTTCTATAAGAGGCAGCCCCTTTCTTCTCCCAGAATGTCCTTCTGTTGTGTTCCAAAAGCTGCCACTCCCAGTTTGCAAACTGTACACTGCAATTAAGTCTCATTCCTTTAAAAAACGGAATCATTTCAAGAGATTTGTTGATGTACTCTTCACTCTCCATAGCTGGTTTTACAGCAGCTTGAAGACATTTTCCTTCACTCTCTCACTCATTCATTCATTCAACAAATATTTTTGAGTGCCTATTGTGGGCCAGGCACTGTTTTAACTGGGAATTCAGCAGTGATTAAAATAAGCTAGAATCCCTAACCTCATGAAGCTTATAGTTGAAAAAGGGGAACAGGCAATTTACAAAGTATGTAAAACATAGAATAAATTATACAGTGATACCTTCCAGGAAGAAAAACAAAGCAGAAAAGGGTGCTAAAAAAGTCTCTTTAAGAAGGTGACTTGGCTGTGAATGCCCGAGGGAAGGGAAGAGTGAGCCTGAGCTGTGTGTCTATTTGGGAGAAGGATGCTCTGGGCAGAGGGGACCGAGCTCCAGGGCCTAGGACAAGAGCAGGACGGGCACATTCCAGGAATAGCAGGGAGGTGGGGCCAGGGCTAGAACAGAGAGAATAAGGGGAGAGAAATAGGAGAGACCTTAGAGGAAGCCCTCCAGTGGTAAAGTTACCCTTTGCTGACCCCACACACATACCAAACATCCTACAGAGCATTTTGCATTTATTTCTTTCTAATTCTCATAAATCAATAGCCTTCAAAATATCTTTATTTTTCTAACGAGGACACTGAGATTGGGAAATGTTAAGTGACTCGCCCAGGGTCACACAGAGCCCAATCTGTCTAATTTCATTGCACTGCAGCTGCTTCTCTATTGATCTAGGTTTGTGCCATGATACTAAGTCAGGGCATGGCTTAAGCAAAATCCACTTAGCTATGAGGTCAATCACAGATTGAATTATGACCTCGGTTCTGAATTAGAAAAAGCTGCTCAGAGTAGGCTGTGAGCTCAAACCAAAAACTCACTGTGAACGACAGCCTGAATTGGGCTCTATGTCCTTAGAGACTTGAGGTTCAATTTCCATGGACTTCAGTTTCTCCAGTATAAAATGAGATTGGAGTTCATCAACTGGTCTCTAGGCTAGAAAGACCCTTAGAGATCATGCAATTCAACATCCTCATTTGCAGCAGGTGAGACAGTCTCAAAGAGGAGGCACGACCAGCACAAGGTCACAAGGTGGATCAAAGGCAGAGCTGGGACTCCCACCCAACTCAGTGTTCCCCCACTGCAGGGCACACACCTGCCCCCATGGAGACATGTGCATGACTCTGCCTTGGCTTCAAGGTACTAGAGTAAGGGGAAGGGAATGAAAACTGGGGCAAGTGTTCCAAGTGGGTCCCTGAAGGAACCTTCCCTACCCTGGCATGATGCTCAGGCCTTCCTCACACCTGGTAGCAGCCCCCAAAAAGATATGTCCACATTCTAATACCTGGACCAGGGAATAATACTTAATATAGCAAAAGATAGGATTAAGTTTATGATCTTGAGAGGAGGAGGAGCTCATGCTGGATTATCATGACCCAGCCCTGTGAGTATCACCTAAGTGTACTCCCAGGTGTCCTTACTGGAGAACAGCAGTAGGAGTCTTGGGACAAGGGAGGCAGAGAATGGAGTAGTGGAGCCATCAGCCAAGGAATGCCTGGAGCCCCCAGCAACTGGGAGACATAGGGAATGAATTCTCCCCTACAACCTCTGGAGGGAGCACAGTCCTACTCATACTTAATTTCATTTTCTGCTCAGTGAAACCGATTTCAGACTGCTAGCCGCCAGAGCTGTGAGAGAAGACATTTCTGTTGTTTGAAGCCCCAAGTTTGTGGTAATTTTTTCCAACAGTCCCAGGAAACTTGTAACTCCCATCTGCTAACTTCTTGCTGTCTTTCCGACCTCTTGCCATTCCGTCTACTCCCTTGTCTGGGTGGTCCCAGACTCCAGTTGCAGACACCTTATCCCCCCTCCACTGCAGCTCTCCCCTCAGCCTCAGCCCTCACCTCTCCAGCTTACACTCTCTTCTCTGCCCCTTGCCACTCATCCTTCCCAGCTCCTCCAGTCCCCAGAACCTCCCTTCCCATCAACAACTCCCCAAGGCACCCCCTCCCCATCTGCCTGAGACAACAATGGGCTGGAAGCCTCTTCCAGCAGCATCACAAATCTTCATTAGGGCCATAATGATCATTAATGTGCTGGAACCGCAACGGTCTGTTAGCAAGCCTTGTTAGTGGCAGCATGATGGATGAGGGCCCGGCTGCCAACCGGCACCTCCGCCCCTGCCCCTTAGTTGTCATTGCTTTGCTGGTGAGTTTTATGAATGAAAGAAAGTATGATGGAATCGCTAGTAGGATGAACCCAGGGCTGGGCCAGCGTGGGGGTTGCAGCTCCCTCTCTTAGAGTAGGCAGAGCTGCTCCTCGATACCGTAAGAAGCACCACCCTCAGCAAAGCTCCCTCTAACCGGCCAAACCAGACCATCAGCAACCCAGGAGACTTCCCACATAAAACAGGAGACAGTCAATTAAATTTGAATTTCAGATAAGCAACAAATAAGTATGAACCATGCAATATCCAACACATATCTATGCTACAAATGTACTTATTTTTTATCCGAAATTCGGAGTTCAGATACAACTGGGGCATCCCAGATTTTTTATTTGCTAAATCTTGTGACCCTAGACCTGGCCTGGGTCTCTGCCTGGCAGCTCTGGTTAGTGCCCTTTACTCACCACAAGACAGTCTACTTTAACAGAAGCACCCACCCAGACCACCAGGAGCAGCACTTGGACAGAAGCCAAGGAAGCTGTGGCATTTTGAGTATTTGCTAGAATTCCAGGAGGCTCAGCCAGGTGGGCTCATGAACTGAAACGTCAGTAGAGACAAAGAACTGATGTGCTGACATGGTGGCCGTGGAAGCAGGAGACAGTAAGAGATGGCTAGGAAAGGCTGTGTGCCAGTCGTGTGATTCATCCAATCCGGCCACCACGTGCTCCACACAGCACTGCCAGCGCAGAATAGAGAAAAGCACAGCCTGCGTCCTGATGGAGGCACAGAGGATGCTGTGCAATTTCCCTCCCTAATAACCCTGGACTTGCCCTCACTCACTCTCTACACCTCCTCCCAGCTCCTGAAATCAGCTGCTGTTCCCACTGTCCCTCACCTGCAGTCTCTCATGCTGATCTGCATTTCTGCAACTTTGGTGCTTTGCTGTAAGCCCTCGTCACGTCCCTCCACCTTGACTCACTGCCCTCCATAAACTTATTCTGTTTCAGGTCACCTGCCACCCAGCTGTCACCTTTCTGGCTCTAAGAAACCACAAACTAGATGGAGCAGCTCTTCTCACTGCTACTGACTGTCTCCCTTTTGTCTGCGCAATGAAAGACCAAACTCATGGCACGGCACTTAGGAGCCTCCGAGCTCAGAATGGTCCCTCCTCATCTCCCATTTGCCACACTAGCCACCCAGTGCTACAGGCAGTGGGATGGCAAAGCTCTAGAAAGTGATGTGGGTGAATTTCTTCCTCCTGCTCCTCTTGGGGAATCTGAGACCCAGAAGCTCTGGCTAAACCTTTATTATGCAACTTAGCCCAACATGACCTGAGAGGGATCTCTACCCCCTCCCTTCGCCTGCCTGGATAAGCCCATGCCAGGAAGCGTGGAGCCCCCAGAATGCTCTGGCCTGGCTCAGTGAGCTCTCTCACCTCTGCCTGAGCCACAGGCGATTTCAAAACTGGCCCAAAACAGTAAGGCAAGCAAGAGATGGGGCTGGGTATAAAGCCAGGCAACCAGACTCGAGCTGTTATCTTCAGTTGCTCTACCATGCAGATCCCTGGGTGCCCTTACCATGCCTGGGATGTCTGTGTACAGGCAACATCGGAGAGCAGAATCCACATCTCTTTTCTCTCTAGCACTCTGTGTCCAGCCATGAGTATACAACTACCCTATCTCTGAAATTATACTAGAACTCTACAGGCCCCCAATTTTCCTCTCACTGATCCCCTCAGCATCTTTGTCTTTCTGCCTGTATTAAAGTAAGCTGACTGTTGAGAGTCACACACACAGCCAGGTGCGGTAGCTCATGTCTTTAATCCCAACACCAAGGCAGGCGGATCACCTGAGGTCAGGAGTTCCAGACCAGCCTGGCCAACATGCTGAAACCCCACCTTTACTAAAAATGTAAAAATTAGCCAGTCATGTTGCACCTGTAATCTCAGCTACTCAGGAGGCTGAGACAGGAGAATTGCTTGAACCCCAGAGGTGGAGGCTGCAGTGAGCCAAGCTTGTACCACTGCACTCTAGTCTGGGAGACAGACTGAGACTGTCTCAAAAAAGAAAAAAAAAAAAAAGTCATGAGTCACACACCCAAAATTTCTGTGACTTAGCAACACAGGAAGGGTTTGCTTGTTATTCATTTCAATACTTTGGTCTGGGGAGCTCCGCTCCAGGCAGTCACTCAGGGTTCCAGGATGCTTTCATCTTGTGGTTCCAACATCCTCTAGGTCCTTGGAATTCTCCTCAATCAGAAAGTAAATGAGGTAAGAATTATATATACAAGGTTTTTATGAACCAGGGCTGCAAGTGGGGCATGTAGTAGACATTGTGATATGCCACCCAGTCTCCCCATCAGGCTGAAGGGCTGACTTCCTCAATCAATAGGAGTATTGCTGGAAGCTCTTTACCTTAAATCACCTTTCAGAAATGCCGTGGGCTGAAGGGAGTTCAGCCTCACACAAGGTCTTATCCCATTTCTAGGGCAGATGACTGGTTAACACAGGTGTCTAAAAGGCCCAGCTCCCTCACCCCATCCCACACCCTAGTGCAGAAGAGCCATCCCAGCTTGAGTTCTGCCCCGTCAGTTGAGGCCACAGCTGAGTCGCCATCACTCAGTCATCACAGACTAACTTCTCCGTCCACCCACCTGCTTCCTTTTTTTCCCTGCAGTTCGTCTGAATCTCAAGAGCACTCCAGGATGAACCTGCATGCGATCTCTAGTTCAGAAGCTGCTTCCCAGGAGGCCCAAAATACATCTACACGGGTCACTTCTGCTCACATTACACCAGCCCAAACTCAAGCCAGTAGCCACACCAAGCTGCAAAAAATCCCAGAGTACAGTCCCGTTGTCTGCACAAAAAAAGGGGAGAACACGGGGACAAAAGCACACACATCCTGCCTTACACAACAGTTCAACCTTTCAGAGCACTACTGTGTCCGGAATTGGTGGGTTGTTGGTCTCACTAAATTCAAGAAGGAAGCCGCAGACCCTCGCGCTGAGTGTTACAGTTCTTAAAAATGGTGTGGCCGGAGTTCGTTCCTTCAGACGTTCAGATGTGTCTGGGGCTTCTTCCTTCTAGTGGGTTCGTCATCTCACTGTCAGGAGTGAAGCTGCACACCTTCATGGTGAGTATTACACCTCTTGAATGCAACGCGTCTCAAGTTGTTTGTTCTTCCCAATGGGTTGGTGGGTTCGTGATCTCGGCTTCAGAACTAAAGCTGCAGACTTTTGTGGTGTTACAGCTCATAAATGCAAGGTGGACCCAAAGAGCAAGCAGCACCAAGCTTTATTGCAGAGAGCAAAACAACACAGCTTCAACAGCGCAGAACCCGAACTGGTTGCCACTGGTGTCTAGGGCAGCCTGCTTCTATTCCTTCATCTGACCCCACCCACATCCTGCTGATTGGTCCATTTTACAGAGAGCTGATTGGTCTATTTTACAGAGAGCTGATTGGTCCCTTTTGACAGAGTGCTGATTGGTGCGTTTACAGTTCTTGAGCTAGACACAGAGTGCTCATTGGTGTGTTTACAATCCTTGAGCCAGACACAGAGTGCTAGACAGAAAAGTTCTCCAAGTCCCCACCAGGTTAACTAGACACAGAGTTAACTAGATACAGAGTACCAATTGGTGTATTTACAATCCTTGAGCTTGACACAGAGTACTGATTGCTGTTTTTACAAACCCTGAACTAGACACAGAGTGCTGATTGGTGTATTTAGGATCCTCCAGTTAGACATAAAAGTTCTGCAAGTCTTCACCAGATCAGCTAGATACAGAGTGCTGATTGGTGCACATAGGATCCTCTGGCTAGATATAAGTTGTCCAAGTCCCCATCCAGGTCAGGAGCCCAGCCAGCTTCACCTAGTGGATTCTGCACCAGGGCTGCAGCTGGAGCTGCCCACCAGTCCTGAGCCACCCCTGAACTTCTCAGCCCTTGGGCGGTTGATGGGACCAGGCGCCACGGAGCAGGGGGTGGCGCCCATCGGGGAGGCTCTGGCTGGGTGGGAGCCCACCACAGTGGGGGAGCCCAGACATGGCAGGCTGCAGGTTCCAAGCCCTGCCCTGCCAGGAGGCAGCTAAACTCCGCGAGAATTTGAGTGCAGCGCCTGCCGGCCAGCACTACTGCGGGACCCAGCGCAACCTCCGCAGCTGTTGGCCCAGGTGGTAAGCCCCTCACTGCCCTGGGCCAGCGGCCCGCCGGCCGCTCCGTGTGCAGGGCCCACTGAGCCTGCGCTGGCGCCCGAACTCGTACTGGCCCCCGAGCACTGCTGGCAGCCACAGTTCCCGCCCATGCCTCTCCCTCCATACCTCCCCGCAAACAAAGGGAGGTGGCTCTGGCCTCAGCCAGCCGAGAGAGGGGCTCCCACAGTGCCCTGGCGGGCTGAAGGGCTCCTCAAGCGCCACCAGAGTAGACGCCGAGGCAGAGGAGGCGTTGAGAGTGAGGGCTGCTAGCACATTGTCACCTCTCAGTACCATGGAATGGCCGGAGGGAGCGTCTAAAAGTGAAAGTGGAGGAAGCATTTGAACCTGAGCTCATGAATCCAAAGCACTGGGCTTGGAATCAGAATGTGGGATTTGAGCCCAGCCCTTCTACTTTCTAGGATCAATAAAATGTTACTTTTCTTCCTTCTGTAAATTTCATCCTCAAATCTATAAAATGAGACTAAAAATAGTGGAAGACATAAAGCAGTTATTATAAGGATCAACAAGAAAATCTATGCAAAATCAACCATCCCAGCAGTTGGTAAGAAAAAAAATCCCTCTGTGGATATTCAGTGGGTCCAAATCTGTCTCCTGACGTCTGCTTGATCCATGTAAAAACAGTGACTTCTTTGACTCTAAATTTGTGGGTTGGGGCACTCAGACATCACATCCTATCAAGAGTTGACCAAGTAAAAATGAACTAGCAAGCTGGAGAATTCAATATCATGCCTGTTTTACTTTCTTTCCTCTGTTATTTTCCTCTGTTATTCAGCCACTTGATCTCAACTCCGGATTCTGCAGCCTGAGCTGCCCCAGAGTTCTGTGGCTTGCATGAGTTGGACAGGGATCTGATGCTGGGATCTGGCATCTTCTTGAGATGGGCCTTTGAAGGCAGGAATGAGACTTGGCTGGCTTGGAACTAGAGGTTCTTCCAGGCTTCAGGCATGCCACTCCAGACGGTACAGCTCTCATGGGAAGAGGCCAGCTGGGCAGGACAGATTGGGCAGGGGGTGAGACTGCTTCCTTTTTGCTTCATGATTTGAAACCAAACCAGTATAAACCTACAATATAATCAGAGCATTGAGAGGGCCTAGGAATGGAATCCTATCTTCACAAAACCCAGAAAAGAATGCTGGGATAGCCGAGGCCCTATTAATTCACAGCCAAGGTTTCTGAGCCCGATCTTGGGGCATCAAATGGGAGTCAGTGGGGAATGATACCATTTTGACTACAGTGATTAAGATCATGGGTTGTAAAGCAAGATCACCAGCATTTAAATTCTGATTCTGTGGCCGGGCACAGTGGCTCACACCTGTAATCCCAGCACTTTGGGAGGCTGAGGCAGGTGGATCACGAGGTCAGGAGTTCGAGACCAGCCTGGCCAAGATGGTGAAACCCGTCTCTACTAAAAATACAAAAATTAGCTGGGCGCGGTAGCAGGTGCCTTTAATCTCAGCTACTTGGGAGGCTGAGGCAGGGGAATTGCTTGAACCCGGGAGGCGTAGGTTACAGTGAGCTGAGATTGTGCCACTGCACTCCAGCCTAGGTAACAGAGTGAGACTCCATCTGAAAAAAAAAAAAATCTGATTCTGTTGCTTCTAAGCTATGTGAATGTGTGCAAGCTGGTGACCTAACTCTTCTGTGACTTAGTATTCCCATCTCTAAAATGAAGATCAAAATGGTACCTCTGTCATCATGCAAACATGAAAATTAGATGGAAGATATCCATGAAACTCTTTAGAAGAACCTGGCATTCAGCAACCATACAATGAAGTTAGGTGCTGTGGCTGCTGCAGCTGCCACTATTGTGATCATTATTATAATCATTATTATGAAAGGGTGGCTTCATTTGCTTGCTGATGTGCTCATAGAGATTTCCCTGTCCTTTGTCGGTGCTCGGCCCTGGACAGGGAGGCCTGGTCCCTGATCCAGAGCTGCCCGTGGTCTGCTTAGGTAACAATGAAAGCAAAGATGATTCTGCCTTGACCCAGTTGCTGAAGGTGACAGGACAGCACAGATGTGAGGCTCCTAATTAACCTCTCCTGCAGGCATGTTGCTGTCGCACTTCGTTAACCTAACAAAGAACTATGATTGCTGATGGAGAGACAAGTAGGCCCTTCTGTGTGAAAGGAGAAATGGGAGGTGGAGTTTGAATGGACTTTCTGGGTGGAAGGCTCAGAGGTGACTGTGCTACTTACAGAGCCTTGAGAGTCCCTCTGCTGCCATCCTACACCCACCCCGCCTGCCCTTTGACAGGGGAAGCAGAATCTTAGGTTCTCAAGACCAAAAGGACACTTCAAGGGAAGAAGTGCGGCTATGTTTTAGAGAGGCTTCATTTTGTTCTTGAAATCAAGAGCCCCCATGTTCAAGCTGTACAACTTTGTCACCAACCCTGAGACTCATTTTGTTATCTACAAAATGGGGGGAATTCATCATAACCTGTTGTAACAATTACATTAAACAATGTTTATCTATTTTTTGTCCTTTTTTTACCCTACATTATTTCACACCGCAAAGGGTGTTAAGCATTTATCAATAGACATGTGAGGCAGCAAGAAAAACAAATTAGCAAAGAGGGGAAGCCATGAATAAAAGGGAAAAAAGAAAGGTAAGGAAAATATCAGTCCACATAACTGCATTCCCTATGATTCTAGGACAGAAATAAGCTACAGACTTTGCTTTGAGCTTTCTAGTGGTCAAAGCAAAGAGAGAAATAGTTCAGTTTCAGTTAATTTTGTCAATTACAAAACGAATGGTGTCCATAAAATGAAAACAGACTTGTTCAGAAATGAAGCGTGTGTTCTAAAGCTCTTAGCATCTACTTTAAAAATATGCTAGCAGCTATACTGTGAACTGCCAGAACATTTATCATCATCATCAAATACAGTGTTTTTAAAAAATAAAGATTGGAAAGTTAATTGCGTGGCCATGGTCAGAAAACATCAAAAAAAAAAAAAACGGAATAAAACATAACAGAAAAGAAGAATTTTTATTAAACATTTGTTTCAATTTTATATATATATATACAGGTAGAGAAAAGAGAGAGAACTGAGACTGTAGTGTAAAACATTCCTTGTGATTCATGTTCAACAAAGTAGATCACACCATCGCCTGGCCATGCTTCCCTCCTGTCCGGCCGTCTTCCAAGTGAATGTCCACCTCTGTTTCAACACCATAGCACCAGAGCTTGACCCAGCCCCTTTCCTGGGCAGGACTCTATCACTGACCTTCTCAGTGATTTAAAAAAGGTTCTTCCTTTGATCTGAAATCTGTCTCCCCGGAATTTTGATGCACCAAAATGTTACCACACATTCTGCAGCAAGTTAATTTCCATTCATTTATTTTTATATTTTATTTGAATTCTTTGAAGGCCCTTCTTTGAGCAGAGCTCTGGCCTACCTCTGGTGAAGTCAGAGAAACAGAGATGTACAGGCCATGATTTCTCGCCACCAGCGAAGCCTAAGGTCCCCTGGGGAAGACACATGAATGTACCAACAGCATGTAAGAGAGAGTCATACAGAGAGTCCAAGAACCTTACTAGATGTGGGCTGACAAGCAAATCAAGCACAATTATGTTTCAGGTGGAGGCACGGGGGCTGGATGCGTAGGCCAGGAGAGTGACAGGATGTTCTGCTTGAATGGGGGCAGAGCTTAGCTCTGAGCGAGGGATCGCACCATGGCCAATGGTAGAAAGTTACTCCATGTCTAGAAAAAGGTGAGGGGCATTCCAGGAAGAGTTTTTCTTAACAAATGATGGAGGAAACCATAGAAAAGACAGACAACTAAAAACCATTATCCAGGTTATCTGTTCCTGTGTCTCTGTAATTAAATTAACATAGAGCAGATAACTGTAAATGGTTCATTGCAGAGACTGGCAATATAGGAGGAAAATCAGAACTCCCAGGCTGGCTTGGACTAGGAACCTGTGTGAACCAATCAACTGTGATCAGGGGCAGGGCTGTGTCAGAATATGGCAGCTCCTGTGGGAGCCACACAGCTGCAGGGAACATGCTGGACACACAGAGAGCAGGTGTTCTCAGAGGAAAGCCGGAGGAGAAATTAAAACTCTGGCTGGAAGTGGGAGTCAGGGTGCAATGACACATATTCAAGCATTTAACAGGCTATCCTATAAAAGAGAGAGAGAGGGCAAAGTGGAGCGATCCAAAATCTACAGGCCTTGAACTTGGACCTGAGTTTGAAACCAGCCATCTGGTTGCTGTGTAACCTTGAGTAATTTATTAACCTCTCTGATGCTCGATTTTCTTAAATAAGAAAAAGGAAAAATAGGCCCGGCGCGGTGGCTTAAGCCTGTAATCCCAGCACTTTGGGAGGCCGAGATGGGCGGATCACGAGGTCAGGAGATTGAGACCATCCTGGCTAACACAGTGAAACCCCGTCTCTACTAAAAAATACAAAAAATTAGCCGCGCGAGGTGGCGGGCGCCTGTAGTCCCAGCTACTCGGGAGGCTGAGGCAGGAGAATGGTGTAAACCCGGGAGGCGGAGCTTGCAGTGAGCCGAGATCCGGCCACTGCACTCCAGCCTGGGCGACAGAGCGAGATTCCGTCTCAAAAAAAAGAAAAAAAAAAAAAAAGGAAAAGGAAAAGTAGTACCTATCTTTAATTTTTCCAACCCTCAATTTTTGTATCTGTAAATAGGCAAAATATTCTATTAGCTAACTAGGAGGGTGTTAATGAGAATTAAAGGAGAAAATATCTAAGGTGTCTGGCACACGGCTGGTCTCAAGTAAATCATACTGATTATTCTTGCTTCTCTAGATAACACCTGAGGACATAACTAGGACCAATGGCTGGAAGTTACAAAAAGAACCTTTTCAATCTAGTGAGCATTCAGTCAACTAGAGTGATTCAAAACCAGAAAAGCCTGCCTTCTGCAGAGTAAGCTCCTGCATGGAAAGAGGCATGCGGTGTAGGGTAAAGAACATCAGAATTAATTCGGAGGTCCTGCTCCCACCTACAGCTGTATCATCTCAAGCATATCACTCTATCTTTCTAATGCTCAGTCTCCATTCCTGTAAAGTGGAGGTAATGGTCTCACCTCTGTCCCTCACATGGTTGATAGCCAGATGACATCATGGCTGGGGAAGTGCTTTGTTCATTGTAAAGGGTCCTGTTCAGGTAAGGAGTGGTTAGACGTTTAAGTAACATCTGAATAAAAATTGGCCTGCTGTCGAGAATATGACAGAAGAAAGGCCAGCCCCATTGAGTAGCTGAGCTGCATGCCCTCAAGGGTCTTCCATCCCCGTGACACCACAAAATGTTAAGAGACTAGCTCCATCCATCACCACACTTCTGCCAACAAGATTCCCAGTTCTCAGCCTCTTTGATTTCCATTCGCATTGAAATTGTTTTCCTTCATGAGCAGGCCCTCATAAAGGCCTATATTTACTAAATCAAACTCACTTTTAAAAATTTGTTCCACCCAGAATTTTGTATTTGTCACCAGTCTCAGTGATGTTTCTCAAAAGAACAGCTATTGATCGGCCGGACGCGGTGGCTCACGCCTGTAATCCCAGCACTTTGGGAGGCCGAGGCGGGCGGATCACGAGGTCAGGAGATCGAGACCACGGTAAAACCCCGTCTCTACTAAAAATACAAAAAATTAGCCAAGCGCGGTGGCGGGCGCCTGTAGTCCCAGCTACTCAGGAGGCTGAGGCAGGAAAATGGCGTGAACCAGGGAGGCGGAGCTTGCAGTGAGCCGAGATCTGGCCACTGCACTCCAGCCTGGGTGACAGCGTGAGACTCCGTCTCAAAAAAAAAAAAAAAGGAACAGCTATTATCAAACATGATACTCTATTAAACAATATCATGATATAGTCCGCATGCCATAAAGAGAAAGTTGGCTCTTTTGGAGTCAAGCTTCCTAGATTGCAAATCTCAGCTCTACATTTATTCATTATGTGATCTTGTGTAAATTTACTCAGTGAGCCTCAGTTGTGATATGTGTTAACTAGAGAGAAGAAAACCAACTTTGAAAGTTCGTGACAATTACAGTTATGAAGTTATGAAGGTTGTGAAGATTATAGACAACTTACGTAAAACATCTACTATGATGTTTAGCTCATAGTGGAGCTCAAAATATTTATTTTTATTGAAATATACCATACGTATGGTATATTTATTGAAATATATTTTTTGAAATATACTATATGTATAAAATATATTTTTGAATATTAAAATATACCATATGTATGAAAAGTACACAAATTACAAGCATACAGCTCAATGAATATTAAGAAGTGGGCATACCTATGTCACTGGTACCCAAATCCAAAAACAGAATATGACCAGCACCCAGAAGTCTCCCCTATTCTTCCCCCTAATTGTTACCAGCCCCTCAACCCCAACCCAAGAAAACAAGCAACTTGACTTCTCTCATCGTACACTTGCCTCACCTGTTTCTGAATATTACGTAAATGGAATCATACAATACATAATCTTTTTAATCTGACTCCTTCTATTCAACATTTAATTTGTGAGATGTTATATGTAATTGTAGTTTATTCCCAATGTTTGTGTTATTATTTTTCAGTTCGGTTTGTGAGTTGTCGCCTTGGAACAAAATGGTTATCAGAGAAAACTTCCAAATGGCTAAACTTCTATGATTGTACCAAATGATGGCTGCAGTTCAAAAAACCACTAGTTTGATATCTTGAATCACAGGATGATTCACTAAGCTGCCCTGGAGCATAATACATAAAATGTGTACATCCTTTACAATAAATGAAATAAGCCAAGCAGTCACAGCCAACAGCCTAAATAAAAGCAGACATATATTAAACTCTCAGTGAACTCCAGGGAGAAAGACTGAATTCAAATAAGAATACACATTGCCTATGCAAATAGGTAAATAAAAAAGAGAAATGGTCTCTAAAGTCTCCGGTGGAGTTGTTAAAAATGAGCAGGCATGAAGTACAATGAAAATAGTGTAGACTTTGACACTGGATGAAAACTAGTGTCCAGCCAGTGATCCACTGCTCATTAACAGTGTAATTTGAACAAGTTACTTTACTTCTCTGAGTTTCGATTCCTTCATTTGCAAATTGAAAATAATAGTCGTTACTTCTTAGGGTTTGAAGATAAAATTAAATAAAACAATGATATAAGATACATAGTAGGTGCTTCTATTAAGAAATGAGGGAGACACTTCAAATAGATCATTTAAGAGAGAATGCTGGAATTCAACAGAGAAGTGGCAGGAAATACCTAAAACCTGGGAGGAGAAGGAAGCAAGGCACCCTGTTCTTCCTGAATTGGCAGAAAGCATGGAGAAGCTCCCCAATGCAAGGAAAAGGTAAGTGAGTAGTCCCAGAGGTTTACATTCCCACCACAGACTCCTGTAATCCTAGCCACAGGAGAGCCCCTCTATCCACATGGGCCCTGAGACTAACATAGAGAGGCTGCCTGGAGACCAAGCAATGGCATTCTTCCAGAGAGGGAGCTCATGCTGGGTCTTGCACACCCCTTGAGTCCTTAGCAGCTACAGCAAGGTACTATTTTGAGAACCCAGCCCCCACCAAACTGCATCATGCCCTAAGGCCCAACAGCCCCTACATCCATCTACACATCCCTGGAGTCCCACTCACATCCCCCACCTGCAGCTGCCAACGCTGGGTACTGAGAACTGGTCAACCAAATGTCCCTGTCTACAGCAAAACTTCACCACAGCCTGCCTCTACTAACAACCATACTCTCAGCCACTGAGGAAGTCACAGACACTAGTGACACTGTTTACAACCAAAGAAATCACACAGAGACTACACTACTTCACAAACCCAGAATCAAAGCTAGAGTGCCCCACCCAAACAAAACCATAGACGTTTCAGGGAAAAGTCCTCTCCTACAAAAACAAATTCAAAAAAAAATGAAATCGGGATGGTTGCACCAGATGTTCAGATGTCAATGTAAGAACGTAGGAAACATAAAGTATGAGAATATGACATCTTCAGTGGAACAGGAGTAATTATCCAGCAACAGATTCCAATAAAAAAAATTATGAAATTCCAAAGAATGAAAGTAATGCTATTAAAGAAGCTCAGTGACATAAAAAAGAACTTATAAAAACAATACAAAGATATCAGAAAAACAATTCAGGAATGAATAACAAATTTACCAAAGAAATATCATAAAAGGAACTAAATAGAAGTTCTGGAAGTGGATAATTAATTGAATAAAATACAAAATACATTTGAAAACTTCAGCATAGACTAAATGAAGCAGAAGAAAGAATTTTAGAACTTGAAAAGTTTATAGAAGTAACCCAGAGTCAGATAAAAATTTTTTAAAAGAATGAACAAAGTCTACATCACATATAGAACACCATAAAGTAACCAAATATTCACATTTTCACTGACCCAGGAGGCAAAGAGAAAACAACCTATTAAACAAAATGATAGCTGAAAACCTCACAAGTCTAGCCAGGGATTTAGACATACAAATACAAGAAGCTCAGATATTCCCCAAAAAACACAGTTCAAAAAGGTCTTCTCTACCACACATTATAGTCAAGCTGTCAGAATTCAAAGATAAAGAGAGAATTTTAGGTCTGGCATGGTGGCTCACACCTGTAATCCAGCACTTTGGGAGGCTGAGGCGGATGGATCATGAGGTCAGGAGTTCGAGACCAGCCTGGCCAGAATGGTGAAACCCTGTATCTACCAAAAATACAAAAAATTCGCCAGGCGAATGGTGCATGCCTGTAGTCCCAGCCACTCAGGAGTCTGAGACAGGATAATTGCTTGAACCCAGCAGGTGGAGGTTGCAGTAAGCTGAGATTGTGCTACTCCACTCCAGCCTGGGCAACAGAGTGACATTCCATCTCAAAGAAAAAAAAAAAAAAGAAGAAAAGAAAAAAGAGAGAGAGAATTTTGAAAGCAGCATGAGAAAAGTATCTCATCACTTATGACAGAACCCCCATACGCTAACAGCACACTTCTCAGCAGAAACCTTACAGGCCAGGAGAGAATGGGATGATATATTCAAAAAGCGGAAAGTAAAAACTACCAGTCACGGATACTATATCCAGCAAAGCTATCTTTCATAAACAAAGAAAAAATGAAATCTTCCCCAGACAAGTAAAAGCTGAGGGAATTTATCACTACTAGCCTGACCAAATAAGAAATGCTTAAGGGAGTCCTATAGCTAAAAGCAAAAGGATGATATCTACCATCATGAAGACACACAAAAGTGTAACACCCACAGGTAGAACAAACACACAAACAAGGAAGAGAAAGGACTCAACAGGAACCACCAAGCCACGGTGACAAACAATAAGAGAAAAAGAAAGGAACAAAGAATCTATAGAACAACCAGAAATCAATTAATAAAATGACTGGAATAAGCCTGCACATATTAATAACCTTCAATGTAAATGAACTAAACTTTCCACTTAAAATATACAGACTAACTGAATCAAGTTTTTAAATGACCCAACTATATGCTGCTTACAAGAAACACCTGTAAACACATATAGACTTTATGAAAGTAAAGAAATGCAAAAATATGTTCCATGCAGAGAGAAACCAAAAGCAAGCAGGAGTTTCTATACTTAGATAATACAGAGTTTAGGTCAAAAACGGTAAAAAGAGACAAAGAAGTTCACTATATAATAATAAAGGAATCAATTTATCAAGAGGATGGAACAATTATAAACATATATCACACAACACTGGAGCACCTAGATATGTAAAGCAAACATTATTAGATCTAAGGGTAGAGATAGACTCCAATACAGTATTAGTTGAGGACTTCAATACCTGACTCTCAGCATAGACAGATCATCTAGACAGAAAATAAACAAAGAAACACTGGATTTAAAAAGCACATTAGGGCCAGGCGCAGTGGCTCACAACTGTAATCCCAACACTTTGGGAGGCTGAGACGGGTGGATCACAAGGTCAGGAGATTGAGACCATCCTGGCTAACATGGTGAAACCCTGTCTCTACTAAAAATACAAAAAATTAGCAGGGCGTGGTGGCGGGTGCCTGTAGTCCCAGCTACTTGGAAGGCTGAGGCAGGAGAATGATGTGAACCCCGGAGGCAGAGCTTGCAGGGAGCCAAGACTGTACCACTGCAGTCCAGCCTGTGGGAAAGAGCGAGACTCCATCTCAAAAAAAAAAAAAAAAAAAAAAAAAAAAAAAAAAGGCATTAGAACAAATGGAAATGGACCCAACAGGCACTTACAGAACATTTCATCCAACAAATACAGAACACACAGTCTTCTCATTAACACATGGAAAATTCCTCAGAATACATCATTTGTTATGACACAAAACGAGTCTCAATAAATTTTTAAAAATCTAAGTCATACTAAGTATTCTCTCAGACCACAACTGAATAAAACTAGAAACCAATAACAACAGGAACTTTGGAAAATGTACAAATACATTTAAACTAAACAACCTGCTCCTAATTGACCATCAGGTCAAGGAGGATATAAAGAAGGGGAAAAAATGTTTATTGAAACATGAAAATCCAAACAAAACATACCAAAGCCTATGGGATACAGCAAAAGCAGTGCTGAGAGAGGTTTATAACAATAAATGCCTACATCAAAAAAGGTAGAAATATTTCAAATAAACAAGTTAATGATGTACCTCAAGGAACTAAAAAAGCAAGAATAAACCAAACCCAAAATTAGTGGAAAAAAAGAAATAAAGATCAGAGCAGAATTAAATGAAATAGAGACTAAGAAAATAATACAAACAATCAATGTAAAGTTGGCATTTTGAAAAGATAAACAAAATCAATAAACTGCTAGTTAGACTAACAAAAGACAAAAAGAGAAAACCTAAATAAATAAAATCAGAAATGAAAAAGGAGACATGACAACAGATACCACAGAAATATAAAAGATGATCAGGGACTATTATGAACAACTATCCACTAGCAAACTGGAAAATGTAGAGGACCTAAATAAATTCCTATACACATGCAACCTACCAAGATTGAATCAGAAAAAAATAAATAGAAAACTTGAGCAGAACAATAATGAATAATGAGATTGAATCAGTAATAAAAAGTCTTCCAACAAAGAAAAGTGCAAAATTGGATGGCTTTGCTGCTGAATTCTACCAAACACACAAAGAAGGAATAATACCAATTCTCCTCGAGCTATTTCAACAAATTGAAGAGGAAGGCATTCTGGCATTCCTCCTAACACATTCCACAAGACCAACATTACCTTAATAGCAAACCAGACTAGGATGTGGCAAATAAAAAAAGCTACAGGTCATATCCCTGATGAGTATGGACACAGAAATCTCCCCAAAATACTAGCAAACCAAATTCAACAGTACAGAAAAAGGTAATACACCATGATCAAGTGCGATTTATCTCAGGGATGCAAGAATACATATACTAATCAATAACTGTGATACATCACATCAACAGTATCAAGGGAAAAAACCATATGATTATCTCAATAGATACAAAACTCTCAAGAAACTAGATGTAGAAGGGACATACCTCAACATAATAAAAGCCATATATGACAAACCACTGCTAACATTATACTGAATAGGTAAAAGCTGAAAGCCTTTCCTCTAAGAATTGGAATAAGACAAGGATGCCCACTTTCACCACTCCTGTTCAACATAGTACTGGAAGTCCTAACTAGAGCAATCAAGCAAGAGAAAAAAAAAATAAAAAGCATCCAAATTGGAAAAGAGGAAGTCAAACTGTCTCACTTTGCAGATGACATGATTTTATATCTAGAAAAACCTAAAGCTCTTATGTCTGATAAATTCAGTGAAGTTATAGGATACAGAATCAACATACAAAAATTAGTAGTGTTTTTATATGCCAATAATGAACTAGCTGAGAAAGAAATCAAGAAGGCAATCCCGTCTATACTAGCTAAAAAAAAATAATAATAATTAAATATATAGGAATATTTTTAACTAAGGAGGTGGAAGACCTCTAAGAGGAAAACTACAAAACTCTGATGAAAGAAATTGTAGATGACACAAAGAAATGGAAAGACATCACATGCTCATGGATTGGGAGACTTGACATCATTAAAATGACCATACTACTCAAGGCAATTTACATATTCAATGCAATCCCTATTGAAATACCAGTGTCAATTTTCACAAAAATACAAAAAAAAAAAAAATCCTAAAATGTGTATAGAACCAAAAAGAAGCTGAATAGTCAAAGCAATCCTGAGCAGAAAGAACAAAGCTGGAGGCATCATACTACCTGACTTCAAAATGTATTAAAAGGCTATAATAATCAAAGCAGCATGGTATTGGTATAAAAAGGGACACATAGACCAGTGGAATAGAATAGAGGACCCAGAAAGAAATCCACATATTTACCAAGTTTTTACAAAGGTGCTATGAGCCCCAAATATCTGAGACAGGTCCTAGTCGGTTTAGAAAATTATTTTTCCAAGGTTAAGGATATATGCCTGTGACACAGCCTCAGGAGGTTCTGATGAGATGTGCCCAAGGTGGTTGGAGGACAGCTCAGTTTTACACATTTTAGGGAGATAAGAGACATCAATCAATATATGTAAGATGACCACTGGTTCAGTCAGAAAGGCAAGACAACTCTAAGCAAAGGCAGGACAACTCAAACTGGGGAGGGTTCTTCCAGGTCGTAGACAGATAAAAGACAAATGGTTGCCTCCTTTCTAAAGGAGGTAATTGGATATGCATTCATCTCAGTGAGAAGAGGGATGACTTTGAATAGAAGGAAAGGCAGGTTTGCCCTAAGCAGTTCTCAGCTTGCCTTTTCTCTTTAGCTTAGTGATTTTGTGGTCCCAAGACTTACTTTTCTTTCACAGTGGCAAGAATATACATTGGGGAAAGGACATCCTCTTCTATAAATGGTGCTGGGAAAATTAGATTTCCGTGAAGCTCTAATGCAGAAGCATGAACCTGGACCCCTAGGTTCACTGTAGATCTCATACCATATATTAATACAAAAATTGGCTCAAGATGGATTAAAGACTTAAACATAAGACCTGCAAATATAAAACTACTACATCAGGGAAACACTTCAGAACATTTGTCTAGGCAAAGGTATTAAGGCTAAGACCTCAACACCTCAAAACAGACAAAAGAGACTTAATCTAAAAACCTTTTGCATAGCAAAGAAAACAACCAATAGAATGAAAAGACAACCTGATGAATGGAAGAAAATACTTGCAAACTATTTATCTCACAAGGGGCTAATATCTAGAAAATACTCAAAGAACTCAAATAACTCAGTGCAATAATAATAATAACTCAGTGCAATAATAATAATAATCCCATTGAAAAGTGGGCAAAGGACATAAATAGACATTTCTCAAAAGATGACATACATATGGCCAACAGGTATATGAAAAAATGCTAAACATCATTAATTGTCAGGGAAATGCAAATCAGAACCACAATGAGATATTATCTCACCCCAGCTAAAACAGCTATTGAAAAAAAAACAAAACAAAAACCAACAGATGTTGGCAAGGATGTGGGGGGAAAGAACTCTTATACACTGTTTATGGAGATGTAAATTATTACAACAACAGTGGAAAACTGGAAATTCGTCAAAAAGCTAAAAAAAAGAACAAAAAGAAAAATAAACAAATAAAAAATCTATATAATCTAACCATCCCATTACTGAGTATTTATCCAAAGGAAAAGAAATCAGTATATCAAAAGGATACCTGCACGCCCATGTTTATCACAGCACTATTCACAGTAGCTAATATATGTGGGGTGTGGTGACGAAGAGAGGTTGGTGAATGAATACAAACATATACTTCGATAAAAGGAATAAGTTCTAATGTTAGATAGCAGAGTAGGGTGACTATGGATAGCAACGATGTACTGTATACAGCTAGAAGAGAGAACTTCAAATCAAATGTTCCCAAAACATAAAAACCATAAATTTTTGGAGGTGTTGGGTCCCCTAAATACCATGACATGATTATTACACATTCTGTGCATGTCACAAAATATCACATGTACCCCATAAACATGTACAAATATTATATACTCATTTTAAACATCATAAAAGAAATGAGGGAGATGCCAACCCATATGCCTTGCTCAGAACAAACTTGATTTTTATGTTTATAAGCAGGTGGCACTATGAGCATTTTGAGGGCAGAATCTCAAATTTATCTCCAGATCCTCTGTGCTTAGCATTTGATACTAAAACTGAATATTGAATTGAATCTTACCTATCACAAGGTACATGTGTATCTCTGGGAGCTTATGTATTTGGAGGGAAGACAGTGACACGAATATTGATTAGTGGACCTACATGTCAGCCTCTATGCCAGTCACTTTGCAGATGGTAGTGAACCTGGATTGTTTTGCCATTTAATCGTTGTAATTCTATGAAACACAAGTTTATAGACCAGAAACTGAAAGTCAGAACGGTTAAGGTCGTACATCCAGTTAGCTTAGCATCAAGATTGGGATCCCATCTGTATACTTCCAAATATTGGCTCCTTCTACTCACCATGGTTTCCCATTAATCCTCACCACCTTCTCTGCCCATTCATTCAGTTATTCATTTATTCATTAAATCCAGCAATCGATAAATATTTACGGAGAACCTTCCATGTGCCAGACTCTCTTCTAGGCAACTGCAGTGGAGCAACAAAAGACAAGCGAGGTCCCTACCCAAATGAAGCTTATATCCTAGCTAGGAAGGGATTTGACCATCTAAATAGCATTCAGATAGCTGATCTATAAAATATATAAATAGGTAAATGTGATTCAGGGATGGGCACCTGTCAAGTAAAGCTTTCTTGAAGAGGTAACATTTGAGCTGCGACCCAAACAATGTCCCTTGAAGTGGTTCCAGCTGACATATCCTCCTGCCCTTCAACATACTCTTTCATTTATTTCTGAAATTGACCCACAGAATGTTCTAAGCCACTCCCAGGCCTCCTGGGGGATCCATTTTGAAAGCTGGATTTACAGATTAGTAGGAACAGATCCCAGCCTACCTCCTTGCCAAAGTCCTGTCGGCACTTGCAGATGGTTTTTACAGATTGCTGCTTCTTATCTGTCTGGGCTGGCCCTCTCACTCGAAGGGAGAAACAGCTCATGGGAGGTGGATGATTTCCAAGCAGCTTTTATGCAGCAAGTCGTCCCTGTGGTTTGCACCCCCAGAGAACCCTTGGCTTATGTTCTTTATCTCCCTACACCACTGTCCCCATAAAGAAAAGAACTAAGAGTGACTCAGTGTCTACTCTACTCCAAACACTGCACTTTGCACACTCATCTGAAAATGCCTTTCGTTGTCATGCCCTTGGTATTACCTTCTTATACCTGGTGACACAGTCTTGCATGTTGTCACAAATACGGCAATTGCTCTTTCCTCTACAGAAGTATTTATTTGTAAGGAAATACATTTGGAGGTAGCACACTAACTACTGAATATTTAATGTAATATAAGGCTACAGTAAGAGAAATACTGGGCCCGAACAAGAAAGAAATTAAAGTAACAGAGAAACTGCATGAGGTGTGAAGTCAAGCAGAGTTGGATTCTAAATCTTCTTCACTATAGCACAGTGATTTATTATTATTATTATTATACTTTCAGTTCTAAGGTACATGTGTACAACATGTAGGTTTGTTACATATGTATACATGTGCCATGTTGGTGTGCTGCACCCATTAACTCGTCATTTACATTAGTTATTTCTCCTAATGTTATCCCTCCCCCCACCCCACAACAGGCCCCGGTGTATGATGTTCCCCACCCTGTGTCCAAGTGTTCTCATTGTTCAATTCTCACCTATGAGTGAGAACATGCGGTGTTTGGTTTTCTGTCCTTGCAATAGTTTGCTCAGAATGATGGTTTCCATCTTCATCCACGTACCTACAAAGGACATGAAATCATCCTTTTTTATGGCTGCATAGTATTCCATGGTGTATATATGCCATATTTTCTTAATCCAGTCTATCATTGATGGACATTTGGGTTGTTTCCAACTCTTTGCTATTGTGAATAGTGCTATAAACATACGTGTGCATGTGTCTTTATAGCAGCATGATTTATAATCCTTTGGGTATATACCCAGTAATGGGATGGCTGGGTCAAATGGTATTTCTAGTTCTAGATCCTTGAGGAATCGCCACACCGTCTTCCTCAATGGTTGAACTCGTTTATAGTTCCACCAGCAGCGTAAAAGTGTTCGTATTTCTCCACATCCTCTCCAGCACCTGTTGTTTCCTGACTTTTTAATGCTTGCCATTCTAACTGGTGTGAGATCTCATTGTGGTTTCTATTTGCATTTCTCTGATGGCCAGTGATGATGAGAGTTTTTCATATGTCTGTTGGTTGCATAAATGTCTTCTTTTGAGAAGTGTTTGTTCATATCCTTTGCCCACTTTTTGATGGGGTTGTTTGATTTTTTCTTGTAAATTTGTTTAAGTTCTTTGTAGATTCTGGATATTAGCCCTTTGTCAGATAGGTAGATTGCAAAAATTTTCTCCCATTCTGTAGGTTGTCTGTTCACTCTGATGATAGTTTCTTTTGCTGTGCAGAAGCTCTTTAGTTGAATTAGATCCCATTTGTCTATTTTGGCCTTTGTTGCCATTAGCACAGTGATTTTTTAAGGAATCATTTAACTTCCTTAAGTATTTTTTCCCCATCTGAAAAGTGATGTTAATGAGAAGTTTAATAGAGTAAGGAAAGAGTTGGTCACAGACAAAGCAGAGCAGTATATGATTGTGTCCAAGGGTGAGAATAGTAAACATAGAGTAATATTCACTTCAAAAATGTACTATAATCTGGCCAGTTGCAGTGGCTCATGCCTGTAATTCCAGCACTTTGGGAGGTCGAGGTGGGTGGGCCACCTGAGATCAGGAGTTTGAAACCAGCCTGGCCAACATGATGAAACTCTGTCTCTACTAAAAATATAAAAATTAGCTGGGTGTGGTGGTGGGCACTTGTGATCTCAGCTATTCAGGAGACTGAGGCAGGGGAATTGGTTGAACCCAGGAGGCAGAGGTTGCAGTGAGCCGTGACTGCATGACTGTACTCCAGCCTGGGTGACAGAGTGAGACCCTGTCTCACTAAAAAAAAAAAAAAAAAGGTAATATAATCTAAGGCTTAGGTATGAGAGGTTTTTTTTGTTTCTGTTGTTGTTGTTTTACAATAATGGCATTGTTTTTGGCCCACCAAACATCTGTTTCTTAGGGTGAAATCACATTCCCCAAGCTCACTAAACTGATGAAAAGCGAGAATATCAACTTTTTAAATAAGGACTAGATTGTAATACAACCTCAAAGTCGACAGCATTTCCACGGTCCATTTGAAAGCACATGGGAAGCCAAATTATAATCAGAAGGTCTACTGGTGAACATGGAATCAGAACAAGAGAATTCAATGAAACACCTCTTTCAAAGCATCCAAGACAACTTGGTCCTCCCACAGCACTGGTGAAGTTTGTCTCCACAGCTCATCTGCTTCCTTGGGTCCTTTCTATGGCCTCATGCCTTTTCTTAGAAAGGCTAACACATGGCTCACACCTGTAATCCCAGCACTTTGGGAGGCCAAGGCAGATGAATCACCTGAGGTCAGGAGTTTGAAACCATCCTGGGCAATGTGGTGAAACCCTGTCTCTACTAAAAATACAAAAATTAGCCAGGCATGGTGGCTCATGCCTGTAATCCCAGCTGCTCAGGAGGCTGAGGCAGGAGAATCACTTGAACCTGGGAGACAGAGGTTGCAGTGAGCCCAGTTCGTGCCACAGAGCAACACTCCATCTCAAAAAAAAAAAAAGAAAAAAAAAAAAAGGCTAACACGTTCAATTGAGTTACTTCAAGAAGTCTTTGAGACCCAGAAGATATTTTTCTGTTGGAGGTGATTTTGTATCACGCTGTTCTTTTCTCTTGACGATGGTTTTTCAATTTAGCTTTCAGGAAGGTATCTTAATTCTTTGAGATGGAGTCTCACTGCAACCTCCACCTTCTGAGTTCAAGCAATTCTCCTGCCTCAGCCTCCCAAGTAGCTGGAACTACAGGCACGTGCCACCACGCCCAACTAATTGTTTTTTTGTTTTTTTGTTTTGTATTTTTAGTATAGATGGGGTTTCACCATGTTGGTCAGGATGGTCTCAATGTCTTGACTTCATGATCCGCCCACCTTGGCCTCCCAACTAATCACAGGATTGCTGAAAATCATCAGTGACATAGATTTTGTGTAGGACCTGAAGCATGGCAAGTGTTTAAGAGCTATTTTGATAATAATGCTGATAATTATTATTCGGTATATTGGTCAGAATGCACTTATGCTCCAAGTCAGAGAATGCTTTAAAGTAGATAGAAGCTAATATAATGGGTAGAGGAAAGATAAGACACAAATCACAGTCATTTATTGGTTTCTCCTTCAAATAATAAATCTTGTCTCCTAACCATGAGACTGGGCATGTGACCAGAGCTGACCTCCATAGTATCTGGACCCTACAGCAACAAATTGGCACATGGATGAGGCACATGACTGGAACAGGACACAGGAGTCCTTTGTGAGTCCTTGTAAGGAGGTTGGGCTATTGTGCCCTAGTGTTTTAGACCTGCTCAGGGCACATGAGGAAGCCACACCCGTGTGGGTAAAGGACAAAGTATTCACTGAAAGAAAACTCGCATCATCTCAAGAAGAGGTGGTTCATGGAGCAAGAAACAGAGACTTAGAAAGTGAGTCTTAGGGGCGGAGAGGACAGAGCTTCTACCTGTACCTGAGTCCTGTCTTTGGATCACTATTGTGAGAAGTTGGATGCACTAGGGGGCTCCTACATGTAAGTCACAATGATAGTCCCTGCCACATCTGATCCTCCAGGGACAAGCAGGGGGACAGAAACTGCCTGTAAAACCTGTGTGGATGGTCCAGAGCCCCAGTACTGTGAGAGCAGGTTTGCCTGGCACTCATGTGTGAGCCACTCTGCAATTCCCTGATGTTGCCCCAGGCCTCACCTGTGCTCTAATGAAATAGGGAGGGTTTGTGGCTACCCCTGGGGCAGCAGGAGTCCCCCTGGCACAGCAGGAGTAAGCACTGCCCTGAGGCAGCCTTGCAGCCAAGGCAGCTAAAATTAGTGAGGGGCTCTAAGAAGAGGCACGTCCTCCCTCCGATGACATCATCTCCAAGGGCCCAACTTGACCTCCAGTCCTGAGTCTCCTTTGACAATACCCCCCTCCCCAACACACACACAGATTCACCCTCTACTGTCAACCCTGAAGGACTTGGTTTGTTGCTGTGAAGCATTTCTTTTCTACAATTCTTCTCCAGCTGCATCACACATAGTGACGCTTGGTGCATTTATGCAGACTGATTTGTGGTTGTGGTTTTCTCTTAATACGGGGAATTTGGAGATTGTAGTCATGAGAATTTCAGCCTACAAGCAGACAGCCTACAAGCCTAGAGATGGATCCTGGTATAATCTCATTACTCTGAAAATAAAAAGGGCTTATTTAGTAAAGAAAAATGTAATAAGGAGTGAAATTACTTTTTTAAAATGTCCGAAGGGCCCATCATGTGGAAGAAGGATCACATGTGTTCTGTGAGTCACAAAGGGGGAGAATTAGAACTGATGATAAAATATATGCATGTCCTTCTTAATCATGAAGAACAAAGGATGACTCCTGTCTTTCTTCCCACTTCCCCTTTAATTCCTCCAAAAGCTCTCTAGAGAGCACAAATATAAGGCACATGGGGCAGATCAACTGGCAACTCCGTAGGAAGCAGCACACGTACAAGCAACCTCCACGTATATTTCCTATCGAAAGTTCATTTCGTTGCTTTGCCTACTCTTTAACCCACAAGAACCGTGAAGAATGGGATTTCTTTCAGATAAAAAATCAGAAATGCAGAGCAGAAAGATGACATAGGCAGAGAAGTGCTTGCCAAGATGTTGGAAAGCTGCTGAAGGGCAGATGAGGAGGTGAGGAACAGAGGAGTCTGAAGGCACAACCTGAGCGCAGATGGCCGGCTAGATGATGCACGTGAGAAGTAACTCTTTGAGGAGAGTGCAAATGTTCAAAAAGATTTTTGTCACATCCACCACCGCCCCCCAGATGGAGGCATTTACTCTTTAGGATCTAGATACCAAAAATCAGCCAAAGTCATACGCAGTATGAGAAATTGTGTATCTCCTGCTCACAGAATTCTAATACCTTCTGATATGGTTTGGCTGTGTCCCCACCCAAAATCTCCTTTTCAGTTATAATCCCCAGAATCCCCACGTGTCAAGGGCAGAACCAGATGGAGGTAATTGGATCATGGGAGCAGTTTCCCCCATTCTGTTCTTGTGATAGTGAGTGAGTTATCACGAGATCTGATGATGTGATAAGCATCTGGCATTTCCCCTGCTTGCACTGACTCCATCCCGCCACCCTGTAAAGAAGGTGCCTGTTTCTCCTTTGCCTTCCACCATGATTGTAAGTTTCCTGAGACCTCCCCAGCCATGTTGAACTGTGAATCCATTAAATCTCTTTCTTTTATAAATTGCCCAGTCTCAGGTATTTCTTCATAGCAGTGTGAGAACGGACTAATACATCTTCCAATGATTGTCCATGTAAAGTTGAGGTGTCTTCACATAGCACACACAGTCCATATCCTCGGACCCTGTAATAGCATCTCTCACCCCTTCTACATATACATACTTGGCCCCTATCACACTAAATTGCACACGGTTCTGGAAATAAAGCTACTCTTCAATGTCTTTTTATTAGGTTGGTACAAAAGTCATTGTGTTTTTTGCCATTACTTTTAATGTAAAAGTAATGTACTTAAAAGTTTTAAGAAAACTTTTAGTTTTCTTTACTCAACCCCTACTTGTTCTTCAAGACTCAGCTAATCTGTATGTTGGCCTCCCTGGACCTGCCTCTCTTCTTTGCCTGTGTGGTGTAGTGCCCTTCTGTGCTCCCCATGCCCACAGATAGCCTGTGCCCATCTACACCACAGCACATAACTCCCAGTGAGTTCCAACTGTCCATGGCTCTCATCACCTCCTGCACCACTGCCTCCACTACTATCAGGCTGAGTCAGTGGAGGGAAAGGGCCACATCTTCACTGATGCTGTAGCCACAGGAGTTTGGCATTGCAAACGATTTTAAAACTCAATGATTTTAACTTTTAGCTCAGTTCCTAATAAGTTTTTCTGTCCCAGTTCTGGGTAAGGTTGAATAAGTTCACATCACCCTGCCTCTCCCACTGAATACAGCTATAAAAGCCTGGACAGAACTCGGGGAGCATCTATGTGAGGATTCTAAAAGTAAAGAGTAGCAGGCAGAATGGGGAAGATGATCAGAATTCAAAGGACCACTGAGCTGGGGGTTAGGTGACTATACTCCCCTCTAGTATCCCCTGGCCTGAAAATGGATCAGAAACCCAGAAGCAGGCAACAGAGCACCTAAAAGACAAATGCAGAAAAAGCCTTCTAGTTCTGGCTTGAGGAGCAACGAAATGAACTTTTGATAGGAAATATATGTGGAGGTTGCTTGTATGTGTGTTGCTCCCTACGGAGTTGCCATTTGTGCTCTTTGGAGAGCCTTTGGAGGAATTAAAGGGGAGGTCATAAGGACGACAGGAGCTCCTAAGGCTCCATAAGAGTAATGAAATTCCTAAAGTTTTTTTTCTCTCTCTCTCTTTTTTTTTTCTCATTTTCTCTTGCTTTAACCCCCAAGCAATCCCATGGCTGTAGAGACCATGATAGTAACAGAATCCCACAGGAATCAAGACTCTGAAGGAGGAAAAGCTTCCTCTCCTTCAGTCAAGCTATGGTTCCAAAAAAGGTAAAGCCAACCCCCACTGCTTTCTTCCCCTCTCTCTAGGTTTTCTCATCATTTGCTCCTGAATGTGGCGCAGTTGGAGAGTATACAACAGAACAGAACAGAACAGAAAACTAATATGCAAACTTTCTACCCAGAGAATGCAAAACAGGAGGCCCAGAGAACCATAAAGTATCAGGGAAATAGCAGAGAGACAGGAACTTGGGAAAGCAACCCCATATGTTGTTTCTTAACTCTTTACCTCATTCCTGAGCTGCATATAGGTGGATCTGTTCCTAAACGATGTACAAAGAAAAAAAATTGGAGAACTGAACTAACAAAGAGACATCACCCAGATCCCAGAGAGATCACTGTGCTGCACACATATGGGACAGACCAAAACACCATGGCAAATGGCTTGAAAATCGAACTGACATTGAAAGACAAACTGACATTGGAACCACCATCATAGCGTGTGGACTGAAACTTGTAGACTAACCATAAGCAGGTTGATGGCCTGCAAATACAAAAATACCAAGGTGTTCCACAAGAATCTAACAGGACCCAGGATCTAATTACATAAAATTAGAAATGTCCAGGCTACAATTGGAATGACTCAATATACCAAAAACTAGAAAAATCTCAACTCACATCAGAAAAGATAATTAACAGAAGCCAATGCCAAAATCACACAAATATTGGAATGATCTGAAAAGATAGTAAAGAAGCAATTACAAAAATGTACCAGCAAGCAATCACAAATATTCTTGAAACCAATGGAAACACAGAAAGCCGCAGCAAAGGTATAAAAAGATACAAAGAAGAACCAAGTGGAAATTTTAGAAATAAAAAACACAATAAACCAAAGAAGACCAGGCTCAGTGGCTCACATTTGTAATCTTAGCACTTTGGAAGACTGAGGTTGAAGGATCAGTTGAGTCTAGGAGTTTGAGAGTAGCCTGGGCAACACAGTGAAACCCTATCTCTACAAAAAATACAAAAATTAAGTGGGCATGGTGGTGTGCACCTGTAGTCCCAGCTACTCAGGAGACTGAAAAGGGAGGATAACTCAAGCGTGGAAGCCATGATATTGTGCCACTGCACTCCAGCCTGGGCAACAGAGGGAGACCTTGTCTCAAAAACGAAGAAGAAGGAAGGAAGAAGAGGAAGAAGAACAATAAGAACAAGAAGATGAGGAAGAAGGGGAAGAGGAAGAAGGAGGAGGAGGAGGAGGAGGAAAAGAAGAAAAAGAAGAAGGGGGAGGAAGAGGAGGATGGGTGGGGAAGGAAAAATGAAAAAACAAACAGAAACCCTGGATCAGCTGAATAGCACAATGGATATGACAGAGAAAAGAGTTAATTGACTAAAACTTGACCAGAACTTCAGGGACCTTTGAGACAATAAGAAAAGGTTGGAAATTTGTGTCACTAGACTCTCAGAAGGAGAAGAAAAAAGTGCTTAAAAATATTTAAAGCAATAATGCTTGAAAATTCTCTAAATCTGACCTGCAGCTACATGCTCAAGTAGTTCAGGGAATCCCCAATAGGAGACACTAAAAGAAATCCACACTCAGACACATCATGATTATATTCCTGAAAACAAAAAACAAAGAAAATGTCTTAAAAGCAGTCAGGGAAAACAGACATGTTACTTATAAGGAATAATAATCCAAATGAATGTGGATTTCTCATCAGGAACCATGGAAACCAGGAGGAAGTGAAACACTTTTAAAGAACTCAAACAATTGCCAACTAATATTCTATGTCCAGGAAAAATATCCTTCATAAAGAGATGAAAGAGAGACATTCTCTGATGAAAGCAAGCAAAGGACATTCATGACCAGCAGATCTGCTCTAAAAGAAATGTTAAAAATGTTCATCACATAGAAGGGAAATGAGAGCAGAAGGAAACTTGGAACATCAAGAACAAAGAAGAGCAACTGAAAGAGTGAGATCTGGGTAAGTGTAAGCGATGATTCTTTTCCTCTTACGTTAATCAAATTCATAGTTTAAGACCTTCCATAAAAGGAAAATCCTGCCCCAGAAGATGTCCCTTACAAATTTTTTTCAAGTTTAGAGAAGAAACAACAGTTCTACACACTGTCTTCCAGAAAATAGAAGACAGAATGCTTCACACCTCACTTTTTGAGGTCAACGCTACCCTGATAGTAAAATCAGATGAAGGCAGGATTAGAAAAGAAAACTGCCGACCAATAATCCTCTTGAACATAGACACAGAAATCCTCATCAAAATATTAACAAATCGGCTGGGTGTGGTGGCTCGTGCAGTAGTACCAGCACTTTGGGAAGCCAAGGTGGGTAGATCACATGAGGTCAGGAGTTTGAGACCAGCCTGGTCAATATGGTGAAACCCCAGCTCTACTAAAAATGCAAAAATTAGCTGGGCATGGTAGTGCACGCTTGTAATCCCAGCTACTCAGGAGGCTGAGGCGGGAGAATCGCTTGAACCCAGGAGGTGGAGACTGCGGGTGGGCCAAGATCGCGCCGCATCATTGCACTCCAGCCTAGGTGACAGAGCAAGACTCTGTCTATAGATATATATATAGATATATATATAGATATACATACATATATGAGATAGATAGATATATATATATATATCACCAAAAAAACCCACCATGACCAAGTGGGGTTTATTTTATGAATGCAAAGCTTGTTCAGTGAGTAATCATCTAACAGTCTAAAGAAGAAAAACCAAATGATTATATAGTTGATGCAGAAAAGGCATATGACAAAACTCAGTATCTATTCATAATAGAAATTCTCAGCAACTAGAAATAAAAGGAAACTTTCTCAACCTGAGAAAGGACATCTACAAGAAACCTGCAGTTCACACCATAGTTAACAGTGAAAACTGAGAACTTTTCTCCCAAAGATCGGGAACAAGGCAAAGGTGTCCATCCTCACTACTGTTCAACATCACACTGTAAGTGCTTGCCAGTGAACTGAGGCAGGAAAAAGAAGTAAAAGGCCTACATATGGGAAAGAAAGAAATAAAACTGCACTTATTTTCATAAGAAATAGTTTTCTACACTAAAAACTTCTAGGCCTAGTCAGTGCATTTAGCAAGGACACAAAGCCAACACACAAAAATCAATCAGATTCCTGTGTACTACCCATGAACAACTGGAAACTAAAGTTTTTTTAAGTTTATAGTAGCTGCTCCCCCCAATTAAATACTTAGATATAAACCTAACAAGTCATCTACAATAGGAGTCTGCAGACTTTCTGCAAGGACCAGATAGTAAGTATTTTAGGCTTTGCAGGTTACTATGATCTCTATTGAATGTTCTCCTTTGTTTTTGTTTTGTTTTGTTTTGTTTCGGGGTTTTTTACAAACTTCTTAGCTCACTAGTCCCACAAAACAGGCCACAGACCAGATTTAACTGCTAGGTCATAGTTTGCAAACTCCTGATCTATAGGATCTGTATGCTAAAAACTACAAAATTCTAATGAAAAAAATCAAAAAAGACACAAATAAATGGGGAGACATCCTGTGTTCATGGTTTGGAAGACTCGGTATAGTAAAGATAACAGCTGTCTCAGAACTGATCTACAGATTTAACACAGTATCAATCAACATCCCAGAACTTGTCTGTAGATATAACAAGTTAATTCTAAAATTTATATGAAAAGGTGAAGCAATGAGCAAAGCTAAAACTGTTTTTTTAAAGTATAAAGTTGAAATAATTACACTACCCAGTTTTAAGGCTTATTACAAAAGTACGGTAATTATGATAGTGTGGTATGAGTGAAAGAGGAGACACTTAGATCAATGGGATAAAGAGATCACAAATAGATGTACAAATACAGTCATCTAATTTTAGACAAAGGTGCAAAAACAATTCAATCAAGAAAGGGTAGTCCTTTTGGCAGATGGTGCTAGAACAACTGGATAATCTATATGCAAATATGAATATTGACCTAAACCTCACACCTTGTAAAAAAAAATTAACTCAAATATATTAACTTAAATATAAAACCAAAAATTGTAAAACTTTTAGAAGTAACATAAAAGAAAATCTTTGTGCCCTGGAGCTAGGGAAAGACATATATCAAAAGCACAATCTATAAAAGAAAAAAATGATATACTGGACTTTATCAAAATTAAAACCTTTTCTCTAATGAGTTTTCTTTGGCATCACTTCACTAAAATAAAGGGATGTTTATAGAGATTTAAAGGAAAGGATGCCAAGGTGCCTCTTGGCATGGTTACGTACTCTGTTCCATCATCCCTGATAGGGCAGGAGCCACGTGTTTTCTTTGGGTTGGCTAATGGTTGTAACCATACAGCTACTTTAGGGTCACTGTCAGAAACTGCCCTTTGCCTTGCATGTCTGTACCAGCCCAGTCACCTTCTCAAAAAAAGGCAAAAATTAGAAAGCCATGCAGAGGAGAAACATTTGCTCAGGAAAACAATCAACTGGCAATTATTTTTTTTACAATGAAATGTCAAAGTATTATTTCCTCCTAAAAATATACCTCTCTGAAACATCCCATGCTTGAAGTTAATTTAAAATATTACTGCTGCCTTTCTTCTTCAGTGCATTTTCTTTGAAGAGACTTTTCAAAACCCTGGCCATCAGGCTTTCTCTCATTCGAGATGAGTGTTCTACATAATAAATATTCTTCATATCTTTCCTACTAGGAGGCAGAAAACTCTTCAGTTTTATAGTAAACTGGGGAAAACATATATGCATTGGTGTATCCTCATCAAGGTGACAAGAGAAGACTTGAAAAGGTGATGCATACCTCATAGGTGATTCTTCCCTGATTTCTGAGCTCAGCACATTTTTTACTAAAGCACATTACATTTCAAAGCCTTAATATAATTATTAAATATTCAATGTATACAATACACAGTTTCTTAGCTATCACGGGATCAGTTGCCTCTGCCCTGAGATCTGCTGGATGTCGTTCCAACTGGCCTCTTTTCAGGATTCCTCCTTACAGTCTGATGAGAATGAATAGGAGATAAAGGACAAGGAGGAAAGATCTGGTAGATTGGCGAGTAAGAGATGGAAAAATGGGGAGACAAATGATGGTTTCCAAAAGAAGAGAATCTTTAAACGACGTGCATTTTAAGTGAAGAGTTCTGGAAGTTTCATCCCTATAAAGCTGTAGGGACGTCTACTCTAGAGTGAAGTTTTATGGCAACAGTCACAGGGAGATACGCAAAGATGAATGGTGTTGCCTTGGAATGAACTTTTTATGAGTTCCCTCTGGTTGCTAGGTATGTGCGAAACATTCTTTCCTTGGGTCAGAGATTTTATTACCTTTCCAATGGCCAGGGTTTCACTGTTCTAACTGATGAAAAACATTTGTGCCGTATTCAAAGGGCTGAATAACCAGCTCATAACAACAGGCCACATTTATGGGGGAAATTGGAGGAGTCACTTCAGTCCAAGCAGCCCAGACTAGTTCAGACCAGATGCCGAAAGTGGAAGAGTAAAAGTGCCGGTCCCAGGGAGGCCAACTCAGGACACCGGCCACAGAAGCCGAAATGTACAGGAGATAGGACTTATCCCAAGACACACTTCACTTGTGCTCACGAGGACCTTCAGTGGTAAGTGGAGACTGAAGCTTCCTGGATACTGGCAGAGCCAAATAATTCAATTTGATCAAATTCAAGGTGTCATGGTTAATTTCATTTTGGCTTTGCCTAGAGCCAGTAACTGCAGGTCAGAGGTGGAATTTATTGGATTTTAAGTTGAAACCAAAAGATCCAGATGAGCTCTGCCATACTACCAAAGGGAGGCCTGAAGAAGTGACAGAGAAAAGGAAAAGGCAAAAGTTGGCAGGAGGAAAAAGGGAGGAAAGAAAGAAGCTAGCTGCTTATTTAGCACTTAGCGAATGTGTGGCTTGTGCTAAGGACGTATGACATCTCATGCTATCGTCAAGAAAGACTAAATGAATCTTGCTCTCTTAAGACATCTCATAAAAGAGTGGACCATTCAAACTAAAAGGACATTAGCAATTGAGTGGGTTCGGTTGTCTGTATAAAATACATGTTTACGACATAATGCTATGGAAGGCATATAGAAAGTAAAATGGTAAGCCTACAGGACTTACGGGACATCATTAAGTAAATAAATCTTCACATTGTGAGTGTTTCAAAGGGAGAGAGACAGAAGGGCACAGAAAGCTTATTTAACAAAATAATTGCTGAGTGTTTTTTTAACCCTATTTTTCAGCAACAGTAGCAAACTTTGGTTTAAATGAAGTCACTGAGAAACTCACTGCACAGAAACGGATAAAAGTATAATTGTGACCTTAGGGGACATCTGAGGTTCCCTAAATAAGAAAGAGAGCTGGTGAAAGAAACAGGTAAAAGCTCAGATGACAGATCTCTCTTTCTCTCTCTCTCTCCCCCGCCCCCCACCCTGAATTCTTTCCACCATATCATACCACTTCCTTATGGAGGCCTAATAAATCTTCCTGAATTCATGTTTCATCTCTCCAATAAGATCATTAGCACCATCACCTCTCGGCCTTTTGGTTAAGATCAAGTGTCAAGATCATAAGCCTGATCATAAGCAAATGTCAAATCTCATACTTTTTGCGCTTGTTTTACGTTCAGGGGTACATGTGCAGGTTTGTTACATAGGTCAACTGCATGTCTGAGGGGCTTGGTGTACAGATTGCTTTGTCATCTAGGTAATAGGCATAGTACCCAACAGGCAGTTCTCCAACCCTCTCCCTCTCCCCAATCTCCAGCCTCAAGTAGGCCCCAGGGTCTGTTTTTCCCCTTCTTTGTGTTCATGTGTGCTTAATGTTTGGCTCCCACTTATAAGTGAGAACAGGTATTTGGTTTTCTGTTCCTGATGTTAGTTTGCTTATGATAATGGCCTCTAGCTCCATCTATGTTGCTGCAAAGGACATGATCTCATTCTTTTCTGTGGCCAAAGTATTCTTTTTTTAATTTCCAACTTTTAAGTTCAGGGGTACATGTGCAGGATGTGGTTTTATATATAGGCAAATATGTGCCATGGTAATTTGCTGCACAGATCATCCCATCACCTATGTATTAAGCCCAGCATTCATAGCTGTTCTTTCTGATGCTCTCCTTCCTCGTACCCCCACCCTCCAACAGGCCCCAGCGTATGTTATTCACCCCCATGTGTCCATGTGTTCTCATCATTCAGCTCCCACTTGTAAGTGAGAACATGCGGTATTTGGTTTTCTGTTCCTGCATTAGTTTGCTGAGGATAATGCCTTCCAGCTCCATCTATGTTCCTGTGAAGGACATGATCTCATTCATTTTTATGGCTGCATGGTGTATATGTACCACGTTTTCTTTATGCAGTCTATTATTGATGGGCATTTGGGTTGATTCCATGTCTTTGCTATTGTGAGTAGTGCTGCAATGAACATATGCATGCATGTATCTTTATAATAGAATGATTTCCATTCCTTTTTGTGTATATATCCAGTAATGGGATTGCTGGGTCAAATGGCATTTCTGCCCCAGGTCCTTAAAGAATCGCTACACTTTCTTCCACAATGGTTGAACTAATGTAGGCTCCCACCAACAGTGTAAAAGCATTCATTTTTCTCTGCAGCCTCACCAGCATCTGTTGTTTTTGTGACTTTTTAATAATAGCCATTCCGACTGGTGTGAAATGGTATCTCACTTTGGTTTTGATCTTGCATTTCTCTAATGATCAATGATGTTGAGCTTTTTTTCATGTTTGTTGGCCGCATGTATGTCTTCTTTTGAGAAGTGTTCGTGCATGTCATTTGCAACCACTTTTTATTGGGGTTGTTTTTTTCTTATAAGTTTGTTTAAATTCCTTGTAGATGCTGGATATTAGACCTTTGTCAGATGCATAGTTTGCCAATATTTTCTCCCATTCTGTAAGTTGTCTGTTCACTCTGATGATCATTTCTTTTACTGTGCAGAAGCTCTTTAGTTTAATTAGATCCCATTTGTCTATTTTTGCTTTTGTTGCAATTGCTTTTAGCATCTTCACCATGGAAACTTTAATTGTGCCTATGTTCTGAATGGTATTGCCTAGATTTTCTTCTAGGGTTTTTATAGTTTTGGGTTTTACATTTAAGTATTTAATCCATCTTGAGTTGATTTTTGTATACGGCATAAGGAAGGGGTCCAGTTTCAATTTTCTGCTTGTGGCTGGCAAGTACTCTCAGCACCATTTATTAAATAGGGAATCCATTTCCCATTGCTTTCATCAGGTTTGTTGAAGATCAGGTGGTTGTAGGTATGTGGTCTTATTTCTGGGTTCTCTATTCTACCCCATTGGTCTAAGTGTCTGTTCTTGTGCCAGTACCATGCTGTTTTGGTTACTCTAGTCTTGTAGTATAGTTTGAGGTTGGGTCGCATGATGCCTCTAGCTTTGTTCTTTTTGCTTAGGATGGTCTTGGTTATTTGGGCTTTTTGGTTCCATATGAATTTTAAAATAGTTTTTTCTAATTCTGTGAAGAATGTCAATGGTAGTTTCATGGGAATAGCATTAAATCTACAAATTGCTTTGGGCAATATGGCCATTTTCACGATATTGATTCTTCCTATCCATGAGCATGGAATGTTTTTCCATTTGTTTGTGTCATCTCTGATTTGAGCATTGGTTTGTAGTTCTCCTTGAAGAGGTCCTTCACTTCCCTCGTTAGCTGTATTCCTAGGTATTTTATTCTTTTTGTAGCAATTGTGAATAAGAGTTCATTCATGATTTGGTTCTTGGTTTGCTGTTGTTGGCGTATAGGAATGCTAGTGATTTTTGCACACTGATTTTGTATCCTGAGACTTTGCTAAAGTTGCTTACCCGCCCAGGGAACAGGGCTGGGAAGGTCTGTAGTCAAGCAGAGTTATTCCAAGTGGTGCATCTATGGAGGTACCACCCCAGAATGGAGAGACAAGTTTTCATAGAAAGAAAAATCACTCACTATGTGTAAAGCTGGGACAAGCACAAAACTAGAGAATGGGCAAGGATTAGAGAAGCAAGAGGTCCAAACAGGACACAGTGCTGATGCTGCAAAGAATGAGGAATTCATTCATTAAAAACAGATATATTCTAATATAGTTGCTATCGTTGATTATGTAAGCATGTTAAGAACATGTTAAAGCATGTTAAGCCCCTAGGCTTCTCAACTCCTCTTCCTCTCCCTTTACTGTTATATAACATAATCAGACTGGACATGAGCTCATGAGAGGGATGTAGGTCTCAGTTCAATTCAATAAATATTTATGGCACATCGGACACTTTGCAAAGAGCTAGGATACAGAGTTCCTTGACTTCAAGAAACAAACAGATACTCCTTTCCTTCAAAAAAAGGAAAAATACATCCCTGCCTTCAAAAAGCAAGTAGTCTCTTCAAAAAATGCTCGAATAATTTCAGTACAGAGGGCTAAGTGTTTAACACAGTGTCTAATATCAAACAAATACCCAATGCATATCTGTTGAAGGCATGAATGAATGATAGAAGTACACCTCCAGTGGTACAGGAGTATAGCGCAGAAATGAGTGCAGTCTAAGGTAGGATATGATTGAAAGAAAAGTCAATTTGGTGAAAAAAAAAATTAATAAATGTGAAATGAAGTGATATGTTTTAGACTACTTTGCATTTTACAAAATACTTGTACATAGAATATCTCATTTATACTCACACCAACAAATAAGGAAGGTAGAATCCCCCCCTCACTTTTCATATAAGTCAATAGAAAAGTAAGAAATAGGCCAAGGTCACCCAGCTAGTGAAAGTCAGAGCTGGTACTTAAACCCATTTCTTGCAACTCTAAAGTTTGTGTATTTTACAGAAGCCCATGCTGCCACCAAGAGTCGACAAGTCTCAGATCTCTACTTGGAGCTTTGCATTCAAAATGTACTTCCACTACCATTTTCTAAGGTGTCTACCATTGTCTAAGGTGTCATTTCAGCTTCCAAAATGGGAAGGTGGGGAATCTTATGAAATTTCTGGAGCCATCACCTTGACTCTCTTTTCCTGGCCCCAGCACATAGAGAAACAAATGGTGAAAAGGAAAACAATAACAGTAGTAAAATGATAGTATTAGTAAAGTAGTAGACATACTCTTTAACAAAAACTCATTAAATGAATGCAAATCATTTAATGAATGATCAGTCATAATCACAGGAAGGTACTGTTAGCATAATGTTTGAGGGAACAATAAAATCATACATATATACGTACAGCATCATCAATTAAACTGTGAGAAATTGAGCTACTTTTTGCAGTTCTCTATGAGCATTGAGTCCTTGCACATAAATAAGAAATAACTTGGGCTACTAATGAGAACTCTGAACATAAAGGCAGCACCAAACCATGGTGCTGCATGAATGAAATGGCTATTTACATTTGTTTAATTATCTGGTTAATTAGGGAGCCATAAAATCAGAATGGGCTTGAGAGTTAAAGGGATAGCAGAGAAAATGCAACTGATAGTCTTCTGTTCCTTATCAAATCAAGATTTGCCTGTAAATAATTGCCCCTCCCGCCAAAGTTTCCTTCCTATTGCATACCTTGTCAAATCTAAAGGGATCTGCCCAGCATCCTAAAAGCCTCCAAGACCTCATTCCTCCTTGGTGGGCAGTAGAAAGAGCAATGTGCTAGAAGTGTGAGTCCAGAAGTCTCACTCTCCATCTTGGAAAAGCCTCCACCTTTCCTCCTCCTGTCCCACGTCAGTCCTCCCCAGGGACCCCATCCATGGGCTTCCAGCCAGAGTCATGGATCACCCCATCCTGCCCACTCTACTTCCTTCACAGAGCCATATCCATCTGCTTCTTTGCAGCACAGGTCAGGGCTCACCTTCCACCTGGGCTGTGGCTACCACCTAGTCAGCCTACCTGTCTCCAGCCTCCCTCTGTCCTGCAAGGTAATCCTCTAAGACACAAATCAGATCAAGTCACTCTCACAATGGAAACCCTTTACTGTTTCTCACAACCCTAGAGTAACCGAAGATGAGAATTCAAAGCTCCTCACCCAGCAGTGTTGACACATGCAGGCTTTACTCTATTTCTTTGACTCGAGGACACGCTGTAAAATCAGTACGTATTAACAGTTTCATATTTAAGAAGTTGGGCAGTCTTAATATGTACAGATAATGCAGTAGAAAAGTTTATTTTTCTGTTAAAAATAATATTGGATTTATGATGTATTTTAGAACCAAGGAGATGAAGTATGAAGAAAAAAAGTAGGAAAAATTTTGCTCCACCTATAAGGGAATAGGAGGGATATTTTGAAAATTGAAATATCTACACAATGGTTTTATTATCATTTTTTAAAAGTGTATGAACTTGAAGACAGGCCTGAGCTGTCTCCCAATTCTAACACTTTCTAGCTCTTTGACCTTGGAAAAGTTATTCAACTCACTAAACCACATCATCTCCCTTTGTAAATTGGATAAAATAATACCTATCTCACAGTGCTACTCAAAGAATAAAGTTATATAAGGTAAGATAAGCATCTACCACATGTGTAAAGGGAAGGTCTAAGAAATAAAATGTATAGTAATGGGGATTAATATTATCATTAGTGATATTATTTCCTACCATAAATTTAGCATTTCATAAATATCACATTGTTCCTTTCCTCAGTTGACACTATTGTGGCAACGGTAGAAATGAAATGCAGAAGCATCAACAGAACTCTATTTACAACCTAAAGATGCATTTTTAAATTCCAATTAAAAAAAAAAAAAAGTCTATGCCCTAACCAAGCATTCCCTTTTCAAGTAACTATAGAAATTTCCAATTTGCTTTTGCAAAAACAAAAAATGTTTAGATGGTCGGTTAGAGATGATTACGATGGGACTGGGTCTGTATTTAATACTGCTTTGAATCAGAAGGAAGGATATAATTGTGTTGCACATTACATTTAATGAAAGTCAGGTAGACTTTCACCCTTAAGTCTTTTATTGCCAATGTTGTTCAGCAAGGAGCAGGTGAAACTCTTCCCAAGCTTGCCCTATTCCATTTCTATTAATTCATCAAGCAAGACCGAATTGGCTGTTTAAATTATCAGTCAGTGGTAGAACTGACGGTTATTAGCACAATAGATGCCAGAAATCATGAAGACAGTGCTGGTAGTCTTCTCAGCCAATCAGAGCATGGCACTTGGCCAAAAGATTTTGTTATTTTAAATTAATCAGCCTATACTCCCCTCACATGACCAGGGCCAAGGCTGGGCACAGGCAGAAAAAGGAGTACATGTCCAGCTGTTTGAATATTGCATAAATGTGACTGTTGCAATCAAGGTCTGAGCAGTGCCTGATGCTACACGTCTTTGGGACAACAGGCAGGACGGGAACGGAGGAAACTTAATTACAGCATGTTTAAGCCGCTCACGGAGCTGCCCGGGGAGGGAGACCTAATGGGTGTCAACACAATTACAGATCTTCACACACATTTGAAAATAACAGACTGTGACAAGGACACAATTGCCGTGTTGTCATCTCATCTGCACAGCGATTTTACATACTGGATATCAACGCGGAATTGAATTAGAGAGATTGCACGGCAATTTCCCAGCCTGGCTTTCCGATTTCTCTGGCAGCCAAGGGACAATATGCCCAAAGGTAATTCCAGCAGCCCAGCTACCCCTTACCCCACCCTAGCCCTGCTCTTGCCTCAAACACTGATAAAACCATGATGGTTTCACATCAGCTCCTCGGCTGGCAACCTCAAGACACTCAGAAGACACTTAGAAGGTGAAAATAAGGGAATGCTTATCTCAAACACTCCTCAGACCTATGCTATCAGAACTCCTTGGGTCTCCCTCTTACCTATTCTTACTCTCTTAACCCCCTAACAAAACCCTCTGCTAGCTGTCACCCAGTAGGTCTCCCTCCCCTAGCAGCTCCAAGAGTGGCTTAAACATGTTGTAATTAACTTTCCTCCTTTCCTCCCTCCTGCCTGTTGTCCCAAGGGTGTGTAGCATCAGGCACTGCTCAATCCTCAATTGCAGATGGTCACATTTATGCAATATTCAATTTCTCTGGGCATTTACCCAAGTTGCTCAAGTTTGCCCTTTCTGAATCGCAATCTCTCCATCTCTAATTTGGGGTTAGGAGAAACTGGTAGGCTACATCAGGATCACCTGGAAAATTCCTTTAAAATGTAGACTTCTAGGTGCCCAAGCTAGACCTACTGAATTGGAATCTTCACAGGATGAAAGCCAACGACCTTATTTTTAACAATCCCCCTCTCCATCGCCCAGCTCCTAAGACAATCAGCTCTGTACCAGTCACCAGTCCTTTCTAGAAAGCTAGAAAGGACTAGATGATCTGTTAGGAACCATTCTAGTTCCATAATTTGTCAAGTTGTTCATCTGATCATAATAATACCCATGGGCCACTTACTAGATACCAGCTGGCACTGGGCTTCTGCACATATACCATCTCATGTAACCATCATGATAGTCCCTCTGAGGAAGGGTTATAGATTATCAGCTACCCCTCTCTTGGGTCTTAAAACATCAGGCTCCACTCCCCTGCTGCACATCCTCAGGGCTCCTTACACTCCCCTAATCATCATAGCATCACACTGTTGACTGGTCCATCCTCCCAATTTGACATTTATGAAATTGGCCTGATGTCCCCATAGAACTGCTTTATGGGTTGTTTTTTTGTTTTGTTTTGTTTTGTTTTGAATAAACATAGAAATTGACCCTCTCAGTCTTAAAGCTTGAAACTTACATTGGTGTTATCACAGTTATTTTCTCAGGAAACCAACCATCAGTCCTCCCAGATAGTATCAAAAAACTGAGGCTCACCATATCTGGACAATGAGATGCCAGACCCTCATCCATCATGATTGCCTAACTGACCACTTTCTTCCTATTAGCCAGTGCCTCTTCTTTACCTTTTCCTAATTCCTGTTTTTCCACATGTGGTTCTGCTACATAAACTTTGAATTTTAGTCAGTTGAAAAGATGATTTGAGACCTGTCTCCCATCTGCTCACCTGCAGCACCCAAAAAGTCTTCTTCCCTGGCAAAACTTGTTGTCTCAGTGATTGGCTTTCTGTGTGGTGAGCAAAAGGACCTAGACCAAACCCCTGGCATTTTGGTAATAGTAAATCCCACGAAGCAAGAAATCTTGCTGTGTTATTCATTGCTGTATCTCCAGGGCTGACACATGGTCAATGCTTAATATTGGCAGAATGAACATCGAACAGATGGGAAAAGTGATGCTCAGAAAGGTGAAGTAACTGATATGGTTTGGCTGTGTCCCCACCCAAATCTCATTTTGTGTTGTAGTCCCCATAATCCCCATGTGTGGTGGGGGAGGGACCCAGTGCGAGGTAATTTAATCATGGAGGCAGTTACCTCATGCTGTTCTTGTGATTGTGAGTTCTCACGAAATCTGATGGTTTATAAGGGGCTTTTCCCCCTTTTGCTCTCATTCTTCTCCTTGCTGCCACCATGTGAAGAAGGACATGTTTGCTTTGCCTTCCGCCATGATTGTAAGTATACCAAGGGCTCCCCAGCCATACTGAACTGTGAGTCAATTAAATCTCTTTATAAATTACCCAGTCTTGGGTCTGTCTTTATTAGCGGTGTGAGAATGGACTAATACACTAAATCAAGGTCATAGAATTTGAAACTGATTATCTAACTCATGAGCTGGTACTCTTTATATTGTTTCCTTTATAGAGCACCCCACAGTCTATTCCATCCTCATTCTTCCAACAGATCTTTCCTTCAGCCTTCTTTCCTTCAATCATTCCTCTATTTTGGCCGCACCCGCTGCCTGCAAATCTCACTTATGGAACTGCACTCTCCCTCCTCTCCTTCCTTCTTATTTCTTTCCATGGCACTCAAAAGTCATGCCATGTATTTTTCATGGAGTAAGACTCTCTCTTTTGGCAGTAAAGATCTAACCTCATGAAATTTCTTTTTTTTTTTTTTTTTTTTTTTTTTTGAGACGGAGTCTCGCTCTGTCGCCCAGGCTGGAGTGCAGTGGCCGGATCTCAGCTCACTGCAAGCTCCGCCTCCCGGGTTCACACCATTCTCCGGCCTCAGCCTCCCGAGTAGCTGGGACTACAGGCGCCCGCCACCTCGCTCGGCTAGTTTTTTGTATTTCTTAATAGAGACGGAGTTTCACTGTGTTAGCCAGGATGGTTTCGATCTCCTGACCTCGTGATCCGCCCGTCTCGGCCTCCCAAAGTGCTGGGATTACAGGCTTGAGCCTCCACGCCCGGCCCTCATGAAATTTCAGAAGACAATGTCCCTAAGATAGAAGTTCTTCATCTTTAGCACTTCAGTGTGACCCCAGCCATCAGATCAAAAGAAGAGAAAACCTATCAGCCTGACATCTAAGGCACCCCAACCCCACACACTGGCAGCCTCCCCTGGAAACCTGTGGCACCATCGTGTTTTAAGTCTGTTGCTATCATTGCTATTCAGAATGGGAGAGCCTGCATCATCCATTAATCCTTCAAATAAGCCACATCAAAATTTGGTCTGAAATGTTGCTTACTTACCCTTAGCTTTTGAGTTATGTTGTTTTATAAAAGTTGCAAGTGCTACGATGGAGCCATGTATAAGGTGAGTCACTGAAGCTTGTGAAAAGGGCCGAGAACACCCAGGAATCAAACTGGGACCAGAAGTGACACACACATGTGGGAAGTCACCCTCTGTGGAAACCTCATGCCATGACTATGGCGCCCCCACCTGCGTCAGCAGTCCCTGCGAATTGCCTGATGAGACTGGAAGCTCTAGGAGCATGAAGAGGCGCAAGCACTGTGTCTATGTGATCATGCACTTTTCTTAAAATAAAGCACCAGATATTTAATTTAGTGTTTAAGGAGCAATAACATGTCTTCATAGGCTCTGTGGGAAAGTCAGAGCATGAAAGATTTTTTTAAATTCCATAGTCTCGCCACTAACAAATAACATCAGTGAGTATTTTACAACGTACAATAGGACATTCATAACAACAATATTTATATCAAAAAGTGGGTTTATATTTACATTTCAATAGGTATATATTGAAATATTTTACAATATAGTTATATGTTTATATATTGCATATATATACTTGTGTATTTTATATTTTGTATTCATATATCATATAATAGGACTTGTATAAAGTATAAACATATATAGTACTTACCTACAAAATTATATATAAGAATATACAAATATATAGATATTTAGATATAAAAGCCCCATTTTTGATATTATAAATAAATGCTGTTATGAACATCCTGTTATAAAGTCATATTGCTGATTATTCTTTTCTTTAGTGTTGGGTAGAAACCAAGCCAATTCTCTCAAGGTACGAGAAATATCTTATTTTTTTGAAATCAAGTAAAACATCATTGAAACCCCTCATTTGCGAAGGCTGGAAAGCAAGTCATTTTTGGTCATTCTATGTGGCTCCTCCAGGGAAAGGAGGGCAAGCCCTGGTCAGGGCTGCTCACCATGCTGTCTCTCCATGTAAATCTGGGGGAGCTTTCAAGGTCCCGAAGCCTCCCCACACAGTGTCTGCCCCTGTGCAGGTTTCACTCCAGGGCCTCGAGCTGCAGGCTCCTCAGGCCCACCCAGCACTCACCACTCCAATTCCCAGGCATCTGCCTGGCATTTCAAGCCTTGCAGACCAAAGGCCCCTAGTCTGTCACTGAAGGATTCATCTCATTTATGTTCTTCCAACACAAGCTCATTCATAATTTAACTTGTATTTGCACTGCCTCATGTAGGACGCTAGTCCACGTGCTATAAATATTGTTTCAACTTTTTAAAAACCCATTTAAATGTTTTATTATGAAAATATTTATATACACACACAAAAAATATGAAAATGCAGGCCAGGCGTGGTGGCTCAAGCCTGTAATCCCAGCACTTTGGGAGGCCAAGGCGGGCGGATCACCTGAGGTCAGGAATTGGAGACCAGCCTGGCCAACATGATGAAACCCCATCTCTACTAAACATACAAAAAATTAGCCAGGCGTGGTGGCACATGCCTGTAGTCCCATCTACTCGGGAGGCTGAGGCATGAGCTTGAACCTGGGAGGCGGAGGTTGCACAAGATGGCGCCATTACAGTCCTGCCTGGGCAACAGCGTGAGACTCAGGAGAGGGGAGGGGAGGAGAGGGGAGGGGAGGGGAGAGGGGAGGAATCATAGATGATATATCCAGAATTATAAAACACCATTGTTCTGGTGAGTCAAGTTCAAAATAGATTATTTCAATTCCCTTCAATCGCCCTATATACCTCTCCCTCATTTCAAAGGGAAACATGATTTTGAATTTTGATTTTGTTGTATTGGTACCTTGCTTTCATATAAAGTGTAACTGAATAATATCTATCCCTAAACAATTGTACAGTTTTGTTTGCTTGAAGGTTATACAAACAGTATTGTACTCTTAATATTCTTCAGAAACTTAGTTTTATCGTTCAGCATAATGTTTCCTTAAGATTCACTGTAACTGATGCATGCAGTTATGGTTCATTCATTTTGCCATAGTATTCCATCACATGAAAAAAACCTCCATTTATGTATGCATTCTCCTCTTAATGAATATTTGAGTTGTTTCCAGCTCTTTGCTATCACAAACATTGCTACTAAGAACATATTTCTGCAGTTCTCCTGGTACACACAAACAAGAAGATATCTTTTGTGTGTACCTGGAAGAGGAATTGCTGAGTCAGAGATATTACTCATCTCCACCTGAAAAGATAATGCCAGTTTTTTTCCCAACATGTTTATACGCATTTTACATTCCCAACAACATACTGTAAGGTTCTGTTTTTCTCTACTATTTTTCATTACATAAGTTTTGTCAGTCTGCTAGGGGTGAAATGGCATCTACTTATAATTGTAATGTGCATTTCCCTGATTTCTAAGGAGATACTACATCTTTGCATATGTTTATGGCCATTTCAAATTTCCTTTCCTCTGAAATGCTTTATTTTTTTGCCCACTTTTTTTAGCTTGTCTTTTTCTTTTTGATCTGTTGTCTTTAATTAAATGATCATTGATTATATATGTTGAAAATATAGACTTGTAGTTTATCTTTATACTCTTAATATTGTTTGATACATAAAGTTTCCATTTTTTTGCCTTTTATGAAAATACAATTTACATACAATAAATTTCATGTTTTACACATATGGTTTGAAGATTTTTGACAATATCTACACAAGTGGGCAAAAAGATACAGTGTCCCATCACCCCAGGATTTCCCTTTGTTCTGTTTTTCAGTCAATCATTGGCACCCCAGCTATCACTGATAGGATGTCTGTTACTGAAACACCAGGCATTCCATCTAGGTCCTGCTGCTCCCCACACAGAAAGCCAATGACTAAGATGATGAGTATTGCCAAGGCAGAAGAAGGCTTTAATCGGATGCTGCAGCCAAAAGACAGGAGCTCAGTCTCAAATCCATCTCCCTGACCAGCTAAAATTAGAGGTGTTTATAGCAGGGAAGAAATGCAACAATGTGTAAGAAAACAGGAACTAAGGAGGAGCAAGGAAGCAATCGTGATGAATGAGTGGTCTGGCATTTCATTGTCTGGATGTGGTGATCTGATGAGTTTCACTAGAAACTCAAAGTTTGGTAGGTTTAGAGGCCTGACGGTCATTTCCTAAGGAGGGAACTCGAATAGAACCTTTTACTAACAGAAGGGTTAATTTCTATGTTTATCCCCCTCCCAAATAAAACTATGGAACTATTGAGTTGGTTTCATTTCTATCACCAATGATTAATCAGGCAGTTCAAGAATGTCTCATAAATGGCATATTTTGTGTCTGAATTCTTTCACTCAAAAGGTTCTGGAGGTATACCCATGTTGTTTTATCAGTATTTTATTTTTTATTGCTGAGCAATGCTTTATTTTACAAATTTACCACAATTTTTTTTTTTTTTTTTTTTTTTTTTTTGAGATGGAGTCTCGCTCTGTCGCCCAGGCCAGAGTGCAGTGGCCGGATCTCAGCTCACTGCAAGCTCCGCCTCCCGGGTTCACGCCATTCTCCTGCCTCAGCCTCCTGAGTAGCTGGGACTACAGGGGCCCGCCACCTCGCCCGGCTAGTTTTTTGTATTTTTTAGTAGAGACGGGGTTTCACCATGTTAGCCAGGATGGTCTCCATCTCCTGACCTCGTGATCCGCCCGTCTCGGCCTCGCAAAGTGCTGGGATTACAGGCTTGAGCCACCATGCCCGGCCACCACAATTTGTTTATCCATTCAATTGCTGATGGATATTTTACTTGTTTTCAGTTTGTTGATGAACATGAATAAAGCAGCTAGAAACATTTGTGTATACATCTTTGGGCATATGGTTTTGTTTCTGTTAGGTAAATAGGGGTGGAATTTCTGGGTCATATGGTCAGGGCGTGTATACCTTTATGAGAAACCATCCAGCTCTTTTCAAATAGGGTTAAATTGTTTTATAATCCCACCAGTAATTTATGAAAGTTTGGATTACTCTACATCTTCAGAAAAACTTGATAATGTCAGCCTTTTTAATTTAATCATTTTGGTCAGTGTGAAGTGGTGTCTCATTGAGGTTTTAATCTGCATTTCCAAGATAATGTTGGGCATCTTTATTCACCACTTGTATGTCTTCTTTTTTGAAGTGTACATTTAAGTCTTTCGCCAATTTTTGTTCATACTCAGTTGTAAGAGTTTTATATTCTGAATATCTGTATTAGATATATATTTTTGAATAGTTTCTCCCGTGTGTCTTTTTATTTCATTTTCTCAAAGTAGATTTTGAAAAGTAGAAGTTACTGTGCTGAAGTCCAATTTATCTTTATTTTTTTCTTCTAGGATTAATGCTTTTTGGGTCCTATCTAAGAAAGTTTTGCCTATCCCAAGATCACCAAGAATTTCTCCTATGTTTTTCTCTAGAAGTTTTATGGTTTTAGGCTTTGCATTTAGGTCTGTGGCCCATTTTAGATTAACTTTTGTGTATGGTAAGGGTTGATGTTCATTGTTGTGCATATGTATTGTAAATTGTTCTAATTGACCATTAGAACATTTCTTATTGAATCGTCTTCACATCTTTGTCAAAAATCAATTCACCATTTATGTGTGGGTTTGTTACTAGACTCTCTTTTCTATTCTATTGATCTATATGTTTACCTTTATGCCAATACCACACTCTATGGAATACTGTAACTTTAAGACTTAAAATCAACTCATATAAGTCTTCCAATTGTCTTCTACTTTTTAAAAATTGTTCTGTGCTATTCTAGGTTCACTGTGCTGGGCAAAGTGAATGACTCCTGACTACATTCACCCTGGTGATCTTTCCCTTTTTGGGTCAGATGGTTCCCTTCAGTTTAATGATCTTCCATTTGCTGAGCAGCCTGCTAGGCTCTGAAGAAGAAATTTCAACTAACATCAGACTAATTATCATCTGCCACTCTCCCCCAGTGCAGTAGGGCCTGCAGTGACATGTACCATTTCACCAAGCCTTGCCTATGGCCCACCAGCAGCATCCATGCGGGGCAAAGCTTGATTGAGAAGAATAAAGCTCATGGATGGAATTCGGGGGACATTATGTTAGAAGAAAATAAGCCAAGAACACAAAGTCAAACACTGCGTGTTCTCATTCATATGTGGAAACTAAAAAAGTTGATGTTGGCGAAGCGCGGTGGCTCATGCCTATAATACCAGCACTTTGGGAGGTTGAGGTGGGTGGATCACTTGAGGTCAGGAGTTTGAGACCAGCCTGGCCAACATGGTGAAAACCCGTCTCTACTAAAAACACAAAAATTAGCCAGGCACGGTGGCAGATGCCTGCAATCCCAGCTACTTGGGAGTCTAAGGCAAGAGAATCACTTGAACCCAGGAGGCAAAGGTTGCAGTGAGCCAAGATTCCTCCATTGCACTCCAGCCAGGGTGACAAGAGAGAAACTTCAGTTGAAGAAGGAGAAGGAGAAGAAGAAGAAAAAAAGAAAAAAAGTTGATGATATAGAGGCAAATAGTAAAACAGGATATGAGAGGCTAAAAGGGGTGGAGGAGGGAGAGGATAGGGCAAGATTTGTTAAAAGACACAAAATTACAGATAGATAGGAAGAATGAGTTCTAGTGTTCTGTACCACAGCCGGATGAGCATAGTTAACAATGTATTAGTTTAAATAGCCAGGAGATATTGAGTATTGAGGATATTGAAGGAGGATATGGAATGAACAAAGAAATGACAAATTCTTTAAATGATGAATATAATGACCCAGATCTGATCACTAGACACTATATATGTATCACAATATCACTATGTACCCCATGAATATGTATATTATGTGTTAATTTTAAAAATTAAATGTAATTTAAGTATATATAGTGTGTGTGTGTATATATATATATAAAACAAACTTGGAACCTCCAGATGGGTATGAATCTCAATCTCTTTCTAGCTGCATGGTCTTGGGCAGTCCATGTAACCTCTCTGAGCTTCTATTTCCTTGTCTATATAATGTCCATAATAATACCTGATATGGTTTGACTGTGTCCCCACTCAAATTTCATCTTGAATTGTAGTTCCCATAATCCCCATGTGTAGTGGGAGGGACCTAGTGGGACGTAATCAAATCATGGGGGTGGTTCCCCCATGCTATTCTCATGATAGTAAGTTCTCACGAGATCTGATGGTTTTGGAAGGGGCTTCCCCCTTTGCTCAACTCTCATTCTTCTCTCCTGCTGTCTTGTGAAGAATGACATATTTGCTTCCTCTTCCAACAAAATTGTAAGTTTCCTGAGGCCTCTCCAGCCCTGTGGACCTGTGAATCAATTAATCCTCTTTCCTTTATAAATTACCCAGTCTTGGGTATATCCTTACAGCAGCATGAGAACAAACTAATACCTACCCTAGTTATCCCACAAAGTCATTGAGTAGGTAGCATATGGGTATTGGTTATCATGATTGTCATAATGAGACAATTTAGTAAGAAGAGGAAATGAAAAATATTAGGAAAACCAATCATTGCAATGGGGAAATAAAAACAAAACCAAATGTATGAATTTGTCCCTACTTCATCTGCTGTTCTGGCCTTTTCAACAATTCAAAGGACCTACCTGCTAAAGCCCATCTTGGTTTCCTGATGGAAACGATACTGTGAGAGATCCACAGAATGTCATCAGATAAGATTACTGCCAACTAATGGGGAAATGCCAGCAGACCATGCACTCTTCCCTAAGCAGTCCCAGAAACACAGAATTTCCTGAACCCAAGACTTTCTCCATCCACCCAGGAAGGTGAGGGGTTGGGGGACACCATTCCTAACAAGAGCCTTATCTGTGTGCCTGACACTAGGTTAAGATTTTCACATACATTTCCTTATTTAGTCTGTACAATTGCTCTGCAGCATAGATATAATTATTTAATATAATAGTTAAGAAATTTGAAGCCCTTTAGAAGTTAAGAAAGTTGCCTAAGAGCTCACAGAGTCAAAGCTGAGATTCAGATCTTGCTTTGAATCAAAGCTAGTGTACTCCCATTTCCACATCATCTCCCAAGTCAAACTTGAACAAGCCATGACCAAAGGACTCCATGCTCTGCAATAAGCATTTATAATTTCACCCTCAATTCTTCCATTTATAGAGAAAAGTTTGCATGTAATTAATTTAAGGATAATTCCTCCATAAATTATACTTCAATCTAGTTCTATATTTAAATAATTAAGTTTAAAACAGAATGACTAATGAAACTAATGGTTACCAAATTACTAGATTTTGAAAATCATTGATTTTCTCATTTGCCTGCTAAAATTAATCACTTATTTACATATACAGATTGCATTTGCTTTAGATTTGAGATATTTATTTTCCAAGTTTTTCCACCAGTTTTGAAATCCACTTGAAAAACACTCAGTTCTATTTCAATTATGCTTATTTGCATGGAAACCAAAACCTTATTGCTCTTCTAATTAATAATATTATGATTGTTCCTTTTATTCGAATACAATGCCCTTGTAACTTAAAGAATAAAGATTCAACCCAGCCAAGCAACTTTAAAAACACATATGGAAATGATCAGTATAATACAATTTCTTTTGGTAATAAGATAAATAAAAGCAAATTCTCCTGTTACAAAACACAAAAAACCCACTTTACAAAATACCTTTTTAGTAATTTCTACAAAATAATACTCTAAGATCTTATAACCATGTCATACTAAATGTTTACATATATGATGAGAAGGTATTTCCTGGAATGACTAGTGGGTGGGATAAGCCTAAAAGGATTTTCAAGAAATATAGAAACATAAGGATCCAATAATTTGAAAAAAGACTAAAAATATTCTAAGATTTTCAAAGTGCAAATTACCACGTACAAATTTGGTGGTTATAAGAAGCCTTTATTTTTGCAATAAAATGCAAATTTAATAGAAAACATATAGGAAGTGCAACTATTGAGTTGTGAAACTTTTGTTTCAGTTTTACTTTTTGTATGTGGGCATGTAAATATGAGTGTACAGGCTGGGTACGATGGCTCATTGTGGTCCCAGCATTTGGGGAGGCTGAGGCAGGCGGATCACTTGAGCCCAGTAGTTCAAGACCAGCCTGGGCAACATAGTGAAACCTCATCTTTACAAAAAGTACAAAAATGAGCCAACCATAGTAGCACATACTTGTAGTCTCAGCTACTCAGAAGGTTCAGGTGGGAGGATTGCTTTAGCCTGGGAAGCAGAGGTTGAAGTGAACTAAGATCATGCCATTGCACTCCAGCCTGGGTGACAGACCAAGACCTTCTCTCAAAAAAAAAAAAAAAAAAGGGGGGGGTGGTGTAAGACTGTGTGTGTGTATGTGTGTGTGTGTGTTTCCTGACTCATGAGTCATGGTCATGAAAGAAAATGTATTCGTTACTGTGGACTAAGGTCAAAAGTTTAAAAACCACTAACCCAATTGATCCATTGACCAGATGGAGTTTAGAAGGACTGATATTTTAGAGACTTCTGAAAATAATAAATAACAGACTTTGGCATCAGACAGCTAGTTTCAACTCTCAACAAATAACTCAACCTCCCTAAATCTTGGTGTCACATTTGTAAATGAAGATAATAGTAACAGCTCGCAAGTTTGTTTTGACATTAAAAAGATAATGTATGTGAAGTGTTTAGCACAGTGCCTGGCATATGATAATCAGTAAATGTTGGCTATCATTTTCTAGAACTGCTGAAAAGCTTCTTTGTCTCTGATTAAAACATACCCACTTCAAGGTGTATTCATTTCCTCTGAGTGACATCTGTCACCTCTTTAACAAGTTTTTTACTTTTTGTCTATGTTCAGTTGCTTCTCCAGACAGCCAAGGACCAGAGGCAGAATTCAGTGACCAACCCTAAACATGAGAAAGAGCAGCCTCTCAGCAGTCCATGTGCATACTGATCCCCTGCTTAGCTTCAGACTCCACGTCACTCGAGGTGAAGAAATAAAAAGGAGGTGAAACTGGCCCAATTGTTCCATAGAACTGATGTATGGTTTCTTTTGAATAAACACAGAAATTGAACCTCCCAGTCTTAAAACTTGAGACATCTAGTTTTATCAGAGTTCCTTTTTCAGGAAATCAACCATCAGTCCTGCCAAATAGTATCAAGGAACTGAAACTCACTAGCCCATAGCATCTGGACAATGAAATGCCAGACCTCTCATCTGTCATAACTGCCTAACCAACCACCCACTGCCTGTTGACCAGCTCCTCTTCTTTACCTCTCACACATGGTTACATTTCTTTCCCCACTACATAAACCCCTAATTTTAGTTGTTGGGGAGACACATTTGAGACTGATTTCCCATGTCCTTGGCTGAAACATCCGATTAAAGCCTTCTTCCCTGGAAATACTCATTGTCTCAGTGATTGACTTTCTGTGTAGTGAGCAACAGGACCTAGACTGAACCCCTGGTGTTTCAGTAACAAAGGGTCACACATCCCTGTACCACCATCTTAAGCTACTTTTTGTTTTTTTTTAGACAGAGTCTTACTCTGTTATCCAGGCTAGAGTGCAGTGGTGTAGCCCCGGCTCACTGCAACCTCTGCCTCCTGGGTTTAAGTGATTCTTATGCCTCAGCCACTAGAGTAGCTGGGATTATAGGTGTGCACCACCACACCTGGCTAACTTTCATATTTTTAGTAGAAACGGGGTTTCACCATGTTGACCAGGCTGGTCTCGAACTCCTGACCTCAAGTGATCCACCTGCCTCAGCCTCCCAAAGTGCTGGGATTATAGGCCTGAGGCACCGCACCTGGCCTATGCTACCTTCAAATAAAAATGCTAGTATAACTAGGGAGATTCTGGGTCATCCTGGAATTCTTCATGACTCCTGGATCCTTTTTTTCTGTCACACTTGTGTTCTTCAGTATGGTTTACTTAGGCGTGGAATGGGGACAAGGAGATTCTAGAGAAGAAAACAACAACAACAACAACAACACTAAGTTTAAATACTGATGAATCCTGGGATAATGAGGTTTAGGGAGGCTCAAACATGAAAATATATATACATAGGGATATGCAAGATATTCCACTGAAAATACCATACAGAGGAACACAAAGCAAGCAAAGGGTTCTGAGCTTTATAGTGTAATAATAAACACAGGCAACAATTGCTGAGCCCTTCCTCACCACATGATGCCAAGTGCCTTTCACATATGAACTCAATTAACACTCACAACATCTACAGGGCAGCTTTTCTGCTAATCCTCAATTTTTACATGAGATTTTCAAGAAGCTCTTATTAAATGGTGAAGCTAGGATTCACAACACCTGGTTGTCTGATTCTAGGGCCAATACTCTTCAGGTTCTAGCACCTTCCATGGGTCAGAGGGGGGCACCAGAAGCTTTTTATTTTTTTATTTATTTTATATTTTGAGACGGAGTCTTGCTCTCTCACCCAGGCTGGAGTGCAGCAGCACGATCTCAGCTCACTGCAAGCTTCGCCTCCTTGGTTCACGCTATTCTCCTGCCTCAGCCTCCCGAGTAGCTGGGACTACAGGCACCTGCCACCACGCCTGGCTAATTTTTTGTATTTTTTAGTAGAGATGGGGTTTCACTGTGTTAGCCAGGATGGTCTTGATCTCCTGACCTCGTGATCTGCCTGCCTCGGCCTCCCAAAGTGCTGGGATTACAGGCATGAGCCACTGTGTCCAGCCAAGCTTTTTACTTTTTTATTTTTGAGATAGCGTCTTGCTTCATTGCCCAGGCTGAAGTACAGTGGCACGATCCCGCCTCACTGCAACCACCAGAGGCTTTTTAAACTGAAGACTGCATGCAGAGGCCAGCATTTTCTCTGTTCTTTCTGTGCACTGTGCAGAGTAGACCAAAGCCAGGAAAACTAGAGTCAGGAAGCCCCCTCCAGAGGCTGCTCTCTAATGCAATAGTACAGGTAGAAGGTCAGAGCAGGCATTGACATTGGTGGTGGAGTGGGCAGGTTCCGGTTTTAGACAAATTTGAGAGATCAGATCAATACAGATAGGTGACTGTTTAAATGTGAGGCCTGTAGTGACCAGCATGGGATCCAGGAGGGCTCTTGGGGCTTCAGCTTGGGTAACCATGTGGGTGAAAGAGAGATCACCTGAAATCCCAAGTGAGGCAGGAACAGGTCTGGGAGGCAGGATGAAGAGTTCAGTTAGGGCATGTTCTCTGAGGTTTGCACGGAACAGCCAGGGAAGACAAAGTAGATTTGTACACAAAGAGGCAACAGAGTTTAAGAGCAGCACTCTGGAGCCAGACTGCCCAGCTATGAATCTTCATTCTGACACTTAAAAGCTATGTGACGGAGGGTAAGTCAGTTAATATATGTAAAACACTGCCTGACACATAGAAAAAGCTCAGGAAACATGAGCTATTAGAATGATTTCATAACCAGATGACAGAACAGTAGGCACCGGCAGAAAGCATCCCCTGGCTCACTGCTTTCTCCCTTATACCCCATTCTGGCTTTACCATATTTTAGGAACCAGTTTGAGACCACATAAGGAATAACAGACACGCCAAAAGGAATGAGAAAAGAACCTACCACTTGACATGGGTTCCTTCCCATTTGTTCCTAAGCTCTGGCCCCGTCCCAGTGAGACCAAAGTTGCAGATGGCCTCTAACACTTCGTTGAGTAATTGTCCTAGACTTGAATTTGGAACGGACTGCTTTAAGGGACTGTCGTGAACAGTGCAAAGTTAGAGATAACCAGGTCCACGTATGCTTGTGTTTTTCCACAATGTCAGGCTTTTATTAATGCTATTTCAATCACAAAAGCCACGAGCTACATGGTCTTCCCAAGGAGGCAATTCTCCTTCGTACTTCCCATTCACTCAGAAGTCACAGCTATAAATATTGCAAAATATATATAATAGTACACAATACATAAAAGATACAGATTAAACTTTCCACACAACAAACAAGGTAACATTTAGCGTCAAGAGAAAAAGAGATAGGACAAAAGGCTAATGAGCCAGTTCCAGGGAAGCAAAGACATCAGAAGGAATCCAGGTCTGGGCCAGGTGATCAGTCTTGCCAGAAAGAGCCCTTGGCGGTAGATGCCGAGTTCTTATCAGGAGTGACTGCAAGACAACTGTCAGTTGACGGCTGTTTCAAGATGCCGAAGGCCCACTCTTTTACGGTCAGAGTCCTCTGGTGAGAACTGGTAGTGGAAGTGTGTGCTTGTTTGTGTCCGTATCTGGTTGGATGCAGTCTTTGTTATTTGATTTGTTTATTAAGCAAAACATCTTATCCTTGTTGGCAAAGTGCCCTATGAAATATAACACGGAGTCTTTCTCTAAGATGGAGTTAGTTATGTCAAGGGTGCTCTATAAGCCACCTAAATGGCATTACCTTTTAGATGTGAATCTGTCAGTCCTGCCTCCATCAGCTGGAAAACAATACACCCCTAAGCTCCCATGAGGACTCACTGAATGCATGGCCTCCATGGGAAAGGGGCCAAGGAGGAGAATTAACGTTTAAGAATTTACACTGCAAAGGGTACTTTATACCTTGTCTCATTCATTCCTCGCAGTGGGCCTGTAAAGCAGTAGGGTAAGGAAACTGAGGCTCAGGGAGATTAAGTAACTTTTCCAAGTCATTGAAGCTGGTGAGTGGCCGAGAGGGGCTCTATCCCAGGTCGTCCAACCCCAAAGCTAGTCTCTTTCTTTCCATCACTCCTAACAGTCACCATTACATGATTAGTCATCAAGGGCCAGGCCAAACCCAGAGATCCTGATTAACTTGTCCTAAAATGGCATAACTACATTTTCATTATTTCCCACTGAAAGATGATGCTTACTAAAGGGTAAGAGCCCCAAAGCGTTAGATGCAGTCTCTTGCTTAAATTACTGAATTGTGGGGATAACACGCTCACTACCAGTTATGCTGACTGCGTTCCTCCCACCAGTGCCTATTAAGGTATCTATATATGCCAGATACTGTAGTGAAATAACTGAAAATTGTTTGCAATTTAAATTAAAACATGATGTAAACCAGCATGTAAATAAATACAACCACCAAGACGCAACTATCCATCTAGTTAAAATTTTTAATTAAATATTAACTAGATTTAATCTGGTTTTACCTTAGCAGGATTCCCCTACATCTTCCTTAGTATCAGAGGGCTCTGGCTACCATCTTGTTCCATGAGTTTTTCCAGGTCATAACAGTAGTGGCAAGAAAGGGAGCTGAGTATCCTCCCCATGAAACACCACCACTTCCCCCCATTTTCTTATCTTAATCAAGATAATGTCACAGTATTCACCATCCTGTGAATCTAATTGTCATTCCTTATCAATTCTTAACAGGCACTGCATGTCTTCATTTCCAAGCTATGTGCCACTAGTTTGGGTTTTAAGAGCTTGTATTGTATTTGCTTTTTCTTTCTTACTCTTATTTTGTTTCAGCTAAATGCTTAGAGCTACTAGTTTCTTAAGGAGAATACATTTTTTGCTGGTTTAATATTTCCAGGTTTCCATTTCTACCAATAGAAGAACAACTTGTTTCAGAACAATCCTAGAAAAACTAGACTTTTAAAAAATCTGTTCGAAGGGAAAGCAAGAATTTGAGGGACTAACCACTGGGTTAGTCACACCCAGAAAGCTGGAGACACGAAGCTGGGAAACTGAACAGAGATTTTGATGGTCTCAAGGAGATGGGTCCTGGTAACATCTGAGCTTCCTGTTGGAACCCCAGAAAGGCAAGATCCCTGGGATAAGGGCAAACAAAATCCAACTACATGCTAATTACAAAAAAAAAAAACACCTAAAACAAAACCCAACTACATGCTAATTACAAAAAACAACACCTTATACACAACCCAACTACATGCCAATTACAAAAAACAATACCTTATACACAACCCAACTACATGCTAATTACAAAAAACAACACCTTATACACAACCCAACTACATGCTAATTACAAAAAACCTCATACACAACCCAACTACACGCTAATTACAAAAAGCTACACCTTAAACAAAACCCAACTACATGCTGCTAATTACAAAAAACACCTTAAACAAAAACCAACTACATGCTAATTACAAAAAAAAAAACTACACCTTATACAAAACCCAACTACATACTAATTGCAAAGAACTACGTCTCAAAAGTAAACATATAGAAAGGTCAACAGTAAAAAGAAAAAAAATACTTCATGCAAACACTAACCAAAAAAAAGATGGATTTTTTGTACTACTGTAAAACAAAGTAACTTTGGCTTTAAGGCAAAAAGTGTTCCTGGAAATAAAGATAGTAATGTCATTATGATGAAAGAGCTCATCCACCAGGAAAATATAAAAATCCAAGTCGCCAATCACCTGTGTCAGTCAGGGTTCATGAAGAAGCCAGAAGTCACACAAGGAAATTGAGCAGAAAATATTTAATATAAAGAATCATTAATTAGGTAAAAAGAGGTTGACTAATAAAAAGTGTAAACAGGTGGCAACTCCATTAGCCTGGAAATGAGCACACAAGGAAAGGACTTAGAAGCTCCTTCCAGAAGCTCACAAATAAACCAGATTCCTAGTTGGGTGCATTGGCTCACATCTATAATCCTAGCAGTTTAGGAGGTCGAAGCGTATGGATCACAGAGGCCACGGAGTTCAAGACCAGCCTGGCCCACATGGCGAAAGCCCATCTCTACTACAAATTCAAAAACTAGCTGGGTGTGATAGTGCAAATCTGTAATCCCAGGTACTTGGGAGGCTGAGGCACAAGAATTGCTCGTACCCAGGAGGCGGAGGTTGCAGTGAGCAGAAATCATGACACTGCACTCTAGCCTGGGCAACAGAGCAAGACTCCACCTCAAAAAAAAAAAAAAAAAAAAAAAACCGACTCCTGCCGATACTCTCAGTTCTGAGATTCATCAAGATGAAAGGTATTTATCATGGGCCTCCAACAAAAAATTATTGGTTACAATTTTCAAAGATCCATCAAAGACCATTTTTTCTCTTTCTATTTGGTCATGGTTCCCTCGCACCTTTCTGAAAAGATCCTTACAAAACAGAAGTAGTTTAAGAACCTTTTCTCCACAAATTCACAGAAACGATTTCTTTTCTGTTATTCTCAGCCACCAAGAACTCCCCCAGGCCTCCCCTTCTAACACAAGGCCCTACAGATTGTCCCTGGGATTCTCAGAAAACTGATCCAGATAAAAATGTTGTGCAAAGAGCTGGTGGCCAAATCATTTAGTAAGAGCTAAGGGCGACTTGTGAGCAGTCAGCAGCTTGGGAGCAGCTGGCTAGAGGCGTGCCTCAGCATGGCGGACCCTCCCTCCGCTCGCACACACCCTGCTTCCTCTGACGTCAGCCGCAGCCCTGGATGCATACAAGCTGGCAGGATTTGGCCTCCATGCCTTAACAACATGATTTTTCCCTTTGGGGCTCGACGTGTTTTGTGCAATTCTTCTCAGCTTCCACGCCACCTTTGAAAATCTCTTGCCTGGCTGGAACCCCCAGGGTTATACGAACAACTTTAAAACACAAACCTGAGAACCTCGCAGAGGAATTTCCCATCCGATCACCAGGATCTTGAGCTCCTAGTTGGGGAGTGACTTGACACCAGCCCAGCACCTCCCTAGCTATGACCGTCCCCTCTGTCAGGAATACACGAGGACTACATGGCTACTTTTTTCCCTCTCTCCCACGGCCTCCGTCCCACTGGGGCTGACAAAAGAAACAGCGAAACAGGTTCCCAGGCCCACTCTCCCCAGTATGTGGCTGCCACAGTGTGTTTTGGGTACTTTCTTGCCTTAAATACTTCCCCTACCATCCAGACTAAATGTCTTAACTCCCATCCTTAGAAACCCTTCGAAATTGTTGGTTTCCAGATTCCAGTGTCAAAGCACAAATATTCTAACACTTTGAGACAGCATTTGCCAAAGTGCATTCCTAAGAATGTCCTGCAAAGTGTTCTATGGAAGGCAGTATCAAGGTTACGAAAAGAAAAATGGTTAAGTGGTTACATGTCTTCCTTGAGGGGTCATGATGCAAATTTGCATGTTACAGGATCTATAGATCCCACTCACAGTAAATCAAATTATTTTCTGTCCGGAATTGGTGGGTTCTTCGTCTCCCTGACTTCAAGAACGAAGCTGCGGACCCTCACAGTGAGTGTTACAGTTCTTAATGATGGTGTGTCCGGAGTTTGTTCATTCTTCCCCATGGGTTCCTGGTCTCGTTGACTTCAGCAGTGAAACTGCAGACCTTCGGGGTGAGTGTTACAGTTCTTGCAGGTGGCATGACCCAGAGTGAGCAACAAGACTTTTTGTAAAGATTGAAAGAACAAACCTTCCCCGATGTGGAAGTGTACCCGACCCGGTTCCCTATGCTGGCTCGGGCAGCCTGCTTCTATTCCCTTATCTGACCCCACCCACATCCTGCTGATTGGTCCATTTTGACAGTGTTGATTGGTACATTTACAATCCTTTAGCTAGACGCAGAGTGCTAGACAGAAAAGTTTTCCAAGTCCCCACTAGGTTAGCTAGATACAGAGTACTGATTGGTGTATTTACAAACCCTAAGCTAGACGCAGAGTGCTGATTGGTGCGTTTACAATCCCTTAGCTAGACATAAAGGTTCTCCAAGTCTCCACCAGACCCAGGAGCTCAGCTGGCTTCACCTAGTGGATACCGCACCGGGGCTGCAGGCGGAGCTGCCTGCTAGTCCTGGGCCGTGCGTCCGCACTCCTCAGCCCTTGGGCAAGGGTCGATCTGCCTCGGTGCCCTGAGGCACAGGGGGCAGCGCTCATCAGGGAGGCTCGGGTTGTGCAGGAGCCCCCGGTGGCAGAGGGGTGTGGAGGCTCGGGCCTGGCAGGCTACAGGTCCCGAGCCCTGCCCTGCCGGGAGGCAGCCAAGCCCCAACCAGAATTGGAGCTCAGCGTGGGCAGGCCGGCACTGCTGGGGGACCCTGTGCACCCTCTGCAGCTGCTGGCCCGGGTGCTAAGCCCCTCACTGCCCCGGGCAGCTGCGCAGGCCGGCCACTCTTAACTGCGGGGCCACCGAGCCCACACCCACCCGGAACTCACACTGGCCCACAAGTGCCACGTGCAGCCCCGGTTCCCGCCAGCCTCTTCTTCCACACCTCCCTGCAAGCAAAGGGAGCCGACTCTAGCCTCGGCCAGCCCAGAGAGGGGCTCCCACAGTCCCGTGGCAGACTGTGAAGAGCTCCTCAAGAACCACCGGAGTGGACACCGAGGCCAAGGACGTGCTGAGAGTGAGGGCTGCTAGCATGTTGTCACCTCTCAATTTCACTATGTTTAACTCAGTGTATCCCAAAGAAAAAGATCTGATAGTGAAACCCTGTTTTGTTTTTACATCTGTAAACATCCCCCAAACTACTGCTTGACAGAGCTACTTTTGGAAAACCCAGACTTAAGCCCTTAATTTAGAATGACTTAGTGGGGCACTGTCCAGATCACTGAGTTGGAAGTGGAGAATGAAAAATGTGATTTTTTATTACTAGCTCTGTGATCTTGAGCAAGCCACTAAATATTCTGATCTTCCATTTTGCAAAATGGGAAATGGTAATGCCTATGTGATAGGTGGTGGTTGTGAGACTTGAATGGTGTAATGACTTTGAATATGGTTTGTAGTTGGTAAACAGGTTACTCAAGAAGTATTCACATCAGCATAGTTATTACTTATGTGGCCCTTTCCAGTTCTTATTTTTATGCTTGTCATTTCTGCCTCAATATCAGCTGGTAAGTGAGAAAAAGTGAATAAGTTTGAGAGGGTGATGCAAATGCTGGTGAATCGACTATTCTACAGAGCACGGGGCAAGAGTCAAGGACCCACCAGGAGGCAGCCACAGTCGAGCTTGTGCCTCCGCGTCAGATCCTGTCTCCTGAATGGTTCTTCCAGCCTCTATCTGAAAGGGCCCAAGAGCCAAAATAGACATGTGTGTTTAAGCTCAACAGAACCCACAGACCTTGACACACATCTGTGGAAGGGAGCCATGATGGGGACAAGGTCTCTTGCACAGATTAGATCCCAGCTCTGGTTGTGAAGGGGTCCTCAAAGCTAAACCAGTGGAGCCCAGTCCATGGGTGAGCTTCACCTCTGCAGAACCTCACCTCTGCAGTGAGTCAGCCCACTTAGCATTGGGCTTGGGGTCAGCGAGATCTGGGGATGATGGAGTCAAATGTCACACGCAGTGAGGCCGGAAGACCAACTCAATGACACTGAAAACAAGAGCCTCTGAGACTGGGTGACACCCCTGCAACCTCTTAGCTGACACCTCACACTGACTACCTGGTCTATTTACTTACTTCTATTGCTGACTGGATGGGGAGCCCTTTAAGGCAAGGGACATATCTTATTCACATCTTTGTACCCAGGGACGTGCTAACATATCACACACCTGAAGGAGCAAATGAGAAAATAAAGGAAATGCCATGACTTGGATGAGACCATTGACCTGGCAGTTCTTTATGCCACTCTCTCTCTTCTTCTTTGAGGAGGGACTTGGGCTTTTGTAAAGCAGAGAAGGGTCATGTCCTGAGAGTTCTGTGTACAGAAAAAGAGTCCTTTTCTTCTTCCCTGATAACCCACAACCAGGACCTATGGATTGGACAGGCACATTTGTGCACTTAACCACTACACCCCCATATGCCAAGTGAGGGGTCCTGAGATATCACATTTGATCTTAAAAACGCTCAAATATCCGTGTCTTTTTACAATAGGAACTGTCCTGGTCTGGCCAAATGAGGCTCCTAAAGCAAGATAACAAATGCCATTTGAGTGCCAATGCCTGGTTTTGAGGCATCACTCTTCAGATATTTCCCCAGCTTGTATTAGCAACATATTTTATTTCCATATTATGACACTTTGACCTCAGGGCCTTGCTGACCGCGGAGGAACTGCCCCTTCCAGGGTCACACAATTTCTAGAGATGGTCAACGACTCACCTGGGATCACATAAATGCAAACCAACCAATCCAGAGCCCAGACCCCAACCACTTCCTCACTCAGGTTCTCACATTCTGGCCACTTGCCACCTGCCCTAACATCCCAGGGCCAGAAACCAGAAAATGAGTGACAGCCCCTGTGCGCCACAGCCTACTGCTATTACTCAAACTAATGCCAAGCTTACTGGTGGATTCTTCCACCAGTATCTTCCCACAGAAACCATAGTCAAGGCTCTTGCCCACAATTTCCCCTCTCCCTCTGACTGCTGATTGATCCCAGTGTTTCCCCACTGGGCCTCTCATGGCATGAAGTGACCCCTCCTCTTAGGGTATGTGAGTATAACAAATTGCCTGTTCAAGAAAAGTCATCTCCTTGTGTGTTGGCCTTGCCATACCTAAATAAAAATAAATCTATATTTTAAAACAAGGCCTTCTAAAGATGGTCATCTAATTTGAATTAATCAGAATAACTGACCCCACATCATAGACTGGACTGCACAGTTTTAGTAGACAGCAAACTTAACCCAGTAAAAACTACTGCAAATAACAAAGAATAAACAATCAGTGGTTTTGTCTTCCGTACTGGATAAGCAGATTGCAATTGGTCCTGTCCCAACACTAACCTCACAGAAAAGTAATTCTATGCAAACATGCCTGCATCATGTGTTTCTTGAGGGCAGGAATCAAAGCTAACCTTGCTATGCATCTGTCCCAATACACTTCTGGTTTTGCCCAGGCCCTGCAGTGGGTTTATTAGGACAAGTTGAGGGAAAAGCTGGTGACTTCATAACCAGCTACTCAAATGTGGTGGGAGAGATCAACTCAGGCCTCCCAGACACCCCAGAGTATGCATCCCAATCAGACATAGTGCCTCTGATGTGTGACTCTTGTTTAATAATGCAAACATTAACCTTAATGTCATTCAGCACTGAGGTCTCCAATCTCAGTCGAGCCCTCATGGTGGCTCAGAGATCCTGCTGTGTGTGCCCCATGCCCTCCAATGTCATTGTTCTTGTTGAGTATTGCAAAGGAATACTCTTCTCTATCCTCTTCCAGCCCCTACCACACCGCTGCTACCCTATCTCATCAGATATAACCTTTTCAAATATTTCACCGAGAAAATGGAGACTGCAAGAAATTAACTTCCTCAACTTCCTGTCCCCAGTCTTCAGTCTGTGTTTGTCCCCAACCGTACCATCTTTCCTCCCAATTCAGAGGAAATAGACCCACGCCTCTACTCCAGAGTCAGCCCCTTTATCCTAAACCATAATATTGTGTTGATGCTGCTCTCTTCTGAATAGTCATTCTCTTCTTTGCTGGTCATTTAATGCCCAAGTTAGCCCCAGATTGGATTGAAAAAGACACTCCACAAATATTCAGTACTTATTAAAAGACACTATACTAGGGCCAGGTGCAGTGGGTCACACCTGTAAACCCAGCACTTTGGGAGACGGATAAGGGCAGATCACTTGAGACCAGGAGTTGGGGACCAGCTTGGACAACATGGTGAAACCCATCTCTACTAAAAATACAAAAACTAGCCAGGCGTGGTGGTGCATGCCTGTAGCCCCATCTACTCGGGAGGCCAAGGCAGGAGAATTGCTTGAACCCAGGAGGGAGATGTTGCAGTGAGCTGAGATCATGCCAATGCACTTCAGCCTGGATGATAGTGAGATTCTGTCCCAAAAAAAAAAAAAAAAGACACTATACTAGAAGGTGAGAGCACTCAATTCTTACCTGAGATCTCTTACTGAAGGAAAGCAGAGACAGACAAGCAAACAAATGCTGCACTCTGATTAGTCCATGGGCACAGAAAGGCTTGGTTGATTTCCTGGCAGGCATGAGCCAAAAGAGGCCCCCTGAGAAGGTAGAACTATGCCTTGACCACAGGTTCTGCTGTAACTATTACCTCCTCCCTGCTTGCTTGCATAGCTATGTTTCTAGAAATGTAGTCCACCATGAACATTCCCACTTCCTCAACAACCTCTCGGTTCCCTTCCAATCAATCTGGATCTGAGCCAGACTCTCAAAGACACAGCTTCCTTTGAGATCATGTGATTGTCTACACCAGTGGGCATTTTTCATTGCACTGATCTCTTGATCTCCCTGAAACATTTCACACTGCACCATGCCCTTTTTATTTAGCATTTGAGGTATCTTTCTCCCGCATCTCTCCCTTGTCCATCCATCTTTCTCTCTCTCTACTGTGGACTCCTCTTTTAATACAACCTTGAACTGTTGACACTCCCGGAGGTTTCTCTAGGACTCTCTTCATGTCCCCGTGCGCAATCCTGGATATTCTTTGTATCTGTTGAATTCCCACTTGCCCTCAGCTCACTGCTCATTTGTGACTTTCTCTCTAAGCAAATAAAATCTCCCTGCCATACCCTCTGATGACACCATGCACCTCTCCCTCATAGCACTCACCACTGCTGAAATTTTGCATTCATATATGTGGCTGCTTGCTGAATCTCTGTCCTTCCAATAGACTGAAATGTCATCTGGGCACTTTGTCCAACAACGGGATGTTGTTTAAATAATTTATTGTACACATACTTGATGAAATAACATTAACCAGTGAAAAATCACCCTAGGAAAAAAAAATTACTTGGAAAAATACTCCTCGTACTTCTATGATCTGAATGTTCCTTATGTTGAAATCTACCCCCCAGGGGACAGTATTAGGAGGTGGGGTCTTAGGGAAGTGATTAAGTCATGACTATGGAGCCTTCATGAATGGGATCAATGCCCTTGTAAGAAGAGGCCTGAGAGAGACCCTTTGTCCCTTTCACCACATAAGGACACAGGAAAAAGTTGCTGTCTATGAGCCAGAAAGCAGGCCTTCACCAGGCACCGAATCTTGGACTTTCTAGCCTCCAGAATTGCAAGAAAATTTCTGTTGCTTAGTTTGTGGTGTTTTGTGATAGCAACCAAATGGATGAAGACAAATACATATCACGTGATCTTTTTGCAAATAAGTATATACATATGTGCAAAAATGCTGGAATAACAGACAACAGCCTATAATCTGTGTATATACTAGGATAGTATAATTAAAAGAGATTGTTACTTTTTCAGCAACAGCAATAAGGCCGTTACAACTTAGGGTTAATTAATGACTCCTCATTAATTGCATGCTTAAGGCTTCCCCGGGTCCATCTTTTTTTAAACTCAGCACCTATTATATGCCAACACTGACTAGGTATTTTCAAATTTATTATTGTATTAGCATTATATATCCAGATGAAGGTGCTAGAAATGTAGTCAAGCTTTTCTTTGCTTACTAGAAGAGAGAGAAGCAGCAATAAGTCAGAAAGGTCGAGAGCTGTGGGCAAGCGCTTCCCGGCCTACCCTGGGTTCCTTTGAAGTTCTGTACTCATTCCACAAATATTTATTGCACAGCCCTGGCTAGGCACTGATACAGGGCCAAATTGGATGCATTCTTTCAGCACAAAGAGTGTTCCCCCAATGAGAAGGCCAGGTGGGAAGGAGTCCCCAAGGAAACTCCACCCAGCCTGTGCACTGGGGTGGAGCCACAGAGGTTTGTACCATCTACAGCAGGGAGGGGCCTGGCCCATCCTCTTCCTGGGTGGTACATAGGATTAAATCTGCAAGGCGGGAAGCACACACTCTCGCTTTGCTGAAACTGTTTCCCCTTTTCTTCCTTTTCATCCAATAAAACCCTGCCTTACTCACCCTTCGAATTGTCTGGAGCCTAATCGTTCATGGCCATGTGACAAGGACCCCGTCTTTAGCTGAACTAAGGAAAAGTCCCATAACGCCTACTCAGACATGAAAACTAAAAGGCCAATAAGATTTGCAGATGCTGTAACAGAAATTCATGGGGGCACAAAGCAGGGAGTTACCATTCTGACTGGAGAAGCAGACGATGAGAGAAGCAGCTCGAGGAAGCCTCTGAGGACGATCAAACAGTGACTCACATGTGCAGAATGCGCTATAGACTTCAAAGGTGTTTCTGACTTTTTATTCCATCGCTTATATCTATCAAATGACCCAGGTTGGCAGCATTATTCTCATTTTACATTGCAGATGAAGAAATAATAGGTAAGACTTTTATAGCACTCCCAAGCACTTTACAAGTATTAATCTCTTCTAATTCCCCATAACAACCTATGAAGGCAGGAACCATTATTATCTTCATGTTACAGCTAAGGAAAGAGACCGAAAGAGGTTGAGGAATTTGCCCAAGTCATCAGTGAAGAACCAGATTTAAAATACAGGCAGTGTGTGTAATCCCACCACTTTGGGAGGCTGAGGTGGGAGGATCACCTGAGGTCAGGAGTTCGAGACCAGCCCGGCCAACACGCCGAAACCTCATCTCTACTAAAACTACAAAAATTAGCCATGCATGGTGGTGGGCGCCTGTAATCCCAGCTACTTAGGAATCTGAGGCAGGAGAATTGCTTGAATTCAGGAAGCAGAGGTTGCAGTGAGCCGAGACCTCACCATTGCACTCCAGCCTGTGCAAGAAGATCAAAACTGTTTCAAAAAAAAAAAAAGATACAGGCAGTGTGGTGCCAGGGTCCAGACCAGGGCCAGCACTCTGCAGTGCTTCTCAGGAAAGCCACAGATAGCTCAGGGAAGGCAGGTCATTTGCCCAAAGTCAGGAGGCTGGGAAATAAAAATCCTGCATGAAAATTCAGACACTCAATCTGGACGCCCACGTTATGTCCATTTTTCCCATCATCGAATAATTTCCAGAGGGTCTGGAAAACCTAGAAATGGAAGAAGGAAGAAGAGAACTAATTTTTGAGTCCTATCTGCCAGGCACTGTATGAGGCGCTTGACACATGAAGGCACTCAGTCTGCAGTGCACCCCTAAAAGGCTGTAGATGGAATTGCCCCCTTCCATACAGAGAAGACCTAGTTTCAGAGGGAGAGCCACTGTCAGCCTAGAGTCCCAGAGGCTAGGCCCACTGATTCCAAGGAGCAGATTCTTGTTCCTGCCCCAGTGCCCGGGAGGGCGTGCTGCCAGTATCCACCCAGGCAGATGTGCCCCCCAGAAGGCCAGCCATGTGCCAGGCACTGGGAAACGGATTAATCACTGTGCTGTCCACCCTTGAGGAGACCTTGGCATGGAACAGTCCTCCCACCAGGGACGGGGACAGAGGTGGCCCAGGGGTCCCTGCCTATCCCTTAGGTATTCTGCACTCCCTCCACCCCAACCCACCTCCAAGCAGGAAGCAGGAAAGGAAACCTCGCGGTCCCAGTCACAAGGTCTCTGCTGGCTTTCCAGAAAGGCCAGTGCCTGGCGCTCACTTGTGGCACAGTTTTGTTCCCCAGCACGGTCACATGAAGCCTGGGGAGAGGCCGCTTCTGATTCCGTCTGCGTCCCATGGCTTCCTGCACACTGTGTGTGCTCCAGGCTGCACGCCCACACAGAGCTTCGTGTATTCTCATTTCCTCTGCATCTCCCACCATGACCCAGCGGCCTCTGTATTTATTCTCCTTTGCTTTGCAAAAGGCCCAGGAAGTGCTTCGTCTACTTCGTACACTCAGGAAAAAGGAGAACTGTTTCCTCCCCAGCTGATTTACACTTTCCACTTCCAAATCCCTTTGTACATGTGACCTGAATGTGCTTAACAGCATGTTGAGGGAAATTGTGCAACTTACCCATGTGGGGGAGGAAAGGAGACTCAATTATTTTATGGGTTATTTTGGCAGAAATCCCAACCAGGATGCTGATGCCACTGCCCTTGACAGAACAAACACATCAGTCCAGCCGGGAGCCCCAGCAACGTGCTCACCCCTGCCCTTCCGGAAGAGCCAAATGTTTTACTATGCACATTTCAAGAAGGCAGTGGCTTGATCTCTAAATGTTTCTGCTCATTTTCAAAAACAAAAAAGGAGTCAGCCAACCCACAGAGAGATTTTAAAAAGGGGCCCGAAAGCTAATAGACTTTCCTTCTGCAACATACAGTTGGTCAGGCTTGATGATTATCAGTTAAACTGGAAGTGAAGACTTCCCTTGAAATGTTCTTGAATTTCACCCAGAACAGTGGTTTGCCACTTTCAGAGCGTATTTGTGGTTGGTCACCCCCACCCTTGCTTGTGGCCCCAAATAAGAATAAGCTGGGTTCAGGCTCCATTCTGGAAAGAGAGCAGCTAGATGACTCCAAACACTGGGAATACCAACATCTCAACAAGACATTGGTCTCCATCCCAATGGCTTCTGCTTTTAACTTCAGGAGGCTTCCATTATTGACTTGGATGTCAATGCATTGACAATCCCCATTAAGCGCTACGAAAATGTGCTGTAAGTCTCACGTGGTGAGATATTTCACACATATTATTCGATTTAGTCCTCACAGGAAGCCTTTTCTACAGCTGTAGAAACTGAGGTCCTAAGAGGATAAAGAACTTGCCCCAAGTTAATGCAGCCACTAATTGGCCATCATAGGTCCATCTACCTCACTTCGTTAAATTGACTACGCAGCTAATTTTTAGCATAACTACAGACAATGCATTTATCATTCGATACAGGAAGGTTTCTTTTATTATCTCCAGCCACCGCTCATTAGAGAATGGGGCATCTCTTAGGCAGACTGTGGCCCATCTTCAACCAGCTTTCATCACTTTACTTTTGTATTATCCCTACTTCTAGTTCTGGGGTCACTTCCCACTCGGTCTCCATCCTAGTGGCCCTGCATTTTACCAAGACCAGTGTAGACACTCTCATTACCCAAGACGCAGAGGTGAACTACAAGTCACAAACAGTACGTGTGTAGGTCTGGCTACTTCTAATCTCAGCTGCTCTCCTCCACCACTGTCCAGGTCTAGGACCCCAGGCACATTGCCTTCACTCCCACCCGGACTGATTCCTGTTAGGCCTTCACAACTATCTGATGTGATAAGTAGGGCATTTTTATTTTCATTTTATAAACAATGAAGTTGAGATTCAAAGAAGACATCTGATAGACAAAGTATAAGCTTTGGAATCACAAAGACAGGACTTATAATGCCTGCCCTCCTACTTACTGAATAACTTTGGCCAAATTATTTATTCACCTTGAACCTCAGCTTCTTTGTCTGTAAAACAGGAATAACCTACCAGGTCATTGAGAAAACTGAATGAGACAACATGAAAAATACAAATCCCTGTCAAGAAATAAGACAAAAGAAGTATTAAGAAGCAGGGCAGCAATGCAGACTTAGTGAAGGGAAAAGGAACACCCAGTTCCAGGCTGACTGAACTTAATCCTTAAAGGAAGTCTCAGTTGCTGAACTTCATTTTGATTTCAAAAAGAAAAGAAATTTAAACCAGATCATTAATATGAAATTAAGAGGGAGATTGTTTAATCTCCCTTTAAGAAGAACTCTTAACCCAGTCAATCAATGAATATGACCTGGGATCTCATTGACCAACATCCAGCTCCTGCAGGAGCAGAAGCAGAAGACAGTCCCTACTCTCAGTTGCATGAGTCTTCAGTAGGGATGCTAAACTCACGTGGGTGAAATAACTAGAAACCAAATGTAAAACCCACATGGTACAAAAGCAGGCTTAATACATACCTGGGAAGCAGGGTAGATACAACTGGTAAGAAGGTAGGGTTTGAATTTGGAGATGAAGCAAAGGTGGAGGTTAGGTTGAAGGTTTCTACTCAAGGTAGCCAACATTTTTAAAAAATCAGAAGGCGAGTATGACCCAAATTCCTTATAAAATAATAACAGCAAAATCTTCTATTCATTGAATGCCTAGTACATGCAAGAGCTCATTTGATTTCCTCGTAATCATGAAACTATTTTACAGATCATGAAACTGAGACCCAGAGAGTTAAATCACTTCGCAAAGGCCAAGCAATTAGTAAATGGCAAAGCCAGGATTCAGACTCAGACCTGTTGGATTTGCTCCACTGTGATACAGATCAAGTAGGCTGAAATCCAGAAAATCTTGAGTTCAAATATCAGGAGAAAAGAGAAAACTAGCAGACAAAATCTAGGGTCAAGGTGTGGGAGGAAATCTAATGGACTGTGACCCAGGGCAGAGAAGAAGCTGAGAGCATGGCTGTCGAACTACAGCAGAAAACCACGGTTCACCTTTCCCAGCCATTGGCCACACGTCAGTAGAGTGGGGCAGACTGTTTTAATGTTATGGTGTCTGACTGGGGCAGACACTTTTGAACTTCAGAAGAAAAAGGACCAGGAATACGGAAGCAGTCAGGGAAGGCTCCCTGCACAACCTGGGTGGGTAACAGCTCACAATTGTCCAATGTTATAAGACCTCCAATCTTCTCCAAGCGGGCACCTGTGGCTACTTTATCTTCTTGTACGTTTCACTTGCAAACTAACAAGATGACATACTTCTCACCTCCTAAAATAGGTTGCCTTTTTTTGTTGACTTTATTGATCTTCTTAATATCTTCTAGGATTTGGGGCAAATACAGGGAATATTAAAAATTGGTATACCTCTTTTAGACATAAATGAGGCACTGTTTCAATTAACTACCATTTATTAAGCACTTTCTATAAGCCAAACATTGCCTTGGTTAGCAAGGATACAAAATACAAGTCACTGGCTTTAGGGAACTCCAGAGCTGACAGGGAAGAAAGGAGTAGAGAGACAAGCAGCACTCAGAATGCTGGGCTTTCTGCTTAGGAAAAACACAAGGCACACTCATAAGAAGCCACAGAACTCCCTGCATCCCAGTTTTATGGTCTGTAAAATAGTTTCATGGATAGACTTTCTGGGTAAGTCTATTTCTGGAATCTATGTACATAAGTATGCTTGCTAACGCACAACTTTTAATAATTGGAAGGTAAATGTCATAATTTAAAACACTAAATATTTTATGGTACATCTATTCTGTGAAGAATTTTGTTTCTATTAAAAATTGGTTCTTATCAATTTGCAATTGCAAAAATATGGAACGAGCCCAAATGTCCATCAATCAATGAGTGGATAAAGAAAATGTGGTGTATATGTACCATGGACTACTACTCAGCCATAAAAAGGAACAAAATAATGGCATTCACAGCAACCTGAATGGAATTGGAGACTATCATTCTATTATTATTATCTTTTGAGACAGAGTCTCACTCTGTCACCCAGCCTGGATTGCAGTGGCACAATCTCAGCTCACTGCAACCTCCTCCTCCTAGGTTCAAGTGATTCTCTTGCCTCAGCCTCCTGAGTAGCTGGGATTACAGGCATGCAAGACGCTCGGCTAATTTGTGTGTGTGTGTGTGTGTGTGTTTTTTAGTAGAGATGGGTTTCACCATGTTGGCCAGGCTGGTCTCGAACCCCTGACCTCAGGTGATCTACCTGCCTCGGTCCCCCAAAGTGCTGGAATTACAAGCGTGAGCCACCGTGCCCAGCCAGAGACTATTATTCTAAGTGAAGTAACTCAGGAATGGAAAACCAAACATCATATGTTCTTGCTCATAATTAAGAGCTAATCTATGTGGATGTAAGAGCATAAGTATGATACAAATGAACTTTGTGGACTTGGGGGAAAGGGTGGGAGGGGGTTGAGGGATAAAAGACTACACATTGGGTACAGTATACACTGGGTGATGGGTGCTCCAAAATCTCAGAAATCACCACTAAAGATCTCATTCATGTAACTAAACACCACCTGTTCCCCAAAACCTATTGAAATAAAAAATTTTAAAAAATGGTGTTTATAAGTTTTTTTTAATACCAAGAGGAAATGTTTGTGCTTTTATGTTAAATGAAAACTTAGATACACTAGGCTTAAAACAGAGAAAAAGGTTGGAAGGTGAGGTGTGTTGAATTGTTTTAAGCCTTTGGTTTGTATCTGGTTTGTTGGCATGTGCCAGTTGCTGCGCTCTGAGTCCTCCCCCCGTGGCATTTCTAGCTGCCAACATGCTGTCACTATGTCTCTGAACATAGAACGGGGGATAGTTGTACACAATCGGCTTTCCCAAGCTGGCTCAAGCCAACTTCAGCACACCACTGGCAATAATCTCAAAATGTTTACAGGAATGTGAATGATGTAATTACGGGAAAGGTTATTTTTCAACTATATTTTCCAAATTTTTTGCAATATAGTGGGGGGTGGGGGAGTGGGGGAAGGTGTCATGTTTGTAAAGCTTATTTTATCAGGAAAACAGCCTCTTAGCAAATGTGACCTACCTGAACAATATGGTTTAGGGCTTCTTTTGTACACTGGACTAAATCGTTCTTGTTGTTCAGTTTCACATTTTGTCCAATAAAATGTTGAGAGCTAGAGTGAGCTAGAGATCAAAGTCCATTCTTTGTCCTGATCCAGCCCACCCAGCAACCTCGGAATGATGTAGGCAAGGAATACTCTGATATCCAAGCAGGAGGAAAGAGGTCACCCCGTGATCATGCTACAGCCAGCTAGAACCCTGACCAATAATCAGGCAGGCACAACTGAGACAAAATCCTTTCCTTGTGCTGTTTTTTTATTTTTTTTTTTGTTTTGTTTTGTTTTTATTTTTTGGAGACAGGGTCTCACTCTGTCACCCAGGCTGGAGTACAGTGTGCAAACCTGGCTCACTGCAATCTCCACCTCGAGGGCTCAAGCAATCCTCCCACCTCAGCCATCTAAGTAGCTGGGACTACAGATACATGTCATCATGCTTAGCTAACTTTTTAATTGTTTATAGAGTCAAAGTCTCCTTAGGTTGCCCAGGTTGGTCTCAAACTCCTGGGCTCAAACGATCCTCCTGCCTCAGCCTCCTGAAGTGCTGGGATTACAGGCATGAGCCACTGAGCCTGGCCCATTTTTTTCTTAATGAAACTAGAAAACAGCAATATCCTCTAAGAAGTATGATGTCATATAAATTGCTAAGTGCAGTTTCATGCAGCACATGCACAGAATATACTTCGACTGAATTCACAGAAAGTGCACTCCACTCCACTTTCAGAAAACACAAGTGCTAATCTCTCCAAGCAAAAAGTACAAATAGATATCAATGCCAAGAGCTGAGTCCTTAGGCAAGTTATTCTCTCCAATCTTCAGTTTTCTCATCTATAGAATGGGGCATTCATATACATTGGTAACCATTTCATAGTTGTGAGCATTGAATGAGATAACAAATGTGAAGTGCTTGATAGTCCTTAATAACAGACATTGGTTCTTATGTCCCCCTTTTCTTTCTCCACTCCCTTAGAAGAAAGGAAAAGTTCCAAGGAAGTGTCAACCACCAGAAAAGGGCTGAATGATAAATGAGAAGCTCATGATCTCACAAATAGCCCCAGAGGCTTCAGAAGAGTGGTAGCACACATCTCCTATATGCATTGGCATGAAACCACACATTTATGTCTTTGCAAAAGCCTCAAACAGATTTTCCCTAAATACATAGCTATCATATAGCAAGAAAAAAAAAAATCAAGGCTCTTTTAGAAAGTCCAATTTATTTTGCATCCAAACCTGCAGCTCAGACAACAGGGCATGATTTCGGAAAATAAAACGCACAAGATTTCTGCCTGTAATAAGAGCCACTTCCAGCTATCACCTTCCCGCCAAGAGATAAAGAGTTTAATTGGAAGAGGTGGCAAATTGCTAAGTGCAGTTTCATGCAGCACATGCAGAGAATATATACCTTGATTGAATTCACAGAAACAGCACTCCACTTTCAGAAAACGTAAGTGCTAATCTCTCAAAGCACAAGGTACAAATAGATATCAGGGCCAAGAGCTGCAGAGCGTCAGACGGCCAGCCAACCTGGCTTTCTCTTCCTCGCCTAGGAGGGCTTAACTCATCAGACTTCTGGCACCAAAGAAGAAAACTCTGCTTGCTCTGGGAGAGAATGGGGCATAGATCCTCTCTGGTTCTCTGCAGATGCCAACGACCAACAATAAATGCTATCCTTCGGGACAGGACTACATAACTCCCGTGGTTCCTCTCCTACTACTCTGCCCAGAGTTCAGGCAACAGAGTGATTACATTTTTTTTTATTTTTTTCAAGCCCTTTCTATATATTTAATGATTTTTTCTTTTCTATCAAGACAGCAGCAGGCACTGGAAAATAAATCAATTTATTTTGCGCTGGACTCTCACTCTGTCGCCCAGGCTGGAGTGCAGTGGTGCAATCTCAGCTCACTGCAAGCTCTGCCTCCCGGGTTCACACCATTCTCCTGCCTCAGCCTCTCGAGTAGCTGAGACTACAGGCACGCGCCACCACGCCTGGCTAATTTTTTGTACTTTTAGTAGATACGGGGTTTCACCATGTTAGCCAGGATGGTCTCAATCTCCTGACCTTGTGATGTACCCGCCTCGGCCTCCCAAAGTGCTGGGATTACAGGCGTGAGCCACCGCACCTGGCCGGGGGGGTCTTTAAAAAGTGATCAGAAACAAACCAGCTGTGATGGTTTGTTTTATGTGTCAATTGGCTGGACTATGGTGCCTAGACGTTTGGTCCAACACCAGCCTAGATGTTGCTGTAAAGGTATTTTTAGATGTGATTAACATTTAAATTGGTAGACTTTGAGTAAAGCAGATGACCCTCTATAATGTGGGTGGACCTCATACAATCAGTTGAAGACTTTAAAAGCAAAGACTGAGGTTTCCCAAAGATAGAATGCTGCCTCCGGACTGCAACACAGAAATTCTGCCTGGCTTCCAGCCTTTGGACTCAAGACCACAAAATCCACTTTTACCTGAATCTCCAGCCTACTGCTTAGTCTGTGGATTTTGGACTTGTCAGATCCCACAGTTGCATGAACCAATTCCTTAACATCTCTCCAGATAGCTAGATAAATGTATGTGTAGAAAGATACTATAGATGCAGATATCGATTTGATATATAGGTAGCCCATGGGTTCCATTTCTCTGGAGAAGCCTAATATGCCAGCAAATACCACCACTGTCCTCAAAGAGCAACCAGCCGAGTGGGGGCAGGGGATTTGCCAGCAGACCTGGGGAGGTTTGTGGAGTGTGGATCCGTGCTGCCGAGGAAGGCGTGCAGACACAGCCCCTGCATGGTGGGCTGTTGCTGTCTCTCCTCTGAGGTCTGTTTCCATCGTGGCCTCAGGTAAAGGCCTGGCCTACAAGGCTAAAGTGCCTCCAGGCTCCTGCCCTTCTTCCCAAGTTAGGAAATGATACTGGAGCCTTTATTCACACAAGCAAGGATGAGAATTGCAACAAGGAATTCATCCTTATAGAAGAATAAATGGGGAATGCCACACTGCCCAAGGAGAAGAACCAATTTTGCATATAGTTCCCTGGGGTATTGCAAAGCTGTGCTGGGTCTGAGTGAGGAGAAGGAAACAGATGGCGAGATAAAAATAGTGAGAAGGTGTGTCCCAGAGGAGCAGTCTCAGACTTGAAGAACACAAAAAGGGTATCACTAAGGGAACTTTCTAAAAAATGCAGGTTCCAACCAGGCACAGTGACTTATACTTATAATCCCAGCACTTTGGGAGGCCAAGGCAGGAGGATCACTTTAGCCCAGGAGTTCAAGACCGGCCTGGGCAACATGGCAAAACCTTATCTCTACAAAAATATAAACATTAGCTGGGCATGGTGGCGCGTGCCTGTAGTCCCAGCTACTCATGAGACTGACGTGGGAGGATTGCTTGAGTCTGTGGAGATCAAGGCTGCAGTGAGCCATGATCACACCATTGCATTGCAGCCTGGGCAAGAAATTGAGACCCTGTCTCAAAACAAAAAGAAAAAAAAAAAAAAAGCAGATTCCACAGCTCCCACAAGAATACTGATCCAAAATGTATAGGATGGAGCCAGAAAGCAACTTTCAACAATGCTCCCCAGGTGATTCTGACACAGATGTCATGTGGCCTCAAGCTGAGACCATCTTGTCGGCAAGGCCAATACCCGGTGAATACGCCTATGGGAAGGGAGACCCTCTTCATCTCACTTCACGCTGCAACTCAAGAGTCAGGAGAAACATAGAGGCTGAAGGCGGAGGATGGCCACAAGCAGGCAAGGCAGAGAGTCCCTCTCTGATCATGCCAGCTTTCCCATCTCTTTCTGACTCAGCAGGATGCAAAGAGGAATCTCTTGGGACAGAGATGGGAGATGGGGTCCTTATAATTCCTGCAGGAGTGTCAGCATAGCTTAGAACTTTGGGGGATGAAAAACTAATTCCAACTGTGGCCGCCAGTCAAGGTTAATTTCAAAGGGAATTAGCATTGAGCTGACATTCATTTTCCCTTCTCAATTAGCAGAGTCCTGGTAAAGAAAATGTCATTAGTCAATATGAAGAGTTGGAATAGATTCTTATTCTATCTTGATATTCAAACATAAGGGTTGCAAATTACTCCCTCAATGCTGTAACCTTCTCAGTGGCAACACTTGACCAGCTCGCGCCTCTGTTCATGTTCAGTGTCTCACCCCTTCCTTCATTTTCATGCTAATGAGGCTTCTCCAAATCACCTCATTCCCTTTCCTGACCCCCATTCCTGCTGACTGCTTATAGCCTGCAGAGGCTTCTTCTCTGCAAGAAGCATTACCCAACCATCTTAATTACTCCTTCCTTTATCCTCAGTGACCTGACCGGAGGCTGAACACCACCCCATATTTCTCCATCAGTCATTTTAACTACTCCGCAGTTGCTCATAAGTGTCCTCTGTTCTGTTCATCATTGAAGTACCCAGGGCTTCCTGAATAGCACATAAACCCAACCACACTTGAGAATGAAGGATGGATAAGCATTGCACTCTCTAACCTTCATCTATAATAAGAATGCTAAAAAGTACAAAGGGCAGAGCTGGAGGTTAGAAAGAAAGAGGAGAGAGGGAAGGAGGGGGAGGGTTCATTGCAGAAAGGTTCTATGCAGTTTCAGTTTGGAAAAGATAATGAGAGCAGGCCTGTCTGTTTGGAGGAAGGGAGGTGAGAGGTGCAGGAGGGGTTGGGGAGCTGGGCTGGAGAAGGTTGCAGAACTCCACCCTTGGTAGCAAGTATTATCAAGGACAGAATTAAAGCCAAACAACATTGTGCTTGGGACAGGGAATGGGGGTTATGTTTTGGGGAGGAAATTAGGGTCTTAGAGGTTCCCCCCATAGCTAAGCTAAACTCTGTGAGTTAGTAAGCATTATAAACATTCTTCCTCTTCTTAGCAGCCAAGTGGCTGTGTCTCTGTAGTCGTGAGGCAGGTGACAGGTAGAGATTTTAGGGAAATGTGCAGGAAGAAGCAGCTACTGGTCCCAGACATGTACAGACACACAGAGTCCAAAACTAAACACTGTACTGCATGTAGTGGATTGCTCTGCTAATGCCCAGAATGAATTGGGCAAACTCTTTTGTAGTCCCCTCCCACATTGGCTCAAGGTTGATCATATGACTTGCTTTAGCCAGTAGGATATCAGCAAACAGGACACAGAGACTTAATAGGCTCATTAGGGTTTGCTGTCTTGTAAATTGCTGCCACGATGCAAGAAACCCAAACGATCCTCCTGCAGAAGCCATGGAGAGACCCACTTAGACCTCTTGGCTGACAGCCCTACCTAGCAGTCAGCAATGAGAAGGAAGTCACCTTGAACCATCCCACACCAGCAGAGCAGCTAAATAACATGAGTGTCCCAGGCCAAGTAGCAGCATATGAGCAAGTAAATGGTTGTTATCCAAAACTGCTCATTTAGAAGGATTTGTCAGACAGCAACAGATAACTATTACATCACACTTTTAATTGAAAGTGCCTGCAACAATTCAGAGAAAATGAAACACTTCATAAAATCCAACATTCATGCATATTTGAAACTCATCAAGAACTGGAAATAAAGAATCCTTTTAATCTCATGGAGTCTCGGACAAACACCCACAGCAAGCAAAAATATAATGGTGAAATATTCGAGGCATAACTATTACAGTAGGAGCATATGCCTGCTGTCATCGCTTCCATTTAACATTGTATTAGAAATACTCAATCCAATAGGCAAGAAGAAGAAGTAAAACGAAAAAGAATTAAAAATGAAGTAAAAAAAAGAAGAAGCTTTACCTATTTATAGACAATGTGATTGTCTATTATGGGCTAAAAAATGACTCCCCGGAGATATCTAAGTTATAATCCCTAGAACCTGTGAATGTTACCTTTTATGGCTAAAAGGACTTGGCCAATGTGGTTAATCAAAGGGTTTTGAGTTGAGAGTATTACTCTGGATTATCTGATTGGATACGATGTAACCATTGGGGTCCTCATGAGAGGCTGGCAGGAGATCAGACGAAGAGAAAGAAGTGTGACAACAGAAGCAAGAGGTTGGAGTCATGTAAGGAAGGGCCATGAGCCAAGGAATGCAGAAGAAACTGATTCTCCCCTAAGCCCCAGAAAAATACAACCCTTGCTGACACCTTGACTTTAGCCAATGAAACCAACTTCAAATGGCCTCCAAAATTATAAGAGGACAAATCTGTGTTGTTTTAAACCACCAAGCTTGTAGTAACTTGTTACAACCACCATTGGAAACTAATATCCTGTTTAAATAGAAAATCCTAAAAGAATTTATGGATAATAAAACTAAAAAGGAGGATCAGCAAGTATGTTGGATACAATTTCAACGTACAAAGTCAACAGCAACATCCACACATACCTTCAAAATCAATCAGGCAACATGATGACAAAAACGAAAACGCTCTCAGGTGCAAAAGTAACAAATCCATAAAAGAGCTCAGAGTAACCCAACAAAATATGTGCAAGACTTTTCTTAACAAAATTGGGCCAGGCACGGTGGCTCACGCCTGTAATCCCAGCACTTTGGGAGGCCAAGGCAAGTCAATCACCTGAGGTCAGGAGTTAAAGACCAGCTTGGCCAACATGGTGAAACCCCGTCTCTACTAAAAATACAAAAAGTAGCTGGGCATGGTGACAGGCCTGTAATCCCAGCTACTTGGGAAGCTGAGGCAGAATCACTTGAACCTAGGAGGTAGAGGTTGCAGTGAGCTGGGATCATGCCACTGCCCTCTAGCCTGGGTGACAGAACAAGACTTCATCTCAAAAAAAAAAAAAAAAGTAAAATATTTTGAAAAACATAAAAGGCTTTTTAAATGGGGAATTAGCCATTTATAAAAAGTTATGAAGACTGGCTGGGCGCAGTGGCTCATGCCTATAATTCCAGCACTGTGGGAAGCCAAGGCAGGTGGATGACTTGAGGCCAGGAATTCAAGACCAGCCTGGCCAGCCTGACAAAACTCTGGTCTCTACTGAAAATACAAAAATTAACCTGGCATGGTGGCTTGGGCCTGTAGTCTCAGCTATTTGGGAGGCTGAGGTACAAGAATTACTTGAACCTGGGAAATAGAGGTTGCAGTTAGCCGAGATTGCACCACTGCACTTCAGCCTGGGGGACACAGTGAGACTTTGTCTCCAAAAAAAAAAAAAAAAAGTTATGAAGATTATCATAGAAAAAGCATTTTTCCCCAAGTTAATCTATATTCAGTACATGAATCCCAGCAAAGTTTTTTTGGGGGAAATTGACAAGCCAATCCTAAAATCCAAAAGAAAGAGTGGGCAGGAAAGGTTAATTGAGCAGCCCTGGGTTGCCCAAATCCTGCACATTCCAAAGGAAATTCTGGCTTCAGGACTGGCCTTTGGCCAACTTTTGGGAGATGTCCTCTAAATTCCAGGAATATTCTGCCCAATAAGAGCATTTCATATGCCTGAGGCTTTGGGTCATGCTGTATTAGTTTGACTAGATACGTTGATGCAGACACTGATCTATGGTAAATGCCCTGAATGCGTGTTTTTCCTTGGGGACAGGGAGGCAGTGGGGAGAGGTGGTGTCTAGAATCTGAGAAGCTGAGTTCAGTCACATTAGGTGCTGCATGACTGTGAAACTGACCCACAAGAAAAGCCTTAGACGCCAAGACTCAGCGGCGCCTCCCTGGTTGGGCACACTCCATGTGTGTCGTCACATGTTGATCCTCAGAAATTAGACATCCCAGCCAGGCGCAGTGGCTCACGCCTGTAATCCCAGCACTTTGGGAGGCTGAGGAGGGCAGATCACCTGAGGTCAGGAGTTCCAGGCCAGTCTGGCCAACATGGTAAAACCCTGTCTCTACTAAAAATAGAAAAAAATTAGCCAGACATGGTGGCATGTACCTGTAATCCCAGCTACTCAGGAGGCTGAGGCAGAGGAATTGTTTGAACCCGGGAAGTGGAGGTTGCAGTGAACTGAGACTGCACCACTGCATTTCAGTGTGGGCGAAAAAGCAAGACTCCATCTCAAAAAAGAAAAAAAAGAAAAGAAAGAAATTAGACATACCTATGCAACTCCCCTAGGAGGATACCCGAGTGCTTCTGCCTTATTTTTCCTAGACTTTACTCCACACCCCTTTCCCTTTGCTGATTTTCATCTTTGATCTGCAGCCTTTCCCTGCAATAAAGTATAACTGAATATAACAGCCTGTGAGTCCTGTCCATTCTTCTAGCACATCATCAAGTTCATTTTGAAGAAAATCAACAACATGGGACGAAAATGTATCATATAACTATAATAAGAAAGTTAGATGGCATTGGAACAGAAGGATGAATGGAATGGAACAGAAACTCTGATGATCACTCTTCTCCCACAGATCACACATTTTTCAAGCCTCCACATTTCCTTCAGGTTGAACGTTCATTTTGCAATGCACTACTTCTACTATTGAATTTCTACTAATTCTTACATTCTATTAAAGTGGCATTTGTTTTATGAAATTTTCTCCAGCTTCAAGGAAAAGGAATTGCTCCCTACTCAATGCTCCCATAGAAATTTGTTCTGGCCTCAGCACTAGTCACACTGAAGCGATGTTGTACAGCCCGTATTTATCTGTCTTCTCTCCCGCTAAACTGTGGGTCCCAGAGGGCTCAGTCAGTACCTGATTCATCCCTGTCTCCCTGGCACATATCACAATATAGAGGACCTCAGTAGATATTAAATAAATATATAGTTAATGAGTAGAATATTAATAATGATGAAAAATCAAGTGTTGTGAGGTAAGTAAATTGTAGTGTTCAATAGGAACTATGGAAAAGGATAAAAACCTGAGATTTACATTTGGCATAAATAATGTGTCATCCAATGAATAACTTCAGGATTTATTTGATTTCACATACACACACCCACAAAATGAAGGCATCATAAAGACCAGACTAATAATTACAGAAGATATATGTAGAGTTTGCCAATTTGTTACAGTGATTGAAGAGTGTCTCCAAATAAATATGTTTTTTTCAGGAAGATGCTTCATGGTGAACTGCAAACAAGCCTTGAAAGTTAAACTATGAAAACTGGGTAGTTTCATTGAGTCACAGTCTGATATCAAACTTCCATTCATGATGGAATCCATTCATCTGCCTCTAGAAATAGTTTTTTACTTAATTTTAAAGACTCTTGCATCAAATCTAAGCACTCCAAAACCACATTACTTCATGCACACTAATTAGAAGAACTTTCTTTTAAAAGATAGAGATTAAAGGAGAATCTCTCCTTTGCATTATTTATAGATAAAATATTTGCTATCAAATGAATACTAGTAATGCTATTACAGGAAGAACTCAAAACCCTCAAGTAATCTTCCATTTTCTTTCTCAACCTGAGTGTTCTCTACTTGCATTACACAGTATGGTAGCCACTAGTAACATATGGCTAAGAATCATAAGGGCCCAGTGTGGTGGCTCACGCCTGTAATCCCAGCACTCTGGGAGGCCAAGGTGGGCAGATCATGAGGTCAGGAGATCGAGACCATCCTGGCTAACATGGTGAAACCCCGTCTCTACTAAAAATACAAAAAATTAGCCGGGCATCGTGACAGGCACCTGTAGTCCCAGCTACTCGGGAAGCTGAGGCAGGAGAATGGCGTGAACCCGGGAGGTGGAGCTTGCAGTGAGCCGAGATCGCGCCACTGTGCACTCCAGCCTGGGCAACAGAGCGAGACTCCATCTCAAAAAATAAACAAAAAACAAAAAAAGAAATGGGGCTAGTACGATAAAGAAATTAAACTTTCCATTTTATTTCATTTCAATAGCCACATTGAGAAGTAGCTAGTGGCTACCATCTTAGATAATGATATAGAAAATTTCCATCATCTCAGGAAAGATATACCGGATGGTGTTGACTTATACTCTAGATGTCTAAAATTCAGTCAATATCAATGAAATTAACAAACAATGACAAGTGTGTAGTTTATCAAAATATAAACTCTGACACTGACCTATATAAAGATGAAGGGTGGTCCCTGTCTTCAAGGAGACAGATGTGAAAACAGTGAATCATCCCTAATGCAAGAAGGCAGAAAAATTACATGAGGGAACTAGTAGATCAAAGAAAGCTTTAGCAGAGACGTGATATTTTTACCAATTCATATACAAAAGAAAAATTTGGACAACAAATGGGATGGGGTTAGGGAGCCCTTAAGCCAAGGGAACCACTGTGTATAAAGGCACAGAAAGGCACTGTGAAGGACCATGGCATCTGGTGGGCAGCACATGGATTAGGGAGGCTAGAAGGGAAAGTGATAGTGTAGTGGGGAGGCATGAAGACCTTGTAGATCAGGGAGCTTAGAACAGTCCCTTGGAAAGATAGGGAGCTGTATTGGGTTTTAATTGAGCAACGATATAGAACATAGGATCTGTGTTCTATAAATGTCATAATGGCCAGGCACAGTGGTTCATGCCTATAATCCCAACACATTGGGAGGTGAGTGGATTTCTTGAATCCAGGAATTTCAGACCAGTCTGAGCAACAAAGTGAGACCCCATCTCTAAAAAATAAGTACAAAACTTAGCTGGGTGTGGTGGCACACACCTGTACTCCCAGCTACTAGGAAGGCTGAGGTGGGAGGATAGATTGAGTCCAGAGGTCGAGGCTGCAGTGAGCCATGATCACGCCACTGCACTCCAGCCTGGGTGACAGGGCAAGACCCTGTCTCAAATAAATAAATAGGTCATAATGGCTGCTGAGGGAGAAATAGAGAGGATGGAGATAGAGCAGAGATGAGGAGGCCAAGGAGGACACTGTGACCAGCAAGCAGAAGAGAAGCGACCACGCTGAGCCAGGACAGAGGAGGTGAGGCTGGAGAAGAAGCAAGCAATGCAACAGTTGTTTCTTCAAAATGGGTTAATATTTTTTTAAAAGACTATTTTTTGAAAATATAGCAAGTGAGAGACATGTAATCATTCTGGCATCCCAACAGCATATGCTGCGAGAGAAGGTGTTGCTGCAATTTTTAGGATGGGCTCTCCTTAAAGCTCACAAAACCACTCCAAAATGCTGAGCATGCAGCAACCTGAGACAGCCCATTGCCACCTGCTGCAATCGCTCAGCCAGCACAGCAGTTGTGTGATGGATTCTCAGGGTCAAAGTACATACTGGCCATGGCAGGCGAGCCAAGCATGGCAAAGAGCCAACTGGGCATGAAGATGCCAGACCAGGCCCTCCCAAGGCCTTGCACAAAGCTCTGGAAAGGGCTCACACAGGATGTGGGCTCACACAGCCCATGTTCTAGGGTCCAGCTCAGCAACTTACCAGAGCCAGGCCTTAGAGTGACTCACTCAACTCTAAGCTCCTAATTTCCTCACCTCTAGAATGAGGCAATGCTATTTATCTCATAAGGTTTATAGGAGCATGACTAGTGCATACTGAGTGTCTTAAATGAGTTAGTTCCCTTTACCTTCCCCAAAGCAGGCTTTCTAGGTAGCCAATCCCAAAGCTCTAGTGGGAAGAATTCATATTTAACATGGAGCCTAAAGTCCTTCCCACTTTCATGTCACATTTTTCTTTGGTGTCCCCAGTCCTTGGTGGAATCTAAATACTCTACAGGCTTTCGAAGAGCCCAGGGAGTGGGCCTCATTGAATAGCTTTGTGAGGATATTTTATTCAATAAATCTATCCCTAGAGTAACTGAGGGGAGTCTATTATTTGCTGGAAAGCTTTGAAGCGGGCAACTGAGCTAGAGAACATGTTGGAAACATCTCACAGTTAGAGTCTAAACAATCTAAACTGAACTTTTGCAAACCATTCATGTCTTACATAAACTTAATAAGGTCCTGAGGGATTTTTATTTAAAAGAATAAAAATGCCCATTGCTGCTTCTGGAGTGGTTTCTATGGGGTCCTTTTCACATGGCTACTCCTTGCAATGATCCTGTGTGGTAGATTGTTGTTACGAACTGAATTGTGCCCACATTCCCCACGCCAAATTCATATGCTGAAACCCAAACCCCAAATACATCAGAATGTGATTGCATTTGGACACAGGCCCTTCAAAGAGGTAATTAAGTTAAGCAGACCTTAGAATAGATCCTAATCGAATCTGACTGGTGTCCCTGTGAGAAAAGAAGATTAGGACACACAGGGAGATGCCAAGGGAACCAGCCATGTGAAGAGACAGCAAGAGGGCATCATTTGAAACCAAGGAAAGGGCCTCAGAGGAAACCAATCCTTCCTGCATTTTGGTCTTGGACATTCGGCCTCCAGAACTGTGAGAGAACAAATTTCTATTGTTTCAACTACCCCGTCTATGGTATTTTGTTATGACAAGCCTAGCAAACTAATACATGGGTTTGATATTTTTAAACTCCTAATTTTTTGGATGAACAAATGGCTTGAGTTTGCACAGCTACACTTGAATTTGAACATGGACTTGCTTGAAAACCCATGCTTTTAACATTACCTTGTGCTATGATTCAAACGTGTCATTCAAATTTTATGTGTTAAAAACTTGATCCTCAAATTCATGTGCTGATTGGAGGTGAGGCCTTTGGGAGGTGTTAGGATTAGATAAGATCATCAGGGTAGGACCCTTATGATGGGACTAGTGGGTTTATAAGAGAAAGGGAGAGCTAAACTGACACACATGCATATGCAAGCCCTTCCTCATATACTGCCCCCCACCAGGTTATGATGCAGCAAGAAGGCCCTCACCAGATGCCAGTGTCATGCTCTTGGACTTCCCAGCCTCCAGAACTGTGAGTCAAATAAACTCCTTTCCTTTATAAATTTCCCAATCTGCAGTATTCAGTTATAGCAACAGGCAACAGATTAAGATACCCTGAATATTTGCAAAGCAAGTTAGGTTTTAGGCATATTTTATGAAGTTACTATTTTTAAGTAAGTTTGCATGAAGATAGTATCTCTACAGTCAGTTCCACTTTCATCTTCTATCTCCAAATGGTTAATTCCCACTCTAGATCACTACTTGTTTCAAATCACAATAAACACTAGGCATGCCATGACTAAACTGTAGCTGTGTAGTAAGGCTATTAAATTCACTCTCCTATGACCAAGATAAAGAAGGATAAAATGGAAAAAAGAATTGAAACTCTCATTCCTACCATCTTTAATCTACTACAGTAATAATAATTATAACTTTTTCCCCACTTATTCAGACAGATTATGCATGGAAATGGATATTAAGGGAGTGGGTTAATGGAAGAAACACAAAATTGGATCAGGACGTATTTATTGATAGGGAACCACTAAGTAGAGATTCTGGATTTAATGCTGTACCTCAGGGGGTTAGAAAGGGCTCTATTTGGTTGTGTTGGGGTCCGCGTGTTTCCTAAACAAAGGAATGAACACACAAGACAACACAAGACAAGACAAACATGGTGGCCACCTCGAATGGCATGCTCTGCTTTATTTTATACAGTCGTTTGTGGAATGTTGCCAAGTCACAAGACACATCATTGTTTTTCTGACCTTTCCCTGACTTTCTGGATTTTCAAGATGTTTACACATAAACAAGCCCCCAGGGTCTGCTGTTTGCAGCTGGCTCCTTTGTCCTCCCTGTTTACAGGGAAGGAACGCCCTGCTTCATTTGCAAGAACAGGACTTATCGGGAATGCCCTGCTTTGTTTGCAAGAGCAGGACTTATCGGGAACGTCTCATTTGCGAGCACGTAGTCCTTTACAAGTTGGTTTGTTGGCTGAAACATGAACTAAATGTGGCCTATACTAAATGAAGCTGAAATGCCATAACTACTTTGGTATACTACAAAAGAAGATATCCAAAGACTTAGACTGGATGTTAGAACAGATTTAACATGTAAGATCTGCTCTGCTCATCTAACCTGCAAGGATCAAAAGGACATAACTATGACTATGAGTGGGAGAAGTAAACTTGTATGGGGAGCCCCATCAGCCTTGGAGAGTTCTGGGGTTGTTTTCCCTGTAAGTCAGAAATCACAGTACATGCTGTGTCCTCTGAACTGGGGTCTTTAAAGGCAATGGGGAAAACTGGATGCAAGGGTGGGCCAACGGGGCCAAGTAATGGCATTTAATCACCAAAGACAAGGTGGGTGTGGTTACTGTAATGGACAGCAGAGTCAAAGCAGCAATCTGAAAAGTCTGACTCTCAGAGACCTGTGGTGTTAGTTAATTGATCATTGTATCCTTAGAAGAGAAATACGTGGATATTCAACTAAATTCTTACTTGATCTGTATAAGCAGAAGAGTCCTAGGCTGAATAAAGAGAAGTCCACCATGAATTATCAAAAACAGAGAGTTGAAATCCTTTCATCAATTCCCAGACTTTAGCCAGTTTACAGACTTGGAATGACCTGAGTGAAGTGGAAGCCAGTTCCCTTGAGGAGGGCCCCTCACCATGGTGCCAAAAATTAACACTGTCCATCTTTTTCCCAGCCTTCCCCAAAAGGATCTACAGTCTTCTACTGGAGTGACTATGCATTGGAGGAAAGGAAATAATCAGACTTTTGGGCACTACTAGGCACTGACTCTGAATTCGCACTAATTCCAAGAGACCCAAAACTTCAGTGTGGCCCACCAGTCAGAGTAGGCGGCTATGGAGGGCAGAGGATCAGTGGAGTTTCACTCAGGTTCCTCTCACAGTGGATTCAGGGGCTGCCTGACTCTAGCCCTAGTTATTTCCCTGGTTCCAGAAAGCAAAAACCCCACATGTCTATTTCAAATATGTCCTCCAACCTGCCTACAAATTAGCACAAATTTTATTGCCATAAGATCATTGGGATCTTTCTTTCTGTCCTTCTTTCTTTTTTAAATTATAAAGAATGTGATTTTTTAAAGTTTTTTTTTTAAATCCTAGGCTAGAGAAGAAACAGGTCATGCAGAGTAGTTTAAAAGTAGTCATGAGGCCGGCGCGGTGGTGCATGCCTGTAATCCCAGCACTTTGGGAGGCCGAGATGGGTGGATCACGAGGTCAGGAGATCGAGACCATCCTGGCTAACATGGTGAAACCCCGTCTCTACTAAAAATACAAAAAAAATTAGCCGGCTGTGGTGGCAGGTGCCTGTAGTCCCAGATACTCAGGAGGCTGAGGCAGGAGAATGGCATGAACCCGGGAGGTGGAGCTTGCAGTAAGCCAAGATCACATCACTGCACTCCAGCCTGGGCGACAAAGCGAGACTCTGTCTCAAAAAAAAAGAAAAGTAATGAAAGTGCTTACACATACTGGTGCAGTTTTGTAAAGAAACTTTTAGAGAAAGTCCCTGCTGCACACCGTCATTGATCAAGGGTGGCCTGTCATTTTTCAGGTCTAAAAGGTACATTAACTTCATCAAGCAATTATGGCTCTTCCAGGCACTTCTGGGGACATCAGGAGTCCACAAAGTATCAGACGGAAATTATCTTCCATTTCCTTCCCTTCCAGAGTTCTACCAGGTTCCTCCTCATCTCTGAACTCTGTCTCATTTGAAAGGACCAAGACCATCCGTCCCCCCATGTCTCTGTCTTTTGAGCTCAAGTCCATCTTGACAGCTCCAGTGACCCCAGCCAGCCAGGGGTCACCCACATAACAGTGTGGCAATGTTTCTGCCATTGATCATGGCCCCATCTTCAACATCTGTGAGAGGCAGGGCACACAGTCTCCCCTGAGAACATCCTATTAAACTATGATTCCATTTTCTCTCTCCATTTCTTCATAGCCCATTATTCCATAAATGATAGCCTGCCTGGAAACCAAGACCTAAACCCCACTGTTTGGGCCTCACACATATAATTCCTCACAGTCCAGACCATGCCTGTATACAGATGGATGAGGGAGTAAAAGTTCCCAGGGGCTCAAAAACTGCCAAGGGCCACTCTGCCTCCAGCTGAAGGTGCTGCACTGCAACACTCATCTTCCAGGGAAAGAGCCAGATAATGGGGAAGCCGCCTGTGTGTGGGAGCAGGGTCCATCCCATGCCTCTGGACTTTGCTCATGGGACAAGGGTAAAGATGGGCAGGTGAAGAGAGGATGTTCTCGTTCCAGGACATGTGTTTTGAGACCACTTTCTCTCTGCTCTGCCCCAGGATCCTTTCTGGGCCCTTGGCTAGTTCTCACACTATCGGTTTCTTCTCAGCTCCAGGCCTCAGGAGGCCTCTACTGATTCTCTTTCCTCTCAGAAACTGGCACCACCCACAATGTTCCCTGACGAACCTCTTCCCCCAGGGCCGTCCCTACCCTTCCCCTGCTCAGCTGTGAAGAGGTGAAGTCCTTCCCAGATACCTTGCTTCCTGGTCGCCTCTGAAGAGGAAACTCCAGGTTGTTTGCATTTGAAGAGTCGTACCACCGGTGCCAACGAGGAGATGGGATAAGTGAGTCCCAGACCTGAGACTCTGGGATCTCATGGCCTACATGGTTGCAGGCCTGGTGTCTAGACACAACCCTCTTCAGATCTAGAAGGCCATGGCATACCAGTAAATGCTGCCTTTGTCCTTCTTCCCAGGAGAGGTTTGCCAGCCCTCCTTTTACCCTGCCAGGGAGGACCCCCAGAGGTAGCACATAGCAAGACCAAGTGATGAACGCTGTGGCATGCAGAGAAGATCACGCATGGGTGGGTGGCAGCTGGCAGCTCCAGTGAGCTATGGGACCATGTAGTGGCCCAAGTGGAGACAGTGGCGCTCTAGGCAACTCACAGGCAGAGACACCACCTGCTGCGGAAGTTCGGAGGCTCGGCCACTGGACAGGAAGCATGAGGAGGCCTCAGTCACAGAGAATAAAGGAAGAGTTCTGTCCGTGGACGTTCATGCCGGAGCTCATCCAGCACACGTTCCCTGGGTGCTTGCTATGTGCCAGGGTTGGTCTGAGGACCCAAAGAGGGACAGGATTTAGTCCTTGACCTCCAGGGACTCTTATTCCCAAGCGGGAGACAACTTATTACAAAACGCGAGTATAAAGTAAAGGTCAATGCTCCCTCCCATACTAATCCCATCCCTGTATGTTAAAATGTTGGCACATATTCACTCAGAAATGTTTCTGTGACTACACCAAAAATCAAAAACCAAGACGCTAGAACCCACTCAAATACCACTACGGCACCCACGGCATGCAGTGCACAGAGGCCACCACATTACCCTGTGACCAGTGCCGTGGGAGTCCTGAGGGTGCAGCGGAGGGAGGGACACACCCCAGGCAGGCCAACAGGAATGCCTATTCAGGGGCTGCCCTCTGTCCCCCTCATCCCCTATCCTGGAAGGTACCCGGTTTCCATCTGCAGGTGGGCTTAGGGCCAGGGCTGGAACCCAAGGACAGGACAGGACTTGGAGCTCAGTAAGATCTGACCAATGCTCTGTGTCCTGAGTCCCTGGTAACCCTGTAGGGAAGGCAGTGAAGAGACAATCCTCATTACAGAGCCATGTTAATGGACACAGAAAAGGGGCGGCAGGTTGGGAGCTGTTGCAGGGCTCCTGTCTCTGGGGACAGACAACAGTTTGCACCAAGGTCCACACCCCTTCCCACACATGTCCTCAGAGGCCTCCTCTACAAGGGGACAGGAGGGACCAGTCAAGGGAAAGCAGCCTCCCGAGCAGGGCCTGAAAGCATCACCATCTGCACTGCCCATCCTTCCCAGGCAGAGGGAAGGAAAACTGGCTGGGACCAAGGAGAGGCAGTGGCTGGGGAAGTGAGGTCAACCTCTAAATTTTATTCTGGTTTACTCATTGTATTTTTCTTTTTTCCCGAGACGAAGTCTCGCTCTGTCGCCCAGGGTGGAGTGCAGTAGCGGGAATCTTGGCTCACTGCAACCTCTGCCTCCCAGGTTCAACAGATTTTCCTGCCTCAGCCTTCCCAGTAGCTGGGATTACAGGTGCCTGCCACCATTCCTGGCTAATTTTGTATTTTTAGTAGAGAGGATCTCACCATGTTGGCCAAGCTGGTCTTGAACTCCTGACCTCAGGTGATCCACCCGCCTTGGCCTCCCAAAATGCTGGGATTATAGGCATGAGCCACTGCACCCAGCCTACTCACTGCTTTTTAGTGGGTGGTCTCCAGTATAATCCCCTCTACCCTCAGTTTACTCCAATAAAATGGAGATAACAAGTTCTTTCTCCTGAGTTTCTGTGAGAATGCAGTGAAATCGTATGTAGGAAATGCTTAGCCCTGGGCCTGTTGCCTGAGGACACCAATAATCAGGGCAGCACTTATGAGCACTGTGCGCAGGGCACTGCCTTAAACACCTGTGTGTGAATGGTGTTTAAGGTGCCTGGACCAGTCTGTAGGTATTCAATAAACAGTAATTAATAATTAGCATTATTTTCACTTTAGTTGAGGCCAATATAATGCATGCACAAAGCCAGCCCCCATAGAAGGTTCCTGTATTGATCATCAATTGCCACAATAACACTACATAACAAATACCTCCAAACTTTAATGGCATGCAACAAAAAATGTTTGTTTAACTCACAAGTCTGAGGGACTGGAGATTCAGGCTGGGCTCATTCATGTTATGTTTGGGCTGGCTAGGTGCTGGCTGATCTGGGATGGCCTGCTTGGAACATCCGAGGCAGCTCAGCTGTGCCTATCCTTCGTCCTTTAGTGAACTAGCCCAGGTTTGTTCTCATGGTGATAACGGAGCATAGGAGCAGGAAGCCCAACAAAGCAAGGACTTTTCTAGTTCCTCTTTGCATCCTGTTTGCTAACTTCCCACTGGCCAAAGCCAGCCACATGGCCAAGCCAAAAGCCAGAACAGGAAGACTCTGCACAGTTCCAGGGAAGAAGATATGGACAGGGCAAAATCTTTCACAACTGCAAACCCAGCGGCTTGTCTCTGAGCTGCTGCCAGTGCAATTATCCGAACACTACACACTCCTCCTCTGGGAGAACTCCTTCCCCTCATGACTCTTATGTTAAGGTTTCCAAACTCCTCGGGCTTGGTTGTAACCCTTCATCCTTCTGAAGTCAGCTTGTTCAGTCAGTGTATGCCAGAAACTATGGTGGCCACTGGGGACAGATCCATGAACAAGACAAACAAGGTCCCTGCTCTGAAGGAGCTGATATTCCAGTGGAGAAGACATGCACCTAAATACATATTATAATTTCAGTTCATGAAAAATTATGTGAAAGATTAACCAGAATTATTTGAAAGCGACAGTGTTGGGATAGTCTTGGAGGACACTGACCTTTGAGAATCATGTCTATATTCTCAGCCCTAAATCTAGTGCCTAACACGGAATAGGCTTCAATAAATATTGAAAGGAGGATGGATGGATGGATGGATGGATGGACGGACGGACGGATGGACAGCCAGGTAGGCACTGAAACCTACCTGGCACTTCCTGCCCTGGCCTCCTCACCACCTTTACTCTCTATGGCCAATAGGATACAAGAAAGATCCCAGAGAGAAGACCCAGTTTCCTCTCCACACCTGGAGGGCCAGCCCTATGGCTGAGCCATCTCAGGTCTCTGAGCTTAGCAAAAGGATTGCCTTCCTTTTGACCTCTCTGCTCAGTGTTGGAAAAGTATCCACAGAGCAAATGCTGCCCGCTGTCCCTTCAGAGAAGTCCAGACCTGCTCCTCATGCTTTTGTGTATGCCCTGGTTTAGGGGTGTGAAAGGAATGTAAGAAGCAGAGGAAGATGCCACCAGATCCTACTCCTCCCAGGTTTCCCTGAGCTACACTGGCAGATCCATTAACCTGATATTTTAACTTCTTGCCTCCATTTACTGAACAACTAGAGGTTACTTGTATATTTACTCTTCACAATAATTCACTGAAGTTGGTTTTCAGTGTCCCACTTCACTGAGAAGTGATTTGCTTCAGGTCACTGTTATTGAATGGTAGAGCTGTCACTCAGAGCCAAACTTGCAAAGTCGAAGCATGGAAATAAAAAGTTCTTCTAGTCCTACAAACATGAATTGAAATCCACATCCAACCACTTGCTTAGCCCTGTTACCAGGCCATGCTAAAGCAGAGATGAGTGTGACCAAAACCAGCAGACACAATGACATCCACAGCCTTTCAAACTTGTCCTGGCAGAGCACGTCTCATGAAAGCTCAGATGTTGGTGGCTTGCATTTTTCTTTTTTAAAATAACTTATAGAAGCAACTGACAAGGCAGATTTTAAATCTGAACACAGTAATAAAAATTACCAATCTTCCCAGTTGCATGTGCCTACAAACAAAATATCGTAAATGACACCTTCTCCTTTGGCAGCTATGGCAGGCTGTCAGACAAAGGTTCCAGATGTGAGCCCAGGTGTTTCACTGGACACTTCACCAGAGCCTCTCTCTGACGGAAGGTGGTGACATTTGAGGCAGATGTGGTGAAGCTGGCGGGAGCAGGCACAATGAAGGGTCTTTGCACCACCATGCTCTGGGACAATTTATACTATGGAAAGTTATTTTTAATTTGTTCCATATGAATCATGAAAAACATGATTTTCATGTTTTTCAGGGGGTTTATCATAATTTTCTATTAGATAAATACTGTGTGCTCATGCAATTTTTAAAAAATGGAAAATAGCTATTTAGTCCAAGAACTGCATTTTAAAAAGTTAACATAAGGAGGTGATTTCCTAAAGAGCCTTGTTGTCTGAGATGAAACACCAGCTAAGCCTTCTTAAGGATACAGATGAGATTTATCACTTTGGTTATGTCCCTTGACTAGGACAAGGCTTAAGCCATGAGCTATCCAAGCAGCAAGATTAAATTCTGCAGAACCCAAGCATGTGCTTAACTATACCATGTAGCTCCAGCTTTGCTGTATCCGGGTCCTGCAGTCCCACTTACCCTGATGCAATCTACTGTCTATGCAACCCTGGGCAAGTTGTTGAGTCTCTCTGAACTTCGGTTCTCCCATTACCACAATAGCTAACTTTTTTTTTTTTTTTTTTTTTTTTAAATGGAGTCTCGCTCTGTCACTCAGGCTGGAGTGCAGTGGTGATCTCAGCTCACTGCAAGCTCCGCCTCCCGGGTTCACGTCATTCTCCTGCCTCAGCCTCCCGGGTAGCTGGGACTACAGGTGCCTGCCACCGCGCCCAGCTAATTTTTTGTATTTTTAGTAGAGACAGGGTTTCACCGTGGTCTCGATCTCCTGACCCTGTGATCTGCCCGTCTTGGCCTCCCAAAGTGCTGGGATTACAGGCATGAGCCACTGCGCCCGGCCCACGATAGCTAACTCTTATGGCAGGTGAGAAGATTAAATAAAATCACAGAGCTTGTTTGGCAAACTATGACAATGTTAGCGGCTGTTGCTTTTGTAGACTGAAAAGAAGACACAGTATTTTGAGGATCCATCCTAAGCTCAGCAATGTACAAGGAGCCAAGAAAAGATGTACAAGAAAAGCAGATATCGGTCTTAGCTCCAAAGAGGAAACAAAGAATCATGTAAGATAACAAATAAGCAAATTAATATTTTTATGAGACAGGTTACAAACAGGCAGAAGATTTTGGTGTGAGTGGCCACATGCATATGGCTATAGGAAAATACAGTGGGAGGGAGGGTAGGTCCCCCATGAGACATGAGCGAGGCTGAGAAGACTCACATCTCAGACACCAACCTGACAAAGTCAGTCAGATCTAATTTAAAATATGGTCCTGGTCACATACCTGTCACCATGCACCTCTGCAAGTGTGGCTCTGATCCAGGTGAGCTAAGATTTGGAGAAAGCCCAGTCTCCAGGGCAGCCCTGGCAGAGCCACCCCTGTGGACCCAGGTTCCTCATTTGCAGCACAGGCCACCGCTGGCCCCTTACCCTACACCCTGCACATGGGCCTCCACTAGCAGGAGCTCAGAGAGGGCAGGCAGATGATGCAGAAAGGGAACTGAGGATCTCCCCCAGAAAGAACAGCAGGTGCAACAGGGAAAAACAGACAAAATGAGGTGGAAGGGAGACGAGGAGGACAATGCCCATTGACTGGGTGCCTGCTGTGTGCCAGGCACTGTGGTGTGTGCTTTACCATCTGTATTAGACTGCTATCTCACTGCCATAAAGAACTGCCTAAGACTGACTCACAGTTCCACATGGCTGGGAAGCCTCAAGAAACTTGCAACCATGGCAGAAGGTGAAGGGGAAACAAGGCACATCTTACCATGGCAGAGCAGGAGAGAAAGATAAAGAGAAGAGGAAAGCACCACACTTTCAAATATCAGATCTCACAAGAACTCACCATCACGAGAACAGCAAGGGCAAAGTCCTCTCCCATAATTTAATCACGTCCCACCAGGTCCCACCTCCGACACGTGGGGATTACAATTCGAGATGAGATTTGGGTGGGGACACAAAGCCAAACCATATTATTCGTTATCCCACTTAACTCTTTCAACTGGAGTTGAATATCCCTATTTTACAAATAAGGAAACTGAGGTTCACAACAGTTATAAGGCTACCACAAGATCCCACACCTAATAAATGGAGGAAAGATTTGAACCCAAGTCCTTAGACAGTGAAGCACTGGCTCTTTGAGACTTATGGAGGAGGTGAAACTGATACAGTGCAGGTGAGCCTGAAAGCAGCACTTAGCCCATAAGGGTTCTTGGCTTTGCTCAGGAAAGAATTCAAGGGCAATCCAAAGGTAGAAGAAAATGGCTTTATTGAAGAGCTGCGTTACAGCCCCATGACTGTCCCTACAGAGCAGAGCTAGGCATAGAGTAGTAGCTCAGGGCAGTTTTGCGGTCATAAGTATATCCACTTTTAATTGCATGCAGATTAAGGGGTGGTTTATGTAGAAATTTCTAGGGAAGGGGAAGTAACTTTTAGGTCATTGGGTCATTGCCATGGAAAGCGGCAGTAACTCCTGGGTGTTGCCATGGCAAGTGTAGACTGACATGGCACACTGGTGACTGGTGGGAGTGTCTGATCGAAAGCTGTTTCTACTCTTGCCCTGTTTTTGCTAATCCTCAATCTGGTCTGGTGTCCAAGCCCTGCCTCTGGAGTTGAGTCCTGCCACCTACCTTAAAACAGACCATAAGCTGGGGAGAAATGGCAGGGGCAAGGGCAGGGTAAGCATCCTCCACTTCTCTGCCTTTTCCTCAGCTGGGAGAAGAAGAGGTCTAAGTTGGAGATACTTTCTTGGCCCCTTTGGAAAGGTCTTAGAGGCTTGAAGAAATGGAGCCAGAGGAATAGAACAGCTTAAGGAATAGAATAGCTCACAACTCCCCCAAAACAGAGACAGGAGCCCCCCAGGGGTCCAGCCCCAAATATCTCAGTTGTGAAGAATGGGAACCGGGGGTACACTCTGTCCAAGAATGAAGATGAGGCATCAGATAGGGCACTTTCCAGAAGGCATGTCTGACCCTGCCCTGGTAGCCAGGACAGGTGAGATGGATGAGGCTGGTCTCAGAGTGCCACTGGGGAGAAGGAGGGCCAGGAGCCTGGATCTAGCAGCTGGGAAGGACACTACCCATGAGGGTATCCAGCCAGACCAAATATGGGGAGAGGCTGGGCGCGGTGGCTCACGCCTGTAATACCAGCACTCTGGGAGGTCGAGGCAGGTGGATCACTTGAGGTCAGGAGTTCAAGACCAGCCTGGCCAAAATGGTGAAACCCCATCTCTACTAAAAATGCAGAAATTAGCCAAGTGTGGTGGTGAGCATCTATAGTACCAGCTACTCGGGAGGCTGAGACAAGAGAACTGCTTGAACCCAGGAGGCAAAAATTGCAATGAGCCAAGATCATGCCACTGCACTCCAGCCTGAGTGACAGAGCAAGACTCTGTCCAAAAAAAAAAAAGTAAAAGAACTGAAAGCACAAGTCAAAAAATCCAGGAACCCACATGCATGGAGTGGGCAGGCCTACAGCAAGCCCCAGGATCGACTTGCTCCATCTCCCTCCAGGATCAAAGCCAAGTCATTTCAAATAATACATTTACATTAGCACAAACTCGGAAAAATAGAACAGAATTCAAAAATCTACATAGATTTTTAAAGCACAACACAAGACTCCAAAGAAATTTCACCAAAACTCCAGCCACTGGGCTGTGCAATGGGAATTTTCAAAAATGAAATTCGAGGAAAAAGGAGATAGCAACACGAGGGAGAGCAGCAGGACCAGGACTCACGGGAAGACGGGGCTGTGGAGTTCCATCCCTTTAGATAAGGGGATCTAGGAAGCCAAATGGGTGAGCCCTGGGCTGCAGTTGAGGATCCACTTACACAAATTTGGAACATGTCGCCAAAGCAAATTACAACTCCTGCCCATCCGGGGGTTGAACACCAACAGAAATTGTCCAACTGAGAGTGTGTAAACTGTAAAGGGCTCCAGGACATAAGGAATCACCATCCTTGCCAGACAGCCTAGCCTGAGCAGCCCTGCCTGGCTCCTGAGTGGTCCTCTCCTCCTGACCACGCCCACCTCCTCTGTAGCTCCACCCACCTTTCTAGCCAGCCTGAGACACATACCAGTCTGTGCTCCAAGCCCTGGGGCTGCCACTGTGATCTCTCTCCCTCACCTCCCGGTGCATGAGTTGCAGATGTGAGCTTTGCTACTGTTTGCTCCCTTTGGCTGCTGTTTCTTGGACCCACAGTCCAGACCTGTGGACAACTCTTCACCGCTCCCCAAGGTCCGTTCTGGCTGAGCATCCTCTGCTACTCAGGCTGCACTGGGAGAGATGGTCCACAGCGCCATGGAGCTGGCATGGAAGGGGTGCGGTGGGGGCGCAGCAAGGGTACCTGTTGTGAGCTGAATTGTGTCCCTCCAAAACTCCCATGTTGAAGTCCTAATCCCCCTGTGTAGCTCAGCATGTGACATTATTTGGAAATAGGGCAGTAAGTGGTTAAGACAAGGTCACGCTGAAGAAGGGTGGGTCCTAACCTACTATGACTGGTATCCTTGTGGAAAGGGGAAGCTGGGAGACAGATGTGCACATAGGGAGGAGCCATTTGGGTGATGCTTCTGTAGGCCAAGAACAAATCCCCACAAACTGGGAGAGAGGCCTGGAGCAGTCTCCCTCACAGGCCCAGAAAAAAAACCAACCCTGCCCACAGCTTTGTTACAGGAAAGGGATCCCAATCTAGACCCCAAGAGAAGGTTCTTGGATCTCACACAAGAAAGAATTCAGGGCGCGGCCATAAAATGAAAGCAAGTTTATTAGGAAAGTAAAGGAAGAAAGAATGGCTACTCCATAGGCAGAGCAGCCCTGAGGGCTACTGGTTGCACATTTTTATGGTTATTTCTTGATGATATGCTAAACGGAATGGATTATTCACGCCTCCTTTTTTTTTTTAGACCATAGAGGGTAACTTTCTGAGGCTGCCACAGCATGGCGCTGGCGGGAGTGTGTAGCAGTGAGGACGACCAGAGCTCACTCTCGTGGTCATCTTGGTTTTGGTGGGTTTTGTCCGGCTCCTTTACCGCAACCCATTTTTTCAGCAAAGTCTTTATGACCTGTATCTTGTGCCGACCTCCTATCTCATCCTGTGACTTAGAATGCCTAACTATCTGGAAATGCAGCCCAGTAGCTCTCAGCCTTATTTTACCCAGCACCTACTCAAGATGGAGTCACTGTGGTTCAAATACCTGTGACAGTTTGAGCTCTGACTTCTGGCCTCTGGAACCTTCTGCTGTTTAACATCCCCATTGGATGGTATTTGGTTACAGCAGCCCTAACAAACTAATACAGAACTCAGTCTCTCACCTGCTAGTCAAAGAGGGCTTCAGCAAGTAGTGTGGCCTGAGCCAAGTCTTAAAGAATGGAAAAGAGAATTCCTGATAGACAAGGAGGAGAATGGAAGTTGTTCTAGGCAGAGGAAAGAAGCTGAAGCATGAAGATTGTTCCGAATTAACCACTAGGAGCTTCTGAAAGTGAAAGTCGCTAACCACTGGAGAGAAAGCAGGGGCTGCCAGTGACGGCTCATCCATGGCAAGAGCTAGGAGTTGGAAATGCTCTCAGAGATGTAGTCCGAATCTCTCATCTTATTAATAGGAAAATTAAGGGAAAGGGAGGGGTAATAAGCCACCCAGGGTCACACAGGGGTTACAGCCCAACAGCACTAGAATCCAGCTGTCCTGATATTCGGCTCTGTAGACACCACACTGATTTCTGCCTAGGACGTGACTGATGTAAAATGAGCTATGATTGAAAGCAGGTTTCTGTTTTAAACAAGGCTCATTTAAAACAAAAATAAGCCTCGTTTACCCATTGCTTTTGTTGGTATCTGTACAAATACTTTCTTTTCCATGTAATCAGTATTGCATAAACTTGGTCTATATGGAGAGACGCATAGGAGAGACGGCAGCACCCAGGGCAGACGGGGAACACTGTCGCCTGAGTAAAGTGATGGTTTTTCAATCAGGGGTTCTTACCAGCAAAATTGTTCGTACCTTCCTAAGGACGTTCTGTCCTAGACCAGATGAGGAACAGCATCCTGTACTCCCAGCCCGCACGCCTGATGACTTTAACACGTTCATTGTTCTGCTCAGATGAAGGCTGTTGGGTGACTCACTCCTCCCTTAGTCAGAAACTCTAACCAGATTTAAGGAGAAATTTTGCTGTAAAAGTCATCGGGTGGTTGGACAGGAGTGGCATCTAATCCCACTGCGGGTTCACTGGGCTCTCTCACTGGGAGGTGATGGGCCCCAGGCCGGGCAAGGTGAGGTCAGGCCAGCCAGGGGACCCCAGCCTTCCAGGGACAGACTTCTCCTCCAAACACCAATAGGAAGAATTCAGCCGTCACTGTGATATTCTCACCCCAGTTTATCCTCTCACAGGCTGCATGATACAGGACAGGTCCCAGCCTCTCTGGGATTTGGTTACTTCATGAAATTCAGCTTACCTACTTCACTTGGATGAAGACAGAGCACTGGTTGGATGAACTTTAGATTTCTTCTACACTAAAAGGCTGTGCTTAATGGGAAATGGAAATATTAGGATTAACAATCAAAATAGGCTTGAGCTGGGGAGCCACTGACATGAGCTCCCTTGATACCCCTTCTCGCTACCCTTCTTTGAGACCTTACCTCTCTCTCTTCTTGTGCTCCAAAACCCCTCACTCCAGAAAAGGGAAGAGGACAGACCAATGTCCCTCTGGCCCTGGCCCTGGCCCATGGCTCTGGACTAAACCCTTTATGGAGTACACATCACCTCATTTAACTCAGAACCCTGGGAGGGGCTACAACTGTGCCCATTTTATGTATTTGGAAACAGAGGCTCATAGAGGTGCAACAAATTGAGCCTTGTGTCTTGATCTCCAAATATGCCCGTCTACTTTGACATTGCATCACAGTACCAAGCTGTACTTGGGTTCCTCAAAATATCCCTTTCCGCCCTTCAGGAATCAGGCTCCAGCCCCTTCCCAACTCCTGCTCTCCCATACTGCTTCCATCGTCCCCATTTCACCACCCTCTCCCCTTTCCCCTGTCCCTGTGGCCTCCCTCCCTCACCACACTCTCTCCCTAACACTTGTATTTCCAGCCTTTCTGTTTCTGCACAAAATATTTTATTTTTCAATGTAATCAGCATAACATAAAGTTGGCCGATATGGAGAGACACATAGGAGAGGCTGCAGTGCCTGGTGCAGACTGGGGACATTGTCAACCGAGTTAAAGCATGGAAGCATGGTTTTTTTTTTTGTTGTCGTTGTTGTTGTTGTTGTTGTTGCTGCTGCTGCTGCTGCTGCTGCTGTTGTTGGATACAGGGTCTCGTCTGGGCTGAAGTGTAGTGGCACAATCTCAGCTCACTGCCTCTGCCACCTCCTGGGTTCAGGGATTCTCCTGCCTCAGCCTCCTGAGTAGCTGGGATTACAGGCATGAACCACCAGATTTGGCTAATTTTTGTATTTTTAGTAGAGACAAGGTCTCGCCATGTTGGCCAGGCTGGTCTCAAACTCCTGGCCTCAATTGATCTGCCCGCCTCAGCCTCCCAAAGTGCTGGGATTAGAGGCATGAGCCACCACGCTCGGCCTAAAGTGATGGTTTTTCTATCAGGAGGTCTCAGTGTGCTCTTGATAGCCCAACCCAGTGACCTTTCCCCCTGCCAGTGCCTTCACATCATCAACAAATTACCCAAGATGGTTCCCCCTATCCTTCTGATCCCTCCTCCTCTGCCTCTTTTATTCTCTAGTATGGGGAAAGTCATGACTTCGAGTTCATACTCAATTACCTACTTCCAAGCCTCACTGATTTTTTTCTCCTGATTTCTGATTCTGCCTATTCCCTGCCAGAACAATTCATACTTCCCCATCAACTACTGACCTGTTGGAAATCACACCACAGTGAAACTATACACCAGACATAGGGGGAAAGGTGCAATTATTTTGTGGAATCATCACAATATGCTTACAAAGGAAAATAAAAATCAGGTCATGTTGCTTTCTTAAGAATGCTGATCTAAATGCAAAATTCAGATGCCACAAAATCATACTGTTTATTCAGATGGATGCCAAGGAAAAAGCTGAATGTGTCCTAATTCAGGATAATTTAAGTGTTCTCTTTTCAATGGTCTGGAATATTTACAGTATTTAGCAAAGGACAAATTAATATATTTGAGTAAGAGAGACAGGAGGGAGGCACTTAGGCTCTACATTTTGAATATGATGCTAACATAATAGTGTGACATCTTAAAAAGAGAAGATTCTACATCTCAAACTGCTAAGGATATTATAAGATCCACCTTCTGGTTCTGACCACTCTAGACTTTAAAAGTACCCACTCTTTCTTCTCAAGTCCTCCTAAATAATGTTTTTTAAAAAAATTAGCCAGGAATACAATTTGAACTTTGAATTTGTCATAGCCAGAGCATAAACAGCTAATCATAAAGAATGGAAGGAGAGGCAGCCAGATGGTGATCGTCTTACATTACAATTGAAGGACAAACCAAGGTATCATAGACAGAAGGACTGAGCCCAAATTAACAGAGGGAGAAATCAGTCCTATTGAAAAGTCACCGTCTCGGAATAATACCTCTAATAATATACTTCTTACATATTAAGAGTCATGAAAGTGTTGTCCAAAATTTGAAGAGTTCAAATCATTTCCTTAGCTTCTGTTTCATGATTTCTAAAAGGAAGGTAATAATGGCATTGCAGGATTGTTGAAAGAAATAGATGATTATATAGAGACTGTCTCAGTGCTCGGCACCTACTAAGCATTCCATCGCCTCATTCTTATTGTCCATTTGACTGAGGGAGCAGAGCTATTGAGGGTCCATTGTACATTCAGGACTCTACCAGGTGCTACATAAAGGAGAATGTTTATGCAACCTAGGAGATATTTGACATGAAATGGTTTAAAAGCAATATTCTTCCTAACTCCCAGCTGTTGTAGCCATGATTACTTTTAATAGTGTGATGCCGAAATTGTCATGGTATCTACATTTCTATCTGACAGTGAAATCTGTTTCCAGCTCAGATACCAAAAAAGAAGTGAGCCTACCAAAAGGAATTCACAACATCTCTGCTTTCTCCACAGAGCAGTAGGACTCTGAAAGAGAAGAGGTGGGAAGCTAAGAACACAAAGAGAAGCCATGCAGGGATTCACAAAAACAGCAGGCAGCCAGTGTTGCTGATGGAGTGTTGGAGGAAGCTGTCCTGTTAAGCAATACAGTAAAAATGACTGCAGTGAAAGAAAATGGAACAAGTGCATACATTGACAAGAAAGACATGGATTACTGTACACAAAGACATTGCCAAGATGGCAAGGGTGGCATTTGTAGATGATGGGCAGAGAGGCTGGCCCTCCCACACTAGGTCAGATTGGCTAACAGTCATTCCTTGGCAGGGAAGTTCCCAACCCTGGGTGCATTGCACCATCATCCGTGAAAGATCATTTTATTTTAAAATCAGATTCTTGGTTACACCCTAGCCCTACATAATTAGGATCTCTGGGGATTATATCCTGCCATTTCACAAATATTAAATGCCGTTATGTTGCCTGTTGACTACTGTCCCCAATTCTTCCGTATCTTTCCCATCCTCCTCCTTGCTGCATCAGTCTTCGACTTTGAAGAGAACTCTAAAGCCTGGAACTGTCCAGTTTTCCCATACGGTTAGGGTTCTCCAGAGAAAGAGAACCAATAAGATATATATGTGTTTGTATATGTGCATATCCTTATATATATATATATATGATTTGTTATAAGGAATTGGCTCACATGATCACACGATTATAGTGCCTGAGAAGTCCCAACATTCTGCAGTCAGTAAGCTTAAAACCCAGGACAGGCTGGGTGTGGTAGCTCACACCTGTAATCCCAGCACTTTGGGAGGCCAAGGTGGGTGGATCACCTGAGGTCAGGGCTTCGAGACCAGCCTGGCCAACATGGTGAAACCCTGTCACTACTAAAAATACAAAAATTAGCCAGGCATGGTGGCTGGTGCCTGTAGTCCCAGCTACTTGGGAGGCTGAGGCAGGAGAATCACTTCAACCTGGGAGGTAGAGGTTGCAGTGAGCTGAGACCACGCCATTGCACTCCAACCTGAGGCAACAAGAGCAAAACTCTATCCAAAAAAAAAAAAAAAAAAACAAGAGAGCCAATGGTAATTCCTGTCCAAGTCCAAAGTCCTGAGAACCAGGAAAGCTAATGGTGTAAGTTCCAGTTCAGTCCAAAAGCAGGAGAAAACCAATGTCCTAGTTCACACAGTCAGACAGGTGGAGTTCCCTCTTACGCATCTTTTTCAGGCCTTCAATGCATTAGATGATGCCACTCACATTACACAGGGCCATCTGCTTTACTCAGCCCAGATTCAAATGCTAACCTCTTCTAGACCTCTCTTCTAAACACAACCAGAGTACTGTCTGACCAAATGTCTGGGCACCCTGTGGCCCAGTCAAGTTGACACATAAAAGTAACCATCACAGACCACATGGACCACGGGGATGTCTTCTGCCATCCCTGCCCAGTAAGACCCAACATCTGTGTTTCTACACCCAAGTGACAGACCACTCGAAGAGACATCTGACCTGAAACAATTACAAATATATCTCTCTAATGCCAGCTAGATCATCAGCACCAGCCCTCACATCCTTCACTTACCCTTACACACCTCCACCCCAAACTCCCATTATTCCACACACATTTACTATTTTCCCCACCCCCCTACTAAGCCCCTCTCATGGCCTTACTACCTCATACCTCCCTGTCAATCCAATCTCTCATCCAAACTGTCAGTCCACTCCCATCATCGCCTTATTCCCCATTTCCTCCCCTTCCTCCCCTGTGCCCGTGATATCCACTATCATCACTTTCCCTGTCTCCCTCCCACCTCCTTACCCTCAGATAACATGCTCAATCCTCTCCCATCCCATGACAGACACTATAAAGCCCCCACCCAAAGATGACCACATCCTCATTCCCAGAGCCTGTGCATATGTTACTTTATATGAAAAAATGGACTTTGCAGATGGGATTAAATTAAGAACTTTGAGATGGGGAGTGTATTAGTCCATTTTCATGCTGCTGCTGAAGACATAGCTGAGACTGGGCAATTTATAAAGAAAAAGAGGTTTAATGGACTCACACTTCCACATGGCTGGGGAGGCCTCACAATCATGGCAGAAGGTGAAAGGCATGTCTTCCATGGTGGCAGACAAGAGAGAATGAGAACCAGGCAAAAGGGGAAAACCCTTATGAAACCATCAGATCTAGTGAGACTTATTCACTACCACAAGAACAGTTTAGGGGAACCACCCCCATGATTCAATTATATCCCACCACATCCCTCCCACAACACGTGGGAATTATGGGAGCTATAATTCAAGATGAGATTTGGGAGGCGACACAACCAAACCTTTTCAGGGAGATTTATCTGGATTAACCAGGTGGGCTCCAGTGTAATCATAAGGATCCTAATAAGAGGAAGACAGGAGGGTCAGAGTTAGAAAAGATGTGATGACAGAAGCAGAGGTGGGAAGGAGGCAAGGAAGGAACCACGGGCTAAGAAATGCAGGTGGCCTCCGGTAGCTGGAAAGGGAAAGAAAATGGATTCTTTCCTGAGAGCTGTCACAAAGAATGCAGCCATATTGATGCCTTGATTTTAGGGCCTGAGTCCTCCATATCTATAAGAATAAATTTGTGCTGTTTAAGGCCACCAAATTTGTTGCAATTTGTTGCAGCAGTCACAGGAAACAAACATCTGAAGATCACCTCCTTGAATCTAAATCCCTCCTTAGCCCACCGTTCCATGACTTTCCCTCCTCTCCAAGTTTCTGAAATAATTGTCTGATCTTATTTATACTTCCTCACCTGCCATTTACCCAACTCATTGCTTCCTGTCCCATCCCCATCGACATAGGTTTTATAATTTATTATTTTAAATAACGTATGGCCGAAGGCAATGCAAATCAGTCAAATATTGTTGAAAATGCTCCATGAGTTTATCAAATGCGGCAGCTGGACTGCCACTTACATACTCATGCTTTGAAATCTGTGACTCCAGACTGGCTCTCCCCATAGCTTCACACTATAGGGGGCACTGCCTGGTACACATTTTCACACAGGCACCCAGTAGAGCCTCAGACTCAAATTGTCCAAATCAAAATTTATTTCCACTATCTCCTTCATCTGCCCCTCAAAAACAGCCTTCTAGTGTCTTTCTCAATTTGAATTACAACAATAAACCAAGTCACCCACGTAGGAAATCAAGAATTCCTCTTTAAATTCTTCCCCTTCTTTGGGTACCACATCCCATCAATCTTGCTAGTCTACACCCTAACCATCTCTTAAATCCATACATTTTGGAGGGATTTTGTTGTTCTGGTTGTTTTGTTGTGGTTGTTGTTCTTGCTATTTGGTTTGGGTTTTTTGAGAGAGTCTCATTCTGTCACCCAGGCTGGAGTACAGTGACGCAATCACAGCTCACTGCAGCCTTGACCTCCTGGGCTCAAGCGATCCTCCTGCCTCAGCCTCCTATGAGTAGCTGGGACTACAGGCATGAACCACCACGCCTGGCTAATTTTGTTTTGTTTTTCCATGTAAACAGGATTTTGCCATGTTGCCCAGGCTGGTCTCAAACTTTTGAGCTCAAGCAATCTACCAGTCTCAGCCTCTCAGAGTGCTGGGATTACAGTCGTGAGCCACTGCACCTGGCCCATTTTTTTTCCATTACCTATTTTATTTGAAGTCACCATTATTTCTTGGAATTACTTCTTAATTTGTCTTATTGCTTCCATGTGCATTGATCTATTATCCCCATGGCAACCAGAGTGGTTAACATAAGATGCAAATCTACCTACTCCTCAGCTTACCCCTTTCAGTGACTTCCCAGATGAAGCAAAGTAAGCTGTGTGGCTTAACAGGAGCCTCAGTAATTTAATGCCTACCTACTGCTCCAGCCCCACTTAACTTCAGACACTGCCTCGAACTCCATGTACCATCAACCCTGCATATACCAAGCTAATCCTTAGTTCCATGTCTTTTGCTCTTGTTGGTTCATGTCCTCTAACTTTGTTTTTGCAATTACTCATCCTTCAAGCCTCAACTCAAGCATTACCTCCTAAAGAAAACTTTTGTAGACTGTCCCAGGCCAGAGTTAGGTTCACTCCTTTAAATTCCCAGAATGTGTTTGCCAGCACTTGGCCCAGTGCCCAGTCACCCAATTTGATAAACTCATTGAGAATTTTCAACAATATTTGACTTGATTTGCATTGTCAAATATGTACTGATTTGCATTGTCAAATATTGTCAAATACTGTCAACATTAATGGGACTGTAGGCATTAATGGTTTGTTGGGTGAATAAATGTATACACACAGTCAATTATAGTCAATCGGTACAATAATGGAAGTGAGAAAAGGATGCTATAGGAGCACAGTGGAGGGGCACCTTGCCCTCCTGTAGAGCCAAGGAAGGTTCTATGAAAAGGAAGCAGCAAAGCCAAGCATGGCAGGTGACCTGGAGGGAGAGGAGAAATCCTGTTCCAGGCAGATAAGCAGAGACAGCTTCGTGACCACATCATTGGTGAGTCGCATGGGGCCCCTCGCTTGCTATAGGGCTCTGCTGTCACTGTCTTGAACTTCTTAATTTTTCAATATGGAGACCTGCATTTTCACTTTGCAGTAAAGGCCACAACTTAGGTAGCCAATTGTGCAGATGAGACCAGCTTGTCCAGAGACACAGGGACCTGGAGAAAGAGTTCAGCAGACCTGAAAGTAGCTCTGGTCTGACTGTGCTCCCCTGGGCCAGACTCTCAACCACAGTAAGAAAGCATCTGCCTTCCCCTGTGCATCTTGATCTATTTATAAATGTTTAGAGTTTAGGAGGAAAACACCAAATCCACATTTCCAAGCCTTTTTCTGCTCTCAATACTTAAATGTGCATATCATGGGCAAATCAAATCCATCTGCTACAGATTCATTTACACTTTGTTCAGGAGAAGGGCCCCCTGCTCCCTCCCCATGAGGGCTATCGTGTGTCCAAGAAGTTATCTAAGCTCTCTTGGAGCTTTTGGGTTTAAAGAAAAGGGTTTTGCAAAATCTTAATTTAACTCAAGAAAACGGAATTTAAACCTCAAAAGGTCTATTTATATCTTGCTGCTCTAAATCCTCCAGTTCAAGATGAGGGCTCACCCCAGTATCCGTGTGTGGCAGGCACAGTCCCCCAAAGAGGGACATTTCCTCCTAAGAAAGACACAGCGCCTTGGTTGTACATTAAGAGCTGGAAACTCAGAGGAAATCTCTCTGCTGCTTGAGGAAAAAAAAAAAAAAAAAGCCTCTTGCTCACACCACTGTATTTAGAATCACAAATCTTTAGAACTAAAAGGGATAATTGAGATCATCTACAATAATAACCACCATCTGTACAGCACTTTACACTTGATACATCACTTTTACACTCATTTGCTTATCTAATCCCTGCAGCTATTTTGTAAGAAGAGGAGAACTGTTATCATCACCTTCAATTCTGTAGCAAAGGCAGATGAGGCCCAGAAAGGCTATGCGGATCCCCCAAGCTCACACAGCTAACAGTAGCAATGCCAGGACTCAGACTCGGCCCTTGACACTCCACCGTGAGGGTTTGACCTCAACCCCACCCACCATTTCTCAGGGAGAAACAAAGTTAGCACCGTCCAGGCTTTCACCAGCCTCGCCAGGAGTCACTCGCAGGACAGGGTGACAGCCACACGCCCACCTCCCTGCCTGGCACCCTTTCTACTCCTCTCAGTGATCCTTGTCTCCCTTTACTGAACCAAGTCAGGAAAGAAAGAGGCTGATTGCTTTTCATTCCATTCAAAGAAATGATTTCATTGTTGCCGACATTGCGTCACCCACTCCTCTGAAACAGCCAGAAACAGAGCTATTCACTTTAACATACACCATTTTTCAAATCCTCACAACAACCTGGCAACATCAATATTTTGCAACCCATTTTCCTCAGGGAGAAAACTGAGGTTCTGGGAGGATAAATCACAGGCCCCTATGAGATCAATGGTAAATAGCTAGCAGTGCCAAGACTGCAACCCAGGCTTTTTGGCGCTGAGCCTAAAGATGCTTCCACTAAGTCACATTGAGAGCATTTGGCTACAATCCCATGAAGACAACCAGAGGCAGAAAATGGAGCTAATACAGGAGAAAAGGGAGAGAGACAAGACATTTCCCAAGGCCTGGACTGGGACAGATGACTATATAAATTGCCTGTTTGGTCGCAATCACTAAAAACTGCAGGAAAATCTTATGCATGAGGAGTAAGACAGCCTGGAAGGGGGATCAGGGGCTGGCCCTAGAGCAAAATCTGAGGAGTGTGTATATGCATACAGAAGACACACAGTTCCATCTCTTTCAAGTATATGCAAACTAAGCTATAAATTAGTACTAATCAGTACCTGTGAGGTGAATTAATTAAAAAGTTACAATTCACAAGAGGCCAATATTACTTGATAATGTATCACCAAAGCTTATGAATATGAGAATTGCTTGGCCCAGATGTTGAAGGAATGCTTAATTTCTTGAGCTCTTGGTTTGAAGCATCCATTGATTTTATACAGCATTGAAATAACGCTAGCATTATTGTGTGTTTACTAAATTATCCTTTTAACAAACAACCACCATTTATTTATGAGTTAATATTCGGTGCTTTGCTGTGCTAAGCATTTTCTACACATTTCATTTAACCCTCAAAACAGCTACCTAAGATAGACACAATTATCAGCACTTCACATTTGCTTAAAAAAAAAAAAAAAAAAAAAAAGTAAGCTCTGTGATCTAAGCAGCCAAGGTCACAAAAATTAACTGAAGAATCAAATATACAAATTGGTGTCTGCCCAATTCTGCCCATAGCAGTGACTCTTAATTCAAATGAAGCCCTTGACAATTCTGACTTACTAGAATATAAATGACTAAGAATTTGTTTCATTTGTAAAACATTTAGCTTTGCCTGTTTTTTCATTTGAAGCTTAGGGATGAACTTGAATCTCACATCTGCAGCACATAATTCTATTCATTTTCATGCTATGTGTTCATTCCTAACTTGTTTCTCAATTCCTCTTTAACCAAAACCAAAATCAAATGTTTCTTCCTGGTGGGTAGAATGAATACAGAGCCAGATTATAGTAATTGTTTTGAGGTTGCAGGAGCAGAGTGAACATAAAGTCCCTAAACCTCATTGTAGGCAGCTGCAAGAAAAAGGCAGCAGTGGAGAAATTAGAATTTTAAAAATCTGGATTCCATGGATTTTGAGTTCAGATGTTTTAAATTTTTAATAGCATGGTTTTATTTCCTAGAATAAACATGTTTTTCTTTTGTAATATGAAAATACACTTTAATTATTAAAAATACAAATGATAGTTTGGCTGGGTATAGAATTTTTAAATAACAACCCTTCATCCAAACTTTATAAATGTTGTTCTGTTAACTGTCTTTATCCAATGCTGTAGAAGGAATTATGAGGCTTCCTTGATTTTTTTTCCAGTGTACTTGTTTTTTCTTTAAGTATTTTAGGATTCTTGTGTTATCCTTAGAATTTAATCCTTTTGTGAGAATACATCAAGATATTTTCCAGATTTAATTAGATTTTTTTCAATAAGGTTCACAACTTACTTTGGTTTCAGTAAAATTTTATTCTGTAGTATTTTGAATAATGTTTCTAATTTTTTCTTTATTTTCTAGTTCATGTTTAAGTCATCTTTTCTCTTTTATTCTTCTGTCATTTTTTTCTCCATCCAACTTTCACTCAGATTTAGTCCTCTACCACTTGGTTCTGTATGACTCCAAATATCTACTCTGGTATTATTTGCTTTCTTACCTTATTTTTGGAAACTTTTTTCCCAATAAAGGTAATAAAATTTCAATCAAAATATAACGGAATATCATGGGAGACTTTAAAAAATCTTCTAAAGTTTCCTATAGGAAAAAAACATAAGACTAAATGAGACATTATGGGGAAGGGAGCAGAAAACAGTAGAAATGAAAAGAGAGAAGCCCTGCAATAAAAGAAATTAAAATGAATTTTAAAACTAAGTTAATAAGAACAGAAAGAGTGTTTGCCTATTGCCAAGATAGGCAGGCAAATCAAGGGGGCAGTATAATTTTGTTTATTCTTCAAAAGATATTTTAGGAGGGAAAAGGTTTCCACCAATGGCAATCAAACTCCTAGCTAACCATTTAGGAAAAAAATATCACACCAGAACCCTGGTTTACATTTTATAACCTAAACTCTAGATGATCTTTAAAGATCTCATTTTTTTAAATATGTAAAATTATTTAAATAAAAGTTATATATATTTACATAATATTCATAAATAAGAGGACTTTCAAAGTATTTCACCAAAGACAAAAAGCATGAAGCCAAAATCTGAGAAATTTAACTATGTAAATCACCTAGAAAAGTAGGTACCCACAGTAATGGGAAAAGATACAAACAAAAAATTTACCAAACACACACACACACACACACACACACACAGGGAGGGGTGGGGGGGGCAAGAAAAAATAAAAGAAATACAAATGCCCAATTAACTTATAAAAAATCTTTTAACCTCACTATAATCAAATGACTAAATTAAAGAAAACTCTTGACATGTTCTCAACTTTTATCACTTGCTTCATAGACTATTTTTCTGCATTTGTGAGATGGAAAAAGAGATTTGAATGGAGACACTTGTAAGACCAGATGTTGGCAGAACATGAGGGAGATGGGTGAAGAGAGGACATAACATTCACTAGAATAACATAACTGTGCCAGCAATAAAAATACAACAGGTGGCCGGGCGCAGTGGCTCACACCTGTAATCCCAGCACTTTGGGAGGTCAAGGTGGGCAGATCACAAGGTCAGGAGATGGAGACCATCCTAGCCAACATGGTAAAACCCCATCTCTACTAAAAATACAAAAATTAGCTGGGCATAGCAGTGTGTGCCTGTAATCCCAGCTGCTCAGGAGGCTGAGACAGGAGAATCAGTTAAACCAGGGAGTAGGAGGTTGCAGTGAGCTGAGATCACACCATGCACTCCAGCCTAGTGACAGAGTGAGACTCCGTGAGACTCAAAAAAAATAATAATAAACTAGGACTAGACTCCAAGGACAGAAAGCTCGCCAGGACCGAATGTAGTCAAAGAAGACATTCAGGAAAACTGGGCCCTTGAACTTGGCCTTGAGAAAAGGAAACACCAGTACAATAGACTTGGATATACTCCAGTCTTTCAACCTGCCTCAGGTGACCAAGATGGCTAGGAATTTGAAGGTAACTGAGCAGAAGGAAATTAATGCAGGAAAGTATACTTGTGTATCATGCTTCATAGTTCAAAAAAGTTCTTTGGAACATTATTTTCACATAATCTTCAAACAACCTTTAGTATTTGACGATGAAGAGGTCATTACCCTCACTTTAGGAAAAGAAAACTGAGACCGGGCACAATGGCTTGCACCTGTAATCCCAGCAATTTGGGAGGCCAAGGTGGGTGGATCACAAGGTCAGGAGATCAAGACCATCCTGGCTAATATGGTAAAACCTCGTCTCTACTAAAAACACAAAAAATTAGCCAGGCCTGGTGGCACGTGTCTGTAGTCCCAGCTTCTCGGGAGGCTAAGGCAGGATAATTGCTTGAACCCAGGAGGTGGAGGTGGAGGTTGCAGTGAGCCAAGATCGTGCCACTCAACTCCAGCCTGGGTGACAGAGTGAGACTCCATCTAAAGAAAAAAAAAAAAAAAAAGAGGAAACTGAAGGTTGGAGAGGTGGAAGAATTTGCCTACAGCCTCACTACTGTATAACTGGAAGGGCTACTTGAGCCCCATCTCATAGGGGAGTCCTGCCTTCTTCTTCATCATGCCTGTTACATGTAGAATAAAAATAACCCACTTCATGCCTCTATATAACAGCTACACTGGGTTCAAAGAGTGAATTCTCATCCAAGTTTCAAGTGTGGTTATGCTAAGGAATAACAACTGGTGTTGGATGTAAAATGCTGTCAGACGAGAATTTTCTAGAAGAACCCAGATGCTCTTTTAACCCCTCAAAAAGCCCTTTGCTGCATCTGGATCCTCTTCTGGTGGGAGTAGAAAAACTTTTTAATAAAAGTATAAAAATTGCTGCCAAAAGAACATCATAGCCATCACTGCATAAATTAGAATACACTTACTGGTGGGTGTGCCCTGACCACGGCAGAACTTGCTGTGTTAACTCTCTTCCCATCAGAACTCTGTTTCTCCAGGTGAAAAACTAAAGGGTCTGGTAAGATACTCCCTAAATTCACATCTAGCTCTGAACTTCATGGGCACCAGAGTTTAAGAAGGAAGCAGACACACACTCAGAAAAGAACAAACAGGGTGAGGGGCTGCACGTCACATTGTGATAAGGGGTGGCCAAAGAAACCAGGGACTAGAGATGAGAGGACACTGGGGAACATGAGTGGTATGCACCTCCAAATGTCCTGTGTGGCCACAGAGAGGGAAACCAAGGCCAATGGGTGAAAGCCTCAGGGAATCAGAACTTGCTTGAAAAACTCAGCCGCCCAGGCACAGTGTCTCACACCTATAATCCCAGCACTTTGAGAGGCTGATGCAGGCGGATCATGAGATCAGGAGATGGAGACCATCCTGACCAACATGGTGAAATCCCGTCTCTACTAAAATACAAAAACTTAGCCAGGCATGGTAGTGCACAACCGTGATCCCAGCTACTTGGAAGGCTGAGGCAGAGGAATCACTTGAACCTGGGAGACGGAGATTGCAGTGAACAGAGATCATGCCATTGCACTCCAGCCTGGGCAACAGAGCAAGACTCCATCTCAAAAAAAGACAAAAAAACCTGAACCATCCAAAGATGAAACAAGCAGTTTCAGTTTCTAGAGGAGAGAAAGGGAAGAGAGAGATAAGAAAACACATGTATTGAGCTCTTGTCTTGAGGCAGGCAGGACCTCTGACTCTAGACACCCATGAACTCTAACTCCCACCACAATCATGCCACTTGGGTCTTATCAACTCTGTTTTCCACGTTACAAAACTGTAGCCCAGAGATAAACCACTTAGGGAATGCCCCATCAGCAAGACACTGAAGTGGAGGATAAAATACTAGTTTAAGCTTATTTAAGCCTCCCATGCAGAAGGCTGGACAAGAGGCTCTTTGTGATCCCTTCCAGCCAGGAAATCTCATGATTCTGTCTATTGTGCTTGGGTGCTACTTCCCAATCACCATGAAGAAGCGTGATCTCAAAATGCTGAATGGAAAGAAAAAGGCCCATTGATGGTCCAGCCTCCACCACCATGACAACCGCCATCACCACCACGCTGGGCACTAGCCACGCCTATGAGCAGAGATACCGGCTGCCATTACATGCAATGGCTCTCAAGGTAAGGGTCTTTGTCATTTCACAGGGGAGGAAACTGAGCCTTGGCAATGCAAATTATTTATAGAAGGTCATCTAGAAAGTAAGTGGCAGAGTTCCAGCCCAAAACCAGTCTGTCTGACTCCAGAGCTGCAGCCATCTTCAGAATACCCCACTCTCTCCCTAATTCTCCCTGCATGCTGCCATGATGATGGTGCACCTGGGCACAGAATATTCCACATTAAGAAGTAGAGGACCAGGTCTTGGACCAGTTTCTGTTCCCATGGCTTAAAAACAAATGTGCTCTTCTGCATGAAGCTATCGCAAATGTTACTCCAGCAGCGCCTGCCCTCCTTGAGGAACACGAAGAACTTGATGGCACGAGAATCTGCCTGGTTTCTCGACTTGCTGTGGTTCTGGAAGGTGGCTCCAGGACACTGGTCCTGCCATCTGGAAGCCCTACCCGGAGAAAAGGCAAGATGCTACCTTGCAGAGTGCAGCTCATTTGAAAGATTCATTCCCCCAGGGCCATATGCCCCACTCCGGGGACGCTGACTTGGCTTGCCTTGCTCTCAAGGTACCAAGGCCGTCAGTAACTTTCCCCACACTCAGCACTTTCTCTGCCTCTCTGACTCTTTCAGCTGAGGCTGCAATGTTAAACATGTAGTTTTGTAAATTAATTCTTTGAAGATTCACTCTTGTCAGCTAACTTTTCTCTCTGCAATAAGCCAAGGAAGTCACTTACTAGCAACTGAAATTTCCACTTTCATGTGCTCCCAAGCTTTTTAATTTAAGACAGTGCTCCAAAACCTCTATTCAGCAAAACTCCCCAGTTATATACTCAAAAATGTTCACTTAAAATTAATGGGGAGGCCGGGCGCAGTGGCTCAAGCCTGTAATCCCAGCACTTTGGGAGGCCGAGACGGGCGGATCACGAGGTCAGGAGATCGAGACCATCCTGGCTAACACGGTGAAACCCCGTCTCTACTAAAAAATACAAAAAACTAGCCGGGCGCGGTGGCGGGCGCCTGTAGTCCCAACTACTCGGGAGGCTGAGGCAGGAGAATGGCGTGAACCCGGGAGGCGGAGCTTGCAGTGAGCTGAGATCCGGCCACTGCACTCCAGCCTGGGTGGCAGAGCGAGACTCCGTCTCAAAAAAAAAAAAAAATTAATGGGGAAAGTGAGCATCCCATCTTGGCCCCGGATAAAAACAGGATCTCAGTGTATCATCCCGGGGGGAGAAAGAAGCCAGAAGACAAGCCTTTAGCTAGCGTTCAACTGCAGACAGTCCTAGGTTTTGTTTCTCCTCTCCAGCCTCAACTCACAGCCATGTATGCCACGAGCTATCCTGCGCCAGGTTGGGGGTAAGTGTCCCTACAGAGAAGAACCGAGAAGAGTGAGAGACAGACTCTGCCCTCTTAGAGTGTGCACTGAATCAGGAAAGGACGCACAATCCACCCCAGGACAGGGCAGGCAGTCCTCAGAGGTGCAAGGGCATGCCGGTAGCAGCGTGAGACTGGGAGGCCTGAGTCCTCCGCAAATTTGGACAAGTCATTTCCCCTTCTCTGAGATTCTACTTATTTAAGAAAAAATTTTAAGTAGACCCAGATTTTAACTAAGATGCCTTCTATCTCCAGCTTTCTAAGATTAAGTTAAGAGTAGCAAATGCTCCAGGAGAAAAACAAATGTTCCTGCAAGGATAAGGAGAGTGGTTCCCACCCAGCAAGTCTGGGAAGGGGCTGGGAAATCAGCGAACAGGAGCTGGCCTCAAGGAGCAGCCACGATGCCAACAGGTCATGGGTCCAGAGAGGATGGCTGGAGACCCTCTTGTCAAAGAAAAGATTCCCACCACTTCTGCTGCTGCCAAAGGGGAGGGGAAGGGAACGCAGAGAGGCAGGGAGAGAGAAACAGGCAGAAAGAGGGGAAAAGGGAGAAAAGGAAGAAAAAAAAGAAGACATCGAAAGAGGAGGAGGAGGAACAGACGCAACACCTAATAATAATAGTAATAATAACACCTACATGGCCCTGAATGGTTTAGAGAAGTTCTGCCCACATAGGCTCATTTAACTCAACCCCATGCTGGGAAGCAGGGGTCGGCACGTTCACCACCTTCACGGACTCAGAGTTGGCCTCAGAGTTGGGAACTGTGATCTCATAGCAGCGAGCCTCCCATCGTACTGCTCTGACCTCAAGCTCAGCATGCTGCCACCGTGCCAGGGGGTGTCCTGAGGAGCTCTGTGCAGGTGCCCTCAGCATGTTCCTGGCTGAACAGTCTCTAAAGGCAAGCAATCCACAGGCAATCAAGGACACCCCTGTTGTATTCTGCTGCAACCATTGGGGAAGGTTCTCTCCTTGACTAAACTCCAGCCAGGCTTCACTGAGCCCTTTCTCAACGAGGCCTTACCCTTGACCTGTAAAGACTTAAACACAAACCTAGTTTCTCACAACTCAAGGCCACATCCCTAGGATGACTCCAGCCCCATTAAAATGATCAAGGCTGAGGAAACTCAAGGCTACCAAAAGAATTCAGTGTGTTCTAGTTAACACCTAAAGATAGGTCCCTGCCTCCGAACCCCAGAAAGAGCAGGAGCCTAGACCCCGATGGGTTTCACGTGGGCTCACCACCCTGCCTACCCTTTGTAATTTTCACTTCTGACTCTACCGAGCCCCTACTCACCACCTCCACCCCACTGTCACCTCCCTCCCACTTCGTCATGCCCCGTCACCTCTGTACAAATCGCAGGCAAGTTCCCTTCATGCTGGACTCTTCCCCCTGTTGCAACGGTCCGTTACTGATGAAAATCTGCCCCTACCACTTACCTAGAGTCTGGCTTTGTCTAACTTTGTCACACCTCAGGCCTACTGCTTTCAGTTTCAGAAGTTGCCTGCCTGAAACATTTCAGAGGATGGAGAGAGTTTTTAAAGCCAGGTAGGTACCTTAAGGAAAAGTGCAGGGTCTTGGGTCATTTGCGTTGAGAAGGAGAATTGAAAGGGTGCACAGTGCTGTTGCAGGATTATCTAAAGGGCTGTTGTATCAGCCAGAATCCGGCTGGAAACAGATTGCTTTATCAAATTGGGTTAATTAGAAGAAAGCTTGTCAGCAAAGGGACTATTCACAATGCTACAGGTATGGGAGAGCCTAAGGACGAAGCAGTAACCCGGAGCCAGCAGCAGAGAAGCTGTACCATGGCCAGGCACAGCAGGACACAGAGGAAGTTGTTACCAAAACCAGAAGAAAGTCATGGAGAGAGAAACTCTCCTTGAAGAAACAGTGACAGTCAGGGACAAAGCCAATCAGAGGCAATGCGACCCACCACGGGAGCCCAGGGAATACACGCAGCTGGATTCCTTCTCCTCCCTCCTTTCAGTCTCCTGCAAGGACACACCTTTGGCCAGGTCCAGCTGGAACTCAGAGTACATAGGACCCCAAGGACAAAGAATTCCATAAGCATCAGATTCCCAAGGCAGACAGAGGAGTGAAGAAGGATGAAGAGAGACCCTGGAGAGGCAAACAGAAGTTATCAGACACAGCCATCGTATGGGAAAACCAGATATGGGCGTGAGACCCACAGGGAGAGTGGGAGAGGAGGGAAAGAATCAGGATGGAGGGGAGGGGAGGGGAAGGAAGGGAAGAGATGGGGAAGGATGGGGGCAGAGGGGAAGGGTGGGGGCGGAGGCGAGGGGACAGGGGAAGGCGAGGAAACGGATAGGGGGTGAGGGGACGGGGGGGCGCGAGGGGACGGGGGGGGCGCGAGGGGACGGGGGGGGCGCGAGGGGACGGGGGGGGCGCGAGGGGACGGGGGGGCGCGAGGGGACGGGGGGGGCGCGAGGGGACGGGGGGGGCGCGAGGGGACGGGGGGGGCGCGAGGGGACGTGGGGGGCGCGAGGGGACGTGGGGGGCGCGAGGGGACGTGGGGGGCGCGAGGGGACGTGGGGGGCGCGAGGGGACGTGGGGGGCGCGAGGGGACGTGGGGGGCGCGAGGGGACGGGGGGGGCGCGAGGGGACGGGGGGGGCGCGAGGGGACGGGGGGGGGCGCGAGGGGACGGGGGGGCGCGAGGGGACGGGGGGGGCGAGGGGACGGGGGGGGCGAGGGGACGGGGGGGCGAGTGGGGAGCGCATGGAGGAGGGGAGAGGGGGAGAAGGGGGAGCGGATGCAGGGGGGAGAGGGGAGCGGACGGAGCGGGGAGCAGATGGTGGGGGAGAGGGGGGAGCAGATGGTGGGGAGAGGGGGGAAGGGAGAGAGCGGGAGGGGGCGGAGGGACAGGGACGGAGGGACAGGGACGGAGGGACAGGGACGGAGGGACAGGGACGGAGGGACAGGGACGGAGGGACAGGGACGGAGGGACAGGGACGGAGGGACAGGGACGGAGGGAGAGAGAAAGAGAGTAACAAAGAGTTGAACTAGGAAGGAATAAGGTTCCATAAAGAGTACTGGCTCCCCACCATTGAATTTCAAGTCAAGGTTAGAAGATGACCAAGTTAGGAATGCTCTAGAGGAAATCCAGTGTTAGATTGGATTAAATGACTTATAAAGTTGCTTCTAACTTGATATCCCAATATCTTATAAAAAAGGAGATTAAAAAGGTTTGTTGTTGTTATTAATTAAACAATTGAGATTTCCTCCAATCTTCTTTCTCAGTCTCCTCCCAAATTAAATATCTGCGTTCAGCTTGCCTGGGAGATCATAGAAAATGCTTATTAAGTGTGCCACCAGAGTTAAATTTCTGATTAGGTAGAATTTTGAAGTCACTTGAGATTTTTTAAGAAACCTGTCCTGTTTATTGTGACAACAGAATGACCTTGACAAGGAAAGGAAATATTTTCTAATCCACACAACTTCAGAAGACCACATTCTTCATCACAAGAAGTATCACATTTGCTCCTAAAATTTCATTCATAATTTCCCCACAGTCTCTCTCAAATGGAGTCACACATTACAAATGAGAGAGCATCTAAGAACTACAAATTTTGTTAACTTTTATGCTTTTACCCTATAGTTTACCAAATAATAATGTTTTCTCCTCCCATTTACCAAGAGCTATGGTCAAAGTTAATTAAAATCTGGGGTAGCTGATGCTTCCATTTCCTGAACGGAAATGGAAATGATTCAAAGAAGGTTAGCAATTCCACAATTACTCATAGTATATTTTATATACCAGAGGCATCTCATGTGGGCTTTGTATTAAGTGAATAATAGCAATGTTGTTTTGACTGAATAATATTTCAGTTAACTCCATGGCCACTAAGTAGTTTACACTTAGAAAACCAAGAAGACCATTTGGAAATGTGTGCATTGAAATCTACCATACATGGTTACACAATATGCTTTTCATTATTGCACAATGTCTTCAAGAATGGAACTAATAAAGCTGATATTTCATGGTGCGGGGTGCAGACTAGCAGTTTGATGTAATGTTTCAGCTCACAGTTTCTTGTATACAAGGAACGGATTAAACTGTTCAGCTGCAGACAAAGACCACCCAATGTTTAGCTGCACAGGTGAGGTACAAAAAATTGGCTCACAACTCTTTTTCTCCCAGAATGAATGTAACTGATTGACCTATCTCCAAAACAAGCATGACAAAGTCATAAATTGATGAATTCCATTCCTGTTCTGAGAAAATTATGAATTAATTCAGTTATGTTCAGTAAGCCAAAATGTTGTAGTCATTAGTGAGTTTAAGAGCAGTGGTTTTGTTGTCTTTGTTCCTGCATTGTCAGTGGTAACTGGAAGGCTTGGTGTTGTGATAGATCCACGTGATGGTGCATTAGCAGAAAGCTGTTCACACACAGAGCTGTTCACTCACAGACATGCCGTGTGGGACAGGCAAAATGAACCCTCTGTATCCCTGGAAAAATGATCAAAATGTGACTCTCAATGCCAGAATTTCACCCAATCACTAAGAGATCCTCATCCCTCACATAACCTCTCCTACCCAGTGTGGGCCTTTTAAGTCCTAAGCTGAATAGGCACCACCTATCTCTTCTCTGCATTCATGTAGCAAAGTCCACTTTCATTTGTACATTTGTTCAGAAATCATTTATGCCCTGTGCAGGAGGTTTCACAGACCAAATCTCAACTCATCCACATACCAAATCTGCCATGCAGGGATATTACTCCCATTTTTATGGTTATTGGCCTTATTTTCACTCACTTCTAGTGGTGTTGGTCCATGTGCTTGCTAGTGCAGCTGAGCACATCGTACAGATGAGGCCAACAAACTCCAGGTAGGAAAGAGGATTGCCCAAGGTCACCCTTCCTGTTAGTAAGGCAAAGCTGATGTTAAACTCCAGGTCTGTCTGAATGCAAGTTCTTTGATCAGCTCCTGTACCAAACTGTTTTGTATCTGGTCAGACACTGCAGCCTCCTCAGTACTGTAGCTGCATCCATTTTCTCTTGGTCTCCAACAACAATCATTTTGGAAACATAACAGGCACTGTCCAGCATATTCACACAATACAAATAGCTCATTCTCGCTACGCACTTACTATGGGCTGGCACTGTTGCAAGTGCTTTCCAGGTTCTTTACACACTGTTCAATTCTCACAACAATCAGGAGGAAAGTTACTAGTGTTATCTTCATTCGACAGATGAGAAAAATGAGGCACAGAGGGGTTAAGTAACCTCCTGAAAGCCACAGAGCTAGGAAGTAGCAAAGTTGAGATGCAAACCCAGGTTGTCTGTCTCTAGTTTATGTTTTGGACTTCTACACTAGACTGTTTCAAGGGTTCCTCTATCAACATAAGGGGACTTTATTGATATAAGCAATCATTATTTATCATTATTTATTAAATGTCTCCTGCATGCCAGCCTTGGACAGGTCCTAGGCACCCAAGAGTTAATGAGACAATGTAGTCCTTCTACAATAGTGGAAGAAACAAGCACTAAACAACAAAGAGCTATGAAGGAAAACACACAGTAAGCAAAAATGAGGATGGAGGATGGAGAACAAGGGTCCTTTCAGCCTCAGTGGTCAGAAAATGCTTCCTGGGTTTGTTTTTTGTTTGTTTGTTTGGAGACAGGGTCTGTCGTCTGGGCTGGAGTGCAGTGGCACTATCACAGCTCACTGCAGCCTTGACCTCCTGGGCTCAAGCAATCTTCCCTCCTCAGCCTCCAGAGTAGCTAGAACTACAGGTACACACAACCATACCCAGCTAATTATTTTTTATAGAGACGGGGATCTTGCTATGTTACCTAGGTTGGTCTCAAACTCCTGGCCTCCCGCCTTGGCCTCTAAAGTGCTGGGATTCAGTCGTAAGCCACCCTGACTGGCCTCTCTGGATCTAATTTGATGAGATTCAGCACTGCCAAAAAACAGAACTTACAGGTGGGAACGAAACAGTTTCCCTTCTTCAAAGATCATTTTCTCAGCCTGAGTTTGCATCTCTACTTGGACCGTTGCCAGCTATGTGGCTCCAAATGGCAGCAATTTTGGAGGTCAGGAGTTCAAGACCAGCCTGGCCAACATGGTGAAACCCCACCCACCCAAGTCTCTACTAAAAATACAAAAATTAGCCAGGTGTGGTGGTGGCAGGCGCCTGTAATCCCAGTTACTTGGAAGGCTAAGGCAGGAGAATCACTCAAACCTAGGAGACGGAGGTTGCGATGAGCTGAGATTGTGCCATTGTACTCCAGCCTGGTCAGCAAGAGCAAAATTCCATCTCAAAAAAAAAAAAAAATTTAAGCAGATCTGAGTGTCAGCAGTGAATCACTACTGTGTAGGCCAAGTGGACAAAATAAAGCCATTGATTTTTTGGCAACTGCTTTCAAGTCTATCAGTCAGAATAAGGTGGGCTTTGCTGCTATAATGAGAAACAATCCCAAATGCCCAAAAAAGGTTTATTGCTCACTTGTGCTACACGTCATCATAACCGACAGAGCCTCTTTCTTCAGGAACCCAGGCTGAGGGAAGCTCTAATCCTTGTCTCTGCAATGGCTGAGATTGGATAAAGCAAAATGGCACATCAAACACTAGTTTTTGAGGCTTCTGTCCACACGCTACTGTGCATGACAAGTCACATGTACCTAATTTCAAGGGAGCAGAAAGTTGCAATTTTACCCAGTGCCTGGAAGAACAAGAAATAATCCGAGAACAGCACCCATGAGAACTACCAGGAGTTTGTAAAGATGCTGTGCCAGAGCCGAGCTGGAGAGGGGAAATCCCACCTCAGGAGGTAATCATCCCCTTCTGAGCAATGTCAGCGTGGCTGTCCAGCAGGTTCCCTCTCCTCTTTGGAGAAGCACCTCACATTATCCACAGCTTCTCAAACATCTCCCCCAAAGTAGCCCTAACATTAAAGAAAGGAGAACTCAGACCACTGGGCAATTTAAGTGCCAAAAAGACCTTCCACTGGTGAGCAGTTTCACAAAGCCTTGTTTTACCCTATAGTTCATATGGATTTGCAGCCTACTCCATTGTGTTACTGTGTGTTTTAATATCAAAATCAATGCTTATGCAAAGTGTGTGGTGCTTGTGTTTTTCCCTCACTGCTAACCCATCACTTCATGTTTCTGGAACATCTCAGTAACAAATCCCTAACATTCCAAAACATTATTCCTGAAATTTTCACAAATTGCCACAAGCCCTAATTCCATCACTTTCTTACTTAGATTGCTTTTTTTTTCCCCTAGATAAAAATGCTATCTGCCATTCACTTGTAGCCTCTTGTCAACCACTTGGCCTGCATTGCGTAGTTCCAGACTCATACCAGTTTTCCGGGAAAGGGACAGCAGGACTGAGGTCTCTCCTAATGATTAGGAAGTAGAAACTCAGGGAGGTTCAATGACTTGTCAAAAGCCACACAGCAAGTAGCAGAGAAGCAATCTGAACCCAGTTCCAAGCAGCTCTGAATCCCTGCCTTCTCCACTGTAACCATGTTCCCTCTTAGCTTCAGCTAAGAAATCAAACTCAGGTCTCCATCAGTGCAAAAGCAAACCTCAGGCACCAGTTGTTTTCGTCGTTGGTGCAAGATTTTGGCTCTCTTTCAGGAGGAAGCTTCATGGAAAAACAAAGTTTTCCTACTTTGCAAGTAATGTTACAGGAGTCACTACAACGCAGGTACCACACAAAGATAGCCTCGATCACTCACTACAAAGCAGCTCCTTGTCACCTGACAGCTTCGTAGCCCCTGGGATTCTAATTCACAACTGGGAAAGAAACAAACCACTACGTGGCATGGGCCTTGGGGGTTCCTGGCGATGACTCAAATCAGATTGTAAAATACAGAAAGAAGAGTCTCCACCCACCTCAGGGTCTGGATGACGGGAGGAAAGGGCCACTAAGAAGGCCATGGGTACGAAAGTGTCACAGTTTCCTTGACGGGCTTCGAGCTAAACTCCAAGGCTCCACAGGCCCATGCTGATTAGCCTCGTGCCCAGTAAACAGGACCCTGAAGGCATTTACCCAGGCCCAGGTGGGGAAAAACATCACAGTAGAGAATCAGCTCCACCTGTCAACTCCGGTGTCAAAGACTGCCTTTCCAAACATTATTCTCAGTGGCGGAGCCATTACGTTTTACATTAAGAGATGGGTCAAGAATGAAATTGTAAGCATAAAAGCAATGAATGTTACAAAACAAAAAAAAAGAAAAAATAGATTCGAGGATAGAAAATGCTAAATTCCTTTATGTCGAAAAAAATCCCCAAACAAAATTATAAGGCCAATGACAACCTAAAGGGGAAAATATTTGTAACATATAGGATAACGTGTCAATGACTTCAACACAGGGTCATTCATACAAATCAGCTTAAAATATATGTCCTTTGTCTGAGGAAGAGAACATTTACAAAAGTATAAACAGTCAAGAAGTATTTCTAAAATGTTGATCCTTACTGGCAACCAGAAACACAAATTAAATAAAGGTACTGCTTTTTACCTAATTGATCTTTATTTTTTTAAGATAATACTTAGTGCCCTTGAGAGTACCATAATGTAGGCCTTTTCCCTCAGTGCTGTGGGAGAGTAAATTCCAGGAAAGCAATTTAAGCAATATGTATCAAAAGTCCTACTAATGTTATCTCATTTGATCCTGTAATTGACTTCTGGGAATCTGTCCTAGGAAAATCATCAGAAATGTGGAGAAAGATTTTTATTCCAGAATATTCACTATAATGTTATTTGTCATAATCAAAAGAAAGAAGAGGGGGAGGGAAGGAGGGAGAAAGAAAGAAAGGAGAGAAATGAAACCAACCTAAACGGCAAAAATATAAGTAAAAAGGCAGGGTAGGGTTAAATAAAATATGGTGGGGAGAAATTATAGAGTATTAAAAAGTATCATATTTTCAAGAATCATTTGAATGACATGGAGAAATGTTCAAAATATACTGTCAATCAAAAAGGCAGACTCTAATACCACTGTTTTAAAAGAAAATATTACTGAAACATATATACACACAGTCACACACTCACTAAAATGCTCATAAAACAGATGAGGAAATAAGCCACTAACAGTGATTGTCTGTGGTGTGTTACAGGGAATTTGTTTTCCTTCTTTATATTTTTCTGTATTTTCCAAATTTTCAAAACTAACATTTATATACATGTATACACACACACATGCTTTTTTTCATAATTAAGAAAACATTTTTTGAAAACAGAATGTGGCAGACTGAAAATTTTGCCACACATTATTTCCTTCCCTGTATCCATGCCCTTTTGGGCAGTGACACACCACACTGAGCTTAGCCTCTTGACTTGTTTTGGCCAGTGGATTGTGAGCAGTTGTAATGCAAACAGAGGCTTATGGCACTTACCTGTGGGAGCTTGTCTTAACTTGCTGCTGTTGGAATCCTCCCACCAACCCCTGGGTGAAAGAGCCTGGGATGGTCTGTTGGACGATGACAGATATATGGCCCAGTTCCCTCATTGCCCCAGCCCTAAGCTGACTAACAGAGCTGCCTAGCCAACCAGCAGGTGACCACAGATACAAGAATGAGCCCAGCCAGATGAGCAGAAAACCACCTAACTGAACTAAACCCCAAACTGGCAACCCACAAATTATAAAATAAATACATTGTTGTTGTTTTAATCCACAACATTTTGGGGGCAGTTTGTTATGCAACAAAAACTAAATTATATAAGGAAAAAATGTACTCTAGCAGTAAAGTGGAAAAATCCTGGGTTTCTCCTTTGGGTACATTATTTAACCTGTGACTCCATTCTGTTATCTATAATGTGGGAATAACACTGCTTTCTTCACTGGGAAGTTGGGAGAATCAAATGAGTTAATGTACATGAAGGCAGCTGACACACAGTAAGGCTAAATAAATATGACATGAATCCGAATTACTCTTAATTGTCAGTAATTATTGGGAAGAAAGAAGCATTTAAAAATCTTAAGAAGAGAGGAATCAAAATATCTCCATCTCCACAGCTTAGGAGTAGCTTAAAAATATGATATTAATATTTTTAGAATTTTATTATTGTGAACAATGAATAAAGGATAAAGCCTTGGGCTAGAATTTGGGGGCTTGAGTTTTATATCCTGTTATGGACTAAGTGTTGTATTAATTCAAAATTGATATGTTCAAATTTAATCCCCAATGTGATAGTATTTAGAAGTGGCGCCTTTGGGAGGTAATTAGGTCATGAGGTTGGAACCTTCATGAAAGGGATTAGTGCACCGTATTAGCCCATTTTCATGCTGCTGATAAAGTCATACCCCAGACAGGGTAACTTATAAAGAAAAAGAGGTTTAATGTACTCACAGCTCCACGTGGCTTGGGAGGCCTCACAATCGTGGCAGAAGGTGAAAAGCGTGTCTTACATGGCGGCAGGCAAGAGAGAATGAGAGCCAAGTGAAAGGGGAAACCCCTTATAAAACCATCAGATCTCATGAGACTCATTCACTACGAGAACAGTATTGCGGGAACTGCCCCCAGGATTCAGTTATCTCCCACCAGGTCCCTCCCACAACACGTGGGAATTATGAAAGCTACAATTCAAGATGAGATTTAGGTGGAGACACAGCCAAACCATATCATGCCATTATGAGAAGTGGCCAGAGAACTAATTCACTCTCTTTTCTCCACGTGAGTAACAGTGAGAAGTCAGCAGTCTGCAACCCAGAAGAGAGCCTTCATCAAAACGCAGCTGTGCTGGCGCTTTGATCTCAGACTTTCATCCTCTAAAACTGTGAGAAGCGCACTTTTGTTGAAGCCACCCTGTCTATGGTACTTTGTTATAGCAGCCCAGATGGACTAAGACATACCCTACTTCTGCCATTGACTTGGAATATGACATAGGGTGTTTTTCCTATTCCAACTTAATACGAACTTATTTCCTAAGTGGTGGTCTCTGGGGTCTGAGTCAATAGCCAGAGCTAGAGAAGAGCTGAATGCAGAAGTGTTTGAGATCTAAGCTTAAAGCCCAGTCTCCTCCTCTGGATGTTCACGTAGTCATACCCATCTGCTTCTCCTGCCACTCACAGCCCACCCCACCCTATTTGCTCAGCACTCAGCCAAATGAAACAGCTGGCTATTCTCAGGCAGGAGGCACAACGGTTGTATCTTGCTTATGCCGTTGCCTCTCCTTGGAACACCCTTTTGCACAGTCAGACTCCTACTCACAGCTTCAAGACTTGCCCTGGGAAGACTCCTCTGACCCTTCAGATAAAATAAGTATTCTTTCTCTCATGTTCCCACAACTTATTTATCTTAGATCAGGTTTTCTAGAAGCATAGGCTAAGACAGGGATCCTTGTACAATTGATTTATTAAGGGAGTTCTCTCAGGAGGACCCTTAAGGAGAGGGAAGCCGAATAGGCCAGTAGGAAAAGCCAAGCAAAGATGCAGGCTCAGCTGAAGTCCATGTGGAGGCTGAATAAACCCTCAGAGTAGGCCCACCTGAGGCAAGATGTGTCTGGCCTTCTCTGCCCCCTGCTGTCAGTCAACCATGGCTGGAAGCCATCCCCAGAGGTAGGACATGACCTTCCAAGCATTTCCAAAGCAGCACCCATTACCCAAGACGATTCAAAGGGAAGGGCGCAGCTGTAGGCTGAGTGAGCCATCAGGCAAAAGGGCGCTGGGGGCACTGGCACTGTCTCCTATCATCCCCGCCTCACACCTGCACTTCACAGGAAGTTCACTCCATTAAGCAGAGCCTCTTCTGGATTCTGGTTGATCACGATTTCTGGAGAAACGTAAAACAGCAATGATGTTAGGATGAACTGCCACCCCCGCTGCTGGGTGGGTCCCAAGGTTGCCTCTGAAACTCACCATCTCCCTCTTCCACCAGCCACACCACATTTCCCTCCCCAGCAGCTGGGAGGTCTGCTGAGCTATGTGGATTTTCCTGAGGGAGATGGTACCCAGATCTTCTCCTGGGGCAGCGGGGTCTGGGGAGGGTCTGAGCCCCTGGGTTTCATGTTCTTATTAGGCCATAGCTGCAGAACCTTTCCATTTCCTGTTAGAATGGAGTGTGGGAGTGCCAGGGGTGCCCAAGGGATCACCTGATGCCCATCACATTTCCTGCTGCCCCACCTGTGAAACATTATGAAGCAGCAGCTCACTGTCTCCTCGTGACGAGCATGGTTCATTACTCTTTGTTGTTTGTTTGTTTGTTTGAAACATCAGGTTTGTTTCTTTTTGAGACAGAGTCTTACTCTGTCACCCAGGCTGGAATGCAATGGTGTGATCTCAGCTCACTGCAACCTCCATCTCCCAGGTTCAAGTGATTCTCCTGCCTCAGCCTCCCGAGTAGCTGGGATTACAGGCACCTGCCACCATGCCCAGCTAATTTTTACTTTTAGTAGAGACAGGGCTTCACTATGTTGGCCAGGCTGGTCTCGAACTCCTGACCTCAGGTGATCCACCTGCCTCGGCCTCCCAAAGTGCTAGGATTGCAGGCATGAGCCACCATGCCCGGCTGGGTTCATTACTCCTACCGAGGTAATAACTCCTTTCCTTGCCTGGTGATCTATTGGCACATGAACCCAAAATGACCGGGCAGCAACTGTAGCTTTACGTTTAGTGGGCTCTTGCTGTATTCCCTGATGGTATTAATAATATTTCCCCTCCGGGAACCAAGCGCTTTAGATCCTCAGAGCCTAAAGTTGCAGGGACAGGCACAAATCCCCACGTGATTGCTCAGGGTGATGGGGAGCAGAGCCACTGCTGCTTCCATCTCAGAGTTCCTGGACCCACCCCTTCCATCTATTCTGCAGCAGGGCTCTCGCCAGGGACTACACCTGCTGTCTTCTCACTCCCCTTTGCACAAGCTTTGAGAGCAGGGTTCATTTGTATTGATCTCCGCACACACACTCACTCCCACTGCCCTGCATCACTAAGGCCACTGATGGAGGAGAAAGGTGCTTTCACACGCCACATATGCCACACCTCTGAGTGGTTTGGCTCATTTTCCTCAAACAAAATATCAGGACCATGGTCCCAGTACCTACCACTGGGATGGCAGGTCAGGATGCTAAATTGGGGCCAACTCAGGATATCTACAAAAGCAAAATGGCTGCTCAATTTGGGTAGTTAAAGAGCTGGCAAAGTTAAAAATATCATAAGCTGTCTACATGTGGTCAGGAAGAAGAAGGGGGACACCGAAGACCAGGATATATAAAGGCCCTGATCCTGCTGGGAAACTCAACTTTGGAGAGTAGGCTCATTTCTCTGCCGGGCCAGGCTCCCCTTATTTGGAAATCAGGGCAGCGAGATTGTCATCTGGGGTCACAGCAATGCACCAGGTCTCTGTCCTGAGGACCACAATCTGTCCAGGCTCTGGGAGTGGAAGATGGACTGGGCAGGGCATGTGCATGGAATGTGCTGGCCAATGGCCAGCACCCTGGCCACAGCCAACCCTGAATATCCTGCCTTGGCCAGAAGAGTCCTGGAGAGGAAGCAGACACAGAACAATTGGGAAAGGTCTAAAAACCGCAGGAGTTGGCTGAATACAGCCAAGAGGCTGCCCAGTGATGCAATTCATGGGAGACAAAAAAAAGAAAGAAAGAAAAGGAAAAAAAAAAAGAAAAAAGAGCCCTCCAATCCTACCCAGGAGCATTCATCATTCAGCGTGACCTTCCAGGAATCTGCTGACAGACACAAAGTGTTTTGTGTGACTTTCTGCCTGGGACCTGGAATGACTGACGCGTCCCGGAGAAGGGGCGGAAGGGAGCTAGATGGTGGGAAGATTGGGGGAGGCGGGCAGCCTCCGTTCCCTGCAGGGGGTTGTTGGGCACCATCTGCTGGTGGCAAGGGGAACGACACCCCACCGCTGACCCAACAAAAGAAAGCAATGTCTTGGGGAAGCAAGTACTGAGGGAGGGCGTGGGGGAGAGGAACATACACGCACTTCTCACCTGCTGAGCCAGAGGCTTCCACGGGTACCTTCTGGTTAGGAAAGAGTTGCTATGCCCATCTTACAGATAGGAAACTGAGGTTCAGAGAGGTGATTAATTTCACCAAGGGCAAGAATGGACGAATTTGTTGCCACTGAATAACCATTCGTTGTTCTGAACTCATTCAGAGAGGCTGGAATAGTTCCTGGAACATAAATGCTGGCTGAGTGAATGGCTGAATACAGCTTGAGAAGTAACTTGTGTTTTTGTACTATGCCTGTCTGAACCCAACAAAACAGGAAAAAGTCAACGCAAACCGAGAGTGGTGGCTGTGATTGCAGATGGCTCTCCGGAAACGCCCAGTGCATGACATCCTCCCCACCTCCCGTTTCATCCGACAAGATTACAAACTACTTCAAAGCCTGGGGTAGGTTTTACTCCTTGTTGACCTCAACCTAGCATTTAGCTGTCCTGGAGGGGCCACAGAAGGAAGAAAGACGATGGAGCTGCATAGGCAGGCACCAGATTTCAAAGAGGCTCAAACCGGTGCAAGGTGACAGGTGACAGACTACCACTGAAGTTCTGAAGAACCCTTTGCTATTGTGACAGCTTTTCGCCAGCCACCTGGTTGTTTCATGTCTCAGTGGAGGACCCTTATCTTCTCAAAGGTCTAGTGATATTCAGGTACATCAAGCCTTTTCATGTTGAATTCTACCAGCATGTCCATCCATCCCCTCCTAATCCCACCCCCCGACACACAGACACACACACACACACAAACACACACACACACATCCTTCCCCCAAACACAGAAACATACCTACATACCAACACTCCTACACACAGGCAAAAACTGCACCAGTCATCAACTATGACACAGTAAACATCAACATCCCTAAACACTGAGATCGGTAACATCTTTGAATCTTTGCAATTAATTCCTCTGTTATCCATTATTCCTCCATTCTCTCTGACTGGGATGAATGTCGCCCTCTGGCAAACTCCTGTTCAACTGTCAAGGCCTATCTCCAGCATCACCCCACTCTTTGAAACCTTTCCTACCCCATCACCGTTTAGTGTTCTCTTCTCTGACTACCTGGGGAATATGTTTGGAGTTTACAATAACACTTAAGCGTTGTCTTCATGTGTTCATGCTGTTGGGATAAGTAGTAAGAGTTCATTGAATGAATAAATGAACAAATGAACAGTTTCTTAAAATCCTCTAAGAAAAAGAAAAGGAATTGAGCCAACTGGAAAGGGAACCTGGCCATCACCAGCCCCTGCAATTCTAGATTTGGACCCAGGCAGCTCTCAGCCCCTTGGCCTGACCTGGCACCTTTCCACAGATGTGACTGACTGTCCTTCTCAATGTGGGAGGGAAAAGGGAAGCCCCTAACTAATGGAGGGAAATGCACAACTAGTCATCGAGAAAAATGACCTTCATGAAACAGCAGCATGTCAGAAGCTCTGAGATCTGAAAGTTTCAACATCCAGCAAATCTCCCCAGACACTTTTAGGCCAGCATTGAACACTCATTTCTTGTTCTCAGGCTCTGACCTCTCTTGGTATTACCTAGAAAAGGTGACTTCAACACTGCCTGAGAGACATGCACCGTGACTATTTATTAAATGAATGATTTTTAAATGAGAGCGTGAAAATGACCAAACACCAATAGTCAATCCACTCATCCAAGATTTTCAGCCTTGTCCCGATTGGAATAATCCGTCCAGGAAGAAGGACACCAACATTTACTGAGCATCTACTATGCATCTGCCACTTCACCTGCACAGCTCAGCTTCAGGGTAGATGTTATCCTTTCCTGACAGATTAGGAAAGAAGCTCAGAGAGGTGAAGTAATGTGCCCAAGGATACCCAGCTTGTCTGTGGGGCAGCAGGGCTCACTCCAAGGGCATTGAGGCCAGTGCCCCACCCACTCCGCAGCCTCTTCCTGCACACTGAGGGGGCTAGAGACCCGGTAGCAGAGACTGCTCTTGTCCTTGGGTTACTTTTCTCTAAATTACCCCTTCTCAACTCCTTATCCCATGTGGGAATGATATCAACTCTGAAAAGGGTTTGAAAGAAACTTCTCTCTACTGAGAGAGAAACAGCAGAAAGGACAGCAGAACTTGAACCCATGGTTATTCATTCAACAGGCACATGGGCTGCAAGCCCACTGTGGGCCGGGTGTGGACAGGTGGAGGGTTGATGCAAGGCCTGCCTCCAGCGGGGCTCTGCCCATCCCATCCTTGGCACAGCAAGGAAGAACCAACACAGCCCACGCTTTAACTGGGGAACGTAATACTAACTAAGCTTGCAACTAGACATGCCACCAGATTTAACTAGAGCTTGGCAAAGGCAGAGAAGCCAGAAGATCGTATATTGCTGGCTGTGAAACTAAGTTTCAGGCTAGCAAACCCTTGCTCGGCTTTCCAGAACAGTATTACCATGAAGCGTTCAGAAACACTCATTGCAAAAGCCAAAAATCACCTTATTTGGGGGAACACAGACACAAGGAAAAATGCTGAGCGTGGATCTTATAGAGAGAATAACTGGCACATCCAAACAGCAAGACCTTCCCTCTGGGAGAGCAGAATCCCCATCAGCAGCAAAGATATTTGCACCTTTATTTCCCATTTATTTATTCATTGACAAAAATGCATAGTGTGACTACCAGGTCCCAGGCCCTGTCCTAGGCTCTGGAGCTGCAGCAGGGACAAAATGGACCAAATGTCTCAGCCACAAACAGCTCACATACCAGTGGGGGAAGACAGGTAAAACCAGGAAGTAAATCCTAAGCAACTCAGGAAGACAATAAGCCCCATGAGAAAGCTGTAGTACAGCAGGCAACGGGGCTGAGAAGTGCAGGTGGCTCTGTGCAGCGCTCAGAGAGTACACCCATGGGCGAGACATGTTTCTGGTCCCCTTTGAGGAGCTGCTGAGTCAGAGCCATTTATAAAAGCAGTGGCAGGTGAAAGATGCCCTCATGGAAGTCTGCACAAGGGTTTGAGGGTCAGAGAAAGAGGCCCCATATTCTTCCTGGATGGATAAAGGAAGGCTTCCTGAAGGAGGTGGCTTGTGAACCAATGTTGGCCAGCAGACCTGGGGCACTGGGTCATTTCAGCCTACAGTCAAAGGCATAGGTGCACATGAACAAACATCAGTGCCTGGCAGCATTGCCTAGCCTAGTGTGTTAGTTTGCTAGGGCTCCTGTAACAAATACCAAAAGTTAGGTGGCCTAAAACAACAGAGATTTATTTACTTCCTCACAGTTCACATCCAACATCAAAGTGTTGGCAGGGTTGGTTCCTTCCAAGGCCACTGATACGGTTTGGCTGTGTCCCCACCCAAATCTCATCTTGAATTGTAACTCCCACAGTTCTCACATGTCATGGGAGGAACCCAGTTGGAGGTAATTGAATCGTGGGGGCGGGTCTTTCCCATGCTGTTCTCCTGATAGTGAATAAGTTTCATGAGATCTGATGGGTTTAGAAATGGGAGTTCTGCTGCACAAGTTTCTCTGCCTGCTGCCATCCATGTAAGATGTGACTTGCTCCTCCTTGCCTTCCACCATGATTCTGAAGCCACCCCAGCCATGTGGAACTGTAAGTTCATTAAACCCTTTTTTTTTTTTCTTGAGATGGAGTCTCACTCTGTCACCCAGGCTGGAGTGCAGTGGTGCGATCTTCACTCACTGCAGCTTCCACCTCCCAGGTTCAAGAGATTCTCCTGCATCAGCCTCTTGAGTAGCTGGGATTATAGGCATGCACCACCATGCCTGGCTAATTTTAGAGAGAGGAAATGAATCACAGGACTGCTGGGCAGGGTTGAGTGCCCATCTGAGATTTTTTTTTTTCCTCTCTCTAACACAGCTATTTAATTCTTTTCTCCTCCCCACATAAGTCCCTTAACCCCTCAGTTCTCATCGGGGGAGGCCACCAGAAACATGTTCACCTTCCCACGTCTTCCCTCCTGTTACAACGGCAGCATCCTGCTCCTATCCAAGGCGGGGCCCTCCTTTATACTGAAGAATGCCACCTGTCACCTTCTCAAGGACTCTGCTCCCCTCAAATCTCTTGTCTTCCCTCCTTCCTCAAGCTCTCCCTTTCTCCTGGGTCATTACTTCCAGCAACACACAAGTTCCCATTGCTCCTCTCTTCAGAGAGAGAGCTAGAGAGAAAATCTGGATAAAGAGTCCATGGGCCTTAACTGTATGATTGTTTCAACTTTTCTATAACTTTCAAACTTTCCAAGTAAAAAGTGGAAATACATGACGATGGAAGAAATGTTAAGAGAAGTTACCATGGGTTTCACACTGGATCCTCTTTGATATGTATGAGACATTCCGGTAAACCCACATTCACTGCTTCTACTTCCTCACTTCCATTCTGCTGAGACTGATCTTATCAAGATTCTAACAACTTCCAGGATGCCAAGTCTAATGGCTTCATCTCCCCAACTGCCTAGCAGGTATTACAGATTTAACATGTCCACAGTAGAGTTCAATGGGCTCTTTTCTTAGTTGTCCTGCCACCACTATCTCGCTCGTTCAACCCAAGAATGCAGGAGGCATCCCCGATTTCTCCCTTTCCTTTAAGCCTCATATTGAAACAACCAAAAAATCCCCATGGTTCTACCTCTACAGTATTTCTTTTTGAGATGGGTTCTTGCTCTGTTGCCCAGGCTGGAGTGCAGTGTTGGCATGATCACAGCTCATGGCAGCCTCAACCTCCTAGGCTCAAGCGATCCTCTCACCTCAGCCTCCGGAGTAGCGTGCACCACCACGACTGGCTAATTGTTTTTTAATTTGTTTGTGTAGAGACAAGGTCTCTCTACCTCACCCAGGCTGGTTTTGAGCTCCTGGCCTCAAGCAATCCTCCGGCCTCAGCCTCTTAAAGTGCTGAGATTGCAGGTGTGAGCCACCATGCCCGGCCTCACAATATTTCTTAATTGCCCCTCTGCTGTTTATTCTTCCCACATTCCCCTTCCTTAAAACACCTCAGTTACTTCCCCGCACTCTTACAAAGTCCACTCGAGCTTATGACCATGGCTGAGCAGACTCTGAGGAAGCTGCCACCTGCCTTCTTCTTCTTTGCCATGGGTCACATCCCCTCTCCTCCACAGCTGTCGTGCTGGCCCATCCTTCCCCGCCGGGGACACAGTTGGCCCTTTCTAGCTCCCAGGGCTCTGTGCTTGCTGTTCCCCTGCCTGGGAAGCCCGTTTCTCAGCTCACCCAATGGATGACTTGTCCTCACGCTCACTACTTAGCTTAGACACAGGCCACCCTTGACCACTTATCTAAAGCACCTGCCTCCCCAACCAGGGCCCTGCAGTAGCTGCCTCTCCTCCACCACTGGCTTTTTTCAGAGCCTTCTCTTGCTGATGTTGTACTGTCTGTCCTTCCAACTACAAGGGAAATGCCAAGATGACAGAGACTTGGTCTCCTGTCGCCACGGTGCAGGGTGATGGATGAATGAGCTATAGCTCAGCAGAGGCCTAGCAAGGCAGGAGGAATAGGAGCAGTGGGTCTAAGCACTCACCCTGCATCATCGGGGTGAATGCACAGGCAGTCTGGGAGCACTGGGTCTAAGCACTCACCCTGCATCTTCGGGGCGAATGCACAGGCAGTCTGGGAGCAGTGGGTCTAAGCACTCACCCTGCATCATCGGGGTGAATGCACAGGCAGTCTGGGAGCACTGGATCTTAGCACTCACCCTGCATCATCGGGGCGAATGCACAGGCAGTCTGGGAGCACTGGGTCTAAGCGCTCACCCTGCATCATCGGGGCGAATGCACAGGCAGTCTGGGAGCACTGGGTCTAAGCACTCACCCTGCATCATCGGGGCGAATGCACAGGCAGTCTGGGAGCACTGGGTCTAAGCGCTCACCCTGCATCATCGGGGCGAATGCACAGGCAGTCTGGGAGCACTGGGTCTAAGCGCTCACCCTGCATCATCGGGGCGAATGCACAGGCAGTCTGGGAGCACTGGGTCTAAGCGCTCACCCTGCATCATCGGGGCGAATGCACAGGCAGTCTGGGAGCACTGGGTCTAAGCGCTCACCCTGCATCATCGGGGCGAATGCACAGGCAGTCTGGGAGCACTGGGTCTAAGCGCTCACCCTGCATCATCGGGGCGAATGCACAGGCAGTCTGGGAGCACTGGGTCTAAGCGCTCACCCTGCATCATCGGGGCGAATGCACAGGCAGTCTGGGAGCACTGGGTCTAAGCGCTCACCCTGCATCATCGGGGCGAATGCACAGGCAGTCTCCAAGGGCTTCAGCCCTGAACATTCAGGCCATTCAGGGCAGGCGACCAAGAAGGGCCTCCGTCCTGACTGCAGCTACCTGAGAAACGCAGCTCCAACCCCATCCCTGGAAAGCATTTTCCTCTCAGCGTCTAGGTAAGATGGTGAGATAAAGACCTCCATCTCTGTGAGTGTCCCCCTTCCCACCCCACAAACAGCGCACGGGTTTTCATCATTGTTTCTTTATGCTCTTTTCACTAAAATCCTCCAATAAACCTTATCACCTGTGGGGGCTCCAGGCCATCATATTTCACCCCAATTGCCATTCTGGCCTCATGTCCCGTGGTCCATTTGTGTGGGCAGCACTCCAGGCCCCCAAAACCCAAGGCACCTGCCTGCCACACCTTTAGGCTTTGGTGTAGACTTGGCCCCCAACCAGGATTGTTCCCGTTATTTTTCCCACTGCTCTAGAACTGACCTCTTCTTCTTCACAGCTGACTAAAGCTGACATGTATTCCTGGCTCTGTGTCATTGCATGGAAAGGCTGCCGCCGGGGACAGTTAAGAGGGTGCCACAGTCAGGAGCCTGAAGAATAGGGTGGGAAGATGGTGTGGGGAAGTGGGAAGAGAACAGGATTTGGAGTCAGGCAGATCAGAGTTCCAAACCTACCTCTGCTGCTTCTCAAAAACACAGGCAGGAGCAAGCCACTTCCCTTCACCCGAAAGTAAGAGCAGAATCCCGTGTCATAGTTTTACGTGACAATGACATGAAATCAGGTGTGGAAAGTACTCGGCACACAATCAGGGTGCTAGCATTGTTCTTCCCCTCCCCCTCCCTGGCCCGCCTAAGACTCTGCTGTGAGTTGGCCCTGAAGGCCAGGGTCTCTGCAGGTCCCTTCCCTTAAAGAGCAGTTCTCCTTTCTCTCCCCCTAAATACAGCTTGAAAGACACACACTTGTTCCAGTTCAGAAGATGATTTTCAGCCTCTCTGCCACTTCCAGTTCTGATCTGCAGCTCGCAAACCTCTCGGGAGATTCATTTTGGGATATCACTCCAGCCCTCCCGAGGTTATGTCCGTCCATCTATCCTTTGTTATTCTGAGGAAATATGGACTTTCACTCTTCCAGCTCTGCCCCTGCTCACCTAACTCGATGCTGGAAACCCGGAGAGATACCTGGGTTCAAGTCCAGCTCTGCCACTCACAGCTATGCAATCTCAGAAACATCCACAGAATGTACCTTCACAGGGCAGCGTTCACCCATCCACTAAGCTTGAATTCAGTTTTTGTTTGTTTGTTTTTGAAACGCAGTCTCACTTGTTGCCCAGGCTGGAGTGCAGTGGTGTGATCTCAGCTCACTGCAACTTCCGCCTCCCCAGTTCAAGCAATTCTCCTGCCTCAGCTTCCCACCACGCCCAGCTAATTTTTTTGTATTTTTAGTAGAGACGGGGTTTCACCATGTTGGCCAGGCTGGTTTCGAGCTCCTGACCTCAAGTGATCCGCCCGCCTCGGCCTCCCAAAGTGCCAGGATTACAGGTGTGAGCCACCACGCCCGGCCCACTAAACTTGAATTCAATGAACATGGCTGATATGTGAACATTCTTTAAAATCCACAGACTGCCAATTCATTGTCGTTATTCCGGAAACAGGAAGGGTGTTTTCTCCACCATTCTTCTCATATCTGTGAACATTAGGGTACATGGCCAAAAATACAGTATCATGCCTTCTTATGATTTATCTCTCTGCCACTGGACTATGGGTTTCTTGGGGGCAGGGATGGAATTTGGTCTCTGGCTTCCCCTGTATGAGCATATAAGTCTTTGGCATAGAGAAGCTGGAGTCAGTGACTACTTGAAAAAAATGACTTCAATGTAACTAAATCACTCACCCACCATCTCTGGGCCCATTTCTTCATCTGCAAGATGACAACCGTATTCCCTCAAGAGCCAGTGGTGTGAAGGTTCTCTTTGTCAGCCTCTATCACTCTTTCTGGAACCCTCCCACCACCCGGTTAGAAGCCCCAGCTCTTGCCCAAGTCACAGTGGTTTTCATGCTCCTAAGGCACCTCTATCTCAGGTACAGTCTGTATGATGAACTGTAGTCTCATGGTGTGGACTTGGAATCATGTCAAAACCTCACTAATCGTCTCATATCAATGTCATGTGATTTACCCAGGGGCTCACCTGTCAAGGAAGAGCCCTACTCAGAGTAAACTCATCACTTGGAGCTGGCAGCTGAGAGCAATTAAATCCTAAAGATTGGGGATGGTGAAAATTCAGACACCACAACCCCTGACAAGGTGCAGGCTTCCTCCAGGCCACGCTGAAATCTTTCGCCTGGAGGAACATAGTGGAGAACAGGCTTTAATATCATCCATTCATCCAACACCTTTTGGGGTACAATCCAAGCCTAACCATTTACTAGCCTGGGGTGACAGCAGGTAAGCTAATTTACCCCCTTGAGCCTCAGTTTCCTCATCTGTAAAATGGTGACAAAGATACCTGTTTTAAGGCATTAGAGTGAGGATTAGATTAGACAGATGTGTTACAATCATTAGAATAACTAGACAAATAGAATATTTAGAAATAGAAACCCATCATGCAATGACTATATTATTTAGCCACATGGTAAGGATTCAGTAAATGAAACTAAATTTAGTATTTTGACTCTATCACTTACTCTTTGTGTGACTTTGATCAGGATACCTATTTTGGAGCCCCTAAATTTTTCATCTGGAAATTAGAAACTGCTTCTCCTAGCAATCCCATCATGCATGGAATGCACCATCATGGATGCAGTGTCATCTAGCACGCCGCCTGGCACTGTCCCAGCCCAAGGTCACTTCCTTTACCTCACCGCATTAGTCAGGAGCTTGAAAAGCAGAAGTCCAGGAGGGTTTTTTTGTTTGCTTGTTTGGTTGAGTTTGTTTTTTTGTTTTGTTTTGTTTTGCTTTTGAGACGGAGTCTCACTTTGTTGCCCAGGCCGGAGTGAAGTAGCCCGATCTCAGGTCACTGCAGCCTCCACCTCCCAGGTTCAAGCAATTCTCCTGCCTCAGGCTCCCGAGTAGCTGGGATTACAGGAGCGCACCACCACACCCGGATACTTTTTGAATTTTTAGTAGAGATGGGGTTTCACTATGTTGGCCAGGCTGGTCTCCAACTCCTGACCTCAGGTGATCCATCCACCTCAGCCTCGCAAAATGTTGGGATTACAGGCGTGAGTCATGGCGCCCAGTCTGGAGTCTTATAAAATATGCCCCTCCAGACAGCCCCTAGGAGCCAAGGAGCTACCCAAAATTGATTATGGGATTCCACTAGAGCCCCAAAGCAATTTTAAGAAATGACCCAACCAACCTCAAGTTGGCATGGGCTGTTGTTCAGCACACCTACTGTGCGCCAGCCCCTGAGCCACATGCTGGGCCCTGAGATTACTGTTTCCTGGCTCAGTCCGAGGCCAGCTCCGGAAAGCAGGCCTTTCCATGAGTGAGCTGCAAACCTGTCAACAGGAGCTGGGCATGCCTCCCACGGAAACAGAGCGCCCCTTCTCGGGCTGCAGGCACACTTCCAGGAGAGCTGGGCACACAGCCGCAGCTGGAGGCCAGCCGGGCCGCGGACACTCGCCCAATTGTGTGAAGGACCAATGGGAGAAACAGTATCCACTCTGAGATGCACAAAGCTGCTGTCAGCCTCCCTCTCCAGGTGCTGCCGAAGGGAGCCTTCCAGGGGCCTTTCAGGGACAGCCAGGAACTGTTCCTAATGCAGCCACTGCAGGGCCATCAAGACCTTCCCACGGGGCTCCTTTCAGCTTGCACTGAAATTAATTAGCAAATGGAATCCTAGTAACGTGATAATAGGTGATGCTTGAAAGGAACTTCTGTAGTCACCTATCTGAGTTTCACTTTCTTGTGGGAACCCCTCTCTCGCCCATTGTCGTCCCAGATGTCATCAGAAATAGGCACAATCTGTCCTCTTCACAGATGAGAGCGGAGAATGAGGCTATCAGAGTCAGAAGGGGACTGAAAATTTACCTAACCAGTGGTTCTCAAACTTTAGGCGGTACCAGAACTCCCTCCCCATCCTCCTGGTTTAGTAAAACACAGATCACTGTGCTCCCTGCCCTGCATTTCTGAGCTGATGGGTCTGGAGTGGCGCCTGAGAATTTGCATTTCTGAGTTCCGAGGTGATGGGACAGAGACCACCTGGGAAAACCACCAACCAGGCCAATCATTCAGTGTAATGGGGAGAAACAGAAGCCCAGAGAGCGGAAGGGACTTCCGGGCGTGACGCAGGGCATGAGAACGGGTCTCCCTCCCGACACTCAGGGCAGGTCTCAGCCCATCAATCCGAGACCTTCCAGCGTGTTTCCGCTGTGACCCTCCGGGATGATGCTGATGTCTCTGCACTCCACCACTAGGAATAATAGCGGAAGCCAAGTGAATGAGCAGGGAGATAGAAAGCATCAGCTGGAAACTGTTTTGATGTGTTTCCAAAAAATTAGTTCCCCAAGGTCCACATGGAGGAAATAGAGCATACAATGGGCTGAGCTGGAGGTCTGGGGGCTCAGTGTGGCTGCCATGGGCAGGTCAACAAGGCCTGGGACAAGACGTCCTTTGAGACCTGTGCATTATTGTGTGGAAAACAGGGAACAGCTGAAGAAGAGGAAGATGGTGAGGAAGATCACTTTGAGTGCACTGGGGAGAAAATCACAGGGACAGAGATTGGAAGCCCAGTGCCTAGGAAGAGGCTGGTCAGTGACCCAGCATGAATCACCCTGAGCCGGAGCCCTGGGGACAGGACAGGCTGGGGGGATGGGCAGAAACATGAGCTTCTATCATGTGATGGTGCCAGACACGTAGTAGATGCTCCAAAAACCCCAAATCAGGGCTGCCAATACCCCACACTGTGCACATCACACAAAAAATCTGCGGGCGTGGCAGCATGCGCCCGTAGTCCCAGCTACTCAGGAGGTTGAGACAGGAGAATGGCGTGAACCTTGGAGGCGGAGCTTGCAGTGAGCCAAGATCGTGCCACTGCACTCCAGCCTGGGCAACAGAGTGAGACTCCGTCTCAAAAAAAAAAAAAATACAGAGGAAGGAGACCTAATATTGATCAGATATATACTCTGTGTCAGGAAGTTTGTATATATAGCCATGCATTGCTTAGCAACAAGGATACGGTCTGAGAAATGCATTGTTAGGTGATTCCATCATGGTGCAAACATCATAGAGTGTACTTAACACACACCTAGATGGTAGAGCTTACTACACACCAAGGCTATATGGTATAGCCCATTGTTCCTAGGCTACAAATATGTACATGTTACTGTGCTGAATACGGTTGGCCATTGTAACACAATGGTAGGTATTTGGGTATCCAAACATAGAAAAGGTACAGTAAAAATACAGTATTTATGGGACCACTGTCATCTATGCAGTCCGTCACTGGCCAAAACGTCACTATGTGGTGCATGACCACATTATCACTTTTAATCTGCAGGACGATCCAGTGAAAAAGCATCAGCCCAATTTTATAGATAAGGCAACTGAGACTCAGAGAGGTTAAACAACATGCCCAAAGTCATTATCCTGGTATTCACCATTGTCAGAAAAAGATTGCACAAGACTTTGAAATGGGAAAAAGCAGGCTAGTGGGTGTTTGTTCTAGAGCATCCTTCCAAGTTATCTGCACTTTCTGAACATCTTTGTGCTATTTTACAACTTTATAAGTTGCAGAAAACTGATAATGCAAGTAATGTAAATAATTCCTGTCCATGGAAATCCAAATCAATTTTGGGCCTTGAAGATAGAATTGATTATTGCCCTGTGGACACAATTTGTTTTGCATCTATGTGCAAATTCATTTCCAGTTACTGATTGCCTATATTTGTGTGTTCATTGAACTTGTTTTTACATCTTACTAGTTTCCTCATTAATTAATAAGTTAAATAAAATCTTTGGCTTGCATTCATTATATGTTTTCATGAGAGTCATGATTTTACCTTTAACTTTAACACCAGTTAGGATTCAAATCCAAGTTTGTTGGTTCTTTCCAGTTAATTATACATAAACACATGCACACACATATCACTGTTCATAACAAGTTCTCTTACCATTAAGCTTCCTGTCAAAGGCAAACTAACCTTGGTTGAAATTGAAAAGCTATACAAATTTAAACAGATCTTTTAAAAATTGTATTTTTCCATATTATCTAATAAGGACTGAATTAGTAAGATTTGACTTGAGTAATGTGGCAGGTCAGCCATCAGTGACAGCCCTGGATTCCTACTAGAACATGCATCTGTTGTTTTTGTTCCAAATATTTTCTGTGCTTCTCTGCCTCCAACTTCACCAGATCCAAAGGGGACGAGCTGTGTGTTTTCATCTGTTTCTCCTAAACTACACTGTGGCCAAAAGCAAACTGGCACATGGTCAGGGCAAAATAATGCAGGTTGCATTGAACTGAGTTGGACCGAACTAAACCTGCACTCAGCCTCTGGCATCTGTCCAGGAATGCTTGCCTTCCTACAATGCCAGGTTTTAGTGAATGGTCTTCCAGGGATACTATACTGAGAAATCTCAGGATTTTTCCCCATAAGGTGACCGGAAGTTTTCCAAAGCAGGAAGAATGTCTGCTGCAGTCAGCAGGCCCTGGGTGAACAGACCCAGTCCCCGCCACACCACTGCCCCTGCCACACACACACACACACACACACACACACACACACACACGATGAGATCATGGGGAATATGGGACAGGTTCTGGAGTCGGACAGCTCTCAGCTCAAGTCCTAGCTACATCACTCAATACTTTTTTGAGTTTCAGCTTTATCATCTCTAATGGTTAATTTCACATGCCAACTTAACTAGATTATGGTGCCAGGTATTTGATCAAACACATTCTAGATGTTGCTGTGAAGATGTTTTTAGATGTCACCAACATTTAAATTGGTAGATTTTGAGCACAGCAAATGGCCTTCTGTAATGTGAGTGGGCCTCATCCAATCAGTTGAAGACCTCAGGGAAAAAAGACTGAGGTCCCCTGAGGAAGAAGAAATTCTGCTCCTGACTGCCTCTGGACTTGAGCTACAATGTCAGCTGTTCCCCAGGCCTCCAGGCTGCCAACCTGCCCTGCAGATTTCAGGCCTGCAGCCCCCACAACTGCGTGCACCAATTCCTTAACATCTCTCTTTCTCCAAATGAAAGAGTATTAAATGAGAGCCCAGGTGTGCTGGCATAACTGGGCTTTCTGAGATGTTGTGGAGTAATAAGAAATGTATTTTCTTAGACCCAGAAAGAATCCATCTTGCCTGACTAGTACTCTGTGGATAAATGAAGGGTCAAAGGAAGCTACAATGAGACATGAAGTATCTTTACCTGTCTCCTACTCTGTTTAACTACCTCACTTCCAATAGGTATCTGCATCTTTGGCTAAATAAATAGGAAACTTAAACCTTAGAGTGTTTTTTGTCTGGGACAATGGGGTATAAATCCATAACTCACCCGAAATGTTGCGCAACTAAAAAAATATAAAGATTATTTACTAAAATTTCACACCTCTTGAGGATTACTTTACCACCGCATAAAGGTCAGTTGTTAAGTAGATTGTCAGAATGGCATTTGGATGTTTAACATCACCCATACACCCCAGGCCATTCTATTTGATCAAATGCAGACAGAAACCAATAGGGTGGCTGCTGTCATCAGATTCTGGGGTGCACGCGCTGAACTTGATTTAATTGTGCAAGTGTGTCTGTGAATTAGCTGTCTCCTGAGGGCAGGACAGCAGCTGTAAAACCACTCCCTCAACTTCTACTATTTCATGGGATTCCCTGAAATAAACAAGAACAGGATATTTTGTAAATGAGCTCCAAGGCTACATTATACCCTGTTCTGAAATGTACCCCTATTCTATTACACACAGTACGTAAGTTCAGCAGTGTGGTCTATGATGGCCCTGGAGAGATCATACAGAGCGCCCAAATACACACTGAAGAATGAGCACAAATATGGACACTCGATTCTTTCTCGTTTTTAGATTTCCACATAGGAATTAAAGTCCAAATAAATTGAGGTAAAAATAATTCTCTTTTCAAATTTCCCTTTCTGCTCAGTGTTAGAGAGGGGTTCCTGGTGGAAGTAGATTCCAGATGGATTTCTCCTGAAGACACTGCTTCCCAAACCACTTTTCAATGGACAGGATTATTCTGGCATCTGCAAAGGACTGGAAATCCAATCCCAAGTCTTCCCGGGCCCCACTTTTCCGAGAAGCCAGTAACAACCACAAGATTCTCTCACTACCATCCCCTCACCCATAAAATTTAGAAAACTCAAGCAAATTTCAAGCCCTTAGAAAAGTTACTACAAGTACAATCATGATGGCAGGACCAATTCGTAATATGGTTCAGACGCCAGCCTAACACCATAACGGACATTTAAGGAATTTTTGAAAGAAGGAAAATAAGTGGCAAATGTATGGAAAATTAGATATGTATGATTCCTGCTTCGCTAGCATACCAGCAAGTTCTGCCAATTGTTTGGTATATTTTATCTATAAATACAAATCCAACAGACAGACTTCATCTTTGAGGAGGCTCATGGTGATAGTTGCAGATTGCCTGCCCTCCAGACGCTGGCTTCAGTCCTCCAGCAAACTTGAGAAATATGAAGTCTCTGCATCTCATTAGGGCCTCCCTTCTGCCTCTTACAATCTCTTCATTTCTGGCTCCCCAGGTGGTCCTGGCACCCCCATGCTGAAGCAAATATCAAGATCTGTCCCTACTCTCCTATCGGAGAAGCATGCCACATTTATTTTTAGCGTTTTGCTTCCTGATGATTCCACTGTGGGTTTTCCCGTGCATTACTCAAGAAGATGGAATATCCCTTGTAAAACAACTTCTTCCCTTCAGCCCACAAAGGTCTTTATCCTTTTATAGATAAAATCCACCATCATGCTGCTGTGGTTGAAGCCACAGTCTGTCTTTCAAATCCACAATGACAATCGGAGTTTTTATGATGTACACACTCCAAGTTGACCCCACTTGGAGGGTGTAGATGGAGACCCAGATTCAATTGGTTTGGGCTGGGACTTGGGCATCAGTAATTGTTTAAATTGGCCCCCGCCCCCAGTTAATTTAATATACAACCCAGGTTAAGAATCCCTTCTGATGAGATGCAGAAGGTGCTCTGTTCTTAATCTCTCTCACCAGAATCAGCTGCAGCCGTCATTCTGCTGGGACACAACCTGCTGCATCCTGTGCAGAACAAGTGAGGCTGGAGATCCTACAAATCAAGGCTCAGCTCCCCACCCTGAGAATCTCCTTTTCATGCAAAATTCACAAGGGGTATTCTCAAAGATTTCCAGCCAAAATGTGCCATAAATATCAACTATTCCTCCTCCATTCCTCAATTGCAATGCATATAAACATAAGAGAATTAACAGCCATTGATTAATATATCCACTGCAGCATGATTAAGTTAATTAATATATCCTTCACCTCATATACTTACCCTTTTATTGTGATGAGACCATTTAAAATCTACTCTCGGCTGGGCATGGTGGCTCACACCTGTAATCCCAGCACTCTAGGAGGCCAAGGCGGGGGAATCACCTGAAGTCGGGAGTTCGAGACCAGCCTGGTCAACATAGTGAAACCCTGTCTCTACAAAAAAAAACTACAAAAATTAGCTACACGTGGTGGCACACACCTGTAATCCTAGCTACTCAGTAGGCGGAGGCATGAGAATCGCTTGAACCTGGTAGGCGGAGGTTGCAGTGAACTGAGATGATGCCACTGCACTTCAGCTTGGGTGACAGAGCAAGACTCCATCTCAAAAAAAAACAAAAACAAAAAAATAAATAAAATCTACTCTCTTAGCAGTTTTAAAGAATATAGTACATTATCACAGTCCTCAAAGCATATAAATATCAAAGCATCATGTTGTACATCATAAATATATTCATTTTTCCTTTGTTAATTAAAAATACAATAAAAAATTTTTAAAGAATAAACAGGCACATAGGAAGCAAATGTCAGTTTCACTCATCTGGACAAGTTGTCAACACCCCCTATTCACTCTGGAAAAATACAAGAAGAGCTGGTATGGAGATCACACCTGGGTCTGAGGCCAAATGAGGCGTTGCACCTACCTCTCTATAGGTGGGAAGACAGCCAGGTGCCCACTGAGCCAGGCGTGGGAAGGGGAGAGATCAGAAGCCCACTGGGTGCACATGGGCATTTAGAGCTGTGCTCTGGGGACCACAGAGCTGCCGAGAGATGCCCTCCAGCCTCCCAGCACAGGGGAGACCTCGGCGTGTGTCAGGGGTCACCTCACCACGCAGACTGGCCCTCCCTGTTCCTGTGGTCTCACATGTCCTTGAAAGAGCAGCCAAGGCTGGCTGACAGGGCAGGAAATGGGCGACGAGCAGCCTGGAGGGGCTGGCACCATTCTGAAACTCTGCAGAGTGGACCTTCACCAGCCACTTCTCCAGCAGGAGCTGCCTTTCTCCTGTCGCCTTGTTTGGAACAATGAGGATGTTCAGACTGAACATGTTACCACACTGGCCACTCGCTGGCTATTCCTCAGGGATCAACCACTCAACCTGCCTCAGGTGGACCCCTGGACTTCCATGCAGGCCTCGGCCGGCTCTGTCTTTCTGGGCTGCTGGACTCTGTAATGGGCCCTCCATGTACTCAGGTGTCTGTGCTAGAGACTTGGAAGTGATCCCAGCTTCCTCCCCAGCTCTCCTCAGCTCCCCTCCCTCATGCCCGTGTCACTGCCTGTTTGGACCTTCAGTTTCTCCATTCTGAGCCCCTGGAGGGTCTTCAGGAAAGGTGCTTTTCCTTGCTCCTGCCCAGCCCCTCCCATCTGTCACTACCACCACCTGGGTGATCCCTCTAAAGCATCACCCAACTCTGCCATTCCCCATTCCTTCTCCCTTTAGTGGCCACCAAGTGCATGGGAAATGAGGCCAGGCCACCTGGTTCATGATGTGGCCCTGCCCATCCCTCAACAGCGTCCCTGCTGCACTTCAGAGCCAGTCCTCCAGCCACACTGCCGCCCCTCCATTGCGCTGTTTTCCCTGTTCCCTGGGGGAAAACGTCTTCCAGACTTTGAGGAAGGAGCAAGAGACAAATCATGACCAAATTCCTCTCTGACTATTGGGCGAAGTAAGATGGAGACTAAACTTCTTGGCTCTGTCCCTTGGAGTTCATTGAAGACGTCGAGTGGGTACCTTGGAGTGGGGGCCAAAGGTCAGCTTGAAGTGGGTGTGAGAGGGAAGGAGAGGGAGGAAGGGGGAAAAGCAAGGACAGTCAGCTTCTGGTGTCCACGGTGGATTGGTTTCGGGACCCCTGTGGATCTCAAAATTCATGGATATCAAGCCCCCAATATAAAATGGCATAGTATTTTTATTCAACCTATGCACATCTTCTGTGTACTTTAATCCCTAGATTGCATATAATGCCTAATACAATGTAAATGCCATGTTAATAGTTGCTATACTATATGGGTTAGGAAATCGTGATAAGGAAAAAAGTCTGTATTCAGTAAAGATACAGTTTTTCTCCCAAATAGTTGTGACCCATGCTTCATTGAATCCACAGATATCAAACCCATGGATTGGAAGGGTGGACTATATAGTCATCTCTTCCAAGGATTTGGCCATAAAGGGAAGCAGAGAAATGGGTGGTCACAGAGTGGAATATGAGTTGAGGCTGGTTTTATGCTGATAGGACACATCACAGCAGATTTCTATGATGATGGGAATGATTCTGTAGAGAGTGGGAAATTGAGATATGGGCACTGGAGTGGCTAAAGGCAGGTGCATTGTCCTGGAGTTGGGGAGAAGAGGCAGGACAAGGTGCTAGAATAAAACTGGGCATTGGGGGCACCTGTACAGTGAGCGGTGGGGCTCCTCGGCTGCTTCCTTGGTCCAACTGTGGCATGTGACAGGCAGTTCACCACAAGCTCCACCTCCTGCCACGAGGCCAGGCAGCCTCTCTGCTGAGACCAAACAACCCCAGAGAGGAAAGCTGCGGGTGCTGATGTTGCAGGGACATGCAGACTACCTGCAGCAGAGCCCATGGCTGACAGGACCTGCACACCCCACAAAAACACAACCATACCCGCCATGTTCACAACACAGACACCCCACACACACCCATACACACCCCACAGACACAGACCCACACTCATATAACCACACCCACCCACAGACAGACACAGACACCTGCCTCCCTGCGCAGGCACCTCCCAACCCCATAACTTTTTAGTACATCTCCCTTACATATAAACAGATATAAAGTATTACCAGACACTTGAGGGAAGTCGCCAATAGAAACCAAAGCAAACAAACAAAATTTGGGGAGTTACTATTATGATTGAGATAATTCAGGAAACAGAAGAAAATTTCACAGGCACTATAACTAATGTCTTCAGAATGGTAGACTGTTGCCACTCATGAAAGATGAATACCACAAAAAAAAAAAAATTAAGAACAATCCATTTGGGATCTGGGACACAGGGCCTCCAATGAAGGAGAAAAGCAGAGAAGATTCCAGAATGACGGCTTGTTAGGGGTCAGAGCAGCCCTGTTAGACCAGAACGTGCAGGGAGAGCACTTCAGTGGGAGGGTTACCAGGAGGAAAAAAGGAGACATATATTTAACAATGTGGAAAATATTAGAGTTTTTTTCCCATAACATTTTTTGGGGGCTGAGGAAGGAGTTAGTAATAATTTGAAAAAATAATGCACCATGAAAAATGGAGCATTTTAACTCCAGGAAAGGCCAAAAGTTATAGAAATTTTTTAAAAAACATGATATTTTTATACTACAAGGCTTAGGGATGGGAAAAAGCACATATGAAAGACAAAAACTTCATCTGGCATCGTAAGTCAATAAGGAATGCTTAAATTTCATTAATCAAAATATTGTAGTATGTTCATTTTGTTTAGAAATATATAAGTAAATTCCAGAATAAACAGGGGAAAGGGTTGAAAATGAGAATCAGGAGGGGTGTGGGGGAGGCGGGCAAGTAGGACCAGCCATGTGGATTTTGTGTGTCTTCTGGTAAAAATCTTCAACTTTTAAAACTATGTGAATATGTTATTTTGGTTTCAAAAACCCAGTAGACTGAAAACTATAGAAAGCCAGCAAAATAAAGGGAGAAAGAAAGAAAGGAAGGACAAAAATTGAGGCAAGGGGGAAAGAGGTGGAAAAGGGGAAAGAGAAATTGACCAGCAGGGGCAATAGACACAGTTCTTGCCTGCTCTCTTCTCCACTCTATGTTTTCTCACTAGTCAGATTCTCCAAGGACGATCCCTCTTATTCCATCTGGTGGCCAATTTGAAGAGTACCTGGAGTGGGCATTGATGGCAACAGTCACCATTATGTCTGTCTGAGTGGTGTTTTGTACTTCAGTATTATACTCAACAATAAAGCACTGGAAAAAAGAAAAAGTCATTGCAGTGCCTACTATGCAGATGATGCAATGCCAAGCATTAGGAGATCTAGGAGCTTATGCCTGGTTGGAGACAGACATTGAAGAAACTATGCACAGAAGTGGGGCAGGTGCAGCGATAGAATGTCGTGTCCTGTGAGGGTGCCACACAGAGAGGGTCTGGTCTACCTGGGGGTAAAAATGATGGGTATTATCAGGGTAGGGAAGGCCTCCTCTCGGGAGGGACGCCTGGACAGTCCTTGGACCTTGGATTTTCTCTACTCCCTTCCTACTCTCCCTGGGCTCATCCTGCCCTGTGGCTTTCATCACCATCTGTGTACTAATCATGCCCAAATGATTACTGACAGTCCTGAGTTCTCCCGTGAAAATCAGAGTGGCATATCCATTGTCCACTTGACGTCTCTTCTTGGATGTCTAATCATTCTTTCAAACCTACACATCCAAAGAAAACTTGATTTTCTCCCCAAATTCAGCTCCTCTTAGTTTTCCCCTTACAGTGGTCTGCAAGGCACTTCACAATCGGGCTCCTGCTACCTCCACCACCTAAGCTCTAGCCATGCCGGTCCCTCATCTCCTCACCCCCTGCCCCCAGCTCTGTCACTGCAGTAGAGGGGTGGACCCCTCACTTCGTTCTCTGGGAAATGTGCCTTTCCATTGCTCCACTTTCCTCTCTCCCCTGCTCCTTTTTTATTTGCAGACCTTATTACCACTCGACATGTTACTGGTTTGTATGTCCCTCATGTAGAATACAAGCACCTTGAGGATAGGGATTTCATTGTTTTGTTCACTGCTTTAGTCACTAATCTTAAGTACCCAGAACTGTCTTAGCATGCCAAAAGTATCTGAAAAGCTGACATTCTGGAGTCTTCACCATGCTGGAAGTTTACTTCTCACTCACACAAAGCCCCTTTTAGTACTTGGCAGGCTGCCTTCCACAGAGTGACTCAGGGACCCAGGTTCCTTCCTCAGAGACCTTTGCTTCCAGTTGATGGACAGAGACAGAGAATGTGACAAAGGTACGCCTGCTTTTTAAATACCTTGGCCCAGACGTGATTCAGGTCACTGCTGCTCATGTTCCCATTGGCAAGATCGAGGGACATGACCCCACCTAACATGGGGGTGGGGGCTGGAAAATACAGCCCCTGCTAGGCAGCTGCTTTTCAGCCACTACTCTACAATATGCAAGGAAAGCAGAACTCTTCAGTGGACAAGCAGCCATCTCTCCCACATCTCCTGAAGTTCAGGGTCTCCAAACTCCCTGTCCCTGCCCCCCACATATATAGGAAGCCCCACCCCAATGGGCATTTCCACCAGGATACAATACATCAGGAATTCAGCAACTGAACATGTCACTCCTTTGTATTATTATTCTATTGTTACATTAGTGACAAAGAACAGAAGGCAGAAGAGAGACATAATTTACTTAGTCCTGTGTCCCACTGTCTCACAAGCTCCCACTCTTGTGTGTCCAATCAGTCTCAGTTTCCTGGTGTCCTGGCCAATCTTGCCATTCAGCCAAGAGATGGTGTCTTTGGCAGAAACCTCAGTTTACATATATGCTCATTCCACACCACAGCATAATTGGGTCCTTGCAGATATCTCTGAATTGAAAGAGCAAGCTCTGCCTGGTGAGAGGAGCAGGGTCTGGTTTGCATTTGTTCCTGGTCAAAACAGGAAGTGCCTACCCTATTTTTCACAATGTTAGCTTTTTTTACAAAGCAAATGCTCTGTGGGTGCACACAATGATTCAACACTGAGGAATACATGGAGGCTGCTCCAAGTCATTTCCATGGCTCTGTGGCCTCTCACCGTCATCAGCTCAGCCAGGATGGATATTGTTGCCTCTCTTTGAGTATTGTCTTGTGGTCTGGCTCGTGCAGAAGGCACACAACGTGGCTGTCACTCTGATGCCTCCCCACTTCACCTCCGTTGTCCAGTGGCCACCCACAGGACTGTCACTCTTGGTGGATGCAGGGCTCAACTGCTGGAAACAGTGAGACAGAGCCTGATGACTCTCATCATTCTGGATTTGGAGACCTGAATCCTAGTTCTGCCTTTTACTAGTTAGAGGACCTTAGACAAAAGTCTCTGAATTTCAATTTCCCCCTCAGCAAAATGAAGTTAATGACTGTAAACAGTGATTTGGAAATAGCAATGATAATAAAGCAGTTGTGTCTTACCTGGCAGTTTCCAAAGCAGAGAGAGCTTTGTATGGGTCTGCTTGAAAGAGAACACAGGGAAGGTGAGGCTGACACTGGGCCCTGAGAGGTACATGGGGCTTCCACTGGGGAGAGGAGGGTGACCAGTGAGCTCAAGAATGTGCAAGCTGGGTCGGGCACAGAGGCTCACCCCAGTAATCCCAGCACTTTGGGAGGCTGAGACGGGTGAATCATGAGGTCAGGAGTTCGAGACCAGCCTGGCCAATATGGTGAAACCCCATCTCTACTAAAAATACAAAAATTAGCTGGGCACGCTGGCATGCGTGTGTACTCCCAGCTATTCGGGAGGCTGAGACAGGAGAATCACTTGAACCTGGGAGGCAGAGATTGCAGTGATCCAAGATCGTGCCATTGTACTACAGCCTGGGTGACAGAGCAAGACTCCATCTCAAAGAAAAAAAAAAAAGAATGTGCAAGCTGTCAGCCAGATGAGATGTTCGAAGGTGCGTTACTGTAAAGGCCGTCTACTGTTGTGCCAGTTGAGAGAAGTCCCTAGCTTTAATGAACGTAAGAACAAGCACATCAACCAGCTATGAGTGCCCCAAAAAACCATGTGTTATCCACAAGCATAGTGAGATACTACCAGGCACTCACAGGACATCCTCAATTTTAATGTTTGCCCTTTTAAAGCTCACATTTTCATACGTTGTACATGGACACCCTAGACTCCCCCCGGGTCTGAAATTCACCTTTACACATCAGCCAGTGATTTCACACTGTGGTGAAAAGATGCTGACTGCCAGGTGCTGCTGCTGCTGCGGAAAGAAAAAGCCAGGCCTCCTCTGAGCCAAGGTCAAATCAAGGTCAAAGTCTTCCTCCTCCCATGGACGTCAAGGGCATCTCCGGAATCCCCAGGGGGTGGCGCTTTCTGATCAGCCTGGTGTCTCAGGGGTGGAGAGGTGGGTGCATAAGTCCACCCCTGCCCCATCCCACTCATCTGGTGGTGTCATGCCAAGATCCCTTCCCCCATCTTTTCTCCAGGCACTTTATGAATCTGGTCAGACCTTAGGCTTTTGAGACTGCTTAGCTACCTCACACCCTGACCCCGTTCCTGCAACAGGAGGTGCCTGTGGGAATGAGAGGTACCCAGACCAGTGTCCCTGATCCCCAAGGAAAGCTTCCTCCCATCCCAGGGCCCCCAAAAGTCTATGCAAAGGTTATCACCTGCCCATCCACAAGCTTGCTCCCAAAGCAAGCAAAACCATTATGAGAAGTTGTAAAATCGCTTTGGCTCTCTAAAAATAGGATTACCCACCTATTCCTTTAGACACCCAGTCCCTCCATGTGATGTTAGAGGGCGGCAGGGCGCGTGCAGGTCTGCAAGTGGCTTCCTGCAGGTCTCTTCACCTGCTCCTCTCTCCTTCCAATGGAAGAAGCAGCTCTACTCACCCAAGAGACCGCTGAGCTTTGCCCAAGGATGGATCGGAATGCAGAACTGCTTCATTTACATCCCTAAGTGTGCCAAGGATTTGAATAAGCGAAATGATCATGTAACCTCCAAACCAAGGCTTTACAGCACTTCAAAAAGAGAAAATCAGGACAATGAAGTCTGGCTGAACTTTAAAGTCCCCAAATCCGAGTCAGTGCCACATTTGTCCTGTGAGACAGTGGATCAAAGAGATCCCATTGTTGTTGTAAAAATTTGCAACAGTTCATTGGCAGTCAATGTGGATGTCAATATGGAATAAGAGCTTCTTCATTACTGCATTTCGTAGAAGTCAGTGTTATAATGATGATTTTAATGGTGGTCCATTACGCTCAAGTCAGAAGAATCAAGTTGACAGATAAAACAAAAAGCACAGTACATCTATTATAAGCCCAAATCCAACATCATTTCACTAGCTTCAATACATCAGCACTTTCCACCATGTACCATTAATATGAATTTGAACTCTGTTAGCGCTATAATTTTTGTTTTGGTTTTTGTTTTTGATACACAGTCTCATTTTGTTGCCCGGGCTAGAGTGCAATGGCGCAGTCTTGGCTCACTACAACCTCTGCCTCCAGGGTTCAAGCAATTCTCGCCTCAGCCTCCCAAGTAGCTGTGATTACAGGCACATGGCACCATGCCTGGCTAATTTTTGTATTTTTGGTAGAGACAAGGTTTCACCATGTTGGCCAGGCTGGTTTCAAACTCCCGACCTCAAGTGATCTACCCACCTCAGCCTCCCAAAGTGCTGGGATTACAGGCGTGAACCACTGTGTCCAGCCAATTAGCACTATAGTTTTATCTGTACTTAAACGCATTTTGGTTTTATAATGCTATAAAAGCTACTGTTTAATGTTTGTACATATTTAAATAAAGTTATATAAAAAATTTAGTTCAACACTAACATTTTAAATATGCCTACATTATTTAAATTTGAGGGAAAATATTGTATAATATTTGTCCACTTAACATATATTCACTAATCCTAAGAAATTCATCTATTCGGATACCATAAGCGGATTTGTGTGGAAGGTCCGAAGGAAAAACTTCACTGTGCAAGAAGTCATCGTTATGGTCATCCTGTGTGTACTGCATGAAGGAAGAACACAAGCGTTTGTCCAGAACGAAGTCTCTTTCAATAAAATAGAGGTTAACCGCCTCACTCAACCAACAAGCACTGTTTATTTTTTAGGATCTCCCTGAAATATGAATCAATAAGACAAAGAACAAAAGCAAACTTGATGGGTGGGAGGAGCGGGAAATATGGAGTTCCCAAATGAATGTGTTACTTGAAAACATAAACCATTTCTTCTTAGCTTGGCTCTGTCAACCATCTCGGAAAAGGATGTTTTTACAATCAGAGCAGAAATATGACTGGCGGCTCCTACATTTACATTTCTTTGTTGCAAAATGAATGTAACTTGTTCAGATTCCAACAGGGAGAAAGCAGCAGAAGTGGTGGTTACTTTCCAAAGTGAAACTTAAAACCACAATCTCCGGTGCACAAAAGGCAGAATGAGTCACAGGAAGAGGCCACTTGCTTGCAAAACTCATTAAAAGCAATGCAGGGCTGAATGGACTTCCTGCACCAATGAAAAGATCACTGGCATCAGGACAGGCACCTCCAGGCTCCAACAATTTGGGGGAGGAAGGGAGCCATTAGCAATCTGGGCACAGCCCAGGCCTGCTCCTTCACATGCACACCCCCGCAAACCCCACCACACACACACACACACACACACACACAGACACACACACACACGCTCCAGGCACAGCCCAGGCCTGCTCCTTCACATGCACACCCCCGCAAACCCCACCACACACACACACACACACACACAGACACACACACACACAGACACACACAGACACACACACACACAGACACACACACACACACAGACACACACACACACAGACACACACACACACACACACACACTCCAGGCACAGCCCAGGCCTGCTCCTTCACATGCACACCCCCCCAAACCCCCCCCCACACACACACACGCTCCAGGCTGCAAGGCCTGGAATCCCCTCCCAGCCTGGGCCGGCCCACATCCCTGGGAAGGTGTCTCAGGCTGGAAGCAGTGTAGCGAAGGATCACAACGACACCTTGTGATTCAAGCGAGCTCCTGTACTGAGCTTCCAAGCTCCTTCTCAGGAGTGGCCAGGGGAAGACAATCTTTCCAGGGGCTTCCCTCCTGCGGCAGATCTGTGTGAGTTCTGGGCAGTGAGCGTTGCTCTGGCCAGGCCAAATTAAAGTCACATGTGAGCAGGATGCAGGGCCTCCACTGCACCGTCTAAACCCTGCTTCTCCAACTTGTACGTGGGGCAGAATCCCCGGAAGGACTTCTTAAAAGATAACCCGGCCCCACACCCACAGTGCAATTCAGCAGGTCTAGGGTAAGGGCCCAAGTATTTGCATTTCTAACAAGTTCCCTAGTGCTGGAACTGCAGACCACACTTTGAGAACCGCAGATCTAAATGGTTTTTAGACCTGAACAAACACAACCAGACAGCGCCCTTTCCAGCCCATAAGTATTGTTGACCTTGGGCTGTGCCAACTGCAGTCACGTTGATACCAAAACAGTCCCCTTGAGGAACTCCCCCGTCTGCCCACAAGTCGGATCCACAGCCTGGCTGGCCTCCAAGGCCAGCACTACCCAGGAAGGGGCCTTTGTCAAAGTGGAGACTTTTAAAAAAAAAAAAAAAAAAAAAAAAAAAAAAAAAAAGGGCTGTGCTGCCAAACCAAAAGCGATTGTGCCCCCCGGTGGCCATTTGGGCCCATTGACTTCCAGGGTCAGGTTCTGTCTGCTCATGCTCTGGTTTCCCTCAGGTCCCAAGCTCCCTGCCTGGCTTGCAATGGAAGTGACACTGGTCATCACCTTTGATGCAGCAGGAGTTTGAAAAAGGGCTTGGAAGCAGAAAGGCAGAAAACCTACGGGCATTTTCACCACTTTCTCTTAGTTTAAGGCAGAGATGGGGCACAGCACTGGTCTGAAGACAAAATATAAAATACGAAGGGGAGTGGTCAAAAATGAGCCAGGTGTGGTGGCATGTGTCTGTGGTCCTAGCTACTTGAAGGCAGAGTCAGGGGATTGCCTGAGCCCAGGAATTCGACGTTACAGTGAGCTATGATCGCACCACTGCACTCCAGTCTGGGCGACAGAGCAAGACCCTGTCTCCCAAAAATAATAATAATAAAAAAATAGTCTTTAAGTAATAAAGAGCAGAGGCAGACAAATGTGAGTGGAGACGGGACAAATCTCTCCTGGAGCAGTAGATTAGGCCGCACCAAGTTTCTATTGTAGGAGCCAGTTTTTTTGTTTTGTTTTGTTTTTGAGACGGCGCCTCACTCTTGTTGCCCAGGCTGGAATGCAGTGGCGCGATCTCAGCTCGCTGCAACCTCCGCCTCCCAAGTTCAAGTGATTCTCCTGCCTCAGCCTCCTGAGTAGCTGGGATCACAGGCGCGTGCCACCACGCCCAGCTAATTTTTGTATTTTTTTTTAGTAGAGATGGGGTTTCACCATGTTGTCCAGGCTGGTCTTGAACTCCTGGGCCTCAGAGGATCCACCTGCCTTGGCCTCCCAAAGTGCTGGGATTACAGGCGCGAGCCACTGTGCCCGGCCTTATTCGAGCCAGTTTTTTAATTTTTTAAGATGGGGCCGACTTAACTTTCCTCCAGGACAGCTCCCCTGTTCTAGGGCTGTAGTAGGGCCACGTGCATTCCCTTTTCCTGGAAAGGGCCCTCTGGGGTCCGATGCTGATGGTCAATGGCCCCATCGTCAGCCTTCCTCAGCTTCTGATGCAAGAGTGCTGATGTGCCAGTGTTCGAGAACCAAGCTGTAAAGCCTTTTTAACACTCAGGCAATCACAGCTGAGAGACACTGGGGACATCCAAGCCCCCGAGCTCATTTCCCCCGCACACGTGAGAGCTGCCTGCAGAGCTCCGCCAGCACGCGGGCATCGACAGGCCGAAGACAATCGTCTAGGCGAATTTTTATTTTAAAAGAGCCCACACACTGAAGTCTGAGTTGGAACAAATCCGTGACGGTGTTCAACAAAATGAGGTGTTGTTTCTTAAGACGCAAAAGCATTACTTCTACAGGCACCTAGAGATGAACTGTTTGGATTTGGGCTTCGTTAGGAATTCAGCCTAGCATCTTGACCAGCTATGTTGCATTTAGGGGGCCAATACTTTTCCATTTATTCCAAAAACGCTTAGGCTGATGCAGGTAAATCAACAGGAAGTCTCCAGCCACGTCCACATGTAAAATCAATAGGAATTATGACAGTTTTCAGCTTATATGATTGCACTAGTCAAGGATTTTGATTCATTCAAAATGAAAAATGAATCTGGGGTTCACCACAGAGAAGAGTCGAAAAAATGAGGACAGCAGATGTGAGGCTGGGGAACCCCCGTGGGCTAAACACGGTTCTAGGTCAGGCCCTGGGAGGCACTTCATGAAATTCACTTGACTGAAACCTCCCTCCTCCTGAATCATCCCACCAGGGCAGGGAGGGATGCCGGGTACAGCCTTCTCGTCTCTTTTCATCTCTCCCATCCCTCCCAAGTGCATAGAGAAGGTTGGTCTTTTACCCATTTAAATCTAAAACATCAGGGAAAACATGTATCCGAATAGTGAACAATTCATAGCCTGAAGATTTTTTTTAGAATATGCTTGATAACACACCCCAGAAAAATCAACAACTGAGTAACTTCCCAAAAATTATTTAAAATTCACACACCTGATTTTCAGAGAAGTCTTTCATCGGTCTCATTTATTGCAATATTTTCTAGCTTTGCATCCAGTATAACACAATGAAGTATCACAGTGATTTTTATCGTTGCACCAGCATATACAAATACAGATCAAATGTAAATAAAATGTGCTTACAGTGGTGATCCAAACATAAAACTGCAAAGGGAATTCTCTTTGAAAGTGTAATTATTTTTCTCCAATGTACCAGGTATATATTTTTCTCTATGCCAGGTATACATATTTTTCTTCATCACATGTGACAAACATCTGATGACGTGTCACTAAGTGGGATTCATTTCCATAGGGCAACTTTGAAATGTGTGGTCCAAATACAGCATCCCAGCACATGACCTCAGCATCACTGGGTTATAGTCATGGACACAAAGATAAACGAACTTGCATATGCGTGAGTGCAGCCCATATAGAAATCTCACTTTCAGAAGCCAGAAGGCGGGTGTTAATATGCCAGCCTTGCCAGGGCTCACACTGAACTTGACACAGATCTGAGAGTGTGACTTTCTGGAAGGCATGCTCTGTTTCAGGGTGCAGTGATGTGGAAGTTTAAGGTACATCAAAATTTGGGGTCCAAAATTGCATGCTCTGAAAACTCCGCCTGCAGAGTGTGCTGGGGCAGAGGGTTGCCCGACTGCCAACTGCATGGGGGATACGTCCCCCCAATTCTCACAGCCAAAGTTCCTCCCAGGTGCAAAGGAGAAACTGTGTGCACCTTCGCAGGCCCATGAGCTTATACTTAGTTCAGAGCAGTTAAAATTCACTCAAATACCCTCATTGCATAAAGAATGAATATAGCCTCTTTAGGTTACTAGGGAACAGGCGCAGAGAAGTTAGTTAAGGCAGGCCAATTTTTTTTTTTTGGACACGGATTCTCACATTGTCACCCAGGCTGGAGTGCAGTAGCGCGCTCTCGGCTCACTGCAACCTCAGGCAGGACTATTTTTAAATATTTTTAATATCTCCAAAAGGAATCTGCACATGCACATCCGTGTTTCTACAGAAATCTGCAATCGATGGCAGATCTATGTTTGCCTTTGTGTGTCCACACGAACCATTTGGCAAAGGCATCCAATGCTAACAGGGCCCACCAACTATAACGGAGGCAAAAACTCTGGATTTTCTTTCACAGAAAGAGTAAAATTTCATTCAACTGTTCCATTTTTTGCCTCCTGTGATTCTAACAAGGAAATTTAAATAGGAAAATGTTTCAATCGTTGGAGTAAAACACTCTTTAAAAAAATAATGCTTCGAAAAGTAAAGCAAAATCTTTTACCAAAATAATTCTTTCACTTTTCAAACCGTTCTGTCCACAAGCCAGTGTAATAAACAAGTAAAAGAATCACATTCTGTCAGCTTAAAGAATGCCACTCAAATTATTACTTTTTCACTTGCCCTTAACTTGAGTGGAAAAAGCTAAGGAAAATAAATGACTCATAAATCCCAAAAGAAGATCAGTCTATGAGAAAGAGAGAATAAGGCCCTTTGGATAGTCTAACACATACATCTTTTTAATATATTAATGACAGTGGTATAGAAAGAATATGACTAAAATGCCTACCACAGTAACCTAATCAGAGTAAAACAATAAATAATATCTAAAAGAATACAGTTTAACTTCTTGAAACTATTTTCTTAAAACCAACCAGTTTCTTTGGAGAGCTCTCAATAGAAGTCAGTTATCATTATCATTTGGCATAAGTGCGCTCAAGTCCACATAGTCAGCACCACCTTGCTGGATGGAAGGAAGCTGGCAGTGTCGAACTCATTCAAAATACTGCCTTAGTAATATTTACTATCATTTTAATCTAAGGCGTTGCAAAGTTACCATGAGCTAGATGAAGCGCATTCTAAATAAAATATCTGCCATAGATACATTAAGGCATAAATATTCCAGCCTTGAGCCACAAAAACTGGGGGGAAATATGCCAATTAAATAGACTATCTTTAACGAAAGGAATTAAAGAAAAACTTATCACCTAAAAATGAGACTATTCAGCAAATACTGTAAGGGGCCCATCCACGAGGCCAAGTCTGAGGCCAGGCCTGGACCCAGTGACGTCCGGATTTCTATCAGAGACCTCAGATCCAGGTCACATGAGCCTTCACAGCCCTCCCCACTGTATTCAGAAGGTGGTGGCACTAACATTGCTATAATGGAAACGCACCCCCTACTTTGCCAAAAACCGTGCCTATCTGGCATTCCTCGACTGACCCTGTCCTAGGCAGGGACAGCCCTCAGACAGCCACCCTCTGCCTAGGTTTCACAGCCCCAAACTGCACGTGAACCAATAGCTACTTGCTGGGGCAGGACGGAAAGGCAGCATCGTAACTGGCATTAAGCCACAACTGAGGAATGCTTTTCACGGTACAAATGCGCCCAACGCCTCGCCTAGAAAGTGCTCCCTTCCCACTTGCTTAGAAATGTCAGCCCCAGGGTGGGGCAGAGGAGAAATGCTTCTCACTTCTCTCCGCTGTCAGGCCAATGACGACGCGCCAGGCTCCCAGGTGGAGCTGTGCACTCCCGGGAGGTTTATCCTTTAATGGGTGACAACCAGGCTCTGCACTGCTGGCAAGAGGCTGCTTGGGACATTTTACGCGGAGGCAGAATGAATGTCCTGGTTTTCAAAAGGTGGCAGCGGCTCTCTCCAAAAGGTGAAGTTACTGAAGGTATCCGAACAGGGAAAGTCTGAAGAATGGCTTCTTTTCAGCAACGGGAAAACGTGGTCAACTACTTCACAGAGTCTCACATACCTGGAAGGAAAGGGACATTGTCACTGCCACTGAGTGACACCAGCTCTGCACCCAGGGCTGTATGTAGAAGTCAAGAGAGATCTACAACCTCAAGGAGCAGACAGCCTACTTATTGACATGACTGAGGTCATTCTAGAATAATTTGTTATCGATTCATTGAAAATCAGAGATAAAAACGAAGAGCATACAAAGGAGGCATCAGAGAAGGCTCTGGGGAAGAGGTGGGTGGGACCCGACTTCACTTGAAGGACAGGTGAAGGGGAGACAGCCAAGCAAAAGACGGCAGGAGGAAGTCAGCATGGCCAAGGGATAGCACCTGCTGCAGGGGTCACATATGGGACATCGCGGGAAGAATCACACACAAGGCACATCTTTGGAGCGCCAGACAGAGATTGCTTCATTGCGCAGTGAAAAGGAGCTGGGTCCTGGGGTTAAAGAGACATTAATTTGATGTTCAGCTCTGCCATTTACTAGCTGTGTGATCTTGGGCAAATGGCATAATCTATCTAAGCCAATTTCCTCCACTGTAAAGGAAGGAAAAGAAAAACTAGGCCACAGTTTTAAGGTTAATTAAATAAAATAACATATGCAACATTAAAATAATGTCTACTGGGTGCTCACATGTAGCTAAGCGACAAATTATGAACACATCTTAGAGAAAAAAGCCCCAGTTGGCATGACGGTCAAGAGACCTGGGCTCTCCTGCTTGCTGTAACCTTGGACAATTCTCTTGCCCTCTCGGCGCCCTGCATCTTTATAGTGTGTGGAGGTGAATTAGAGCAGGGCTTCCCAATGCTTCCTACAACGTTCTCTTGCTCTCTTTTTATTTGCATGCCCAAAAATATGTTGCATGTTAGTTTCTGTGGCTTATACTATGAAAAGAAAGTTGCTATATTGAATATGCATGTTCAGACCTCCAGGCACCTCCTAACTGAGATTCTGGCACACCCAGTCCTCTGCCAGCCATCCCCAGATTCCTCCTTGACAGTCACTGATCCCTGTCTAGTTCCAAATTGCTAAGAACCTAAATTGCATGTTCTGAAGTATAAAAGAATGTATTAAATGAGGCTGAGTGTGTCTATTTAATAAAGGACCTCCAAAGGACTTTTGAGAAACAGTGTGCTTGCACAAAATGGAAAAATGATGTCTCCTAATATAAAACCAAGAGTTACGTCTTTCCTGGGGATTCAAACAAACAGACAGATTTTTAAAATACCTCCCGGCTTTAAGGCTTATTTGTCTGAGGTTTGTGGCTGCGGCAGGAGGGCCCCTCCCTGCAGGCTTGACTGCAAGGCTGCGGCGGGCACTGGAACCAAACCCACTCTCACACTCTCTGAGCGGCCAGGCCGAGTGTCATCTGCGCGCCTCCCCCAGACCGACCTCCACGCACAGGGCTCCTCCGGAGCAGGCAGAGCTTATGCACAGACGCTCACAAACGAAAGGGAGAAAGAACTGAGCTCCTCCCCCTGTGTGGCCCCATCCATCTGAAGACATTTCAGATGACCGTCCCAGTTCTGAACGACAAGCACCTACTTGGCTCAGAAATAGCTATACCAAGTTCAGTGCCAGAGAAATGTAAGCTCCCTGGGGGAGGAGATTTACTCTCTCACAGGAGCAGCCCCACCTCAGTCCAGGTGTAAAACGACAACATCCCCTGGCAATGAGTAAAGTCTGCAGAGCTCCAACCCAGGCCAAGCCACGGGCGAGGTGTGCATTTTAACCCCAGAGCCTCCGTCCATGCAATGACCTCAGAGGCCACCTAGCCAAACCCTCTCAGACGCTGGAGTCCCTTTTCCATGCACCTCATGGCAAGACCTGCCACGTTCCCATTCCTGGACAGTGTCTCATTGGTTGAAAGTTCTTTTTGATCCTGATATGTTTGGCTGTGTCCCCACCCAAATCTCATCTTAAATTCCCACATGTTGTGGGAGGGACTCAGTGGAAGTTAACTGAATCATGGAGGCAGGTCTTTCCCATGCTGTTCCCGTGATAGTGAATAAGTCGCATGAGATCTGATGGTTTTATAAGGGGGAGTTTCCCTGCACGTGCTCTCTTTCTGCTTGCTGCCATCCATGTAAGACATGACTTGATCCTCCTTGCCTTTGACCACGATGGTGAGGCCTCCCCATTTTTCTTTTTTTTAGATGGAGTCTCACTCTGTCACCCAGGCTGGAGGGCAGTAACGCGATCTTGGCTCACTGCAACCTCCGCCTCCTGGGTTCAAGTGATTCTCCTGCCTTCGCCTCCCAAGTAGCTGGGATTACAGGTGCAAGCTGCCATGTCCGGCTAATTTTTTTTTTTTTTTTTTTTTTTTTGTATTTCTAGTAGAGATGGGGTTTCACCGTGTTGGTCATGCTGGTCCTGAGCTCCTGACCTCAGGTGATCCACCTGCCTCAGCCTCCCAAAGTGCTGGGATTATAGGCGTGAGCTACCGTGCCCGGCCTAAATCCTTTTTCCTGTATAAATTACCCAGCCTTGGGTCCGTGTCTTTATTAGCAGCCTGAAAACAGACTAACACAGAAACCCACTAGGTCCTCTCCAGCCTGGGGAATGAGGGGGGAGCAAGAACGAGACATTGTCACAGTCAGCCACTTAGAATAGAGGAGGCAGCAGAAACTGCAAGGAAGGGTTAAGAAAGAAATCAAGTTCCTCCTGTTTTTCTGCCAATCAGGAAGCAGCCTGACACTGACTCGCTTTCTACAGGAGGGAACAGGGCCTTGGCTCCATCCTCCCCTCTCTGTACAAACCTTGAGGACTGCTTGGGTACTGGCATGACTGTAGGGTTGGAGGAGTCTTGTGGGGCAGCCCCAGGACTCCTGTTAGTCTAGAACTGCCCTCAGTTCTACTGACACTCAGTTAGAATCCAACTGGTGTAAGGACCATCTTGAAAGTAAAAATCTGCCCTAGAGGGAACTTAGCTCTCTATCTATCTAAAATCACAGGAGCTACACGGAGAAAACCAATCCATAGGAATCTCCTAGAACCAAATTCCCCCAGTCTAACTCCTCCAGATAAAGAGGACCCCCTTGAGCTCTCTGGGGTCTCTAAGGCCAGAGGCTTTTTTTTTTTTTTTTCTTTTGGAGATGGAGTCTTGCTCTGTTGCCCAGGCTGGAGTGCGATGGCACGATCTCGGCTCACAGCAACCTCCGCCTCCCAGGTTCAAGCAGTTCTACTGCCTCAGCCTCCTGAGTAGCTGGGATTACAGGCATGCACCACCATACCCAGCTAATTTTTCTATTTTTAGTAGAGACAGGGTTTCCCCATGTTGGTGAGGCTGGTCTCTAACTCCCAATCTCAGGTGATCCACCCGCCTCGGCCTCCCAAAGTACTGGGATTACAGGCGTGAGCCACCGCACCCGGCCTGCCAGAGGCTCTTTTCCAGGTCTGCACAGACAAGACCAGAAGAGGTGTAGTCTCTGAAATGGACAAGGCAGGAAGACAAGGGTCTGCCTGGGCTGACGTCACCCAGTGGGCCCACCTCCCAACAACGTGGAATGAGGAAGTGCTCTCCATTCTAAGAAGTTAGGAACCCGACGGGGACAGGATAAAGTCAAGAGTGATTCCAAGTACACAAGCATGCCTCATTAGAAAGAGTAATCCCATTTAGCCCACTGACTCAGGAAAACTGGGCTTTGACCAAAAAATATGAGGGGAATTCTTAACAATTACACAGCAATGTCTCTGGTAAGAAACATTTGGTATGTGAAGAGATATACAGTTCCTCATCTTTAAATATAGCTTCACATATTTCAGTTTGGTTACATTTCTCATTCACATTCTAGGCTTTCAAACCTAACTTGGCAAATCTAAACTACTAGTTTTCAAATTCATTCAATTCCATTCTGTAGCAGAATTTAACCACGAGTTTAAATTTTAGACCCAGAGGGGATCTGATTCAATTCCAGCTATCTAAAAATTATGTTTTGGACAAAATACAAGGAGTTGAAATACATTTCTTCATTATAAGAATTAGAGATTAACATCCAGGCAGCAAAAGGGAAGAGGTACATCACGAACTGGGAAGCGCCATTTTAAGATAATGGTACTGATATAATAATCACATAAAACATGTACAATACTCACGATGAGATGTTGGTCTTCGCATGTTCCTGTACCAGCTCTCCTTTAGGGTTGACGGTAAATATTCTATTCAAAGACACTCCTACTTGCTTGTATGAATACACATCCTATATGTAGAAAAGGCGATTTAAAGTGTTCATTAGAAAAAAAGAGTTCATTGTAAAAACAAGTCCATGGTATTTCTGATTTGATGAAATATCAAATTTTCATTAACCAGAGCTCTACCTCAAAGTGGTGCAGTGAAAGAATATCCTTTGATGGGAAACTGTTCAATTAGTTTTGCTCTCTGGGCCTCAACTCCCTCATCTGTTCAAGGACTGAGTTAAAGAAAAGACAACCTATCACGTCGCGCAATTCTAACATTCCTTCAGGTTATTCTCTGACCCATATTCCTACTTCATGAAAATCTCCCATAACTTTCAAAAGTAGGACTTTCCGATGGAGCAGTTAGTACCCAACTATATTCTCTAGAATACTTAGCTTTCTAGTAAATTTGGGCATACGTGCAAAATCTCAAAGCGCTTCTTTCATGATACGAGACAACACTAGACGTGAGATGCTAAATTCGCCATCATGGTTAGGACTAATTTTGCGGTTCCCTTCTGGTAGAAAGAACCTAATCCGATTAAATGTTCTCGCTTTACTGTTTTAATGAATAATTTGGAATTTGGAGTTTTAAGTCCCACATCTCAAGCTTTGACCCACCTGCCAACCTTCAAAGAACCCTGGAGGCCATAAGACAATTTGTAATCCCCTTCCCTTTAGATGTAGGCAAGTGGCTCTTCACCCGCCTACTGCTTCTGGGATGAGAATCTGACTCTACATATAGTTCTAGGATAGGGCTTTCAGATGACAGCAACCAGAAAAGGCAGTCATTTCAAGGGTTTTTCCATACCCAATCTACTACTTACAGCCGGTCGGTTTCCAAAAGCAGCATAAAACGGTTCTGTATTGGGGAAAAACAGGTTTTTGATGTCTGTCAAACACTGGACTTTAAACTTTTCTGGCTTCTTTTCAATCACTTCTCTGTTAAACAAATAAATAATAGATTAACATGAGAGGCTAAGCTTCCTTTAGCATCAAACTGTTTTTAGCTGACAAAGCTGCCACAACACTATGAAAACTCAAATCTTCAAAAGTTTAGTGTGTGTCAGGCAGTTCAGACATCCCAGAAAAGCACGAGATGGAAAGTAAACCCATACTTTCAAGTCTTTCTACAAAGAAAACACCAAGGATGAGCCATTTCACCAAGAGTTCTCCTGGTCACCCAGGAAACAAAGAATGACAGAGCATAAAAACAAAAAGGAACATCTCTAAATTAATTCGATAAGGCTAGCATAACCTTAAAAACAAAACCTAAAAAAGAAAAGTATGGGCAAAGTATGGACCAATCTTATTTGGAATATAAGTGCAAAAATTCTAAAATATATATGTGTGTGTGTGTGTGTGTGTGTGTGTATGCACAAATTGTAGCAATGTATAAAAGCTGGGTTTATTCCAGGAATGAAATAGCAATTTAATATTTAAAATCAATATAATATAACACATTATCAGGTTAAAAGAGAAAAGTATGATCATCTCAACAGATACAAAAAGGGTATTTGATACCAGTTCCCTCCCAACTTCAAATTCATTTTTAAAAATATTTAAACTTAAAAAGAGGATTTGATACAAGTTAACATCTAATCCAGATGAGAACGCCAACCAGGAATGGAAGGGAATGCTAAAAAACCTAGAGTGAACATCTTATTAACGGTGAAATGATGATGGTCTGTATCACCATGGCAATTCACTGCTGTACTGCCTGCCCTATCAAATGCAATAACGTAAGAAAAATAAATAAAAGTTATATATATTAGAGAGAATTAGGGGGGAAAATTGTCATCACAAAAAACAAATATGCACATTAAAAAGCTGAACCTACACGTGAATTACCAGAATTTAAAAAGGCTCTAATAAGGTTAACAAGTCAATGAACAAAAAAAAAAAATCAATGTACAAAAACTAATCACATTTTCATGCATCTGAAACAAGTAGAAAAGGTAATTGTGTAAATGGTATTTTAAATTAAATTTTAAAATATAAAATGTCTAGAAATAAACCTAACAGAAGATGTGCCAGACCTTTATGGCTAAAATTATAAAACTTTACTAAAATATATTAGGGAAGACCTACACAAATGAAGAAATAGACTATACTCTGGGATTGGAAGATCCGATATAATTTTGAGATGTTAAGTCTTCCTAAATTGCTCTGCAGATTCGCTGCAATTTCAGTCAAACTCATAACAGAGTCTTGGGTGTTTTGATGCAATTTGAGTCTAGAAGCTACGAAACGAGCAGCAAGCCAGGCCTAGCACTTCCGATGCTGGGAAGGTGAGGAGCTTCTGAGCTGTGGGAGACGGGACACTATGGCCTTGGCCAATTCGTCCAGGCCTTTGCCAGTGGAACAAAACAGAAAGCCCCAAAACAGAACCACACATTCACAGATGCTTGCTTTATGACCACAATGGCATCTCGGAGCAGCAAGGACAGGGCGGTCTTTTTAGCACGTGGTGCTGGGACAAATGAATATCCATGTAGGAAAAAAAGATTACATTGCACCCGCACTTCATTCTACCTAAATAAATCCATTCTTAGTGGATTATAGACCCAAATGTGAAAGCAACACCTTCAGATAAAATACAGGATTGTCTTCATGCCCACAGGTCAGAGAAGACTTTGGTAATACACAAAAAGCACAACTACAGAGGAAACAATACGCTCAATGACATAAAACTAAGTTTATTTTCATCAAAAGCTATGAACTGGGAAAAGATACCCACAGCACTCCTGACAAAGGCTAAGTGATCACCGTCCTGTGCTGAGGGCTTTTTTCTGCCCACTGCACCGCACGCATATCCACCCACTATATTCCCCTCCTTCATCCTAATTCAAAACCTAGCGGTAGAATCACAACTGCACCTAGTCAAAGAGTTGTGCTAAGGAAGGTCATTTGTGTGCCCATCAATGATAGACTGGATAAAGAAAATGTGGCACATATACACCACGGAATACTATGCAGCCATAAAAAAGAATGAGCTCATGTCCTTTGCAGGGACGTGGATGAAGCTGGAAGCCATCATTCTCAGCAAACTAACACAGGAACAGAAAACCAAACACTGCGTGTTCTCACTCATAAGTGGGAGTTGAACAATGAGAACACATGGACACAGGGAGGGGAACATTACATACCGGGGCCTATCAGGGGGTGAGGGGGCAAGGGGAGGGAGAGCATTAGGACAAATACCTAATACATGTGGGGCTTAAAACCTGGATGACAGGCTGAGGAGTGCAGCAAACCACTATGGCACATGTATACCTATGTAAAAAACCTGCACTTTCTGCACATGTATCCCAGAACTTAGAGTAAAATTTAAAAAAAAAAAAAAAAAAAGGGGGAAGGTCATTTGCATCAGGGCAGACTTGGCTAGCAATTCTAGAGAACTCCACGGGACAGCTAGCACATGGAATGGCTGTGGCTTGATGGCAGCCCTGGGAAGGACCAGCAATATACCTTGGACAATGATATTTAAATAAGAAAATGAGAAAAGGATCACTTTAAATGTATAGATAGCGTTAGGATGTCAGAGTAACAATGTCGACTTTTTGCTTGGCCTAGCAAAGCCTTACTACTTAACACAGGCTGATGAATGGCTTGTTGCAAATTGTCAGCATAGCCTAGGGACACAATTTCATTAAAATATCAGGATTTCTATGGAGATCAATGCTGTTACGATAGCTCTGAGGACTTGAAATACACTAGGTTGTGCCTGACTTATCTCCCCTAGAACGTGCGTGTCTTCATTTAAGATCCTTTACTATAGGAAAAAAGCTACTGCTTACACAAAACAACGCCGTGATGGAAAAGGTACCTACAGAGCTAAAGGAAAATACACAAGAATCAACACGGCATTGGGGGCCCATTTAGATTCTTCCATTGTTTGCATGATTAGCAGCAGGAAACAGTTCATGTGGTCTTCAAATTCAGGCAGAATCACACCAATGACATTCATAAAGACCAAGTCTATGATAGTTCCAATCAGCCTTCAGCAGGGCCCAACGTCCCATGGTTGACCACAATAGATTTTGCTTTGAGAGGTGTCTAGTAAATTGCCCTGGGCCTCCAACTACAGGGACATCCAGGGTTTCCTTCCTCCAACTACAGGGACATCCAGTGTTTTCTTCCTCCAATTCCATGGGGCCAGAGTTAGTCTCGCTTAGCTACCTTGATATGGTCCAGTAGATGAAGGGAGGAAGGCAATCAGAAATTGGCTAGTGGTCTGTTAGAGGACCCTTAAAACGAGCAGTGCTCCCAGAACTCTAAGACAGAAAATAACAAGTATGATGGGTGGCAAAAGCCAGGTGGATGATGGTGGTTGGTAGACGGGCCACTTAAGGATCCCTAAGGAGATGAGATAGAGGCTCATTGTCCAAGGGACATTAAGATTCAGCCAGGCTACTCAAGAAGAGATGGAGCAGGAGAGTGACCCAGAAAGAGGGGAACAGCACGTGCAAAGGCTCCAAGCAGAGACAATTGTCTGGGAGACACAGACTGAGATGTAGAGACAAGAGGAGGGGAGGCACGGGCCATGAGGAGCCACCAGGCGCCAAGCTCCTGAGTCTGGACTTGGCCTGAAAGCCGTGAGGAGCCAATGCAGATGTGGACCTGTGTTTGGAATGATTTTCCTGGTGCCAGCTACGGAGCATGGATATTGGTTGGAGAAGACCAGTGAGGAAGCTATTCTTACAAAAATTGCAGTTAGGAAGAGAGAGGGTCTGAACAGCCCCACAGATGTAGGTGTAGGGAGCAGGCCTGGTACCTGTGCAGGGCAGAGAAGAGGCTGCTGGGACTCAGCAGCAGGGGCCCCTGGGGCAGCACCGTGCCCCTCTCGTTGACCCAGTGCAGGTAGCCCCGCGTCATGTCCGCCATCCCGATGGCACGGGCAGAGCAGTAGAGAAATTTATATCCGTTCCTGAAAGACATAAAACATTCATATTTCATGGCATCAGAAAATGGAAACTTTTTGCATTCACAAATCCTGATCCAGATCTGTTCTGAAGAATGGCACTGTTTCAAGTTCCCCCACATACAAAAGTCCACATTCTACAAAATCTTGCTTGCAATTGAGAAATAAGCTTAAATACATTTCACTGTAATTCACTAAGCACTTTTGCATTCCCCACTTTGTTTAATCCTCAGGAGAACATGGCTGGATGAGTATTTTCCCCTGGTTTTACTGCTATGGAAACTGAGGTTCAGATGGATGAAACTGGTTCACCTGCCTGTGCCTGAGCCCTTCGTACTCCCCCTGGTCCCAAGCTCTTGGCTACAGCCCCTGCGACAAGTCCACAGCCACCTGCCAATTCACACACTTTGCTCCAGCATTTGCTTCATTCGCTCCTACACACACCCCATTAAATTCCTCCTCTCTTTTGGGTAATTCACATCAGCACATAAATATTCTGCAATCTCTCATTTCATCCTAAAAACAAGCCAAGCCAGAACAACCACACACACACACACACACACACACACACACACACACACACGTGCGCGCGCACACACGCCAAAACGTCCTTAGTCTCTCTCTGGCTAAGATACCATTTCTCTGTTCCCTTTTGTAGTAAAATTCTTCCAAAAAGCTGAGTATACGCATACGCATTGAGTCCACTTCTTCACCTTCCTTCCTCTCCTCACTCCCAGCAGACTCTCATTCTCTCGTTCCCTTCCTTGCTGTCCCTGCACAGGTCACCTTGATGCCCATCTTGCCAAACCCAGGTATCAACTCTCAATTCTTGTAGGAATGGACTCCCCAGTAGCCTCTGCCTCGGGGGTTCGTTCCTTCTCCAGAAGCACCTGAGTCACTCAGCCCCCAGGACTCCACAGTGTCCGGGTGTTCACCTCTTCAGCAGCCACCCCTTCCTAGATACGGCGGCTCGACTGCTCCCATCTGCAGTACAAGTCTCAAAACGTACAAGCGCCCAGGGTCTCAGGCCTCATCTCTCCTTACCCACTACACTCCCTAGAGGATCTGGGGATCTCACCCACTTCCACGGCTCCAAATGCCATGTCTAGACTGAAGCAACATAACTATTCTATGAATGCAACTTTGTTGCATTAGCAGGACTCCATCTCACTTTTTTTTTTTTTTTTTTTTTTTTTTTGAGAGAGCCTTGCTCTGTCCCCCAAGCTGGAGAGCAGTAGCGCAATCTTGGCTCACTGCAACCTCTGTCTCCCAGGTTCAAGCAATTCTCCTGCCTCAGCCTCCCAAGTAGCTGGGATTGCAGGCGTGCACCACCACGCCCGGCTAATTTTTGTATTTTTTGTAGGGAGCGAGTTTCACCATGTTGGCCAGGGTGGTCCCAAACTCCTGACCTCAGGTGATCCACCTGCCTTGGCCTCCCAAAATGCTGGGATTATAGGCATGAGCCACTGAGCCCGGCCCCATTTCACTTTTTTTTAACCATCAAAAATTTAGTGTCTAGAATGAAATGTGCTCTAAGTATAAAAACTTGGTATCAAGTTTCAAAGTCTATTATAAAAAAAAGAAGGTATGATATATTTCATTAATCGTTTTCATATTGATTATATATCTAAGTGATATCATTTTGAATATGTTGGATTAAGTAAAATATATTATTCAAAAATTTTTAAACACTATCTATACACTGATATCTCCCAAACGCATGGACCCCGTCCAGACCCCTCTCCCAAGCTGCAGCTACTATGAACTCCACATTATGCCCACTGTGCAGTACAGGCTCACTGTGGACCCCATAGTACTCATCATACTCCAAAATGGGTGCCTCCAAAACCACACACCACGGCGGCTCCTCCCCAACTCACCCCGAGACTCCTCAGGAGCCCGCGTGGCAAGTAGCAAGTGGCAAGTGGCACTCTCCTAAGCCAGGGGTGACGTCAAACCCTCAGGGGCCCCACTGGTGTCTCCTTGCCCTCAGCCCCCATGCCATACAATCAGCAGGTCCTCTCTGCTCCACCGCCGACGGCCACTCAAACCACCCCTCAGCACCACCCAGTGCTCCCACCACGCCCACACTGCACAGCCTCCTGGCCTCCGTTGCTGCGACGATCTTGAATGACTTCCCTGCTGCTATCCCGACTCCACGTGGTGCTCTAAGAAAACGTAAAGCGTAGCCCACTCACACTCAGAACCCTCCCGAGGCTGCACCTCTCGCAGACATCGTCCAAACCCTTCACTGTGGCCTGTAAGACCAAGAAGACCTGGCCCCCACCTTTCTCTCCAACCCCAACCCCATCTGCAATGACTTCCAACTCCTCATTCCTGGCAAACCACACAGGTGTTCCCATCCTTCCTCCAACTCGCCACGCTCATCTGTGCCGGCACCTGCCTATGCCGTTCCTCCTGCCTGGAACACCTTTCCCCCGGTCTGCAGGGACTGCTCACACCCTCACCTCATCTAGGTCTCCGCTGGATCTCGCCTCTCCAGAGGGCCCTTCCCTTGACCTCCCCTACACGATGAAACACACACCCCCTCACTCCTCACCCAGGCACTGGCCCTCGCTCTGCCTTCCCTCTCCTCCTAGCACTGATCACTAATACGACGTTACAGTCCCTTATTCAACTGTATCTCTCATTCATCCATAAACTCCATGAGGACAGGGACTTTGTCCCATTTTTTGCTACAACCCCAGTACCAAAAACAGTGCTTGACTTGTAGCAGACACTTAGTGAATATTTGCTGAATGAGTGAATAAACTACCCGCTTCCTATCCAACGTATTGCTCTACCATAAATATTTTATAATGGCCAATGGACTTGTTTCAAAAACTGCTCAATAATATGTTCTTTAAAACTAAGAAACAGGAAAGTTTTAAGACAAAAAGAATCTAGACATAACAGCTTATCTGGAATACAGGGATGCATCTGAAAATTACAGTCTTTTTAATTTCTTTTCTTTCTCTCTCTCTCTCTTTTTTGAGACAGAGTCTCGCTCTGTCACCAGGCTGGAGTATAGTGGCATGATCTCAGCTCACTGCTACCCCCGCCTCCCAGGTTCAAGCGATTCTCCTGTCTCAGCCTCCTGAGTAGCTGGGACTACAGGCATGCAACACCACACCTGGCTAATTTTTTGTATTTTTAGTAGAGACGGGGTTTCACCATATCGGCCAGGATGGTATCAATCTCTTGACCTCGTGATCTGCCCACCTTGGCCTCCCAAAGTGCTGGGACTACAAACGTGAGCCTCCGCACCCGGTCAATCTTATTAATTTCTAAATATCTTTGCATTTTAGCCATCTAATTAATACAACCTTTAAAAAGAAATCACTATTTCCATGTATAACTCTTCACATCAAAGTCCTAAAAGCTGCCACCTGCAGAGATCTAAGATGCTAATCTACACAAAACTGGATTGTCAAATATATTTCACAGTTGGGCCATGCCACTGAGTTACTGTCAGCGTGCCAGCATTCTTACCTGACTAAACTTAGCTGGAAAGCCAGCTCGAGAGTGACCTAATGGGGAAAATGCTTGCTGGTGGAAGAGCCTTCCCTCCCGCCTTCAACAAAAGCTGTCTGCAGTGCCAACAAGTGCTCCCATCAAATGCTCAGGCAGCACTAAGTCTCCATGGTGTCCCTCACAGGGAAGACCCCTCACTCAGGAGGGCAACCAGTGGCAGGACATGCCCCACAGGCCAGCCCAGTTGAAGTCCCTGCTCAACCCGTAGGCTCCTTCCACGGTCCCTTCAATGCACACTCACTGGGCGCTCCTGTGCCAGGCCACACGTGGGGTCTGGGGTGCCCACAGGGCATGGCACAGCCCTGCCCTACAGGAGCAGAGAGTGCTTGGGGAAAATCAACAATTACCCAGCAGGACAGGTGGGATCCAGGGATAGGAAGTGCCAGTGGATAAAGGTGCGATACACACACACATCACTCCTGTTCCTCTAGCATTCTCAGCAACTGGAACACCAGATGGGAAAAAAAAAAAAAAAAGAGGGATCCATGCCCAGGCTTGGTGCAAACAGTTTTCTCCTCTGCCCTAATCTCTGCATCCCTCTTAAGACACTGACTCAGGGAGATTTAAATAGTTTGGAAAGATTACCTTTGGGAGCATTTTGCAAGATAAGCTTCTACACTGGAGTTTCTCAACACTGACATCTGAGACGGGAGGAGTGTCTGTTGGGGAGCGAGGCCCCCACAACGCCGCGTCATTGGATATGCAGCACCACCCTGGGTCCACCCACTAAGGGTCAACAGCATGCCCCAGTTATGTCCATCGGAAGCATCCCCGGACACTGCCATATGTCCATCCGTTGAGAGCCACTGCTGTAGAGAAAAATGACTCTGTGGCCCCATGTGCCATCCTAAGGGGAGAGAGGGTCACCAGCCACCTTGAGAAAGGAAGGCCCAGCACCACTCAGGCTTGGTGAGTCACCTCCCAGGCACTCTGCAACCTGGTTTCTGCCTACTCTCCTGCTTCATCTTTTACCCACCCCACCGTCTGCACCGGAGCCTCCCTTTCAGTGAGCCCACCCAGCACCTGCTCATCTCCCAGCCTCCCCTCTCGCTCCTACTTCCACCTGTGGGGAGCTTTCCTCTCCTTTGAAACCCTGCTCCTCCAGGGAGACTCAGCTGAGTGCCACCTTCTCACAGGGCCCTCCTCTGACACCTCTGGTCAATCAAAATTAACTTCTCCTTGACATATGTCCAACAAAAACCAGCATCTTCCTCGCTCGATCTGCCCCTCACTGCCTTATTACAGGGAGCCCTAAGTGTCTCCTCCCACATTACCACAAGCTTCTTGAAGGGAGAGACTGCTCAGCACCCCCGACGGCACTTAGGACAGCTCCTGGTGCAACCAGAGTCTAGCGGATCCCTCTGAGTTTGGGCTGAGGTTTGGCTTGGAAAAGCAAAACACACTCTTGTGCAATCCACACAGCCAGGAGCAGAGCATTCCCAGGTTAGCAGTGACCTCAGGGGTCATCTAGCCTAACCTTCTCATTTTACAGAAGAGGAAACCAAAGCTCAGAGTAGGTACTCGGTCCCAGGGCCCAGTGTGAGCTAATGGCTGCCGCCTCTGGGATCCCGGCCCGACTCCCAATCAGACCTTCTATTTACCACATCATCATATCTCTTACTGGCAGAGAGCAATGACTGCAATAAACAAAGAAGTGCTGACATGAAAGAAAGAACTGCTGCAGGCAGGAAAAGAAAAAAGATCTAGGCCGGGCGCAGTGGTTCATGCCTGTAATCCCCGCACTTTGGGAGGCTGCGGTGGGCAGATCACCTAAGGTCAGGCATTGGAAACCAGCCTGGCCAACATGGTGAAACTCTGTCTCTACTAAAAATACAAAATTAGCCGGGCATGGTGGCATGTGCCTATAATCCCCGCTACTTGGGAGGCTGAGGGAGGAGAATTGCCTGAACCTGGGAGGCGGAGGTTGCAGTGAGCCAAGATCATACCATTGCACTCCAGCCTGGGTGACAAGAGCCAAACTCCATCTCAAAAAAAAAAAGACCCTAACAAGTCTGCTACAGATGCCTCTCATTTTCAGTCCACTGGCTTGGGACACCACACACCTAGGCCCCAGCAGAGCTAACGAACCTGGAGAAACACGGTAAGTGTTCTTTTCCCTAAGTCATAAAAACACTGGCTTCTGGTTACATGAATATAAAAGCATGTATGAAATAAGGTCAAAAATTCAAACAATTATTGCCCAAATTTAGGCCCCAAAGGCCCCATTAGCTCAATGATTTAGATCTTTTAGGCAACAGTCCTTCTTGACTTTCCTTCTACTTTTGAGTACACCTGAATCTGAAAGCGGTTCCTGTATCTCCCATTTGTATTTATTCTGTTTCATCAATACTCAAGCCAGCTTTATACCCTCTCTATGAACAAGGTGACAATTAGCCTTATGGATCATTTCTCATGGGCTGACTGGATCCAAACAAGCAATTAACTTCAGCAGAAAACAAAATTGTCCTTATTTGCTGTTGTTTCAGGCAAGTGGTTAACTGCAAGACTGGCTTTCTCTCTCTCTCTCTCTCTCTTTTTTTTTTTTAGACGGTGTCTTGCTCTGTCGCCCAGGCTGGAGTACAATAGTGCGATCTCAGCTCACTGCAACCTCCACCTCCAGGGTTCAAGCAATTCTCCTGCCTCAGCCTCCCAAGTAGCTGGGATTACAGGCGCCCACCAACACATTCGGCTAATTTTTGTACTTTTAGTAGAGATGGGGTTTCAGCATGTTGGCCAGGCTGGTCTCAAACTCCTGACCTCAAGTGATCCACCTGCCTCGGACTCCCAAAGTGCTGGGATTATTCGTGTGAGTCACTGTGCCCAGCTGAAGACTGGTTTTTTCATTAGACAAATACGACAGTGCATAAAATGTAAGTCATACCCAAATTCAAGGGAAGCAATGTCAGGAAAAAGTTCACAAACCCTCATGTAAATGGCATCTTTTTCCTGGTACCCAGTATGAGAACCATTTCTCTGTTTCTCTAGAAATCACAATACAGATTCAAAAGAATGATGGCAGTCATTAGAACAGCGGGCCACAGCCTTGGTCAATTCTTAGCCTGACGGGTCTCCCAGCGGTGGCTGCTAAGGCCATCATGTGAGGAAGGCTGAGAGAGGCTGCCAGGATAGGAATTACTTTCCTCAGTGGTCGGCTCCAGGGGCTGCCATCGTGTCCAGCCTGTCCTCCATGATGGAGACCAAGGCCAACAAGCCAGGCCCAAGCCCTCCGGTAGCCACATAGAATCCAGCAAGTCCAGGGACAGGGAAGAGGCCAGAGCTGACTAGGGTCACCGATTGTGGCCTCAGGACTGTGGCATCTGAGCCAGGCATTAAAGGCTGCAAAAATATTGAGAGGCAAAAATCAGAGGGGAAGCCATGTCAAGCTGAGGCCACCACATAGCAAAGGCAGGAAGATGGGGACGGAGTGCAGAGGAGGAACAGAGTCCCTGGATTACAGCAGGAAGGGCTGAGAAACAGCAGCTGAAAATAAGGGCTTGGCAGAAGGCTGGGACCTGAAAGTGCCAGGTTTCAAATGCCACACCAAGGAGCTGGTACCTCCTCCTACGATGCTGAGCAGGGAACCCTGAAGGTCGTGGCCAAGCTGCCCTGAAGATGGGTTTTCAGAAGCCCTGGCCATCCTGTGAATCACACAGGCCTGACTGGGTGCCCCGGACAACACACACATCCAACTCAATGAGCAGGCAACTGTTGGGTCTCCACGTGACATCATGCTCCGGCCTTTCAACCAAAGTGATAGCACAGGAAGTGTACAGCAGTATCTGCGGGTCCAGACAAACAGGTTTCACTCATTCTAAACCAACCAGTCAAAGAATGGTCAGGGGTTCTTCAGTAAGTCACACAGCTTTATTTTTCAAGAAGATCTCTCTTCTGAGAAAATCCAAGAGACAAATCAAGACCCCAAAAAAAAAAAAAAAAATTAAAAAGCAACAGTGCTTGTTTAATGTTACGGTAAGGACGGAAATAGATTTATGTTCCAAAAACCAAATGAATCAGGCTGTGCACTACTCAATATCCTGACCCATGAGGGTTTCTTTCTTTCAACTAAAAATAGATGCAATTTTCAGTGTCACACAAGTCAAGGCAGCTCATGAGTAGATTAATCCTTCTAAATGAAAGGTCAGCCCATGGTGAGGCTGCAGGGAGGGGACGCTGCACGTACGCCGTCTACAGGCGCACAGACTGGGATAACCTTTTTAGAGGGCAATTTGGCGATATTGATCAAATCTTTAAATGTGCTCATCCTTTGACCCAGCAATTCTACTCCTGGGAATCTACTTTACAGCAGGACTTCCCTAAGTGTACATGCCTTCTTTATTTATTTATACATGCATTATATATCATAAGCATTGCATGTGAATGCTTACTGCATCGCTGTTGGCAAGAGGGGAAAAAGTGGCAACTACCTACACATTCATCAATAGACGGCGAGTTTAAGAAAGTATGGTATATCTAGACGACAGGGTTCTGCCCAGCAGCCAAAAGAGTAAGGTAAATATTACATCAAATGAAACAAAAAGATATGATGAATAATTAAATAATGTGAGTGTATATGTGTGGGAATGTTAATTTTTTTTTTTTTTTTTTGAGATGGAGTCTCTCCGTCACCCAGGCTGGAGTGCAGTGGCGTGATCTCGGCTCACTGCAAGCTCCGCCTCCCGGGTTCACGCCATTCTCCTGCCTCAGCCTCCTGAGTAGCTGGGACTACAGGCACCCACCACCACGCCCGGCTAATTTTTTGTATTTTTAGTAGAGACGGGGTTTCACCATGTTAGCCAGGATGGTCTCAATCTCCTGACCTCGTGATCCACCCGTCTCAGCCTCCCAAAGTGCTGGGATTACAGGTGTGAGCCACCGTGCCCAGCCCAAATTTTTTAAGTTCAGCAAGATAGAACCAAACTGTTCATAGTAGTTCTACTTTTAAGGAAGGGAATAGCTTGGAGCAAGGCAGAGAGGAGGGTGATACAACCTCTGCACTTTAAAGTTTCTATAATCTTGGCCTCTTCTATTAATATATTTATGTCTTAAGAAGTATGTATAACTTTTGTATGAATAATTTTTAAAGATGAAATCTAGAAAAGTAAAGTCAAACCAATGAGCCTGGGCATCTAAGATGACATCTGAAGCTTTTTAAATGTATATATTTATTTTTTTAGCGAGATGGGGGGTCTCACTATGTTGCCCAGGCTGGATTTGAACTCCTGGGTTCAAGCAATCCTCCCACCTCAGCCTCCCAAGTAGCTGGGACTACAGGCATGTGCCCGACAAAATCTGAAGCTTTTAATCCCACCAGGATATAAGGTTCTCTCTCCAAGCTACCATTTTTCTACCGGATCATAAAGTCCCAGGTCAGAGACTTACCTAGTTCATGGCAATCCCAGGCACGTGCCCTAGGATGAGGCACTAACAGGCCCTCAAGGAATGCTGGACGGATGAATGGATGCAGGGCAGGGAAATACAGTTCATTCATCTGTGTTCACAGAGTTCTAGAAACAGCTCTGGATGGTGGCCCATTCCCTACCATCACCAATGTGGGCTAGAGATGAGCAAACAAGGTTGGGAACCACAGGCCTGGGATTTCCATCTTGACACTCACTACATGTGAATGTAACTCGCTCACCCTCCTCACCCACGGAGAGTCAGCACTGTCCTGATTCAGGCAGAGGTACCTTCCAGCTCTAACTGGCTGGTGAACAGAATGCTGTGGAGGGGGAGATTTTGCTCGCATGGGAGACTTGAGGCCACAAAAGGCTGGAGAAGGCATGACTGAGTGGGAGAGAGGCTTGGGCCCGGCAAGCTAGAATGGGGGCGTTTCGGGGGGACGTGGAGAATCCCTGCAGGGCTCTGAACCCTGGAGCCACACGAGAGCAATGGGAATTTGGATAAATCACGTTAGTTCTCCTCATTAATCTCACTCATCTAAACACAGAAATGGTATTATGTGCTTTTCAGAATCGCTGTAAGATTTAAGTGAAGTAACCCATGTACCCAGCACAGAACAGCAGCCGGAGAACCTATCTCCCACCTGATGTCTGGGGCTGAGGGCCCCACGGTGGGCACTGTTCTGTTTTGGGCCGCTTGTTGGAGCACTCCACAGACCAGGTGGACACTATGTACGCTGCTGGTTGGCTCGCAGGGCCTGCAATGCCGACAAAACTTGCCTGGAAACTGCAACTTTTTAGCCTACAGAAAATCACTTGGCATATATAACATATAAGCTCCTATTTCTTCATCTGGCTACCTCTGCCATCCCTCAGGATGAGCAGACTGGGATCTACAGGCGCACAGACTGGGATAACCTTTTTAGAGGGCAATTCACCCCTACCTCAATTTTTTTAGAGGCGCACAGACCGGGATAACCTTTTTAGAGGGCAATTCACCCCAAACCTCAATCTCACCCCTAACGCCGCCACCATCTGTGTTCTCCTAGTAATCGATTCCCCTATACTTCGCTCCTTGTTTCTTGGTATTGAATTCAAATTTAGAGTTGCTGGGATTCACTTTCACTCTGGACTCTCCACTGCCACCCCTGACCCCCACTGCCCCTCCCTGGTTGAGGTGCAGCCCTCTCTACAAGTCACCCCGTGCTAGGGCAGGAAAGATTCCATATGCAGAGTGTGGTGCACACAACCAACATTTGCAGGAGGCGGAAACAGGCACTCTGTACTCACTGGCTCACTTTATGGTACAGCTTAGCAATGCCCTGGTGGGTCCAATCCTTCCCAAGGGTGGGCAAAATGTGGCCAAGAGTATCTGATCTAAATGAAGAGAAAAAGAGAAAAATAAAGTAAAATTCCCATTCAGATTCATTGCACCATTCATGCCTCATTAAAAAAAAAAAAAAACACACACACACACACAAACAAGACCCACAACTTTCTTTCTGGATAGAAAGCCCAAGGCTCAAGTCATCAAAGTCGATGCTGACGGAGGGACATGGCAATCCACGGAAGGACGCCTCCAGTCTGATCATGCATCGAGGTGCCTGGCTTGCTGAATCAAAGGAAAAGGCCATTCTGAAAAGACGCTCTTGAGAAGCCCCCACAGAAGCAACCAAGTCGGAGAGATAATACCCTAGAGGGAAACAACCCAGCCCTAAACACAATGATTGACACCAAGGAGCTGAAACTAAGCAGCTCCAACTGCACCAGAATTCGAACCGTGCAAGTCCCATGAGGGGAGCGGAGGTGCCAACACCAGGCCCAGAGACCACACGGCGAAGCAAAGAAATCTACCATGGCCCCCAAGTCAGCAGGACCTACCTGGTGATCGTCCCGTCAATATCGGAAATGATGACTTTATCATCCCAGTTCCACAGATAGATGGTGCCCTCACAGCGGCAGGTGCCTTGGTACTGCGTGGTGACACTGAAAACCACGTCATTGGGGCCATTCTTCAACTTCAAGCTTTTCTGAAGAACATGAACCATTAATATTTGTCTGCTTGAGTGAAAGGCCCTGATGGATGAGCATTTGGATTCTGTTCCATGAGAAGCAGCATTTGGCTTTAAAAACAAGGGGCTGTCCTGGGCCCTTGTATAATTCTTTCTTTCCCCCACCCTTCCTTGTTCTGGTTCTTTCTGGGGTTGGACAGGCAAAACGAAACCTCAGCTCTCTCAGGCCCCCTTGTAACGCAATGTGCCTACTTGCTACAGAGTTGTTTTACTTCCCAGGATAATGCTAATTTGACCCAGTATTTTCAGATTAGAGTCATTAGCCAGGATTCAATGACGGGGCTATCCAGCATAATAAATCACAATTTTGGAATAGGATACACTTACCACTCCATGACTAAATAGGAAGGCCATGATTCAGGGAGACAAATTTAAGCCAAGTGTGAAAATACATTACCCTACATAACCATGTTTTTAAGTTGTTATTATTATATTGACACAAATTGGAAAAAGAGAAGTATCGGTTATCAGTCATGCCTCATATCCAGAAGAATATAGTCTAGACCCAAAGAAATCACACCAAATTCAAAATGCAAAGTGACTTTTGAGCAGTTTTGAGTCTCTGTGCCAGGACTCCTGGTGCATTCAGACTCCTGCCATTCAAACCCCCAGGTTGCGTGACTGCAGGTGTCCCCAGTGTCACCAGTGGGAGCCGTGAGTCACACAGAGACTCTCAGGCTGCAGGGTCCCACACATGGCCTGAGTGGGTGTCTGGGCCTGTTCCTTATCTTTTCCTAGTAAACACCCTCACCCCTGAGCCAGGCTCCCCACTAACTCAGGGGAAATGCAAAAGACTTGATTCACAAAAAACGCAAGGATAGGCGCCCACTGGCCATGACCAATGGGATCCAAAAAAGGGCTTTTAATTAAAACTGGTCTCACACATGGAAAAATAAAAGGACACCATGACCAGGTGATGCCCCTGGTTACCTGAAATTCTCTAAATTCTATCAGAACTGCTTGATTTCCACCAACGGAAGAGATGCATTTGAGTTAACAAACATCTCTCTCTTGAAGCAAAAACACCCTTGAGTGATTTTCAAGTCTATCCATGATTGACACCTCAGGATGAATTAGCTCTGCCAGGCTGCCTTCCTCCTAAGGAAGGCCAGCAAAAGAAGAAGACAAAAGGGAAGGTCATATTGGGGTCCCAGGCTGGATAGTGCTGGAGTTGGGGTGGAAACAACAGGCACCCAGTTGAGGGACTGCAGGCCCGCTGGGATGAAAGGTGACAAGGGGCACATCCCAACCATCACACAGCCTTAGGAGTCTGCAGAAACCTCATGTGCTTACAACACAGCCACGGCAAACATGGGAGACTCACAAGCTGCTCGGAAGTCAGCCGGAGAGTCTTCTTGTAGCTGACGTTAGGCAGAAGAGGGAGGTGGCCTGAGTTTGATGGCTTGGCAGCTGCGCGCTCCTCATCACTGGAGGATGATTCATGCTTTACTCTGGAACACACAGTGACGTCATCACCAATTAGAAAATGCATCTGGGTAGCCACAAAAAATGCATTAGCCTTTAATCAATGACTAAGTCAATCCAGTCTCTCCTGAGTCCCGTCTCTTGGGTGATCATTTACCATAAGATGCTAAATTTATCAATGAACTCTCACTACATCCCCATTCATGCATCTCTTGCATTACACACGTGGGGGCTGCCTCTCCTCATTCACTTGCCTATTGATGAGCTACAATCACTATTTTAAGCCAACAGGTTCCAATTCATGACAAGCAGGGTTAAACTCCCTCTTGGCCTAGAAAGATGCTAACTGTCTTCTCTGTCTCTCTTCTCTTCCTATCTGTGACTGCAGGCCAAGCGCTTGGAGTCCAAGTTTCTACAAGTCCAAACTCATCCGTCAGTTCCCTGTATAAAGTTTGCCAAATATACAACTCCAAGGAATTAGGGACTTTCTAGGACTTACGAACAGGTGCCAGTGAAAGCAAGGAAGAATCACCAATTCTACCCCGCAGGATCCCCCAGAGGGTCATCCCATGAGCAAGGAATATGCCTTACTTCCCTGCTCAGAATATACAGGTCAGTGTCCCTAACTCCTCTAGACTTTTTTGTTCAGTGGGGAGCTGGGAGGTGCAGGGTGGGAATCAGGCTCGTTTTCTTTAAATAGTTCACATAAAGTATATCTGTAATTAGCTGTTCACTCAGTGAAAATCCTGCTATGACATAATCCCCAACCCAGTAGTATTAGCTCTGCCTTCCAGGACCACTATCTTTGAAAATGCCTCAATGCTATATGAAGCGCTTAGTAAATGCCTTAGACTAAATGGAAAAGGCTGAGTGGCCCCGAAAGCAGCACATCCCAAGCCCTCCGGTACTTTGCCTTCCTACAAAGCTTCTGGCTCAGCACCTTCCTCTTGGCAAGGTTAGCGTATACACAGAGCTCCAGCTCATTTTTTTTAACTGTTTTTTTTATTTTTTTATTTTTCTATTGACATATTAATTGTACATATTTATGGGGTACATGTAATATTCTGATAAATGCATACATTTGCATTTATCAAAATATCATGCATACCCTGATCAAACCAGGGTAATCAGCATATCCATCACCCCAAACTGTTATCATTTCTTTGTGTTGAAAACATTCCAAATCTTCTCTTCTAGCTATTTTGAAATTTATAATTACTGTTAACTATAATCATTCTATGCCATCAAACGCCAAAACTTATTCTTTTCATCTAACTGTATGTTTGTACCCATTAACCAACCTCTCTTCATGCGCCTCTCCCCTCTACCGTTCCCAGGTCTGGTAACCACCATTCTACCCTCTACCTCCATGAGATCAACATTTTCAGCTCCCACATATGCGTAAGAACACGTGATATTTGTTTTTCTGTGCCTGGCTTATTTCACTTAACATGATGACCTCCAATTCCACCTATGTTGCCACAAATGACAGGATTTATTCTTTTTTATGTCTGAATAGTACTCCACTGTGTATATGTATCACATTTTTCTTCATCCATTTATCCATTGATGGACACTTAGCTTGGTTCCATATTTCAACTCCTGTGAATAGTGCTGTGATAAACATGGGGGTGCAGGCATCCCTTTGACATCCTGATTTCCCTTCCTTTGGATAAATAACTCAGTAGCAGGATTGCTGGATTGTATGGTAGTTCTATTTTTAGTTTTCTAAGAAATCTCCTACTGTTTTCCCATAATAGCTGTACTAATTCACATTCCCACCAACAGTGTTTAAGAGTTCCCTTCTCTCCATATCCTTCGGAGCATTTGTTATTTTTTGTGTTTTTGATAGTAGCCATGCTAACTGGGGTGAGATGCTATCTCACTGTGGTTTTGATTTGCACTTTCCTGATTAGTGATGTTGAGCAAATGGGACTATATCACATTCAACAGCTACTGCCCAGCAAAGGAAACAATCAACAGAGCAAAGAGACAACCCGTTAAATGGGGAAGACATGTGCAAACTCCTCATTCAACAGGGGCTGATACCCTGAACATACAAGGAACTCAAACAACTCAACAGCAGAGAAACCAATAACCCCATTTAAAAGTGGGCAAAGGATCTGAATTTCACAAGAGAAGATGTACCAGTGTGTGTCTTATCTTTTTATGTCAATAAACTCTCTCCTCTCAGTGCTAACTTCCTCTCATCCTACTGCCTCCTGTTTCCCCCGCCCTTGCCTCCCTTAAGATCTCCTATGCAACCTACAGCTTTCGGACCCCATACGTGTTCATTTGAGAAGTGATTCCCAGCCTCACCGACACGGCAAAACCCATCTCTACAAAAAATTAAAAAATTAGCTGGGCATGGTGGCGCATGCCTGTAGTCCCAGCTACTTGGGAGGCTGAGGCAAGAGAATCACTTGAACTCAGGAGGCAGAGGTTGCAGTAAGCCAAGAATGCGCCACTGCACTCCAGCCTGGGTGACAGGGTAAGATCCTGTCTCAAAAAAGAAAAAAAAGAGATCCCTACAACCCAGTACTGCCCAATACTGGGGAGACGTGAAGGAGGACAGCGTTCCACAGCACCCTCACTTCTGTGGTGTTTCTAACGCACTTGTGTGGAGACCTGGCTCCTTCCAGTCCTAGAATGAGCACGCCCTGCCTAAGCACCTGCTCCCTGGGCCCCAGGAAAGGGAGGTCTGTGGGCTTCGGGCTGCTGGCCCAGAGCTCGTTCAACCAACACTCAAGCATACCATGCCACGCATCAATGGCACAGCAAATAACCTATTCCTACTCACACAGGGCTTGTGTCTAAATCACAACACAGAGACCTGGGCTGAAGACAAAGATTTAGAGATCACTGGGACAGAGTCCTGGGGGAATACGCCATGGCAACAGGAGGCTGAGTTGAAGGAGAACAGAGCATCGGCTAGAACTGTGGTTGGTCTGTGGCGGAGCTAAGCTACACGTGGATGGAACAATGCCATGACACTGGGGGCTGATTCTGATTCTAGGTAGCGTGGAGATGGCACAGCAGTTAGACTCTGAAACACACAGATTTCCAGCCCTTGGTAACTTCAGGCTGTATTACCTTGGAGAAATCACTTCTTCATCTTTTAGCCTTGATTTCTTATCTGAAAATGCAGAGGAACAACTGAACCACATCCACTCAAAACTTCAGGATGCAGGCAGGTAACAGGCTGGAGAGACCTGGACCGGGAGACCCAGACATAAGCCCCAGCAAAGGCCGTATCCTAAAACATTCCTCCCTGGGCCTCAGTGGGTTCCTCTGTAAAATGACCTGGTCCGACCAAAGTCCCTTCCAGTTCTGACACCTACAGACTCTGAACTAGGCTGGCTCTTCTGAACCAACAACCTGGAGGTTTTCAGACAGTGTAGATGTGGTCCTGGAGCCAGTACAGCCTGGCAAATGCTGCTAGGGGCAGGGGGCGGTGCAGATTTCCTTGTCAAGCAGAAGAAGGAAGAGGCTACAGGCCCCTCATTGAATGGGAAAATGTTTATGTTCCAACCAAACAGTTTGGAGTGAAATGAGATCCAAATGTGAAGCAAAGCTCTTGGTGACAACAGATTGATGTGTACCTCTGCCGGCGGGATGAGGAGGCAAGGCGGAATGGCTGTGATTTCCATCTGCTGCTTTAAAAAAAAAAAAAAAACCCACTAAATTTGTGCAGCATGCCATGTTTGAAGGAACACAGAAAGGAAAACACAGATACAAAGACTAAAATGCGAGATGTGCAGTTGGCTGTTGGTGGTTTCAGCTTAGGGCAAGTACACGGTCATTTGCGGCTGCCACGTCCCAGATTGCGCCACCCTGCACAGAATAAAATGTCTCCTTTTCGGAGGCCCCCACCCCACCCCTTACAATGGCTCATTAAATGTTGCTTGCTTTACAGTATCTGCAAGAAGCAACAAAACAAAACAAAAGGGCTCATGTCATTTGAAAATGTGTGCACAGAAGAGTAGCTGTGAACAACATCTAAGTTAGCACTTGTCAGTGTACGTTTTTCAAACGGTATTTTAATTATTTGTATGGTGACAAGCTGTTTGCTCAATTATGGGACTTCGGGGACTGTTACGTCAATCAAGTCTGTCAATTAGGAAAACATTCTGACACCTTTTTTTTTTTTTTAGTCAACTGCATGACTCTAATAAGGAGACTCAAAGTCTGAGATGCCAGTACAAATTAAAACGTTTACATTTTTCAAGAGAACTTTATATTCTTTTCAAAATCTTTCTTTTTCACAAGAACCAATTCTTAATTTTTCAGGTTTGATGACGAACCATAGTGTGACTAACTCAGAATAGCGAATGGTCCAGCTGTTTCTATTTGACGGGGAAAAGCATTTTTTGCACACATTTGAATATGATTGTATCAGACAGTGAGAAAAATCCGTGACACCCCAAGTAAACTGCAAGAGCTGAGGTTCCAACTTGGGAAGAGCTGCAGAAGTATCTCGCTGCTCTCCCCACTCTCCTGGGGTCCTGCCTGCTATGGCTAGACGGAGTGAGAGTAAGAGCAGTGCTGGCACCAGCGATGCCACTGTGCCCGCTGTGTATGGGCCCCTCCCAGTGGCTGTCCTCTTCCTTCCCTTGTAAACCTAACTCTGACCCTCAGGCCCATCTTCCCCTAGGTCTAAGACTGGCTATATTAGTCTGTTCTCACACTGCTCCATGACTGGGTAATGTATAAAGGAAAGAGGTATTAATTGAATCACAGTTCCACATGGCTGGGGAGGCCTCAGGAAACTTACAATCATGACGGAAGGCAAAGGAATAGCAGGCACCTTCTTCACAGGGCAGCAGGACGGAGTGAGTGCAAGCAGGGGAAATGCCAGATGCTTGTAAAACCATCAGATCGCACGAGACTCAATCATCATCACGAGAACAGCAGCATGGGAGAAACGGCCCCCCGATCCAATTCCCTCCACCCGATCCCACCCCTGACACGTGGGGATTTGGGGATTATAATTCAAATTTGGGACATTTGGGTGGGGAAACAGAACCAAAGCATATCATTCTGCCCCTAGACCCTCCCAAATCTCGTCTTTTCACATTTCAAAACCAATCATGCCTTCCCAACAGGTCCCCCAAAGTCTTTTTTTTTTTCTTCAGATGGAGTCTTCCTCTGTCACCCAGGCTGGAGTGCAGTAGCACGATCTTGGCTCACTGCAGTGACCTCTGCCTCCTGGGTTCAAGCGATTCTTCTGTCTCAGTATCCCCCAAGTAGCTGGAATTACAGGCGCATGCCACCATGCCCGGCTGATTTTTATATTTTTAGTAGAGACGGGGTTTCACCATGTTGGCCAGGCTGGTCTCGAATTTCTGACCTCAGGTGATCTGCCCGCCTCGGCCTCCCAAAGTGCTGGAATTATAGGCGTGAGCCACCGTGCCCGGCCCAGTCCCCCCCAAGTCTTAACTCATTTCAGCATTAACTCAAAGTCTACAGTTCAAAGTCTCATCTGAGACAGGTCCCCTCTGCCTATGAGCCAGTAAAATCAAAAGCAAGTGAGTTACTTCCTAGAACAATGGGGGTACAGGCACTGGGTAAATATACCTGTTTCCAATGGGACAAATTGGCCAAAACGAAGGGGCACAATCCCCATGCAAGTGTGAAATCCAATAGGACAGTCAATAAATTTTAAAGTTCCTAAATGATCTCCTTTGACTCCATGTCTCACATCCAGGTCATGCTAATGCAAGAGGTGAGCTCCCACAGCCTTGGGCACTGCCAGAGGGCGGGAAGGACTTGGCAGACATCTCGCATTTAGCCCTCAGAGTATATTTTAAAATACTTGAAACTCTATGGTTTGGGACTGAACGCGTGTCCTCCAGGTGACCACACAGCCACCCTCCCCGATCGGTTTCTGCACTCTGGATCATTTTCTCATGAAGTTGCCGCAAAGACCCAGTGAGATGTGGTCTACTGCATCGGTGTTACTCTTAATCCCATTTCACAGATGGAGACGCTGAGAGGTGGATTAATTTGCCAAAGATCACACTGAAGGCTGTTGGACAAGGTCCCTGCTCTACATCCTGCTCTGTACTACCTCTTGTGTTTAGAAATTATTGCCAAGACAGAGAAGGTTATTAAAATGAATTCCAGGAAAATGGGGCATTTCTAGTGTAGCTATTTAAGTTGGTTTAAGTTGCTGAGAGCACCCAGTTTTGCATCTTTCTTTGTGTGCCTCTTTCGGGGTAGCGTGCCTCCACGCAGCCTGTCTGGGCACCGACGGTGGCACTGGCATCTTTGCTCAGATGTGTCAGGGAGCTTGCCCGAGGTCCAGTGGTTACCAAGGAGCACAGCTGGGATTCCAAACCAGACCCACCTGACTCTAAAGTCGGCTGCTTCCGCTACAGCTTGCGGAGTAAACAACCACTTATTTTAAAAATGTCTGGTTTCCATGCTGGCTGCTTGACGGATCACTCAGAGGGTGGCACGTTCTTGGCCTGGGCTCCATCCTCAACACACCTGCCTTTTCCCTTCCAAGCGCACTCACAGCGAAACTCAGAATTCCCAGCTGGGAAATGTCGAGACCCTGGTGCCTTCCCATTCTTTCTTGTGCCTGCGAAGCACAGACCAGGGGTGGGTCAGCGAGGAGGCACCTGGGACACCACCAGGGGAAATGGAAACATTCCCCTTCAAGAGCATCCCAGGCGAGAGCGAGCCAGGCCATTCACAGGCACATTCAAACTCAGCCCTGCCGGGTCCCACAGACTCGTCTCCACCCTGTTCTTCTCCACAGAGAACAATAAAGAAATCAGATCGTTTCCTACCTGCCTCCCACGTGGGTTTCTGTTTGTAGTAAAGACTCCTAGATGTAAAATTGTTTAAGACGCAGAGCCATGGCCAGGATTCAGAGGAATGGAAATCCACGCCTGCCTCTCCCATAAATCAACACCACATGGAGAAAGCCTCAGTGGTTCAGTGGTGGTTGAGCAACACTTTGGAAAGGCTGCTCTGCGGGGCAGTGGCCTCCAAGATACAACAACGAGTAAGATGTGGATCTGGCCCCAATTAATCTGTTAGCACTTTCTGTCTGCTAAATAAGAAATGGAATCCTGGATTTCTTAAGCACGGAAATACTGTAAACATGAAGTAATAAGTAAAAGATGGTACAGAGCAAATCATCCAGTGTCAGTATATGATGCCTGCATCATAATTAGTGTATAACTGGACTGTCCTCAGAGTCACCTCCAACCCCATACAAAGAGATTAACCTGAAGACAAACCACAAATACTGATCAGTATCATCAAAATCTAACCTCTCCTACGTCAAGTGAATATGAATCCACGTTAAAAGTATCAACATAAGTCCTGGTCAGCATTTAAATTGCAGAGAAAGGCAAGTTCCCTCAGAAGTGAAACTTATTTCCATGTTATCGTTAGGGCTATTATTTGTTACTGTCATCACTGACATTATTCTCACTGTTATTATTGTCATTATTGTCATCATCATCATCATCTTTGTATAAAGGGCAATCACACGCCAGGACCATGCGAAATGCTCTAGTTATATTATCTCACTTAAGGCTCACATTTATTTTGCAGATTAGCTATCTAAGGGAGCAACTGCATCCACTTTGCTCATGGGAAAACCAAGTTAAATAAATTGCTCCAGGTCACCAAGTGAATCACAGAGCCAGAGGTGGAACCGTGTGAACCCTAGGGGCATCCAGGCGGCATGTGCCATGAACTTGGATGCTGCAACATCCCAAGAAGCCCTCCTACCGCACCTGGTGGCCATGCTGAGCTGCGGTGGTTGCTCTCCGGTGCTATGTCCGTTGCCAGCCAAGCACTGCTCTGGCTTACTCTCCTAGAGAAGGAGAAAAGAAAGAGTCACAGAAGTACCACAGAGAAGGGGCTTGCAGGCAGCTGGTGTTTTCCCATGGGCTTCCTTAATGCAGGATCCCTGAAGGTAGACCCTTCCCCAAGGACGCCCACCCTAGCCATCGCCCCAGGAGGCTCTGGCTGTGTTTATTTCAGTGGGTCCTGACCGCTCCTTTGCTAAGAAGTATACGATTAAACCAAGAAATATTTTTGACAGAAATGAGTCTGTTATCTGTGAGTGTTTGTGGCACCAAACCAAACTCCATCATCACTGTAGCTTATGCAAATGCTTGATCAAGGGCTGCTTGGATTCTGGGGGCCTTTCAAAATATTTTCTTGAAATTGCTGATAGAAATGCTTGAAAATATTTTCATACTATATTTTGTCTGGGGAAGATGTGAAAGCATTTTCTTCTTTTCCAAGATCACATACTCTTAATAGAAAATCCTCTGTTGGTGTACTGGAAAGAACCTTGGATTTCCAAGAGAACACCTGGGCCCAGTCTTGTCTCTCTTGCTTACAAACTTTGGGCAAGTCATTCAACTGTTCAGAACTTCGCTTCCTCATCTGTGAAACAGGGGTGATATTCTCCATCTCCTAACACTGCTATGAGGACTAAAGGAGACTCTGTGTCTGAAACACAAAGCTAGGCACGCAGCAGGCGAGGGAGGACGGAGATGGGCAATGGCCCTATGGACAGAAGAGACCAGAGAGAAATGCCAAGGGACCAGGGGTAAATGACTAAATCTCTTTCTCCGTGCTCGTTTCATCAGGAGATAGGTTAACAATTTCTACTACGGTCCTTTAATAAAGAAAATGAACAATACAAACAACATAATAGGGTGACTGTCTTAACATATGATTAGCATGAACTAATTTCAAATATCCTTTAGGTTTTTTAATAAGCACACAAATCATTGATATAATGTGTCCAGTTATGTTTTATCTATTATCATGTGACTTAGCCACCACTATTAGCAATTTCTTCTTAGGCTATTTCCCAAATATATATCTAACTGAAATAAGTATGTTTTAGATTTTTAAAGAAACACTTAATTTCATAATTGTTCCTTACTTTATAGCAGCACTCCACTTAATTCAAACTGGTGAGAATTTGGATATTCTACAAGAAGTCACTGAAATATACTTCCACCTTAAATTCTAGAACATTCTGCTCTCTAGTAAGAAAACTAGAGAGGCCCTTCATGCTTTACGGCCTCTAGTATAAAGCATACATATTTGCACTCATTTGTCTGTAGCCCTTGGAGATCAGTAAAACTGATAGGAAGACCTCAGATATGCTAACAGAAAACGTCAAAGAACAACTATATCTTGATAAAACTCTTCCAGCAAATGTTTTCCCTTTCAACTAATGGCATACATAGAGTTCATGGCAGTTTATGATTAAAATAACCAATCTGACTGTTGTCCCTGTGGCTTCTTCATACTACTTTCCGAGAGAAAGCAGCACACCCTCAACAAATGTTTGCTGAACCCCTACTCTGGGTCCAATATGGGGGCCAAGAACACCAAAGCAATCAGAGCCATACATGGTCTCTGCCTCATGGAGTTTTTGGGTCTAGACAGAAAGGAAAGGTTCATCACATAGTCACACTAGTGATTATATAATTATCAACTATGACAACATTTATGGAGGAAGAGTTCACAGGCAGAGGACAGCAGACCAGACTCACATGCAGAGAAAGGGCTACTGGATCTGCTAGTTAGCTAAGCGAAGCAGGGGAGAGGGGTCCACAGAATACTAGGTGATGAAAACAGCATGTGCAAAGCCCTCAGGGTAGAAGGTACCTCCAGCCATTGAAGCTAATGCACAGAGAGCAGAGGAAAACAGCAAAGATGAGATGAAAGAGGCAGGCAGGAGCTAGAACACACAAGCACTGTAGGTCGTGGTAAGGACACCAGCCTTCATTATAAGAGCCCTGGGGAACCACAGTAAGGCTTTAAGCAAGAAGCAACATAAATGGGAGCAGTCCCCTAAAGAGACCAATGCATCCGCAGTACAGAGAATGAAGCAGCAAGGGTGAGGATGGGTGCAAAGAGACCATCTGGAAGCACCTCTGGGAGAGATGACGGTAGTGCAGATTCGTGGGAGTGGAGCTGGAGAGACATGGACACGTCAGATAAGTATTTAAGATGGAAAACTGATAGGACCTAGTGTGGGAGTGAGGCTAAAAGCATGAATCTCACCCACGGATAGACAGTGGTGCCATTTTCTGACTATGGCCCCAGTGATGGAAGAACTCGCAAGAATCCCGTGAGTTCAACTCTGGAAGTGTTAAGTTTGAAATACCTTGAGGCATCCGCAGGACAATGTCTGCTTAGTTGGCTACTTGATAAATGGATGTGGAGTAGAAAAGAATGTCCGGTTTGGAGACAACAACGGAGTCATCGCATGGGCAGAAGGGAAAAGTAAGAAGTAAAAGGAGAAAAGGTGGCCTAACATGAGCTTTGAGGACCCTCCTAGAGGTGACTAAGCCAGAGCGGGAGCAGCCCGCCGGGAGGAGGAGGCCCAGGTGGACTTAGGGGCCTGGGAGCCAAGCGAAGCAAGTGCTTCAAGAAATAGGAGGAGAAGGCAACGAAGATCTTAAAGAAATCACAGGCACTCATAAGTAAGGCCAAAGCCATGGACCTTCAGACATTCCATTTCAGTGAAAGGACTCAGAGAATTAGTCAACTGCTATAAGTATATATACCTCATTAAAATTGTCCTCACAGGCAAGGCGTGGTGCCTCACGCCTGTAATGTCAATGCTTTCAGAGGCCTAGGCAGGCAGATCACTTGAGCCCAGGAGTTTGAGAACAGCCTGGGCAACATGGTGAAACCCAACTCCGCTAAAAATGCAAAACTTAGCCATGCGTGGTGGTGCACGCCTGTAATCCCAGCTATTCTAGAGGCTGAGATGGGAGGATTGCTTGAGCCCAGGAGGCAGAAGTTGCAGTGAGCTGAGATTGCACCACTGCACTCCAGCCTGGGTGACTGAGCGAGCCCATTTCAGAAAAAGAAAGGAGGGGAGAGGAGGGGAGGGGATGAGAGGGGAGGGGAGGGGAGAAAAAGAAAAAGAAAAAAAATTGTCTCCAGAAGCAGAAGGAAGATATTTAATTTCTTAAGAAACTGAATTTCCAAGGTGAATCCCTTCTTTTATAGATGACGAAATCTTACCATGAGGGAGTGACTTGACCACAGTCTCCTAACGGTTACAGAGCCAGGGGGTGACGCCTATGCTGCTGGCTCCTGACCTTCCTCTCCACCTTCCCCATGTTCCGCAAGCCCTAGCCCTACTTCATGGCAGAGCTGGCTCATGAAAACTCAGCACTAGGGCCTATGTTCATTTCTCTGATGTAACTACATGAAAACCAATCTCACTACACAAAATCAAAACTTGCTAAGTGTGAGCACTTCTTTGTCTTCTGGGCTTACCTCCTTGATCGTGGTGTTTCTTCCCCTCCATGAAAACCACCATCTTCCTCCCTTTTTGGGCATTTTATCCCTCATGATAGATTCCACAGTGGCCTGTTTTAAATGGATGGTAACATAAATAATGGAACAAAAAAAGATCAACTTAGCACATTCAAACCAAAAGAAACATACATGCAAATTAAAGTAAGATTTAAAAAAAAAAAAAATCAGAGAAAACACAACATACTATTTGTGGGTTAAAAATTTTAGAGAAGCAAAACCTAATGGCGTCCAAAATTACATGAAGGTAACTTAAGCATGAAGACTTAAGAAGATGTTAAAGGAATAAACAAACAACAAATAAAATACAACACAACAACAACAACAGAAAAAGAAAGCATTAGAAATCATTAGTGATTAGTAAGACTGGAAGTTTTCAAATTAAAGTGGCTAACTGGTTAAGATATTATTACTCTCAATATGATTATAAAATAAAATATGAAATGATTAATATGGGGTAGAGGATAAAACAGTTTTCAACAAAAGGTAAAACGCATAGGATTTTTACGAAGTGCAAATTTCTAAACATTTACATTAATAGGTACATCTGATTTAAAATCTCAAGTATTAAAAAGAGAATTCATACGTTTAACTTAGGCAAATGAGTTTAATGGGGAGATTAAACATGAATTGATAATTTTCTACGTTTTTTCCAAAGAACAAAATATCTATCTATCTTGAGGTTAATTCCAGGACCAAGGTAAAAGTCATGTAATGTCCCTTCCTCAATTTACAGAACTTTCAAGTAGCTGACACCTCAGCTAGTAACGAAAGAAAGATTTAAGCTGAAAGATTCAGTCTAACAGGGTGCAGGGAAACAGATAGGTAAGTAATTTACTATGTAGCTTAAAAGATCTCTATCTGACACAAAAGAAAACCCAACTGCAGTAAAACACAAACCACTCACATCCAGTTCATAAATAGGACAATTCATAGAGCTGTCAATGACCTATTTCCCCTAAACCTACTCATAAATGTAACAAAACCACAATTTAAAAAAAAAAAAAGCAAGCAAGCCAAAGAAAGGAAAAAAACAAACAAGAGTATTTTCAGTCCTTCACAACTTGTTCTAATGTTCATTTGAAAAACAAACAAAGATAGCCTAGAAAATTCTCAGGCAGAAGAGTAGTAAGTAGAACAAGCACTACTGGATATTAAAATATACCTAAATATACTAAAAGAATGCAGTGCTGGTATACAAGGACACATATCACAGGAACAGAAAACAAAAGTCCAGAAATAAATCTAAATTCACAGAGAAATGTAACAGAAGGTGAAGTTGTAAGTGCCTCTGAGTGGAGGATAGGGTTAGTTAACACACAGTCCTGGGATAATTCAGTAGCCATGTCAGACCCTGGAGGATAGGGTTAGTTAATACACGGTCCTGGGATAATTCAGTAGCCATGTCAGATCCTGTGAGCAGCTCACCTGCCTCCCCTTTCTTGCTGACAGATCTGAAACTGTTCAAGAATCAGGATGCAATGCATGTGGAGAAGGCTGGCTCAACTCCAGAGGATGCACCTCAATGGCTGAAGCCATTCACTGTCATTTCATTGCTTTGCCAAGAACTGCTTTAGAGGCAATCATGCGACCAACTTTGGCCAATGAAATACGAGCGAGCTGCCCCACCCTCCCGTTTCAGATGTGGCGGTATGAGGAAATGATCTGTAGGGCAGTCATCTTGTGACCATCAAGGAAAAGCTGAGAAAATCACAAAGAAGCTAACCCAAATTCATCCAGCCTGAAACTGTCAACCTCCAAGATCCTTGTCATATGAGATTATTACTTAAGCCATTTTAGTCATTCTGTTTCCTAAAACAAAAAGCATCTTCACCAATTCAAGAATTTCCTAGGAAAAAAAAAAAACTGGTTTGGTTCCCAATACCTCCCTCATTAAGCTCAAAATAAAATCTAGATGGATGAAAGATTTTAAAATCTTTCAAAATTTCCAAAACTTGTAAAAATACACCCCATATACAAGAAAGCACAAAAAGAAAATATAAGGCCTATCTTCACAAGTTTTGGAAATGGGGAAGCAGGGCCATTTTAATTATGATACAAAACCCAACAGCCATAAAAGATAAGATGGGCAAATTCTACATTTAAAAATAATGTCTATATTAGAGAAATGCCATATATAGAGTCAAAAGTTACTGACTTGTAAAAAGATTTAGCATGCATATCACAAGAACTAATTTAAGTTTCAGAGCCCATGTGGATTTCTTTTTCAGTGAATAAATAAAGCCTTTAGCTATATTGCTATTGCAATGGGCTTTTTTCTTACGGATTTGTAAATGTTGAGAACAGTGACATAAAAATGTGTCCCAGGCCATGGATACCATGGCAGGGACAAAATAAAAACCACTCTGGAGAACATGCCCTCAGCCCAGTCCACAAAGGTACCCACAGATAAAGCACCATCCAACATGAGATTGCAGTCCTCAAAACACAACGCATGCACACACACACACACAGACACACACACGTACACATGTGCACATACACACACGCACACACCTGCACAAGTATGCACACATACACACATCCACACACACGTGTGCACATGCTCACATGCAAATGCACACACATGCACATATGCACACACGCACATGCACACACACTGACACATAGGCACAGGCACACACACACATACGCAAACCCAGGAAGAAGCAAGCCTAGACTCAACAAAGTCCGATTAGACCTTCAAGAATCTCAAGTGTTAGAACTGGCTGACCGACTGCAACATCCTAAGGCACACAAAAGCTTGCTAAGCACACAAAGGATACAAACAAGTCTAAGGCAGTCTCTGCAGCAAAAAACGTATAATCTAGTAGGAAGATCTATCATTGAAAATTAACAATTCCCGGCTGACTGTCTGGTGAATTGTTTTGGGGAGGATGAGAACACTGCAGGCTGGCAGGTGGTGTGGCTGCCCTCCTACCTCTTCCCTGCGGCCACTTACCTACTCTCCCCTGTAGACTGGGAGCTGCCCAGGCCCTGTACTGGCTCCAGCCTCAGAGAATCAGGCATGGGGCCGGCTTCCTGGCTGAGCAGCACCTGACACTGGCACGGACACCTGCGCCTGACCTCGATGCCTGCTCCACCCCTTCCAGGGTGACACTCATCTCCCTTTGTCCTCACTGGGCTCTGAGGTCCTGGCACCCGTCTGCTCAGCCTCCACCTGTGCCCCTTGCACGGCAGATATTGAGAAAGGAATCTTTGGTCCATGATTGGCAGGTTTTGCCTCGATAAGGAGGAGGGGGAACCACGTGCACGGTGCAAGAGAGAGATCTGAAACTCCTGGCCTGTATGCTCATGAACTTCAAAACAGCACAGTGGAATTAACTCTGTGGTTTCCACAATAAAAGTGAAATTCCAATCACCCAGATTAAGCTATTCATCATTTCTAGCATCCCCTTTTCTTTCTCATGTTAAAGCTCACCTTTGGCAAAGGTTTCTGGAAGGCCTGCATTGCCAGGAGGAGGGGTGCTGCTGTTGTCCAATTATAGTATCTAACACAAAACAATGAAATAGATGTCAAAAAACCGAGGCTCAGACTGAAAACCTTTCCAATGTCATATAAAGTAGTCAAGGAAAGCTCAGGACCCCAGCGAGGTCCTTAAAGAGCTCAATACTCTTGCTAGCCCCCTCCTCTCCCCCAGGCAGAGGCTCCCGTCCACCTCACCCCGGCCGCTAGTGAGGGCCCAGCAGCAGCCGTGCCAGCAGGGCGGACAGTTGGACATGCCAGCAGCCCAAATCCCACAGTACAGCTGGGGCACCAAACCACAATGTGCTTGGGGTATTTCTTGCCACATGTTAAGGAAAAGGCAACTAGGTGTAAAACGTCCATGGCTTAAGGGAGAAAAGCTTGCTAACAGTCTGTAAAAATAACTGTACATCCCTTGCCCTCAGATAATGAAGTTTTCTTTTTTTTTTTTTTTTGTGAGATGGAGTCTCGCTCTGTCACCCAGGCTGAAGTGCAGTGGCTTCATCTCGGCTCACTGCAAGCTCCACCTTCCGGGTTCAGGCCATTCTCCTGCCTCAGCCTCCCAAGTAGCTGGAACTACAGGTGCCTGCCACCATGCCCAGCTGATTTTTTGTATTTTTTTTAGTAGAGACAGGGTTTCACCGTGTTAGCCAGGATGGTCTCGATCTCCTGACCTCGTGATAAGCCCGCCTCGGCCTCCCAAAGTGCTGGGATTACAGGTGTGAGCCACTGCGACCGGCCGATAATGAAGCTTTTCAAAAGGGTAGAGATGTAGGCTACTCTGATATACCCATGTACTGCAAAGTGTGACTATTCCCATTCAATAAGAACATCGAGCTGGGTGTAGTGGCTCACACCTGAAATCCCAGCACTTTGGGAGGCCAAGGTGGGAGGATCTCTTAAGCTCACAAGTTCAAGGCTACAGTGAGCTACAACTGCACACAGCCTGGGAGACAGAGCTACACCTAGTCTCAAAAAAAAGAAAAAAGAAAAAGAAAAACTAGTAGAGATGAATACTAAAACTCACAGGACTGAGGGCTATCGGAACCTATCAGCTGTACTGACAGTTCTATGGATACGGAACTCTGACCACAGTGAAGGCATAATAAAGCAATGTAGCAAAGTCTTGATTTTATATATTTCTAAGGCTTAATGTCTAGGTCTATTTGAAAACATGAAACAGAAACAGTATCATGCTACCGCCAAAGTGACTTTCGAGAGGTACTTACTTACTCCCAATCTTTACCACGAGATTGGGGTCATCGATAATAGCAGGGTTGTCCACAAACTGTTGATACGACACAGCTTGCTCCAGGAATGCATCTGTGACAGCAATTGTAGAGGATCAGGGAAAAAGAAAAAGACAGATCAGCTCAAAATTAGGCCTACCTTTCATTCGCTCACTCACAAGTGGTTTCTGAGAGTTTGTGCATTCCAATTGTGCAGACAATCCTATAAAATGTATTTGTAAAGGCCGTGCCATTTTATCTGGAGGGCGGTGTCTGCGCAGCAATGCAGGGAGGCCAGGGCAAGTCTGAGGATGCCGGGGGATGTGTACCTTAGTTGGGGCACATACGTTCACACAGGGAGTAGGGGTGAAAACAGCATGCACGTGCATCTGCACAGGTAGAGTCATAGCTACACATGGCACAGAGGCCAGGCTCCCTTGGCTGAAGTCATGATTATTGGGCTGACCCTGGGCAAGCGGTTCACCTCCCAGCCCCCAGCTCCCTCCTCTAGCATGGGGATAATAACCACATCTGCTTCCTAGGGTGGTCATGGGGACTGATAAGGTCGTGAACAGGAAGCACAGGGCCCTTTCGAAAATGGGGCCGCCTCCACCACAATCGGAAGCAGGAATGGCACTGTTCTCACCGCGCTGGGGCAGCCGCACCCAGATCAGAGCAGAGGAGAAGGTGGCAGGGTCAGGAGGGCCAGACCTCGGCCCTGGACGCTCTCAGTTCTTTGACCGGCTCTGGCAGCTGGGCTGTACCTTGAGCCTTGACCGTGGTTCTGACCATCTCCCTGGCCCGGAGCCACACCTGCTCCTTCCCTGGGAGCTTCTATTTACCCTGAACCAAACCGAAACCCAGCAGACATCAGACACTAAGAATCTCCTCTGTCCAGGAAAAGAGTCACTGGGTCATGATGCCAGCCCGATTGGCCTCGACATGTACCCTCAGAGCCCTCATCAGGACCTCCAGGGACTCTCCTGGGGTCTCCTGACTGTGACAATCTGGCCTCACCTGTAAGGACTGGACACTCGCAGATCCTGCCCCACGAGATAACACTCAGATAACGGCGGCCGGCCTCGTCAGTGCTGCCACCCCATGCCCCCAGCTCATGTGTATCACGGAGGGAACACCTAGGGGACTCAATGGGACACTGGTCTCCTCACGCCAGTGTCCAGAGTGTGCTCACCCCCCATGACCTCAGAAACACAGTGGGGCTGGGCATTAATGCGTGGCCCTGGGAAAACTGAGTGAATGAACAGAGCTGGCGGGACCCAGCACACAATCTTGTTTCCGCTCTCAAAGGAATGGCTGGCAAAGGCGTGAGAACAAAAAGGCCTCAATCTTTGTGGAAGAAGAAATTCCCAAAGCCTTGAAGGGACCAGGGCGGAGGCAGGAGTCTCAGATGGCAGCCCTGGGTGGAAGGGGAGATGCGGGTGGCTCCTGAGACGTAGAGGGAAGAAGTATACAGCCTGGGCCCCTTCCCTGCTAGAAATACCACGAGGGGATGGAAAAGAGGAAGTAGTGGGGGAGGGGGCGGGAGGAGTGCAGGGTGACTGTGTCTAGTTCCCGCGTCCATCAGCTGATAACTGCTGACTACGCCCTGCTGTGGGGCTTGGGCACACCCTGCCATGGAATGTCAGGAGGCCCTGGCAGGGCATTGCTATGAATGTGGCAGTGCTATGAATGAATCACCTAAGCCCACCCTATTAACGCCCTTTGAATCCAGCTGGGAAAAGTTCCTAGCCCTCCTCTGACCAACTCAGACCTCCCTGCTCCAAGGTGCCGGCACACGTCTCTCCCGCTGCCAACGCCCTCTAATTTAATTAGACTGACACCCCCCTCTAGCCTGCAGGCTTCTGGAGGCCGTCCCTGCAGTGCTCGCCTGGGACACAGGGGACACATAGTGATGGCCTGAGCCATGTGTGACCCACAGAACTCTGAGGCCGGCTAACTGCAAGCTAGAAACATCGGGGTTACGAGTTCGGTGCTATCATTTGTGCTCTCATTAACCGCAACCAAGGGAAAAGCCGCCTTGACACGCACTCCTTGGAGAAGCCTAAGCCTCTGGGCCTTCTGACCGGCGGCCACCAGAGGGCGCCCGCGCGAGGCCCGCGGTACCTTTCGTGATCTCCCGGTGGTCGCTGAGGCCCCCGCAGAGGGAGATGGCGATGGAAGGGAGGTCCCTTAGCCCGTCCGAGGTGCTCTCCACGCCACTGTCCACGCCTGAGCTGCCCACAGACTGCGGGGACTGGTTGGCCGACCGGGCTCCGTTGTCGCTGGCATGTTTTGCGAGTCCGGAAGGGTCTCCGCTGGAAGGAGGAAAAGCGGCAGAGACCGGCTGAGGACTGTCCCAGTCCAGGGTCCCACATCGCCATCCAGTGATGCTCTGGCGCGCGGCCACCCTCAGAGCTGCAGACGGCTGCATCTCAGCACAGATGTTTATTAAAGCACCACGACAAGGAACGAGACATTTAAATGCCTTAGCTTAGGGGACAAAAGCATTATTTCTCAGCCAGCTGCATCTCCCTGTATCCCCCTAAAATACACTGAAGAAGTAAGCTGTCCTCCCTGTTCCCTGCCCTTCCCCTCCAGGTGCCAGCCCTGCCCTAGATCGCAGGCGGACTGCGGGTGGGTCCCCAGGATCACGGGAGACCCTCCTGGGAGAAGAAAGGGCTGCACAACTGTCACTTATTGGGCTGTGGACCATGACCACTGTGGACAACATGACCTCAGGCTTCAGAGGGAGGGCAGTCTGGTGCCTGCGCCCCTGTCCCGAGGTGGGGACGCTGCCCAGTGCCCACACCCTATGTCCATAGAGAGAGCAGGCGCATTTCACAAGGCAATGGGAGCCTCCTGCTGCCTCTCTTTTTTTTTTTTTTTTTTTTGAGATGGAGTCTCACTCTGTGGCCCAGGCTGGCATGTAGTGGCATGATCTCGGCTCACTGCAACCTCTGCCTCCTGGGTTCAAGCAATCCTCCTGCCTCAGCCTCCCAAGTAGCTGGGATTACAGGTGCATGCCAGAAAACCCAGCCAATTTTTGTATTTTCAATAGAGACGAGGATTCACCATGTTGGCCAGGGTGGTCTCAAACTCCTGACCTCAAGTGATCCACCCACCTCAGCCTCCCAAAGTGCTGAGATTACAGGCGTGAGCCACCACGCCTGGCTGGCTTGCACACTTTCTAATCAAACATAAGGGAAAACTGGGCTCACACAGAATGATATTCAGATTATCGAAAATGATGTGAGGAATTAAGAGGAATTTTACTTTTTGGGGAAATACAGGGCCGCCACTTCAGGATCCATGTCTGTGAGGTCATCCAGGTAGACGCCGTCAGCACCAAGATGTCGGCTTCGTTTATCTAAAGAGGGCGAATGGCTCAAGTTAGAAAACCACTCTTCTAGAAATGACCTCATGGCCTTGTATCTATAGAAACAGCATTTAAACACTATGTGCAGATGTGCTCCCAGGTACTCAAACTTCCTAAGAACCACAGTAGTTCCAAATGTGTTCTGTTTTGTCTGGTAAAACTGAATGGCAAGAGTTTTTTAGACAAATACTTTGAGGTTTGGGAACAGCACCGTTGAGGGTGAGAAGCTGGTTTTGATGGACTTCTTCCATGATGATGCTGGAGAAAGAGTGGATTGAAGTCACTCTTGTAGGTACCGAGGCCCCTCACTGGAGGCCACAGCCTGTGCTTTTCCCACTGGAAAATGGTGGGCAGTACAACATGACTGTAGACCACCAAGGTCCACAAACCAGGGCTGTCATCCACCATCGTGTGGCCTGGATCAAGTTAGTTAACTTTGCTGAGCCTCATTCCTCCCCTGTAAAGTGCCTGAAGTATACTGAGCACTCAATGCATTGAGGCTGTTACCATTTTCATTACACTTATTATGAAATGATAAAAGCTTTCATTAGGCACTTCCCCATCAATACCCCGAGGCAAAGCATCCGACCCTGTGCATTGTCAGACACTGGGCATGATGACTTCAAATGTCCTCTTTACTTCTGGCAGAGAATGATGTAATTGGTCCATACAATTCTAGAACACCACACAAAGCTGCTGGGTGGATGGAGATCAGGCCTGGCATCGTTGATACTGACACACAGCCAGGAGTGCATTAAAGCAATGCAGAGTGCCACTGTGTGCCAACCACTATGCCAAGTGCCGAGGAGAGAAAGGTAAGTTAGATAGTAAAGACTCTTGATCTCAGACTATGGGGGAGTTGGGCAAAAATAAATCAATAAAATAATGATCATTTGAAATCATGATAAATGGTATGCAGAAATTACAGTGGGTAAGGGGTTGGAAAGCAACACAGGTCAAGAAGAGAGGTGGCCAGGATTAACCTAATAATCAGCTTTATTAAAGTCACATTTATGGGTCCCATGGTGTGCTGAAAAGGACTTAACTCTCCCAGGTCTCAGCAGCCCCGGTGTGTAAAATGAGGAAGTTTCCTACATGATCCTCAAGGCCTCCTTCATGTCTGATTTCCTATGACTAAATTCTGATAATTAAAAGATTCCTCCGAAGAGCACAGACTGAACATGATCATTGTCATAGTTCAGTTTCTACCTCAGTTTCCTTGGAACTTTGGAAAGGACCTGTCATTTGTAGAGTGAGCACAAACTATGAACAGGAAGACAGCTGGGGAGCCCCAACCTTCATACCTTTTTTCCTAGAAGGAGAATCCGTCTTGTTTGCTGTCTGGACTACACTGGCAGACGGGGGTTTGAGCTCCTCGATCATGGGCAAGAGTGGTGCTGCTGCTCCTAAGGTCTCCAGGTCTTCTTCATTCACAAACTGCATTTCTGTCTGAGGCTTGTTCTGGTCCAAAAGCGCTCCCCCGACCAGAGTTGGCGATTGGTCACTAAAAGTGTCTGAAGATTCGCTGTGAATGGCCTGAAAGTGACTTTTATCACAAATTTTTCTAGTGCTCAATGGGCTGGACTCTTTCATCTTGTGTGGAGAAGAAGACTAGAGCAAAGAGGAGAGAGGGACAGAGAGAGAAAGAGAAGGTCAGCACAGAGGCAACCAGGAAAACTGGACAGAGAACAAGAAGTAATCAAAAGTAGGCAAGGACTTTTAAGCCTCAGGAATCACCTGGTGATTTCTATACCTGCCAAAAAGTCCGGAAACCAAGAATATTAGGTCCAAAGCAAATGAACTTTCCTGTAAAACATCAACTGCCAAAGAGAAGTGAGATTAGCAATGCCAACAGGCAGGGGCACCCTAAATGCTCACTGTTAGATGACAAGTCTATTCACACATACTGGGATTCTCTGTGGCCATGAGAATAAATGAATTACAGCTACACCAACAACATGAATGAATCTTGCAAAACTAATCTCTGCTGTTAAGATCAAGTTTACCCTTGCAGGGAGCAGAGGGGTCAGTCTGAGCAGTGACCGCAAAGAGTGGGGGTCTCCACGCTGCTGGTCATGCTCTGCTTCTCGGTCTGAGTGCACGTTGCACAGATCTGTTCCTGCTGTGAAAATGTATTGAGCTATACATTTACAATCTGTATTTTTCTGTATGTATATTTCAATGAAGTTTACTCCCAACACATGAGTGAATAAGTCAAGATTTGGTGATGGTTGGTTCACATGAGTGAGAAATTAGCATTTCTGATTCTACCGCAAGAGGGATTTCCAGTTACAGAAAAGATTTATTCAAACAAAACCCAAAATGCAATTCATGGGCTAAAAAGAGGGGAGAAAGTATTCACTTCTCTATCTGATCAAACAGCTTCAATGGAAAATGAAAACAATGCTAACAGAAAATCTGCGGTTACAACTATTTTGCCCGAAGAAGTGATGGATTTGCACTTCCATGCTGTTTCTCCAGCAACTAATGACATCAACTTGCAAAGAGAGTTGGCTGGGTCAGCAGCATAGCTTGGACAGGGAAATCAGCATTTTCTGTGAAATCTAAATATAACCTAGAAAGGAAATGGATCCACAACTTTGGCCTCAACAGACTACTCTCCAAAAAGCTGCCCATCTTGACTCTTTATAAGGAATGTTTTCAATAGTCATTCACTCACTCACTGACTCACTCACTCACTCATTCATTCATATCACCAACACTTATTGGGGATGCAAGAGGCTATAGCATCTTCTAAGGACCTTACAATATTTTTTAAAGCTTGTGATAGAATAACATAATTCAAGATGTTTATAATACATTAGCATACCAAGTAAAATTTCTTGAAAGAAAAGACTGTGTTCATTTCATGTTTTTAAAAACATATTTGCTGAACCAATTATGTACCTACATGTAAACCCACTGCATTTCCAAGACAGGGAAACTGGGGCTCAGCGTGCATGTGGCACAGCCAAGGAGAAAGAATGCAAATATTCAGAGGGCCTACAGGTGCCAGATACTTCACATACCTACATTAGCTCTTCTAACCTCCCAACAATTCTGTCATTTTCTCACAATTTTACAGATGAAGACACTGAGGTTCAGGGAAGTCTACTCATTTGCCCAAGGTCACCTTTCTAGCAAGTAGTGGAGTGAGGGCTCAAACCCAGAATAACTTGCTGCCTCCCAGGCCCTCATTCTCTCTGCTACACTCAGCTACTTCTCTATGTATTTTGGAGATATCCATACGGTCAAATTCAGGGTCCCACCAACAATGAGGGCCCAGAAATACTTACTACTTGATGAATCAAAACCTTAAGGTTTTCTGACTTTGTTTATCTATCAGGCTGAAATCTTTCATTTCTGTTCTATTAGCCTTTCCCTCTCCCAGGGCTCTCCCAGGTGTCTCTCTCTGTGAGGGACACAGGAACATGTGGATTCCAGTTCTCACAACTCAGCTTCTCTTTCAATGGGCCAAGAGTCCACATCGCTCTCCCTGTGGCTTTGCTCCAGTCATCACTGACCTAGCAGAATCAAGAGCTGGAAGCTACTTTTGTTTATAGTTTCAAGACAGCAAGATTGTGTGTAAGTTGTATTTCTTTAATTTAATTTGCATTTAGCTGTGATAGAAAATGTGGATCCTGGCTAGGCACGGCAGCTCACGCCTATAATCCCAGCACTTTGGGAAGCCAAGGCGGGTGGGTCACTTGAGGTCAGCAGTTCAAGACCAACCTGGCCAACATGGTGAAACCCCGTCTCTACTAAAAATACAAAAATCAGTGAGGCGTGGTGGCACGCGCCTGTAATCCCAGCTACTCTGGAGGCTGAGGGAGGAGAATCGCTTGAACCCGGGAGGCAGAGGTTGCAGTGAGCCAAGATAGAGTCATTGTCCTCCAGCCTGGGTGACAGAGTGAGACTCTTGTTTCAAAAAAAAAAAGTAAATCCTAAGAGGAATCCCATAGGTTTAAAATCTACAAAAGCAATGAGACCTCTATAATGTTGGTAATGTGGAAGAAAGTAATTCCAACATTCAAGGCTAATCCTTAATATATTTTGGTTTACCTCTGGCTCCTGGTAGCTGTGTTTCTTGGCTATGCTATGATACTAATTCCATGTCATTTAAGCTAAGTTAGAAATCTTCGGTCCGGGGCAGAATTGAAGAGATGCTCACCTTAGCAGCCTGCGGCAGCTCTCCCCACAGCCAGAGCATTTCTAGGTTCTTCTGCCCCGTCCTGTCCGTGGACTTGCTGACCAATTCTGAATCACTTTTAGGTGTTGAAGGTCGGGAACCGGAAGGACTTAAGAAAACACAAAGCGAAAATTAAGGTGGGAAAAGAAACTTTTGTAAATGTTTTGGGCCCAGCTCCATGGCTCAAATAGTCCGGAAAATGCACCCCCAGCTGTCGTTCGCCCGGAGCAGAGCCTCATGACAAATCCCTCCTCCGGCCACTAGGGGGCAGTGCAGCGCGTCCTGTGGAAGGCGCTCCCCGTGGGTCGGTCGCCCGCCCCACCCTGCCGCCTGCTGCACCGCGGAGAAGGGCATGTTTTACAAAAGAAAGAGATGGAAAGAGAAAGGGAAAAATAGTCTGTTCTTACCTCAAAAAGACCACCCTTCCCCACCCCACTCTGCACTCGCATCTCCTGCATTTGGCTTCCAAACCAAGTTCCTCTGCTGTCAGAGGGCTGCAAAAGGGTCTTGGTTGGCTCGGGCAGGCACTCATTAGAGTCTATATTTTAAATATTTATAATCTGCACTGGCCTCGGAAACAGGGAATTATATCATATGCCAGTTTTACCAAAGATGCTGGATGCCACAAATAAACTCGATAATGTTGGGCAGGAGCCTCCAAGTTGAAATTTTCTAAGATCTTATGTCTTCCAGGAATATCTGACAAGGGACTCACCAACTGGCTGAGGCTCACTCAGTAACCACCTCCATGTTTCCTGAATTTTTACTCTGAAGACCCAAATGAGGTCTTACTTCTGCCCAGCCAAAGTAACCATCCAAAAGTCACTAACTTATCCACAAGATCCTCACGGTATTCTAAACAACTTAGAGAAATATTATTTACAGCAGCAACTCTTGTAATTATTTATTGCCGCATAATAACATGGTTAATTATTGCTTATTTTCCCGCATCATTTCCTCTAGAGGAAGACCGCAGAGTTTTCAGACAAAGTAGGAAATAAAGCTTTGCAGTTTCCCTTGCCATCTTCTTTCCCAGACCTTATCTATTCTTCGGACTGATGCTCCTGGTCTCATTGATCTTTGAGTTAGAGTTCAACTCCAATTGAATACAACTTTCCTGTCAATACAAGGTGAGTTCATGATGATCCATAACTTGTATCCAACAAACAGGGACCCTATGGGCTAAACTGATCCTGAATCTCTTTGCTCAAGCTGCAGAGAGTAGCTAGACCAAGCGCCCCCTCTCTCATCTCACACGGAGAGGCAGAGGGTGGTCCCTGCTCCCTTGGTGTCCCTGACTCCCAGCCCTTCTAACGACATGCTGCCACGAGGTAGCCTGTGCGCTCTCTTTCTCCTGCCTGGGGAGAGGAGGCTCCTGACATCACACTAGGAGAGCTTCTGCAACGGGACACCCTGCTCCCGACAGACACACATTTCTGCCCTTTAAGGAGCAGTCCTACGAGAAGGCACGTGGGGTCCCCACACATCCATGTGGGAAAACCTCGCGGCCTTTCAACCTCCTTGCTCCTCCAGTTCTACAACTGGACTTCTCCAAAGAGACAACGCTTTTTTGGCACTGAAGCATCTACAGTCACATGTTCAGTATCACTGCAATGGGAAAAGCGCAGGCTGTGGCCTCCAGCGAGGGGCCTTGGTACCTACAAGTTTGACCTGAATCCACTCCTTCTCCAGCATCATCATGGAGGAAGTCCACTGAAACCGGCTTCTCACCCTCAATGGTGCTGTGCCCAAACCTCAAAGTATTTGTCTAAAAAGCTCTTGCCACTGTTTTACCATACAAAATAGAACATATTTGGCTGTAAGTTCTTTGGAGCAATAAATTATCTCACTGCCACTAAATGAAATAAAGTCCTTTAGACAAAGCTTGCTCTGAGCAGGGGTTGGCAAACATTTTCTGTAAAGAGCCCAGTGGCAGATACGCCGGGGCCCACTGCCAAGTGGGATTTACCAGAAAGATGACTCCAAAGTGCTCTGTCATCAAATATTATTATTTTAAGATCAAGGGGTTGTTCAAAAAAGTAAGCTTACAAGGTCGAGACTGATGTTCATAAATAAGGTATTTATTAGCCTTATCAAAGTTTTCAGTATTTTTGCCAGTCCCAATAAGGCTAATTAGTTATAACTGTTTACGACTTTGTCTTCCTCATTTTAAACAGACTTTTCTTCTGCAAATGTAGCCTCTGAATGAAGTACATCCTGAGGTCTGGTTCTTTAATCAAAAAGAAAAAAAGGTTTTCCCATGTACAGATTAATCGTAGCTTCATTTGCTAAGGGCTTATAAAGTAAACCATGTAAGTCCATAAAGTAGGTAGGTCAAAACTGAGGGAATGAAGGCAGAAATCTGAGATGACTGCATCGAATGAACACACCACCCTGTGATCCTCAGCCTGAGACCCAGCCCATTCTCCAAGATTCTGTTCTAGAAATGCTGTGGAAAGTGTCTGACTCCATTATTCAGACAGCCCAATAAACTGCTTAAATGGTTATAATAAATTCAAGTGGTATTCCCAAAATATCTTGTAAACTTATTTGTCAAACAACCCTAGACAGAAAACAGAAGATCATATTCCCAAACTATATTTCATTATTCTCATTTTCAAAGCACTCCACAGAATTAGGTAAAATTATTTGCTTAACCATCATTTCCAGAGAGTCAAATTTAGGAATTAAAAAAAAAAAAATCTGATCATCTACAAATGCTTGTAATGAAAGGAAGAGAGTAATCTATAGACATATTGTTTCATAAGTAATTTGGTTAGTGAAATCGATTTGTAGGAGTTAGATCAAAATTTTCACTTCATATAATCTACACGTATTTTCTTCATAAGTAATTTGGTTAATGGTAAAATACACTTACAATAAGAGTTAGATCAAATTTTTCATTATTGAATACATCCCAATGGGGAAAGTAACTCCTCTACCTTTCCGGAGGATGGAACAGGGAAGACTGTGGAGGGCAAGAACTAGACAGACCTCCCTCGGCCGCATCTGCAAGATGAGGGGCAGTCCTTTTGCAATCTACCAGGCTACTGGATACCACCACGTGATACACATTAAAAGAAAGACAAAATCAGAGGTCAATTACATCAAGTAAGATTATATAAAGTATATTATATAAAGATTATATATAAGATTATATCAAGTATTTGACTACTCTCAACAATGACATTTTTAAGAAAATAAAGCAACTCAGGCATCTGATAACGGCAGAGCACTGGATATTGAAATTGCTAAGAAACCAGGGTGAATTTTCTGAGACACAAAAACAGGAAACTGCCAAATGACCTATTTCACTTTCTGTTTCACCCACATGTAGGAGTGATCGTCTCTGGTCACACTTTGGTGCTGAATCAAACTACAAAATCCAAAAATCTGATCGTGTGTGCTGTCAACTGTCTCTTTACAGAAAATACCTAATTCCAAGTGTGGAAATGTAACTATTTATCCTAATTTGTCATTCCATTTGGTGACGGTCCAAGCTACATAACCTGACTCAGTCATTGTGCTGCATTCGTGAGGCAAAACGTTACAGATGTTTGGAGCATTAAACATGCTCAGAGTTGCGTTTAAAGTGTTTCTTTTAAATCCTTAAAATTAACCTACAGTGCTTGAACCGAGTTTTCAATCCATTATTGGGTTCTAAATATTCTACGTTATTTTCCTCCTACACCACTATTTTTCCCTCCACTATTTTATCTCCACACACCTAGAGAAAGAATGAGAATCTAGAAAGGTCTTATATCTGCACTGTCCGTTATAATAAACCACCAGCTACAGGTGGCTCCTGAGCACTTGAAATGTGGCTGGTCCAAATTGGGATGTTCTGCACATGTCAAATACAGAATGGAGTTTAAAGACTTGGTATGAAAACAGAAATGTGATGTATCTCATTAATAATTCTTTAAAATTGATTGCTTGTTGAAATGATATTTTGGAAATATTGTGGTCAAATGAAATATAGCTTTAAAATTAATTTCATCTTTTTTTAACTTTTTAAAAATAGGGCTACTGGAAATCTTAAAATTACATGTGGAGCTAGTTATTATGTTTCTATTGAACAGGGCTAGGCTCTGACGCAGGCCGACCTCCATGCAGGGACTTTGTCACAGGCCTCAGCTTCAGCCTGCTGGACTAGCCTTCGACATCAGTATTGGCTGGAAACCAGACATGGGACGTATCTATTTTCTCTCCAGCCTCCATGTCAGCACACACTGGCGACTGCTGCTTGCTAATGCACAAGGTTACCCTGATCAAACTGGAACCGGGGTAGCGTTTTGATAAGACTGGCTTTAGGCAGGAACCCAGAGTTTCTAAGAGCTCGCACACTTCTACTTCAGATTCCAGAAGTGAATCTAAAGCATGAGGTGTACGAATAATCCAAGGATGTCACTGGCATTTAGACCAGCGTTTCTCGGTCTCTTTTTCATTATCACCACACCCCCGAGCATTCTGAGAAATTCATAGCCCAGCTCCACCCACCACGAGATTTGAATGCTATGGCCCCTTAGAGACCACAAACCATTATAATGTCTACGATTTTGTTGCCACCCAAGAATGAATTTTCATCCCAGTGGGGGTTATATTATTTCCTGTGTGAGAACACAGGATTTAAAGCTACCCTCTTCCCCCAGTCCTTTGAAAACTAGCTGGGGGGTTCACTATTCCCACAGGCTTCACTGATGTAAACATCTCTGGGGTCATCGGGATGGTATTTGCACAGTGAGCAGCTCTAGTTCTCCAAGTTCTCCTCTAGGGCAACTTGTGAGTTCATTCAGGGAAATAAATATTCTTGAATTCGGCAGAATGGATTAAGTGTGGGGGAGGCATCATTCTAATAGCTCTGAATGACCTCAGCGGCTCCTGAAGCAATGCCTGTGTTTTTGAATTTTACTTAGGGCTAAGTATCAAGAAAGGCTCTGCCACTGTGTTTTCTCCTATTAACAATTAGCATGATGTAATTTACACGTTTTTCCTTTCAAGTTCACCTCCAGGGAGCTACAGCCGTATCTGCAGACGGAGTCTGACCCCAGATATAAGTGTATGATCTGAACATGTTCTGTTTTTAATCCTCATCTGTACCTCCTACTCTGCACTGTGGTTTTCCTGATCCTAATTATTTTCACTTTTCATTTCTATTTCATTCTTTTCTTAGAATTGTTCCCCTGGGCCAGGGGAACAGCTTACCTGGGAGTGGGCGACCACTCTCTATCTGAATTAGGGTATGAGGCTGACTGAGGGTAGATCACGGTCGGGGAGAGGTTTTCCTTAGGAATATCATCTTGGAATGGAGACATATCATTAGGAAGAGTTCTGGAGGAAAAAAATAAGAAGACTAAAGTCAAAGAATTCTTAATGATAGATTCACAATCAAGTTCCAATTTTTTCTTGATTAGCTCTAAGTGCTTTGTAATTAACATAATCTCTTTAAACACCCAGACCTGTTCCAGGCAGTGGAAGGGGAAAAAGTGACACCGGCATCCATAAATGTGTCTACGTGCTAATGCTTTGGCTGAATTCTAAATGTAAAATGATTTTGTTTCGGCATTTGGACTCAGACACGCGTGTGGTGATCACGCTGCTGGCTCCTCCCATCATGCCACCTTCTGTTACCCTACACAGTCACATTCCAAAAGCCTGGGAAGTAGAGCGGCCCCAAACCGGCCGGAGGGTGGTATAAAACCCCTGCCAGGTACAGGCAGAGCTGCCGAATAACTCAATGACCACAGGCTGATCATGTTTCGTCTAGCAGAAGAAATAAATGGCATCAACCAAACATGCCTTATGGTTACAGAATAACTGCAAACGACCTAGTTTCAGGTATAAGCACACTCACTACTAAATACAGTTCACAATTTCAGTCATGCAGAGGCCATTGTCTGTTTGCTGATGTTACCTGGAACACCTACCACTACATTTTGGACTTAACCGTCATGCAGAGAAGGCAATTATAAGAAGCCCAATGACCCTGGTTCTGAGCCTGTCACAGGTGAGAGGCTGTAGTTGGGAAAAGCAATATTCGTTGCCAGTTGACATTTATTTTCCACCAAAAAAAGAGATATATTCTATTCCAAATAATGACGCAGGAAGATACTCCTGATGTTCCTTATCCTTTCTTTATGTTAACAAAATTATCAAAAATTACACTGAATTACATAAAAATCTGAAACATCAAATATCCTTTCAAAATGAATTTTATCTTTTAAAACTGGCATTTTTCACCAAAACAGTAATACATACAAACAGAATTTCACTACACTGTTAAAAGCAAAGAAAAGGGAAACAAAATTTCCATTAAACTTTGGACCTAAGTCAACATTAAAAAGGAAAAAGTTTGCTTATAGAGAAAACAGCATTTTCTTCATTCACTTTTAAGCCTGAAATCAGCGCTTGCCTATAAATCAGCCCAACTGTGCACGGTTGGTGCTCAAATAAGAATAAATAGGTTCCAAGAAAATAGGTTTGGTCATGAACTATTAATTTGCTCAGTTCCTGTTTCTTGACTCCATCCCAGGCTGCTAAAGTGATCAGCCAAGGAGGTTTAGCATCACCAACTGTCTCTTGGCTACAGCACAGCAAATCTTTATACCACTCTAAGATTGGGTCCACATGATTCCAAAATTCAGCCTAAAATAGGGGTCCCCAACCCCTGGGGTCCGTGTCCCTGTCAGAACCTGGGCCACAGAGCAGCAGGTGAGTGGCAGGCAAGCTGGCAAAGCTTCATCTGTGTTTACAGTCGCTCCCCATCCCTCACATTACCGCCTAAGCTCCTCCTCCTGCCAGATTAGTGGCAGCATTAGATTCTCATAGGAGCGGGAACCCTGTTGTGAAGTGCACATGTGAGAGATCTGGGCACGCACTCCTTATGAGAATCTAATGCCTGATGATCTGTCACCCATCACCCCCAGATGGGACTGTCTAGTTGCAGGAAAACAAGCTCAGGGCTCCCACTGATTCTACACGATGGTGAGTTGTATGATTATTTCATTATATATTACAATGTAATAGTAATGGAAAAAAAGAGCACTACAAATGTAATATGCTTGAATCATCCTAATACCATCCACCCCCAGTCCATGGAAACATTGTCTTCCACAAAACTGGTCCCTAGTGCCAAAAAGGTTGGGGACCACTGGTCTAAAACACATAAAAGAATAAGGAATTATGGGGGGGAAGTTTATAAAAATAATCTTGAACGGGTAACTGTCTGATTCTGGTGCAGCCCCTCCACCCCGGACGGTTATTACCTGCTGCTCTCCAGCAGCTCCATGGCCTCATCCGAGCTCATCTCAATGGGGAACATGTCCTCATCCTCAGATGTGTTCACGCTGTCATCTCTCTTCAGGCTGTCCAGCTGGGACTTTCTCCTCCTTTTCCTTCTCTTCTTTACTACAGAGCTGCTTGACGGCGTCTCGCTGGGAGCGATCACTTGGGCTGGCGTGCCGGCATCCAGGCCTCTTATCCTGTCCACAGAGCCTCTTCTCAGCTGACATTCCATTCTTGAAGCTCCTTCTGACAGGATGGGGGAGGTGGCCAGGTGCATGGGGATGACTTCCTGAGAAAAGAACACATTTTCTAAAAAAAGCCTCGTTAATTCGGGTGAAAGGAGCAGGGCCTTGCCAGAGGCCTCCAGGATTCATTTCAGAGGCCAAGTACCTCCGGGGGAGGTCCACAGAAGACAGCCCAGCTAGAGGCCACAGCCACGGTGACCAGGAGATGTGGCTGCCCAGTCTGGTAGATGATCAGAAAGCCAACAATGTGCTGAACGCCACTTTGTACTCAATCCTGCATTTCTGTAATTTTAACAATGGGAGGTAATTCTCAGTGATCTCAAGCCTCCAAAATTCAACTTTGGCTGAAATATCCAGAGCACAGAGAAAAAAAATGAGCTTTGACTCACCATATTATGCTGAGAATTGGATGCACTCTGGCACTTCTGTGTAGATGTGGGTGTGCGTGGGTGAGTGTGAGAGAGAGAAAGAGAGATAATGTGTATTGTGTATTTTTTATATGCACTGAGTTAAGATAATAATGATCTAAAACCCCAAAACACATAAAACAACCGACAGCCCCACCCAAGAATCTGCCTGCACCAGGGCCCAGGGAGGGCCCTGAACATCAAGGAAGCAGATGCTGATCCTCTCTTTAAAGACAAAAGGAAAAAGCACAACCTGTCCATTTAGTAGTTGTTTGTAAAGATTCAGCAGTTTTTATAAAACCCTAGTAATCATTTTATTAATGAATGCCTCGTTTTGTATGAGAAATTTGTTGACAATAAGAATATACAGAAAACAGAGGGAATAAATAAAAATGTGCTGCTGATCATTCAAGCAGGTTTGGAGAGCATCAGACACGCCGAAATATAACATCTACACCTGAGACATGCAGCTGTGAGAGGTCATCTCACCTGGCTGCTGGACTAGACCAACTAGAGAAGCAGCACAAATTCTCAGGTCAAGAGCAGAGAAGGGCTCTTGCTGTCTGCGGGCTGGAAGGGAATGGGCAGCCAGGCAGACCCCCGCAGGCACATGCAACACCAAGCAGTGCTGAAGGATACAGGCTCCCCAGCTTCCAGCAGCATCCCGGGGTTCCTAAGAGGCATCTGTATGTTGCTGAACATACTCTGGCCTCCAAGGCCCCACCCCCCCACCACAGGCACCCTGTCAGACCAGCAAGACCAGCAAGCAGGCCCCATATAGGTCCCGCTGCATGCTGGCCCAAAATGCTTCCTCAGCTCCGGCAGCCAAGAATCTATCTAAAGCCAGGTACAAATAGAAATTAAAAATGCAGGTGTCCACATGCAGTGGAAAGAGTTTCTGTCAAAGGCCATTAGGAACCAATTAGTATTTTCGGAGTCTTCCCATCTAAGAGAGGTGAAGACCAGGTGGGCAGGGATCCCCAGTATCAACAGGGTTACTCTAGAACATGGAAGGGGAGATGCTGGGTCCTCCCCAGGCACCACCCTTCTGGGTGGGCAGGATGGAGGCAGTGCCTGGGACTGTTCTGTCCCGAAGCTGCAATTACAGACACTTGCTTTAAAACCTGGAGCTATAAAGAGCCATTCCTTTTTAATCATGGCTGCCTTCCTGGAAAGTAACTAGTTCAAGCTGATTTCATTCAGGAACCCCTACATCAGACCCCTTTAAGGTGCTTCATCTGTGAACAAAAGAGTTAAAGACGTGGTTTGTCTTAGTAGAAAACATAACCATAAATCATGACCTTGGATTTGGCAAAGGACTCTTCCATGTTATATGACACCAAAATCATGCACAACAAAAGAAAAAACAGCACACATTAAAAAGGTAAACACAAACTTTAAAAAGAAAGAAATTAGACTTCATTAAAACTAAAAACTTTCATGCTGCAAAGGACACCATCAAGAAAGTGAAAAGAGAACCCACGCAATGGAAGAAAATATTTACAAATCATATACCCGATAAGAGACTTGTACCTAGAATATATAATGAAGGCATACATGGCAGTAGTAAAAAAGAAAAAAAACACACACACACACACAAACTAGCAAAGGATCTGAATAGACATTTCTCCAAAGATTCAGAAATGGCCAATAAGTGCATAAAAAGATGTCAGACACCACTAGTTATTCGGAAAATGCAAATCATTACCATAAAGAGATACCACTTCACATCCACTAGAATGATTAGAATCACAAAATCAGAAAAGTATTGGCAAAGATGTAGACACATCAGAACTCTTTGTGTGCTGTTGGTGGGAATATAAAATGGAACAGCTGCTTTGTAACACAGTCTGGCAGTTCCTCAGATGTTAAATGTAAAGTTACCACATGGCCCAGCAATGCCATTCCTAGGTATATAACCAAGAAAAACCAAATGCATGTGTCCACACAAAAACTTGTATACAAATGTCCACAGCTGCATTGTTTACAATGGCTAAAAGGTGGAAACAATTCAAGTTGTTTGTAATGATGAATGCAGCAGATGAATGGACATGGTCTATGGATACAATGGAATACTATTCAGCCATAAAAAGGAATAAAATATTGATACATACTAAAACCTGGATGAACCTTGAAACATTAATCAAAAAAAATAGGCACAAAAGATGGGATACTATAATTCCATTTAAAAGTTCAGAATAAGGAAATCTATAAGAGATAGAAAGACTAGTGGTAACTTAGGGCTCAGGGGTTGGGGGTAGAGTATAGGGGAGGCGATATCTAAAAGGTATGGTGTTTCTTTTGGGGGTGATGAAAATGTTCTAAATTTGACTGGTGGTGATAGTTGCACCTGTCTGTAAATATACTAAAACCACTACGTGTACACTTGAAATGGGTAAATTGTATATATGTGACGTATATCTCAATAAAGCTATTAAAATTTTTTAAATATTTTTTAAAGTAATTCAGCCACTCACTAATAAAAGAACACTGGGCATTAGAGATTTGACACACCAGTGTAATCTGTACACCTCTGACAATGGTCCAGGCCCATGTGTGAAGTCCATCCCTCTGTCTCCTGGGAAGTAGTCAGCAAACTGAAGCCAGCCAGGAGAGCTGAGTCTGTGTGGACTCAGCACACCCCCAGGCCATCTGGCTCAAATCCCTCATACAGAGCAAAGCCCACTTTTCTCTGCCCCATTGTCCACACAGCCAGGGCCAGTATTACTTTGCACAAACTTCCGCGGTGTCTCCAGATAACCATTGCTCAAAGCTCAAAACTAGGAAGTAACCCTGACCACCCAGCCTTCCTTACCTGATCATTATCTGTTTCTTGAACAAAAAATGCTTCTCCATTATCTCCCAATTTCATGTGCAAATCCACAGATTCCCCATTGATTTCTATGTCAACCTGAGGGGAAAAGATGGTTAAGAAAAGAATGAGCTGCTTTCACCAGAACAGGGGACCTCATGGGGAGAGCCAAGTCTCTGTGGATACGCTGTCGTCACATATACCCTGAAGTGCCGCACAACTCCCAGTCTCAGTCAGGCAGTCCCATCCAAGGGAATGGTCACTTGAGCACTGGAGGAGTTCTGGGTTCAGGAGGGCAGGCCCCTGACCAGGAAAGAAGGAACCCAAAGCAGTAGGTTGGTGCAAAAATAATTGCGGTTTTGGCCATTATTATAATTATTAAAAATAGTGGCAAAAACTGTAGTTATTTCTGTAGTAAGCTAATAGAAAGATTTCTCCGAGACCACCTGGTCTAGCTCCTCCTTTTTTGGCTGAGGAGCTAGGCCAGACAAGAGGAGTGACCAGACCAGGGTCACACGGCTGGTGAGAGTTCAAGCTGCAATCAAAGCTTCCCCAGCCCCAGACATTAGAAATTACACCCTGGAAAACTCACCAACTATTGGCTGGGATCCTTCACCCATACTCAAGGAAGAGCTTCCACTTGAACTTAACTCAAAGAACGAATCATGAGACATCATCCCAAAATCCACATTAGGTGGGGGCATGAAATGTCTATTTGTAAATATTTGTTTCTTTCCATTTGTGTGGAGATTGTCTTCTAAAACTGGCCACATCAATATCCCGGTCCTACCTGCTCTTCCAGAACCTTTGCCACTCCTGAAAATAAACTAGAAATAAAACTCTAAGCTCACAACTGACTGAATGGACCCCCTCTCGGTCAAGGAGATGCCAGAGAAACCTTGAGAACTGACTTCAAGGCCATGATGGAATGCGAGATAGGACATGCTTCCTCATACCCCACCTCAGTAACCGCCATTTCAAAAGGGCCAAACAGAAACCAGCCCTTTCAAAAGACTCTGCACTGGTATCAGCAAAAGAAGCGGCTCTGCCTTTTTTTTTTTTTGGCCTAATAAGAGCCCAGGAACTAGTCCTGACCCATCTAGGGAGAATGTGCCCTGAGGGTTTTCCCTTCCTCTGCTCCACCCTTTGATGTCAGACACCACAAAACTCCACCCTTGGCTGGTGCTAGTGCCATCATGTTTTGAACATGGGTCCCATGGAGAGGCATGAAGCTCAGCTGCACATGTGCATGTTTTCCTCTCCTGAACACTCGTGACCCCCCTCCTGTGGCTAATTAAATATGTAGATTCTGCGATCCCAGAAATCCCTGGTCTCTTTGCCCCTCCTTCAAACCGTCTGTTTCTGCTTCTGGCCGGAGGCTACACTTCCCAGCCTGTCAGAATTGGCCACCCAGCAGGCAAAGCAACAACCTAGTTCTCCTCTCTAAATGTATGAACTTTATCCTTCTTCCATTGACACCACCAAGAAAAGCCTATTTCTCCTCCCCTTGAGCCCAGGCAGGCTTGTGATGGTCCCAACCAGTAGAGCACAGCAGAGGTGATGCCATGTGGCTTGCAAGGCTAGGCCATAAGAAGATCCAGCATCTGCCTGGCTTCCTCCCTCTCAAGATGCTCACCTCACCACTGCCACTGTGTTGTGGGGTGCCCTGGCCACGTGGAGAGGCCATGGGTAGTTGGTATGACCAACAGCCTCAGCGAAGAGCCCAGCCAAGAGCCAGAATCAACCAGCGGTCACAAATAATGTGAGTGTTCAGATGATTCCAGCCCTCAGCCTTTGACCTTTCCAGCTAAGGCCCCAGAGAGCAGAGAAAAACCATCTCACTGTGCTCTGCCTGAATTCCTGACCCACAGATACAGGAGCTTAATAAACAGTGGTGTGTGCCACGGCACTTTAATTTACACAGCCATGCTAACTAGAATAATTTCAATTAGTCACTGTCAGTTCCATGACTGACCATTTCTAACGGAGACCTAAAACTCTGGGTCTGAGAGTTCAAGACAGGTGGCGTCACCAGAGTGCAAGGGCATTCTCTAAGGAGAGCCGGTGCCAGGTCCCCGTGCCCTGAGAGCTCACCACTTTCTCTCGGGAGCGCAGGACGCCCATCTTCCCAAAGCGGACGTGGAAAGGGGAGCATTGGAGGTTTCCATTGGGCTGGCGGATGACAATGATGTCAATGCACCCCGAGAGCGTGGCGGGGTTCAGCCCCTTGTAGAGCTCCTTCACGGTGACAAACACCTGGCCGGCTAACTGCCCCACGTAATTCATGGTCTGTGCCTGGAAAACAGACAAAAAACACACACACAGACACACAATTAATCAAAGGAAGAGCCAATCAAAATGAACTACTCACCATTTTAAAAACATAGATTACACACTCAACTTTCAGCTCATCTCGTTTCTGGAATATGCTCCGTCCACCCCCATGGCCTATCAGGGTCCACTGTGGCCCATTACAGCCCATCAGGGCCCATCACGGCCCATCAAGGTCCATCACGGCCCGTTACGGCCCATCAGAGCCCATCACGGCCCATCAGGGTCCATCAGGGTCCATCAGGGTCCATCACGGCCCATCACGGCCCACCAGGGTCCATCACGGCCCATCACGGTCCATCAGGGTCGTCCATCACGGCCCATCACGGCCCATCACGGCCCATCATGGCCCATCACGGCCCATCACCCCAACTCCCACAGCAAGCCCACCAGTCTCTACTCTCCCAGAGTCCAGCACAGACAGCCTTGACCCCATGACATCTAATCTCAGTTGTCCCTGGGCCCTGACTCCTCTGTAGTCCCATGAAGCTTGTTTATATTGTCCCTAGGACCACTGCCACCTGCCCCTTCTTCTGTCACGATGAACAGATTTCGCACACTAAATCTCAAGACTGTAGAGGACAGAGCCTATCTCATACAGCTTAGGATCCCCCACCATGCCAATCACACTAGCTACTTGATATTAGTTGAAAAACAAATGACTGTTTTTACTGGAGAAGGGAAATGAAGGATTTTTGTTTGTGACAATCTCCATGTGGCCTTTGCCTGTGTGTCTGACTTCTCTCCACTGCTCTCCAGCGGCAGGGAACACCAGCGCTCTGGGCTGCTGGCCGGCTATCAACTGCAATCCAGTCAGCAAACATTCAGGCCATCTCCTCTCCAGGGCCTGGGGCCACAACACACAGATAAAGAAGAAAGTCCTGTCCCCTGGAGGGACTCACAGGCTCGTGAAGGGAACAGAGGTAATATACAAGGAACTAGCAGGGCATAGTAGCTCATGCCTATAATCCCAGCACTTTGGGAGAATGAGACAGGTACATGGCTTGAGCCCAGGAGTTTGAGATCAGCCTGAACAACATGGCAAAATCCCATCTCTACTAAAAACACAAAAATTAGCTGTGCGTGGTGGTGCGTACCTGTAGTCCCAGCTACTTGGGAGGCTGAGGTAGGAGGATCACTTGAACCCAGGAGGTGGAGGCTGCAGTGAGCTGAGTGTGACTGGAGTGCAGTAGCACGCACGCGCACACACACACGCTCACACAAACTAAAATAAATATCAGTGTCGCTGAATTTGTTTTAAGTAAACACTAAGGGAGTTATGATCAAGGAAAGAAGGTGCATCAGAGGAGCTGGCGCTGGAGGCGGGCTTGGAGGAGGACATCTCAGATGTCAGATGAGAAGGTGGACAGGGTACTGCGGGACAGTGAGAGGTTCATGCAGAAGCATGGAAGCTTAAACTACCAGACTGGAAGAGGGAGCTGTGCCCAGAACAGAAAATGTGCAGAAGGGAAGGATGGAGAGTGGGAAACCGTGCCAGGAGATGTGGGCTCTGCTGTGTGAAGCCATCCGATTCTGGAACAAAATGACACTTTGATTCAAGATTTAGCAAAAGCATCACCGCAACAATGTAAAGACTGGCAAGAAAAAAACTTGATGGCAGGAAGGCTAGGAGAGAAACGATTTCCCGCCTGGAAAGGAGGTAGAGACAGAAGAAACAGAGGGATAGGGACAGGCCAAGAGATATTCTGGGTTCAAGTCAGCTGGACTGCAAGCCACCACCGTGCTCTGGCCTTCTTTTCGTAGCTCCGGATCCCTGACCACCTGGTGCAGTCCACGCCTGCCCACATCACTGTCCACTCTACTCAGCTCTCAGCTCCCATCCCTCTGCCGTCACTGTGCCCTGCTGTGCTAACCGCTGGTCTTGACTGGCCCATGGCACTCACATCTTATCCCTGGACTGGGTCATGGCAGGCAGGAGTCCTCCAGCCCTCCTCTCTCCACTCCTTGCTCAGCTTCGAGGGTCACACCATCAACCCTCCTCTGGCCCTTCAGGGACGTGGCACCTCTTAGTGGTCGTCCAGTCTCGGGAGTCTCTTCTTTCCAGCTCTGACTTATACTCCAAGGCTGAGTCCCAGACTCTCTTCTCCTCTCCTGTTTATTCACCTGATGCTTTGGTGGATTCGTGAAGCCACGTGGTTGCAAATACCGCCCCAACAGGAAGGATTTGCACGACGTAACTTCCAGTCCACCCCGAGACCTCACCCCTCCTCCTGGTCCACACTGCTGCCATTCTTCAAGGCGACTATCCCAGGACACATGTGACCACACAGACAACACCCCCACCTCAGCTCACCTCCAGACTCCAGGAAACACCACGTGTGTGAACCTGTGGCTCACAAACCTGCCGTGTAGACAGGTTGGTTCTGGGAGCTTTTCCTACCATTCAGTGGCGCCATGATATTATGATGTAAAAGGAAATACATATTTTGGTCTTCATCCCCAGATCCCAGCCAGAACTCCTAAACCCCTTATAATTTCTAAGGGATCAGAGTGATAGGAATGTCTTTTGTTATGATATTTCGCTTTCTTCCCCTGCTCCTGAAACAGCCCCTTAGCTCCAGAGCTTTATTGCTCTGGTGAAAGGAACGTCTTTCCTCACTCAAGATAAGCCCCCTTCGACCACACCAAAGTTTAATCAGAGGACTCTCGGAGGATGGGGGCTGGGCCAGCTGCCAGAGGAACTATCTGTGATAAGCGTTGGTGCCTTCAGCCACTCCCCACCCCCCACCCCATCCCCAACCTCCAGGGAGGGGGAGGGGAGGGAGATTAAGTGTAATCAATGGCCGATGAGTGAATCAATCTCGCCTGTGTAATGAAGGCTCCATAGAACCCGAAAGAAAGGGGCTCAGAGAGCTTCCAGGTTGGTGAACACGTGGCAGTGCTGGGAGGCTGGGGTGCTGGAGAGGGCATGGAAGCACCACTGCCACCCCACCACCCTGCCCTGTGCACCCTTCCACCCTTCCACCTGGCTGCTCCGGAGTTTTATCCTTTATAACAAACCAGTGGCGATCAGTAAACTGTTTCCCTGAGTTCCGTAAGCCGATTCACAAAAGAATGAACCCAAGGAGGTGGTCATGGGAACCCCTGATTTATAGCCAGTCAGGCAGACGCACAGGAGGCCCAGACTGACTGGCATCTGAAGTGAGGGACAGCTTGTGGGGATGAGCCCTTAGCCTGTGGAATCTGATGCTAACTCCAGGTATGTCTGAAATGAATTCAATTATAGGCACCCGGTTGGTGCGCTCGAGAGCTGGAGAACTGCTTGGTGTGGAAGAGACACACACAGGTTTGGTGTCAGAAGTGTGTATGAGAGTAGAGGAAATTGTATGGTTTGTTTGTTCTTTTATGAGCTACATTCTTAAGGCCAAGGATAAAGCTTTGGTCTTTCAAGTTAAAAAAACAAAATATACCTTTTGTATATCTTACCCCAACTCCTATGAAATAAGCAAAAGTGAGATCAGCACACCCATTTGCAAATGACGCTCAGAAGTGGTCAAATCCCCTGCATGCAGGGGCTAGTAAGAACTGAGGATTTAATTATAATTTAGAACAGGCCAGAGAACCAAAAGTCATGAATGATACCTACAAAGGAAAGAATGCAAGAAGCCCTCCCACGTGCATTTTACAATCTTAAATGAAGCTCTCTGTACTGATACACCTCCTCTCTCAACGGAGGACACAAGCCCAGCCCTTAGCAAACACACTCAGGGAGGAACACACATCTGCCTTCCTTTTCACCTGGGGGTAAACGCCAGAGCCCAGCTCCCCCTTCATCTGTCCTGCTAATATGTCACATATATATAAACATCAAAACACACATTTCTCTAAGTTTACGAGTGGTGCGGGTTTAACTTCATGCAAAAAAGGTGCGGTGGGATGGTTCCTGAAAAGATGTACAACATAAGAAATGATTCTTTATAACCCTGATACTTCTTATTCCTTCCATGTTGAACTTAGATTTTAACATGTGTTTGGTAAGAGAGGTAACCCTCTAACTCTAAAACTACGTGCAAGCAGTATTAATAACATCTTTGTACAATTTCTTTCACATACGTTATCTCCTGCTGACTCTCACGATACCCTGTAGGAATGCAGCCTTTCAGATGGTAAAACCAGAAGACAGCCAAAGTGCAATGAAGATTGCAGGGCTGGTGAAGAAGGGCTGTCTGGACTGACACGCCCAGTTTCACCAGACTGGAATCCAGGTCTTTGGATTTTGAAGTGACCTCTCTTTCGGTTCTGTGAAGCCCCTTCTCACGTTCCCCATCTCTTTGCCTTCATCACCCTTGCAAGTGAGCTATGTTTGTCACCGAATGAGACCAACTCCCCAGCAGTGAGGCCCCAACCCCAGGCCAGCACATCTAAGAACTACTGTTGATACTTTTTTACTCGTAAGAAAGAGAAAGCTCATAACTGGATAGCATTACCACATCTCTGCATCCTAGCCTCTCCTCTGCAAAGGGGGCATGTTGGCCTGGGTGACGTGCAAGGTCTAATTCCAGCTCTGTCTGTTCCAAGACAAAGGCTGCACTCCTTAGTTCTTAGCAACTGAAGAGGCATCTTTCATAATTTAATTGTTGCTCTGCTCTCTTGTTCTCAAGAACAAGCATCCTTGCCCCTCTTCAGTGAGCAAACTCAAGGTTACTGCTCAGAATCCAAGAATTTGGAAGCGAGAAGGATCCTTAGTTGTTGTTCCAACAACCTCATTTTTTAAAAGTAAGCCCAGAAATGGGAAGTGACTTAGCAAAGCTTTCTCCATGGCAAAGACAGAGCCAAGACTCCAATTTCCTTTGTGACCTTCCCACTGGATTGGTCTGGAGTATTTTCCTACCACAAATAACCAGAAGGTGCTTTGATATCCCCAGCTGTGGCTTTAGCTTAGATTAATGGTGCTCTGATATCTTTAGCAGTTCCCTCTATTGAATAACTTCTTTGCAAATCTGAAAATACCTCAATTTGAAAGCAGGAAATCTTCTCAATAATTCTCAACAAGTGACAGGGTCATGGGCTCCACCTGGCAATCTGTTGTCTGTTCCTAGGAACTCAACATCTACACCCTGGGCCTGCCTTAACAACCAAGCACTGAAAGTTTTTAAAAGGGTGAATACCACCACCTCACATCTATTAAGATGACTACTATTAAAAAAAAAAAAAAAAAGAATATAACAAGTGTTGGCAAGGATATGGAGAAACTGGAACTCTTGTGCACTGCTGGCGGGAATGTAAAACGTGCAGCCACTTCAGAAAATAGTCTGAATTCATCAAAAAAATAAAAATAAAATTAGCTTATGATCCAGCCATTCCAGTCCTGGGTATATATCCAAAAAAACTGAAAGCAGGTCTCGAAAAGATATTGGCACACCCATGTTCGTGGCAGCATTATTCACAGTAGCCAAAAGGAGGCAGCAAACCCAGGGTGACAGATGAATGGAAAAGCAAAATGTGGTCTATCCATATCATGGACTATTAATGAGCTTTAAAAAGAAAGGAAATTCTGATACATACTATTATGTGGATGAACCTTGAGGACAGTAGGTTAAGTGAAATAGGCCAGTCACAAAAGGACAAATGCTGTATGATTCTACCTGTATGAGCTACCTTAGGCAGACAAACTCATAGAAACAGAAAGAGTGATTACCAGGGGCTGGGGAGAAGTGGAAAATAGGGAGTCAGTGTGTGTTTAATGGGTACAGGGTTTCCATTTTGCCACTGAACCATACACTTACAGATGGTTAAAATGGCAAATTTTATGTTATGTGTATTTTATCACAATTAACATTTTTTTAAAGAACTGGGGAGAGGCCAGGTGCGGTAGCTTACTCCTGTAATCCCAGCACTTTGGGAAGCCGAGGCAGGCGGATCACGAGCTCAGAGATGGAGACCATCCTGGCTAACATGGTGAAACCCAGTCTCTACTAAAAAAATACAAAAATTAATCGGGTGTGGTGGCGGCGCCTGTAGTCCCATCTACTGGGGACGCTGAGGCAGGAGAATGCCGTGAACCCAGGAGGCGGAGCTTGCAGTGAGCAGAGATCGCACCACTGCACTCCAGCCTGGGCGACAGAGCGAGACTCCGTCTCAAAAAAAAAAAAAAAAAAGAATTGGGGAGCGAGAATATTGTATTAACCAGAACTCATTTCAGGAAGCCAGGATATCATTTGGTTAAATAATTTCTTTGAAAGAGAACTTGGGGTGGAGGGGGCAATCCCTCTCCCAGGAGGCACCATGCCCTTTAAGGCACGGGGTGGGCCCTGTCACTCCAGGCACCTGTTGCCTGGAGGGGTGCTGGCAGGTTAGAGGCAGCCAGGCTCTTCTTTCTCTGCCCTTCCTCCAAGCTCTCTTCTAAATAAATCCTGGACAGATGTTTAAAGAATACAAGAATAAACCAGCTGAGCATAAATTCCCAAATTTTACTTTCAGTTATGTTTTGAGTAAAAGGTTCAAGGAAGAAGCTAACTTACCTGAAGAAGCCAGACAAAACCAGCCAATAACCCACCTCCCTATACCTGCCCGTTAATCTCATGACTGTCTTTGGTGTTCGTTTCCTGCTGTCTGCTAAAACACGTGACCAAGCAGTGAGGGGAATATCTGCTTTATAGAAGAAAGTATCTTAATTATTTCAAGGGTGACAAACAACAATAAACAAAAACAAAACCTGCAGAGGACCAAACCGAATGCTTCAATTTCCAGTGGCTTTCAGATGCCTGCTATTCACTCACCCTATACCAAATTCCTTTTAAACTTACTGATTTTAATCTCAAAATTTGGCAGGAAATAGCAGCTTCACCTGACAGGATTTTATTGACCACTCGAAACAGGATTCCACAACCCCTAGTTCAAATGTTTTTGACGGAGAACTCAGCCAAATCTTACAAATATCCTTTGGCAAGACTGGGGTTCTCTAAGTGTGGATTTTCAGAAAAGCTCTAAGGTTAAGAAATGTAAGTTTTTTGAATGTGACATCTTCTAGCTTGACCTTCTGAAATAATACAAATTTTCTGAGGTTATTACAACCCATTGGAATACCATCTTTCCAGACATCTCTGGGTTAGAAACTGTTTTTATGTTAGAACCAAACAGATAATATACCAAAGAACATAAACATCTACAAGCATATTCCACTTAGAATTCTACTTATGACATTAATAATAAATAGCAAGCTCAACTCGAATAGCATTGATTATTAAAAACACATATGGGGGCTGGGCACTCATGCCTATAATCCCAGAACATTGGGAGGCCGAGGCTGGCGGATTACCTGAGGTCAGGAATTCGAAACCAGCCTGGCCAACACGGTGAAACTCCATCTCTACAAAAATACAAAAATTAGCATGATGCCTTTAATCCTAGCTACTCAGAAGGCTGAGGAAGGAGAATCGCTGAAACCCAGGAGGCAGAGGTTGCAGTGGGCCGAGATCACATCATTGAACTCTAGCTTGGGCAACACAGTAAAACTCCATCTCAAATAAATAAATAAATAAATAAAGGGATTTGAATGATTTTAGGCCACGCCCCTTAATGGATGATTCAGGAATCTGCTGTTCCACTCATTTATTATGCAAGTAAATAAAAGTGATTTTAATTCCCTTTCTAGTTCCTTCAACTAGAACATTACCTAAGGCACGTTATCTGGGACATAATAGTGGCTCCCTTTTCCTATTGTGGGTTTGCTCCTTGGAAATGAAATGATGTCATGGTAAGCAACATCTAATGATATACAAGACTGGCCGAGCAAATGCAAATGCAAAACTGTCTCAATAAATGCACTCTTACAATCCCCGTTTTTGTTCAGTCTTTCTCACTTGTACTTTTCTTCCTACTCTCGCTTCTTTTAGAACTAAGTGGCCAGGCACAGTGGCTCACGCCTGTGATCCCATCACTTCACGAGGCCAAGGCGGGTAGATGATGAGGTCAGGAGATAGGGACCATCCTGGCTAACATGGGGAAACCACATGTCTACTAAAAATACAAAAGATTAGGCAGGCATGATGGCACACACCTGTAGTCCCAGTTACTCAGGAGGCCGAGGCAGGAGAGTCGCTTGAACCCAGGAGGTAGAGCTTGCAGTGAGCCAAGATGGCGCCACTGCACTCCAGCCTGGGTGACAGAGCAAGACTCTGTCTCAAAAAAAAAAAAAAAAGAAAAGAAAAAAGAAAAGAACTAAGTGTCTTGCAGGAGTTGAACAACAATTAACCCTCAAATCTGGGTTCCCACCTGCCTCCTCCGTTTCCTCCCCTCACTGTCCAGGTATACGACCCCTTCATACACACGCCCACATGACGCTATCTTTCAGCCTCAACCTCCTCCTCAGCCCTCCAGCCCAGTCACCCAGGGCAGTAGCTTGATAAATATTACTGTCATTCGTCAAGTGGTTGAACAGACATCTATCTACCAAGTGAGTCTTCTCTCCTTGAGGACAGGGACGAGGCTTGCTCATTTCTGACGCGGTACCTGCCCCACCGCAGGGCCCAGGAGATGTCTGCAGTGCTATGTGGCCATGTTTTCTTTAACAACTTCCCACATCTTCTTTGATGACATTCTGCAATACTTGCCAGGAGTCTAATCCTATGTATTTGTGTACCAAGCTAGGTATTTCTGGAATGATGTAATTGCATTAAATCTATATGGTGACTGATTTCCAAAAGCGAAAGTATTTTCTGCGTTCAGAATGCTTTTCCTCCCATATAATGGAAATAGAGGATCCAAGCTCCCTCAGCCCTACTCTTAAAACATTGAGAACCAGTGGGTGTCCCAGAGCAAAGGACCAGGGCTCAAGCCAAGTTCATTGACCTGTGGTGACCATTTTGCCAAAACCAGGATGGAAGCGGCGGCAGGCAGGAGGATGTGGATGTGTTTTGTGATGGGGTCTCCACTTACCCAGGAGACACAGATGGCCTAGGGCTGTCGGGGGCCACGCGGGGCATGTGCAAGCCCCTGGTGTTTTAATGAGGAAGGAGTTGGCAGGTCATCACATAAAGAGCAACGAGGAACTCTGCCAGGAGCAAATGAAAGAGAACCGCTGAAAACAACCTCGGGTTTCAGCACAGGCTAACCTTTGACTCACCTTTGAAAGGACACTCAGAACAAAACAGAACTTGGGGCTGTCTGAGAAAACAAATCCTATTGCCTATTTGAAGTTAAAGTGTTGTCTGTCCTGTCAATACAGACCCTGAGACTGATCCTTGTTTTCCTGGGGCGCTCGGGGGAGCCACAGGTCCAGCCTAGGGGAGTCAGCCTCTGGAGGTAGGAATCCACCAGAGCCCGCAGACCTTTCCCAATGCCCCTTATTTGTTTGTGCTCAGAACACTTAACACATCACTGCTAAGCCCCAGGGGAAAGGCCATAGGAACCTCCACATTCCATAAAATGTATGAAACTCCTTCATATGTTGTAAGCACATCTGATCCGATTCTAAACAACCCCGGGAAGCACTCCAGGGTAAGCATCATCACCCCATTTCTGATGAGGAGCCAGGAGCACCAGGTTTATTCCAACATGACTAGAAAGTGAATAGAGAAGAGTGGGGAGCCCAGGATGGACTCCTAGTCTCTGCTGCTGTCCTCTGCACAGCACTACCTCCTCATCTAAGGTGGATAAATCCAGTATCAGTGGGGGAGGCCCAGGTAAAGACAAACCAGTCATGTGGCTTTAGCAAAGCAGATGGCAACCATCTAATTCTAAATGTCAACTCATATTGAGCACGTGTTTACAGGGCATCCGGTGCTGGAGACATCATCATAGATTATAACTGAAGTCTGAATTACAGAGAGGCAGTTTCAAATCCAGGGCAGAAAGCACAATCTAAGCTTCCAAAAACTCGTTTACTAGAGGGAGTGAGCTCACCCTCAAAAGGTGCATTCAAAAAGTCCAAACCACCACTTGGCAAAGAGGTTGTAGAGGTAATTCGAGAATCTGATGGGGCTCTCACTTTGATGCTGAGATTCTGTGACCTGGTCATAGCAACTTCATGAAATCAAGTCTTCATCTCAAGCAAGAAGCTTTTATTTTTGGTCCCATCACGACATTCCAGAGTATAAACAGCAAGTTGCACCCACCACCCTCAAAGTAGCTTGGCAAGTCAGGGTACGAGGGGGAAAAGCACTAAAATTTAAAAACCAGAAGAAACGAAGACAGCAGGAATTGTTCTCTGCCAGAGCATAAATTTCATACGACAATGCTCCCCAACAAAATGTACTGCGAACAGTTTAAATAAACAGCCGTGACATCTAAGGGTAAGACTGAAAAGCAGAAACGACACAAAATTGGGGTCAGAAGGTCTGGCTGTGTTATCTTCTGGCATTTACCAGCTATGTGTGTGGGAGCAGGGTATTAACACAACGGCTCTGACTGAGCCCACCAGGCTGTCATCCTCAGTGGTCAACACAATGACTAGTTTGGAAAGATCTTTGCTCCTGGAAAACACATGCAAAATCGTATTATTGTCACAACCTCCCGGAGGAGGTAGCTACAGAAGCAAGCCTCAGGGTTGGCCCTGGATGTGACACCTTCAAAACTGTTCTCACCCGCAGCATCACCACTCCCTGACAGGGCCTCTCAGAAGGTAAAGTCAAAAGCCATAGTTCAAAACCTTCCCTACAACCCTTAAGGACTTAGAAAAGCCAAAACACCCTCCTGGATTCAGTCTGTGATTGAAGACTTCTCTGGCACTTGCTCAGCTCCGAGTGATTCATCATTTCCTGGAGAGAAGCTACCTAAAACCCACTCACTGCCCAGAGAGCAAACATGCATTTGGTCACATCTGCCCTCACGGCAGGTGCGTAAAGGGCACCTGCCGGCTTAAGGCACATCCAAGGAGCCTAGTGATTCAAAAGCCAAGCCAACATCAGTCTGGGATGGGGCCCCCTTATCTATGTTCCTGTTATCAGCAGGAAATTACAGCTCCCAGATACAGACCTGGCTGCTGCTCATGGGGCCAACAGATCATGTCCGGACAGCTCAATGACCACCCCTGGCACCCTTCCTCTAGGGAAGGCACTGTCGGCTCCCCAGCTGGGCTTGACAGGGACTATTTTGGGGCTTCCTGCTCACTGCCTAGCCGCCCTCCTCTGAGCACACTGCAGGCAGTGTCTCAGCATCTGAGGACTCTATCTGTGGTCTGCCCAGTACCGGATGAAGTCACAAACATCTCACTGTTACTGGTGTTCGCCAAGATCACATCCACCTTGGAGGTTTATGAGACAAATGAGGATTTTCATCCAAAGCATTTAAAAACACAAAAAGCTCCTAAGAAGTGCCCAAAATGGTATAATGAGTAATAAGACTTGCATGAAAATGAAATTGATTTATAAAGTGTTAGCTTCCTCCTGTAATTTACACTAACGGCAAAGAGGAAGTCTTTTCAGAGCATTGTGGACTGATACGGCGGTTGATAAGGGTGATGAATTACCTGTGACAAAAGAGGAAGTCTGGCTCAGACTCAGGGTGATGCAGGGAAAGGAACACAGACAGAAAGTCAGGCCACCTGGGCAGCAGCCCACGCCCTGCTGTAACTGGCATACACTCACGGACAGCTGCTGCCGTCTGCCAGGTCTGGACTGACTGAGTCCACCAGCGTCCCTGTGGTTAAACTGTCCTGACCAGAGTGCCCTGAGGAGCTTCTTAAACAAAAGAGCACAGTTCTGCATCCATCACTACCTGCTGGGAAATTGGGGACTTTCTTGGCATGCCAGGGTTCGTGAGACATTCCCGTCCAAAATACAAAAACTCACTACAAAAGCTGGAGATGCTTTAAAAGGCCAGCAGGTCAGAGGCCCTGCAAGTCAGAGGCCTTTTAAAGGCCTTTCAATACTTCCTGACGACAGTGATGAAACAGCAAAAACAGCCAGCCCTGGGGTCCAGCCACCAAAGCCCTGCCTATGTTAGGCAGGTGGGAAAATGTGCAGCTCCCGCAGTGAGCTTCCAGGGTGGCAAAGCGACAGGCATTTCCTCCTCCAGCCCACCCCCACCCTGCCCATCCCCCTCCCCGCCCCAGGACAGGAGGGCGCTCCCATAATTAAGCTCATCTGTAGAATTCCAGCACAGGCCGAGCTCCAAGCATTCATGACCACAATTTCATACAGTTCCAGAAAGGACAGCACTGCTGACACTGTCAGGATGAGGTGACAGAGGTCTCGTGGTTTCTTGCCTCACGATTACATTAGAAAATTCCACATTTACTCCAAAATTGGCAGAATCCATCTCCAGGCTTCACAAATTGCCAAGAAACGCTGCTTTCTTGGAACTGCCAAAATTCAAAACCCCCGCCACAGCTTTCCTAACCCCACAATTTTTGCCAACACCAGCCACCTCTAGAAGACTAAGGTCAGTTTAAAATGGCCTCAGATCAGCTCAAAAGAAAAAATGGACAAAACGTATACAGAATTCACATTTGGCCAGTAATATGTGAGAGAGATATTCAACCCCATTCATAATTAAAGATACAGGAATCGAAAGAGGCCTTTCAGATGGTCCAAAATCAAAGCATTTCATTAAAACCCCAGGGCCTGTGAAAAGTAGGAAAATCAGACATCCACACTCACTACTAGCAGGGTCATAAATGGGGTAGGCAATGTGGCAATGCCCATCTTTTGGGGCACATGTTGGCAAACCACAGTAACTATACTGCTGGGAACTGATCTTACAAATACAGTAAGATCCATGTACAAAAACAGTAACTGCAGCATTAATTGGAATAGGGAAAATTGGAAATAATATCTGTATGACTCTGGCTTAATAAATTATGGGCCATTCACATTGTAAAATAGAATATTATGTGGCTGTTAATAAAATGAGAGAGAGTAGCTCCATAAATATTAACATGAAAAGGTACATATAGAATGAAAACGGGTAAAAAATACTCATAACATGGACCCACTGTGGGGTTTTATTGTTTGTTTCGTTTTGTTTTGTTTTGAGATGGTGTCTCACTCTGTCGCCCAGGCTGGAGTGCAGTGGCACGATCTCGGCTCACTGCAAGCTCCACCTCCCGGGTTCATGCCATTCTCCTGCCTCAGCCTCCTGAGTAGCTGGGACTACAGGCACCTGCTACCACGCCCAGCTAATTTTTTTGTATTTTCAGTAGAGACAGGGTTTCACCATGTTAGCCAGGATGGTCTCGATCTTCTGACCTCATAATCCGCCCATCTCAACCTCCTAAAGTGCTGGGATTACAGGTGTGAGCCACAGTGCCCAGCCGAACCCATTTTTTAAAAATTACATGTGTACATATTTTGATATGCATAAAAAAATATGGAATGAGCTATATACAAAACAAGATTCACAAGATTCATCCCTGGGACCAGCCTGGGAAAAGGAGGAAGAGATCTTCACTTTTTATCATAAATACTTCCCATAATGTTGCTTTCTAGCTTTTGTTTTTTATGTCTGCATGTATTTCACATCAATTATTAGTGACCTCAGAGAACTGGGAGTGAAGGATGGAAAACTCTGGTCCACTCAGTCTCAGGGTCTCCCCATCACTGAAACCACTGAGACAGAAGAGGGTGCTGGACGGGGTACTCCTGCTTTGAAGGGAAGGTCAGATGAGTGATCACTCAACTCCTCCAGCGCTGAGACTTTGCAACCCTCAGACACTACAATCCCAGGTGACGCTTGTTCTCAGGTTCCTGCCGAGAAATACAAATGGCCTGGATAAAGGTGGGTGCACACATCTAAATATGGTGTGACCACTATGCGGGGCCAAACAGCCCGAGGCTTTGACTCCAATCCTTTGGCTCAATTATTTAGCTCACTGATGAATGACAGAAAGTTATTTTCCTTTGAAGACCCAATGGCACGCTCTCTCTACACACTTTCAAAAGCCCTCTGTCCAAATTCGTGTCTTGGTCAAAAAGAATGTTCTACCCTTATAACTTTATTTCTGTATCACCCCCCACCCCTACCACACCCCAGCAATTGGGAGGTGAGCAAATATCACTTGGATGTTCCAGGGCACTATCTATTAGGAGACAATATAGCTCAGTAGGTAAGAGGTATTCAAATCCTGCCTCCACCTTCCACTAACTCTGTGGCCATGGACAAGTTACTAAGCTGTCTGCACTGCGGTTTCGCATCTATTTTATAAAAAGGGATGACATCAGCACAGCCACCTCACAGGACTGTTGTGAGGCAGTAAACATAAAGTACTTTTCAAAGCACATGCACCAAATAAAAACCAGGTGCTAACTCTGTGACCACAAACTGGTTCCAGACAAAACCCAGTCTTTGAATAACGTCTCTTGCTGGAGAGGACTTTGTATAGATCACCTATGTAAATGGTACCTTCCCAAAAAGACAGAGGCAAAGAACATTACTGGTTAAAATGAATACAGAACTATCTGAAGGCTATGCCTACGTTCCACCAGGGTGGTAACGCATTCTCATTTGCCCCAAATCTGAGCCCAAAGAGGCCACCCCGAGACTGGTGGCATTCTGGCACTGCAGAGTCCAATGGCGGGACATTCTTTTGCCAGAACAGTTGTCTGGGCACATGCCTTGTCGGGTGCTCATTATCCTAAAACCCTTGTTGCTTGTCTCCTGTCTTATAAACTGAAGACTTATGGCCTAGTGAGATCCATGAACACAGAGGACAACTTCTTCAAAAAGTGAGTATGTGTGGCTAAGGGGACAGAGGGCAAGGGGAAAGGAGCAAGGGTTTCCAGGGGGCAAGGCCGGGGGGGTGGGGGGCACAAGTGCGTGCCAGCAGGCACATGGGGGTGTTGGTTGTGTCTCCCATGCAGGGTCTGTGGACAGCTTTGTGAGCCAATGCAAATCAGCTTACACTCTGGAACAAACAGGCCTCCTTACAGAGCAAAGTGCCTGTTCTAACAGTCTACAGCTTTTTCTGGAAAGCCCCAGCATTCAGCATCAGCCGAAAATTCTAAGTAGTTGCAAGAATCACAAAATGTGGTCAGTGGGTTGAAAAATCCACTGTAGCCATCCCCCTGTAGCCATGACCGCCGGTGTGAAAATGCTTCTGGCTTCTCTCCTGACGGAGCCCAGTCCATCTGGTTCCTCCCAACCTCTCAGCTGGGAGTGGGAATGGCACAAGGCACCCTGCATCCCTCAGAGTGCAGAACAGCCTGTGGGCCAGACACTGTGCTGAGGTTTCAAGACTCCTGGGCCACATACCTCATTGTGAAAAGTGTCAGCCTGGACCCAGACCCAGAGCTTTCTACAGGCAGAAACTCACTACTCAACATATATCTGCCTGCACAGACCCCACCCCAACCCCAGCTCTAAGGGCTTGTTGGGTGAATTACAGGTGGGGAGACGGAGAGGGGAAAGCAGTGGAAAAAGGAAGAGGAAGGCAGCCCACAGGAGGGGAGGTCAGGGCACTTGCTCCGGACCCCAGCAGCCCCAGGGCCCAGTGTGGTCTCCTGGGGGGCATAGATTCCCTTCGGGCACCGGTGCATCCTCTGATCAAGGAGCAGGGCCAGTGCAGGTGTGTCCCCTCCACACACAGGCATGGGCCCCTCTCTCTCCACACCCTCACTCACGGCTCAGAAAGCGAACATTTCAGAAACAGCCATCTGACAGGCACCCGGGCCCCTTGTGAAGGAAGAACCTGTGACGTCACTGAAAGGCTCTGCTTGGGTTTTGTACCAACTCTTTTTCCCCACACACCCCATTCCAGTGTTAAATGAGTGGGCTTATTATACAGTACATTGGACCAGGGTTCAATAAAGTGTCAAAACTGTGACTTTGCCCTTCTCAAGGAACAAGCCCCAAAGCTGTTAGTGGGTGATTCCAGGGACTTCCTCCTCAGGACCCCTCAAAAGCTCCGAGATCCTGTGCCCAGGTTACCAGTGAGGAAGTGCAAGTGCAAACAGGTGGAACCGCCAGCCTCGGTGTCCTGGCGGGACCTGACACCTGGATGTCTCCCAAAATGCTCCAAAAGCTGCCGCCATCCGTGCAACTCCCACCCTAAGGAAAAAGCTGCCTGTAGCCCTCAACCACCCCCACTGGCAGGCTTGCGCAAATCAACTAATCTCATTCAGGTACCTTTTAGGCCTTGAACCCAGTACACAGAGGGTCCGGAAAAGCCAACCGGAAGAGAGGTGGCAGGCAGGGGGAGGGGGCGTCCCACAGGGATGATTTATAGAGCAGAGGCCGGCGTCAGCCAGGAGTGTCCCAACCCTGCAAAGAGCCCCTCCTCGCTGGCACCCTGTGGCACCTTAAAATAATAACCACCACAATGATTCGTGGACCCCATATTATGTCCCAGGGGCTCGTTTTTATCTCAGTTATTTTTACAACAATTCTGTGAATGGCTATGATTATCCCTTCATTTTACAGATGAGAAAACTGAGGCTCAGAGGATTCAAGTCTTCTGCCCAAGTTCTACATCTTTGAGTGGTCAGAACAACAACTGCAAAGCCCAGCGCTCTGTGCCGGCCTTGGCGCCTCTCAGGCCACGGTGGCCTCAGGATCTTCTTCTGAAATAGCTTGTCATCTCCTGACCCTCCCCTGCCCTCTGTTCTGGGCCCTTCGTGCAGCTGAGGAGGCAAAGAGCAGAAGAGCAGGGCCCACAGACTTCCTTCTGTCCGGGCCAGGCCGATCGTCCCCACCAAATCCAGGGCAGGCTCCTCAGTCACTTCCAAGATCCCCCCGCCAACCAGGAATCCCTGCGGTCTCTCACCTGAACCCTCGGTTCTCTCCCACACCACAAGACTCAGCAGGTCCGCCCCTTGTTCCCCTGTGCTTTTCTAAAAGAAAAGAATTGCTGATCACCGAGACCTGGGTGGATGAAAGAACTGGCTCAGGATCCCAGAGAGCTCAGGCAGAGCCCAGATCAGAGCCCAGACCTCCCGACCCAAGTCCAGGGCTCTATTCACGCCTGGCTCCACAAGACCACAGGGCCCCACATGGGAACAGGAATAATAAACGCCAAAACACACAACCATGCATAAAAACACTCAATAACAAATGCTGGCAAACGTGAAGCGCTATCAAAATATAGAATCATAAATCCAACTGTTACACCTTTCAACAAGAATCTGGGAGCAAGAAAAGCGTTCATGTGTGGATGTACTTATTTCTCAAATACTATACATTCCTCCACTGCTTACTTTCATTCATAAGACCCAAACTACGGAACACAGGATAAACAGCCAATCTCACAATCACTACCCTTAGACCACCATACCACAACACCCCCAGTTAAAAAAACTGTTACGAGCTTTGATTTCCCAAGACACTTCTATCCCGTGGGAAACTACTGGGTTCTAAAAACTCTCCAAATTAATACTGCCAGTTGTCTTAATTGGTTTCCTGCTTGCTGATCAAAAACAGGGTTGAATTTGCTTTCTCCAGCAACTACTGACCACACAAATTACCTACTCTAGCTCCAAGGCACTTAAGTTACTCCCAAAACGTTACTTCTCATCCTGCATTTTCCTGGCCTTCCCCATAATAAAATTATGTTGCAGGAGCAGCTGATGGAGCTCACTAGGCCTAGCACCTACTAGGCTGCAAGAAAGGTGCAGAGGCCTCGCAGGGGAGAGCTGTAATATGAGAACGGGGATTCCAACCTGGGCTCAGCCTGCCCTGCCGCCCAGCAACTGTGTGACCTTGGGCACAGAGGTCAACCTCTCTGGGCCTCAGTTTCCTCAATTGCAGCGCTGGAATCCTAACTCCGGGGGAAAGAAAGCCTCTCATCCCAGTCCCCGGCGCAAAGCAGGGGATGATCGCGCAGAGCCAGGACGCACCCGCGCTAGCCGGCTGGAGCTGGTCCCCGCGGTTCTGGGACTGCGCGGCAGCCCCCTGGGGCCCCCACGCCGCTCGAGATCAGCTAGGCCGAGCCCACGCCGGGCCTCGCGGCGCGCAAGGAAAGCCAGGCCCGAGGGATGCTCGCGAGGGCCTCCGGCCTCCAGGGCCTGTTTCCGCGCCTCCCTCCCCCGAACCACTTCCCGTAGAGGGCCGCGGGGGACGTAGCCCGGCCGTCGGTCCTCGGGCCCCCGGGGCCGAGCCCCCGCCTCGCCACGCGCCCTCAGCGCCCCTGCGCCGCGCCTCGCCCCGCCTAACCCGAGGCTGCGGCCCGGGCTCCACTGCGGGAGGCTGGAGGCGGCGACTACTCACCGAGCGGCGCCGCGCGTGGCCGCCTTTGTATGCAAACACCCAGCCGGTCGCCCGCTGTCAGCGCAGCTCGCCTTCGGGGGCGGAGCAGGGGCGGGGGCAGAGGCCGGGGGCGGGGCAGGGGCGGGGCAAGCGGGGCAAGCGGGGCGGCGCCAGGGGGACTCGGGAAGCGCTGGCTGCCCGGCTGCTTTCAGGGCCCGCTGGCCCGCTCTGCCCGCTCACCCCTGGCCGCCTACCTTAGCGTTCCTGGGGGTGGGGCCCCTTAGGCCGCTTTTCTGATTTTCCTTTCCAGAGCCAAACTTGTGTATTTCTTCAACACTCTGAATTGACCTATGCCGATGACTGGGGGAGTGAGGACGGAGGGGAGCAGAGAAAAGGCAGCCAGGTAAATGTCCAAGCAAGCCTCCCAGGGCCTGGCCGCGATCTCGTCGGTCCTGTGGGTCCCGCTTATCACCAGTGGCGGGACCTGAGCCCGTCCTTGACTTTTCTGACCCTCACCCTTCGTTTCTTCCACCATAAGGCGCAATCGCGTTGACCTATCGCCATCTCCTCTTAGCTTCTCCTCGCTGGGTCACCCCTGTCCTTCATCCTGATGGTGACAGCTTCCACTCTCGCCTCTGCCAAGCGGTGGTCCAGGTGCGGAATGGTGGCTCTGAACAGGAGGGACAGGCAGCTCCCTGCGCCCCTCCAGGCGCTGGGAGGCAGGCAGGGGATAAACAATGAGCCACATAACGTCTGGTGGTGAAATGATTTCCATCAATGGGAGGGTGTCACATTTGAACTGAAACTCTAAATGACAAGAAACACCTATGTCTACAAAGACGGGGGAGGACGCAGGGTTTTCTGGAGAGCAGAAATGGCAGATGCAAAGGTCCTGGGGCTGGCGCTGGGGGCTGGAGGGGAGGCAGGGGCCAAATATTCAAGTCTTGTAGGCCAAGGCAAGCAGTTTAGGTATTATTTAGATGTTATTCCAAAACCAATTCTTTTTGAGACAGGGTCCAACTCTGTCACCCAGGCTATAGTGCAGTGGCACAATCTTGGTTCACTGCAGCCTTCACCTTCTGGCCTCAGGCAATCCTCCTGCCTCAGCCTCTCAAGTAGCTGGGACCACAGCTGCATGCCACCACGCCCAGCTAATTTTTTCAATTATTTGTAGAGACAAGGTCTCCCTATGTTGCCCAAGCTGGGCTCAAGCAATCTTCCCACCTTGGCTTCCCAAAGTGCCAGGATTACAGGTGTGAACCACCACACCTGGTCCAAAAAGAATTTTAAAGCTGGGAATTATATGATCTAATTTACTTCTTTAAAAAGTCACCCCTCCACTGCATGGAAAATGGACTGCAGGAGTAGAAGCCAGCAGACAGGTGGCACTGCAGGGAACCAGGGGACATGATGGTGGCTCAGATGGCAGGGGCTGCTCAGCGAGAAGTGGAAGGACTTCAGAGAGATTTGGAGGCAAAACCCACACGCTTGTTGATGAATGGAGCGGGTGGAGGTGTGTGATGCGATACTCAAAGACAAGTCTCGGTGTGGAGACTGAACCGCTGCTCTGCTGAGATGCAGAGGGCCAGGGAGGAGGCCAGCTTGGAAACAGCATCGAATGCGGCAGCTTAGTGAATTGGATGAGCCGGCCAGCTCTAGATAGACATCTGGGGGCAGCTGCTTGGAGAGCTTTGTCCAGGGACGCGGCTCCCGTCCATCGGTCAAGTGTGGACACGCTCCAGCTGGGCTTGCGGCAGCTCCCATCTAGGCAGCCCGTCCCAAGCTGACATTGCAGAGGTGGGAGCTACACAAAGAGAATCTTGCAGTCTGTAGGTGAGCTACCTCCACAGGGGTTTTCTCAGAGACCAGAGCTGCAAATGCATCACAGCTGCCCAAAACCGCTGGGGTTGCAAGGCCCCAGAAGGACACCCTCCTGCGCCCTCCCCTCCTACCTCCAGGGAGAAGCTGGCCTGGGAAGAAGTCTACCCTATGTGGAAAAGCTTTCCAGGAAGCCAGTCCAACTTCAGGCCACTTAAGTTTATTTTTTTGTGTAAAACAAGTCCATTATTCAAATGTGGAGATAGGAGGTCTGAAAATACAGCAAAATTTAACTCAAAGCCCTCATTTTGAAAATGATGAGCCTGGGGGCCCAGCAGGGCTAGAGTCAGTTCTGATGAGCAAAGTCTGACTAGATTCAGAGCAAATTAGGACCCGCTGCTGCCCAGCCTGCCACTCGGGGAAGGCCAAGGTTGCGGGGAGCCTTTGTACAAACAAGCAATGGGAAGAAAACACTCACTAGATCACAGTGCGCTCCCAGGCGATAAATGAAACTGGACTTTCCAAAGCCCTGGTGCTTTTGATCCAGCACTGGCTGGAGTCCCCCTGGGAAGGCCCTTGGCTGTGCTATCAGCAACCAGGCCTGACTGAGCAGTGACTCAGCCAGGAGAGCTGAGGCGATCCCCCTGGCCAATCCCAGGGCCTAGCCACACTCGGAAGAGGAGAGGGAACTCAGGGGATGAGTAACCTTGCTCTAGCTGACTGGAGGAGGAAGGAGGGGCTGAGTAATGCCTTAGCAAAGCCAGCACAAGCATCCTGATTCTAGAGGCTCAGTTTCACAATCCGGGAAATGGGCTGCCGTTGCACATGACACAGATCTGCTTTGAGGATGAAAAAGGCATCATGGGAAGCCACTGTCACAGTTGCAGGGTTGGAAGATTTTTCAATTCTAAAACCCCGTAAGTTGAGGAGTGGCCATTCCCAGAAGGATCTGTCCACTGCTGAGCCCAGTTGGTGACAGTAGCTGTTGTATCCCGAGAACTCTGAAGTTGTGCAGATCAACCACCTGCACAGGCCCAGAATACCTGGGGCAAGGTAGGCAGGAAGAGTGAACATCCCTGTTCATGGGTGTCTGGCGAGCTACTGTAGGAAGGAGAAACGCCAGCTGATCCCCCAGGACTCTGAGCATGGTTAGCTCTGTAACTGCCCTGGCAGAAAGGATCCCAAAGAGAGGACAATGAATTCTTCCCCCAGAGGTACAGCCTTTTATCCCTGGTACCAGTGCCTGGGGCTCCGGGAAAGGGAGGGCATCTCCTTGGGGTCTAAGGCCACTCCTTGGTTGGAGGCCCCTCACGAGGTGACTTTGTCCTGGGCACTCTCTCAAGAAGCAGGTGGGAACCAGAGGCCACCTAGTGCCGCTTCACTACCTTGGCAGCAGGGAACAGAGCAGCCTGGGAATCCACCCAAGGTGGAATGGGGCCCCTGGGTGCTGTGGCTGGCTGAGCAGGGCCAGTTCCATGGGGAAGCGGCAGGTGTAAAAGGGCCTGGATTCTGCAGAGAGGACAGTGATCCTCGGAGAACAAACATCTGGAACCAAAGCACAGAAGGTTTTGATGGTCACCCGGGCTGTCCAGAGGCCTACTCCACAGTTAGGGCGGGGCTCGCAGATTAGAGTCGAGGCATAGGAAGTGGCAGGATGATAAAGGCTGACAGCTGGCCACAGAGGAGCATGTTGAAGGCCCTAGGCCGAGCACTGGGGTCTCCAAAGGGGAGCAGACCAGACACAGTGTCTGTCCTCAGGAAGTGCACAGTCTGGGGTTGTGATCGCGTAAAAACTGTCACAGTGCTCCTGGCCGCTGTGAACTGAAATGCTGTGCACTGATACAGGATTTGACCTGCCCTGTCCCCAAGCAAGAGGATTCACTTGACCTTGGTGGCCTGAGCAGGCACCGACCTAGGCAAATCTAGGCCAGATGTCAAGGAGCAGAATGAACCACGGGCCAGCCAGCAGCACACACACAGCGGTCAGGCATGCCCAGGTGCTTGAAAGAAGGCCCGTGGCTGGCCGCTGGTGAGCGAGGGAGCTCGGGAGCTCACAGCAAGCCCCATGCCTGTCTTCCACTGGATGAAGCAAGAGTGGGTATGGAACATCCTTTCTCCTCAGGTCAGATTGGGAACGATTCATAATGAGCGGGGCTAGAACAGCAGAGAGGCAGGAAAGAAGAAAGAGACCAAGGTTCGAGGATGGGGCAGGGAAAGAGACCTCAACATGACCAGGGATGGGAGGAAAGAACTCCATCGCTTAGAAACAGTGGCGGCTGTGCTGGGAAGTCTGGACTGTTACAGTGGGCTCTGATTCCAGGAGGAAGAAAAAGACCCCGCATATCACCGTGAGTCAGTCCTCGGAGTCGCCATGACCTTGCTAAACAAGTGTGGGGTTGTCACAGCTTTAAGCAGCACATCTCAAGTCCCACATTCCCCAGTGCTAAGACAACAGCTACACAGACAGGATTCTAAGGAGAGCTCAGAGGTAGAAGACCCTTAAAAGTCCCCCTTTCCTTAGATAGGAAAACTCAGGCCCAGAGAGGCAAACAATGGGTCAGTATGTGTGTCTAAACTTACCTAAACATAGAAAAGGTATAGTAAAAATATAGTATTAGAGTCTTATGGGAGCACCATCGTATACGCAGTCTGTAGTTGACCAGAGCATTGTTATGCGGCGCATGACTGTAGATCTTCTCATTAATAATAGGCCACCTGGTCAGGTACACGAAGTCTAGGGTTCAGAATCCAACAGGCTCAAATTCAAGTCCAGCTCAGCCACCTGGCTGAGTGCTGTCTGAACCTCAGCATCCTCAGCTGTTAAAAAGAGATAACCATCCCCATCTCAGCAACTTTGGGGGGAAATTAAATGAGATATATTGGGATCCAGATAACCAATAAAATATCAAATCACTTTACCAGTTCAAGCTCTTACCACTCAGTGTTTGCAGGGGTTTATCACTGATGAATGAATTCAGGAGTTCAGGAGTTCAAGACCAGCCTGGGCAACATCCTCACCCAGCTAATTTTTGTGGTTTTTTGTTTGTTTGTTTGTTTTGAGACAGAGTCTCACTCTGTCACCCAGGCTGGAGTGCAGTGGCACGACCTCAGCTCACTGCAAGCTTCCAAGCTTCGCATTCCAGGTTCACGCCATTCTCCTGCCTCAGCCTCCAGAGTAGCTGGGACTACAGGCGCCCGCCACCACGCCCAGCTAATTTTTTGTATTTTTAGTAGATATGGGGTTTCACCATGTTAGCCACGATGTGTATTTTTTTTTTTTACAGAGACAGGGTTTCGCCATGTTGCCCAGGCTGGTCTCAAACTCCTGCACTCGAGTGGCAATGTTTGGAACCAATTTACACAGTTCTTTTCCTTGCAGTTGCCAAACAATATTATTTATCTAATGGTCATAACACCTTAGCAGATAATAGAACTACTGAACAGCAGTGCTTACTATGCTCATGGATGAGGTTCCTAGTTGTCTTCTATTAAGCAGGTGGCCTTGAATTCTGGCAGCTCACGCTTCAGAGTTACCTGTGGACACACAACATCATTCACAAAATGTTCTTTTTCTCCCCAATGTCTCTCGAGAATGAAAATGACCAGGCCATCCTCACATTCTACAGAGGTTAACCCAGCAACTTAGGGACACAGCTGGAGCAGGACTCCCAGGCTCCTGGTCAGTTCCTCTGTGGGGATGCTAAGCCTCAGGGCTGACATCTCTTAGCTCTGCCTTCCGGGAGAATTTCACAGGAGCTCCCGTTTGCGCTGCTGTGAAGGCCATCCTGCTCCTTGTCAAGCTTGCCTCCTCCTTGGCTTGAGGAAGATCTCTTTTGTGCCCAAACTGTGAATAAGCAAACTGGATGCAGCATCTCTGATTGCTCTGGGAAGAAACTTATGAGAAGTGCTTGAGAAAAGTCATGACGTTCTGCCTCTGCTAAGAACCTGTTGGACACTGCTTGGTATATACGGCTAAGTGCTTCTTTGTTCAGACCCGCTTCCTCTGATTAGCAACCACAGATCTTCTGGGTTTTCAATTGTTTATTTCTGTTTATTGTCATCTCTGGGAAGATGGCTTCAAATTTTTTTTCCCCAATTGAACCCCATATCAATTGGTAAGTAGATCTTTTGATAAGTAGATCTTTCTCTTTCTTTCTTTCTTTCTTTCTTTCTTTCTTTCTCTTTCCCTTCCTTCTTTCCTTCCTTCCTTCCTTCCCTTGCTTTCCTTCCTTTCCTTTCCTTCCTTCCTCCCTCCCTCCCTTCCTCCCTCCCTTCCTTCCTTCCTTTCTTTTTCTTGAGATAGGGCCTCACTCTGTCACCCAGGCTGGAGTGCAGTGGGGCAATCTTGGCTCACTGCAACCTCCACCTACCAGGTTCAAGCGATCCTCCCACCACAGCCTCCCAAGTAGCTGGATTACAGATGAGTCCCATCACGCCCAGCTAATTTTTGAATTTTTTGATACAGACAGGGTTTCGCCATGTTGCCCAGGCTGTCTGGAACTCCTGAGCTCAAGTGATCTGCCCGCTTCGACCCCCCAGAGTGCTGGGATTATAAGCGTGAGCCAGAGCACTCGGCCAAGAACAAGAATTTTCTATGGCTGCATGAAACAAGGCAATTCCCAGCGGTAGTGTATACCTGGGGGGAAGTGTTACTTAGTACAGAAAGTCTTTCCCTTCCCAAGTCACCCCTTCATGAACTTTGCAGCTCTGTTATGAGAACTACACACATCTAGGATTGTCAAAGATGAACAAATGACCCTCATCCTTGCTAATATTGCTTGCTCTGAAATCAATTTTTTCTGATACTAATATAGCCACTCCAGCTTTCTGTTGATTAGTGTTAGCATCACATATGTATCTCTTTCCGTTCTGTTTACTTTGACCTGTCTTTATGTTTAAAGTGGCTTTCTTAATGACCCCATACAGTTGGGTATTCTTTTTTGTAACCAATCTGACAATTCCTGAAGTTACAATTGAAGGGTGTGATGGTTAATTTTTGGTGTCAACTTGACGGGGTTAAGGGATACCCAGATAGCTGGTACAGCATTGTCTCTGAGGATGTCTTTGAGTGTGTTTCTGGTAGAGGTCAGCATTTGAATCAGTGAACTGAGTGAGGAAGGAAGATGCATCCTCACCCATGCGGGCTGGGCTCCATCCAATCAGGTGAATTCCTCGACAGAACAAACAAGCTGAGGAAAGGCAAATTCACTCCCTCTTCTGAAGCTGGGACAGCCTTCTTCTCCTGCACATGGACATCAGCACTCCAGGCTCTCCAGCCATTGGACTCCAGGACCTGCACTGGTGGCCCCTCAGGTTCTCAGGCCTTTGCTATGTCACCAGCTTCCCTGGTTCTCTAGCTTGCAGACAGCAAATCACAGGACTTCTCAGCCTCCATAATCATGTTAGCCAATTTCCAAACTAAATACCCTCTCATTTACCTGTATCTATCCTATCTGGTTCTGCTTCTCTGGAGAACCCTGATACAAAGGGTTTACATTGAATGTCATTCACATATGGTTATATAAATAGTAGCTGTTTTAACACCCTCATCTAATTCTATCATGAATGTCATTTCAGGATCTGTTTCTATTGATTGATTTTTCTCCAGATCCTAGGTCATATTATCCTGCTTCTTTGCAAGCCCGTTATTTTTGTTTGGACACGGGACATTGTCAATTTTGTACCGTTGGTGGCTAGGTTTTGTTATATTCCTTTAAACAGCGTTGTGCTTTGTTCTGAGACGCAGTAAAGTTACTTAAGATTAGTTTGATCTTTTTGAGGCTTGATGTTCAATATTGTTACAGCAGATCCAGAACAGCCTTTGTTCTAGGACTAATTTGTCACCTCTGCCAGGCAATTCTCTTCTACTTTTCTCCTCGATGTCCTGAATTTTAGGGGGTCTCCCCAGTCTGGCTGGTGGAAATGTAGTTTTTGTTGTGTAAAATTTACCTCAAAACTTAGCAGCTTGAAACAACAAGTATTTAGTCCCTGCAGTTTCTTGTGTCAGGAATCCAGGGGCAGCCCAGCTGGTGGCTCTGACTCAAGCTGTCTCGTGAGCTCGCAGTCAAAGTGATGGCTAGAATGGAGCCCTCTGACTGGGGCCAAAGGATCTGCCTCCAGGACGGTGACTCACATGGCTATAGCCAGGGGCTCCATTTCTTGCCTCATGGACCTGTCCGGAGGCTGATTGAGCAATACAGCTTCTGGCTTCCCCAGAGGGACTGACCCAAGAGAGGGCAAGCAGGAGCCACAGAGCTTTCTACACCATAGTCTCTAAAGTCACAAACCATCACCGTCACTTTCACCACATTCTGTCCTTTAGAAGCATATTAGTAAGCCCAGCCCACAATCAAGGGAGGTAGGAGTAGGCACCTGTTTTTGAAAGGAAGACTATCAGGTAATTTAGGGATATATTTCTAAGCTGCTCTCACAGACACAAAGTATCCCCAGGTCTGAGTGATTTCTGAAGATCGTTTTGCCTGCAAGCTCCTTCCTTGGTGGTTTCCTCACATTCATGTGCAGACCGGTACTCAGCTGAAGACTCGAAGGCACTCCTTGCAGATCTCTGAACCATTCTCTGTGGCTCCTTCTTCTGCAGATCTCTGCCCTGCAAATTCGAGCCCCCTTGGCCTCCCAGAAGCCCACATTCCATCTCCTGAGCTGGGTAGGCCCTCGGGCTCTGTTTGGGCTCCCTCTTCCTGCACTGCTGAGCTGGACACTTGCAAGGCTGCTCTTATTGCTTCCCGTCTCCCAGGAATCCCTGTCCTGTTCTGCCTATTGTCCAGTGTCCACTGTTATTTCAGATACTTGTCCAGCTTTCTGGCTGTTTTTAAGACAGGAGGGTAAACCTGCTCCCTATTATTCCATCAGGACCAGAAGTGGGACTCCCCAGCAGTGGTGCTGGCTCCCGAAAATGAGTCAACAGCCATGCAGCAGACGGGAGACTCACACCCTCCCCTCTTCTTTTTTTTTTTTTTTTAATTATACTTTAAGTTCTGGGATACATGTGCAGAACGTGCAGGTTTGTTACATAGGTATACACATGCCATGGTGATTTGCTGCACCCATCAACCCGTCATCTGCATTAGGTGTTTCTCCTAATGCTATCCGTCCCCTAGCCCCTCATCCCCTGACAGGCCCCAGTGTGTGATGTTCCCCTCCCTGTGTCCATGTGTTCTCATTGTTCAACTCCCACTTATGAGTGAGAGCCTGCGGTGTTTGGTTTTCTGTTCCTGTGTTAATTTGCTGAGAATGATGGTTTCCAGCTTCATTCATGTCCCTGCAAAGGACATGAACTCATCCTTTTTTATGGCTGCATAGTATTCCATGGTCTACATGTGCCATTTTTGCTTTATCCAGTCTATCATTGATGGGCATTTAGGTTGGTTCCAAGTCTTTACTATTGTAAAAAGTGCTGCAATAAACATACGTGTGCATATGTCTTTATAGCAGAATGATTTATAATCTTTGGGTATATACCCAGTAATGCGATTGCTGGGTCAAATGGGATTTCTGGTTCTAAATCCCTTAGGAATCGCTACACTGTCTTCCACAATGTTTGAACTAATTTACTCCCACCAACAGTGTAAAAGCGTTCCTATTTCTGCACATCCTCTCCAGCATCTGTTGTTTCCTGACTTTTTAATGATTGCCATTCTAACTGGCGTGAGATGGTATCTCATTGTGGTTTTGATTTGAATTTCTCTAATGATCAGTGATGAAGAGCTTTTTTTCATTCGTTTGTTGGCCACATAAATGTCTTCTTTTCAGAAGTGTCTGTTCATATCCTTTGCTCACTTTTTGATGGCGCTGTTTGGTTTTTTCTTGTAAATTTGTTTAAGTTCCTTTTAGATTCTGGATATTAGCCCTTTGTCAGATGGGTAGACTGCAAAAATTTTCTCCCATTCTATAGGTTGTCTGTTCACTCTGATGCTAGTTTATTTTGCTGTACAAAAGCTCTTTAGTTTAATTAGATCCCATTTGTCAATGTTGGCTTTTGTTGCCATTGCTTTTGGTGTTTTAGTCATGAAGTCTTTGTCCATGCCTATGTCCTGAATGGTATTGCTCAGGTTTTCTTCTAGCGTTTTTATGGTTTTAGGTCTTACGTTTAAGTCTTTAATCCATCTTGAGTTAATTTTTGTATAAAGTGTAAGGAAGGGGTCCAGTTTCAGTTTTCTGCATATGGCTAACCAGTTTTCCCAATACCATTTATTAAATAGGGAATCCTTTCACCATTGCTTGTTTTTGTCAGGTTTGTCAAAGATCAGATGGCTGTAGATGTCACACCCTCACTTCTAATCTGACATTATCTCGCTCCCTCCTCCTGGTCCACTTCCCTATAAAGGTGATGTCCTTTGGCATACACTTCAGATCAGCACATCTGCGTTTAGCACTCCAGGCTTCATCCTTCTTCCCAGCTTTCCCCAGCCTTGTAGTCCACAGTGCCTCCTTTGCCAGTCCCAGGGATGATATTCAAACTATTAGGCATGCCATGAGCATGAGCCAATCAGAGCAAACACCAGCCACAGCAGAGCAGGGACCTGCTGGCTTATGGAGAGGGTTGCAAAGCGAAGGGGGCAAATCTAAGAGAAGAGATGAGGTGACAGGAATGAGGCCACTTAGGGGACTGGGGACAGTGACTACAATGGGTATTTCTAAATTTCTAATATTTTAATCATTGGCAAGGTCATAGCAGTGTATACCGTATGAATCTACCAAAGAAGAAAACATTTTTGGAATTGCTTTTTAGCTTCAACTGAGAAATGCATCTGCTATGGATTGAATCTTTGTGCCCCCCAAAATTCATCTGTTGAAGCCCTAGTCCCCAGTGTGATGGTATGACGAGGTGGAGCCTTTGGGAGGTAATTAGGTTTAGATGAGCTCTTGAGGGCAAGACCTCCATGATGGGATTTGTGCCCTTGTAAGAAGAGGAGACCAGAGCTCACTCTGTGTCATGTGAGGACAGTGGGAGAAGGCAGCTGTCTGCAAGCCAAGGAAAGTGGGCATCGCTAGAACCCAACCATGCTGGCACCCCAGTGGCAGAGGTCCAGTCTCCAGAACCATGAGATAGAAATTTCTGTGGTTTAAGCCACCCAGCCTATGATAGGTGTTCTAGCAGCCTGACCTAAGACAGCATTCTAAAAAGACCTGAAAAGATGCTCGCATCCTAAAGGGCATCAGAGTGATTTCTTTCTTTTTTTTTTTTTAATGCATACTTATTTTATTGCATAATTAATGGCTGTACAGAATTTTAAAAATTGACACATTGTAACTTTACATATTTATGAGGTACAGTTTGATGTTTTACAGAGTGATTTCAAATCCACAAAATCAACCTGGACTGAAGGCACCCCAATGCTCAGTTCTTCCCCAGGCTGCCCTAACACAGAGCTCATCAACCAGCTGTAGAAACTGGAACCCCAAAACTAAGGCATCAGTCAGTTGAGTGACCCAGTGTCTGGCCTCAGTGAGGGAAGCTGACTTCCAAATAAAATCAGGCTTCTGCAAAGACACTGTGCAACCTGTGACGGTACTAGGACACCTGAGCCAGCCCCCCGGAGTCATAGCTCAGCCACTAAATGCCTTAGCAGATAGACCTTTGAAGATAGAATCTACAGTATTAAGTGATATAACCATTTATCAGCTCAAAAGAATGAACTAGGAAAGCAGAAAGAGACTGAATATGCTAACAAATCATATCATTTCATGGGAAGAATGTAAATGCTGTTTGCCTATTGCCATTCACTTTGGCACGCACCCGTTTCATCATTGACCTAGAACCTGGGGTTGGTGAGGAGAATAACTACACTCTGAGGACTTCATTCGTCTCACATTTCCCCTATTCCACAGTGTCCAGTGTACGCCAGACCCACAGAAAGGTCTCAGAAGACTTGCTGAAGGACTAATGGGTTGATTGGCTAAGCTAAGCTAGCACAGGAAAGGGACAGACCCTTAGGAGAGCTATTGTCAATCTCCTAGATTCAAATACGTGTTCCTGTGTCCTTAGGAAAGCGAAATTGAATTTTCCTTTAACCTAAAGCCTAACATTAATATAATATATAATAAAACCACATACTTCTAAAAGGAGCATCAAAGATGTAAGAGGAACATTATCCCCCTCCAAGGGTGCCATGGGAACACTTTCTTCTTCTTCTTTTTTTTTTTTTTTTTGAGACAGAGTCTTGCTCTGTCACCTAGGCTGGAGTGCAGTGGCCACAATCTCGGATCACTGCAACCTCCATTTCCTGGGCTCAAGCAATTCTCCTGTCTCAGCCTCCTGAGTAGCTGGGATTACGGGCGTGTGCCACCACGCCCGGCTAATTTTTGTATTTTTAGTAGAGACGGGGTTTCACCATGTTGGCCAGGCTGGTCACAAACTCCTGACCTCAGGTAATCCGCCCACCTCAGCCTCCCAAAGTGCTGGGATTACAGGCCTGAGCCATCGCGCCCAGCCAGGAACACTTTCTGAATAACCTTCTGGTGTCTGCATCCCTTGTTCCTTCTGTCTCGTCAAAGGAGCTGTGCAGCTGTAGCTCAACTGTTCCTTTCTAATGCAAGGGTAAATACAAATCAAAAACCTGTTTTGAATTATCTTTCATGCAATAAGGGAAAGAGACTGCTTTCCTCCTCCTTCTCTGAGAGCATTTACTGTAGGACACGTGTCATTGTAAATTCTTTCTCTGTCCCTTTGAGATGTTGTAAATCTTTTGAAAAGCTAAATAAGCCTGTGGCCACCTGTAAAACTCAGGAGTGTTTCCTAAGAGACCTGGAGGCCACCTCTTTGAAATGTAAACATGAGGGAAGACAGACCCCATCTCCTAATTCCTTGAGAAGGTAAGAGAGAACCTATTCTGCAGGGGACTTGCTCCAAGATGCAAAACTATCTCCTGTCTGGATGGCTTTTTTTTCCCCTCTTGGGTCTTGGGTAAAAGCAATTAGCTAATGCAGATTACTAGGTGATTTCAAGATGAACTAAGAAGGATAAAGGGTGCTGTCAAGTGCTCTTACTTGAGGACTAGTTATGGTTTATCTTCACAACATGTATGCAATGGGTTGTATTTGCTTGGCTATAAAAAAGGGTGAGTTTCTCTCTGTCACGTTATTATTACTATCATCCATCCCTCATCCTATGTGTTCTCAAAGCATGTGAGTGAGGACAGGAGAAGAAAAGGTGGTCATTGGTTAGAGGACAGGAGAAGAAAAGGTGGTCATTGGTTAGAGGACAGGAGAAGAAAAGGTGGTCATTGGTTACAGTCCCTTATGCTCTAATAGTAGCTTTGAAATGTCATATTGCAATGTGAATGAAGGTCTCTAATTTAATACAAACTGGTCTCTTTTGATTCATGGCCAAATGCACAATACTCTTTCCTGTGTAGAATCATCAAGCGTGGTACAGGAGAAAGAACACAGGATTTGACATCAGAAAGGTTGGCTTTGTGTCCCAGCCCTGCCCCTTGCTAGCTGTGTGACTTTGTCAAGACATTTAATCGCACTGAATTTCAGTTTGATTGTGTCAAGGAGATCTTTTGGATTCCTTTCATTGTTGCTTTTCATACAATGGACCAGAAAACCTACACTAGTAGAAAAACTGGCAACATTTGAATCAATTCTGTGGCTTATTTAAAAAAAATAATAACTGGCTCAACGTTGCCACATATGCCTACTATCACATGGTTGCCAAAGTCCCAGAGGCTCGAGGAGTTTGGGAGGGGGAGGGTTGAGGGGGTGCTGGGGTGGGAAGAGAGGCTGAGGCTGCTCTTAAACAGATGAGATCTGATCCAGACCTGGAGGAGCTTTGGACGACAACCAGGAGAGATGAGCAGAGAAGAGATGGGGGACAGGGGAGAGCGTGGCTGGGAGTAATAGTGGAGCCACACGTTTAGCAAACCTTAGGCAATGGGAAAGTTCAAAACGTGTTTAGGATTCACTTGCAGGTTATCAAACAGCCCTATGGGTTTGTTGAGCCGTTAATATGGGAAGACAGGCTGAGACCGATTTGTCATGGCCTCAGATGGCAGCCTAAGGAGTTAGCATTTTGTCCTGAAGGTCCTGGAGAGCCATTAAAAGCTTCTAAGCAGGAAGCAAAACATTATGAAACCCCTGTTTTAGTAAATGAATCTGGCTATGGTGGACATTTCATATGCCAGGCAGCAGCTGAGGTAGAAAGGGCTTCTATGATGGTCCAGATGGTTGGTGATCAGGTCAAGCAATGACTGCCATGGAGAACTGAGGAAGGGACAGTGCATTTCCATCATTTTGAGTCTATGAGAATGGATCACTCCAGTAATAACGCCACCAGTCACCACTCAGGCTCGAGGTGGGGCCACGGCAGCCTCTCTGCAGTGCGTTAAGTCTTGATCCCACCCTGTGAGATGAGAGTCCTTGTAGCTTTCTCTCTTAAATGTCCTTCTTGGATTTAGGAAAGCTGAATCTTCATTTGTTTCCACATTCATCCATAAAAGAAGGGCAAGAAATCCAGGGAGAAAAAAGTGATTCCAGGATTGTGCCCACATGTTTCCCTGTCAGGAGCCCTGGAGTGTCAGACCGCGCTGGCTGGCTGCTTCGAAAAGTCTCTGACAGCCACCTTTTCCCAACTCAGAAACAAAACAGAACAAACAAAAACATCTACTACTTTAAAATCCCAGTGGAACTGCGCTTCCTATAAATGTGTTTTTGCCGATTGTTTTTGCATGATTAATGGTTCCCAGGGTTACATAAAATTCTAGGGACCCCTCTTTCCCATCGAGAGAGAAAAAGGATCAAGTCAGGAAAGGGTGAGGGGACCCAGAGACAGACATCACCTACTTCCAATGGTGCTGTGGGCTCTCTCTGGGCCCTGGTTTGGGAATTGAAGTTCCTGTCCCTACTGTTCTCATCCCTCTGAGAGGAATTAGGCTCTGAGGATTCCTGTAAGGATCCAACTTGGAGAGTTCCCTGTCCCTGAAAATACTCTCAACATCACAGGCTGGCCCATGCATCTAATGGCAATTCCTTCGCATTCCCCATGTTAGTAAAATACTGGGAAAAATTATTGTCTACATTAGAATTTTATAAATATGGACCATAGTTTATGATTCTTACAAGAATTCCTTGAGAAAGCATCCAGTTACACTGAAAAGCTGGCGAGACCTGTCTAAAAGCCCAGAGCGAACCAGCAAACGGAGAACAAAATCAAAACTCCCAGTCTTGTTGCACGGCTCCAGCCTCCCCAAATTCCAGTCACTGCCCCCTTCAGCAAGCCAGTGCCTGGGAAGCCTGAGGGGGGACATGTTGACCTGCGTCACCCGGAAGCTCCGGAAGCATCGTGATTCCCCACCCTCCCTGCCTGCCCTTTACCTTAGCTTTCAGAGGAAAGTCTCATCTCCCCATCAGAAGGTACATTGTCAGGACCCGGCTCAGCTTCCATTAACTTTAGATAAAGGCCCCTGCTCATGGGAACCTGGGTCTCCTGGTGGATTCTCCTTTTTCTTCTGATTTTCTAGTTCTCAGCAGGCTGGGCCACCGCTGGGTGGCTGCTGTTAGGACAGGCATGGCTGGTCCCAGTCTTGCCCTTCATTCTCTCTTCCCTCCTGTTCCTTCCCTCAGGCCGCCTCTTCCCCTCCCATCCTCTCTCCCTCTCCAGCTTGCTCTCATGCGTGCCCTGGGCACGGGCTCTCCCGGGAAAGGCCATTGTTGGGCGGCAGGATTCTGATGCTCCCCAGGGGCACTATGACATCAGCATTTGGTGGTGCTCAGAGGAGGAGAGAAAGAGATGAAGAGGAGTGAGCAAGGCTTCAGGAGGGAGCATGCAGGAGACCAGCCCTGGATTCAGACTGGAGTCTCATCCACATCAGAGGCTGATAGAAGGCTTGGATTACAGCAGGGGCAGGTTCTGTCACGAAATCAAATTTCTCTTCACTGATTTCTGAATTCACAGCAAGCTAACTAGAAGAGATTTTTAATTCAGAATGTTGCACTCCAACAAACTGAGAAAAACATTGAGGGAGGGAATTACGGAAATTTGACGGTATCTACTAAGTTTGATTTTGAGAGTTTTGTAATAAATGTTGTTGAATAGAAAAGGCATCAAGTCCCTATATATGAGCTCTTTGAAATGCCTAAATCAGAGGGATAAAATGATGAATAATTACAGTACACAATTTTTGAATTATTGTCAAATCAACTAAAATTAGAAGTTTTTAACATGCTAAAATGGAAAGTTATTCAACAGAATGGAATCCTTTAAAATATGATGGAACTGCCACTTAAGCATCAGAAGTCTGCTCAGGCGTGACCCTGGGAGCCCAAACTTTTCACGGAACAGCAAGGAACATCCCTATGCTCCTCATTCCCAGTTTTTCTGTTTTGTTTTGTTTTGTTTTTTGTTTGTTTTATTTTGTTTTTTTTTTTTTTGAGATGGAGTCTCGCTCTGTCGCCTAGGCTGGAGTGCAGTGGCGCGATCTCGGCTCACTGCAAGCTCTGTCTCCCGAGTTCAAGCCATTCCCCTGCCTCAGCCTCCCAAGTAGCTGGAACTACAGGCACCTGCCACCACGCCCAGCTAATTTTTTGTATTTTTAGTACAGACGGGATTTCAACGTGTTAGCCAGGATGGTCTCGATCTCCTGACCTCGTGATCCACCCGCATCGGCATCCCAAAGTGCTGGGATTACAGGCATGAGCCACCGCGTCCGGCCCTCCTTCCCAGTCTTTACAGAGATGCTTAGGATTCGAGGGGGTTTTCTTCTCATTAGCAAGACTCTGGCACCATCACTATGTCTAGTACCAAATCTCTACATTCAGGATAGAAGGTGCAACTTAGAAATATCAGTTCATGAACCATGGGTCATCCCTTTGGGAAAATACAGAGTCAAGCCTACTCTCTTGATCTTCCAGGCATACAAAACCTGCTTGCCCCTCCCCACTTTGAACAGTGCTTTTGAACTTTGATGGAAAAGCCACATTTGGAAGGCAAGTTATTACAGGGAAGAGATTTTTTTTTCTTTTGTCTCTAGTTCATGGTACCTTGGATAGATGCACGTTCACTGCAGAGTCCTACAAAGCACGCTCTAATGTTCAAAGGCAGGGCAGTAGTTTCTAGTAACAGCATGGGATTTGTACATTACCTTGTTGACTTTTTATTATGCAGCAGCACCTTTTAAATCATACGCTAATTTAGCACATTCAGTTGTTCTATATAAGAGAGTGTGATTATTCCTAAAATATTTACCAATCATTTGTTCTAAGTGCTAGGCTCTTCTGTAATATTTCCAGATCATGTCAACCCTTCCTTATTAAAATTTGGGAGCTAAAAAACAATCACTTGCTTCTGAAATCATGATTCTCGTTCTCAAAAGTGTACAGTATTCTACTGAGACTGGAAGGGGTGTTACTGAAGCCTGCATGTTCAGTGGGCTACCAGATTCCGGCTACATAACACTTCCACCAGCCTTAGAGTAAGATCACGTAGCTTTGCATTTTCCCAACCCTGTAATCTTGGGCTGCACATCTATTAGCCCGAAACAAAGGAATTCACTTCTCCTAGGCTTCTCTGCAGGTCATGCCAACCTTAACAAACTGCAGTCCCTACTGTCCCTACTGACCATTACACCGCAGAGCTGTGAGGATGATGGCTCTCCAGTTTGGAAGAGAATGATGCAGGACGAAAGGGGTGGGCAAACCATGGTCTAAGTATGATATCTGAAGCTGCTTAATCTACAAAAGAAAACCCCATGTGAGGAATGGGAGATGGAGATGTGGAGGCCTAGTGTCTAAGGGCTGGCATTCAGGGGAAGGATGATATTTGTCTGTAATCTCAAAGGCTATGAAGGATGGAGCTGGGTGGATTTGGGTTCATCATGAAAAGGACCTATGAGTAAGTCAGGCCTGCATAAAGGTGATCTGGAAGCCCCCAGCTGCACCCTCAATTGGACAGGGGCTGTGGAGGGGTTTTGAACATGACTTAGCAAATGGAGCCAGATTCCTTCAATGCTCTATCCAGTCCTAACTCAATGAACTAGCTCCCTCCTTCTTTTTCTCTGTCTTCCAAACTGAACTACTATATCTCTTGCAAAACCAATTGGATAATTCTGTGTTAAGCTTCCTGTCTCCCACCCTAAGCAACCACAGATGAATGATGGTTGTTGCAGAGGTGGGCAAGTCTGGGTTCTGAGAGCTGCCATTGAACTTCTCTGTGCTGAGCTGGCATTAGCTCCTCTCCTCTCCCCTCCCCACCCTGCTTAGAGGATGCTCTCCACATTTGGACGTTTGTGTCACACTTCTAGGTGACCAGGGCTTCTCTCCCATGAGAAGAGGAGGGACAGGAGGACTCTGTCTGAAGGTTCTGAGTTTCAGATTTGCCCATGGGCCAGACATCAGGCTCTGTCCATGAGGTGACCCAAGTCACCAGAGGAAAAGTGACTGTCCCCGATCTCCACATTAAATTTGCCCTGGGCCTCAACCAAACTCTACACTTTTTCATCCTAGAACAGTGAGGATATAGGCGTGGTTAAAAAGAAATCCCACAGGTCCTTCTGGAGTCTGGGGTGTGCTGGATAGGGTGTGGGGAACTGGGGACCTGGGTTCTGGCTAGTTCTCTGTCCCTTACTGTGAGACCCTGCGCAAGTCACCTGGGGACCTCAGTCCTCACACTGGAAAGTGACACAATGGGAAATAGAGGACAGCCAGGACACCTTTTAGCCATGACCTATAATTTACATCTCTATGAGGTGACTTCACAGGCACAGATCATCTTGCATCCTCACCCCGACACACACACACACACACACACGCACGCACACACGCACACATGCATGCATGCACGCATGCACACACGCACGCACGCAGTACAGTAACTGTCAATCTCAGGTCCGAGACACCCCAGGGCATCTCTAATCATCTCAAGTGACATTGATATCATTTCAGAAGAAGGAATTAATGCAAATTCACCTCGATTTTAAAATAGGTAACATCCCACCCAATACTTTCTCCCCTCCCTGGGGAGGTGTAAGTGAAGATTCAGGCACAGCTAACCTAATTGGAGGAAGTTCTGAGGAGAGTTCAGCACAGTCTAGATAAGGAATCAGTTGGGAGTTTCTGGAATCTCAAATGGAAGAGAGGGATGGAGTCAGAGAGCAGGGCATGGGCAGACAAGGACTCGCCCTGTCCTAGCATTACTCAGTCTGAATTCTCTTCTCTCACACCTTGCTTCATATGCCTAACCTGACACCGTACATCTGCTTGGTCCATGCTCAACTCAGCTGCAGCATCCTCAGGAGACAGCTGGATCAGCTAGAGAGCTTCAGAATGAGACACATCACTCTGCCAGACACCCGCAGTGCTCTAGCTCCAGGATCCAACATCTGACCACATGTCGGCAGCCACCGCTGCCCTGGCTCCACCGTTTCTCCCCAGGTCTAAGCTTAAGCCGCACCGCATTGCTTCCATTTCTTCACACTTGCTCTGTTCCCTTCTACCACAGGGGCTTTGTGCAAGCTCAGCCTCAACACAAATCTTCCCCCTTCTTCACCTGGTCAATAGCCACTCATTCTTCAACATTAGTTCAAGCATCACCAAGCTCCCCGGCTATGTCAGTTCTCCCTGTTAGACACCCTGGCTGTTCCACATATCTTTTATTCAAAATAGTTACATATTAAAGCATTCTATTTGTGCTTACAATTATTGTAGAATTACTTCCCAGCAAACAGATGCTACAGGAGGGAAGAGGCCTTTTCTGTTTAAGTATCTAGTGTAGTGCCTGGCCCTTAATAGGTGCTCAACAAAATTTTTTTAATGAATGCTTAAATACCATATCATGGGTCATGTCTGGTTGCAAAAAGATATTCATCATAATAAAAATAATAAACTCTAATTAAAATATACTCATCATCATAAAAATAAATGAAGTAGGCACATACTGGTGTTAAAGGTATCATTGCCTCTATTGTGGGCCATTTTAGGATGCAAGGCACAGTAGGGGTAAACAATTAAGAGAGGCTTCTGTGGTCTAGGAATGCAAGATCTAGTAAATATATAATGTCTCCAGCAAGAGAAAGGAGGACAAGCAAGTCAGAGCAAGCTGCCCACTGGGGTGGGAGAAGGGAATGATAAAAGGGAGGACTGGAAATATACACCAAAGTGAGTCATTAATACAACATTTCTATTCACAACTCAGAATTCACTGAACAAAAAATGGCCATTCTGTATAAGATTCCAATTAAATGCATTATTGTTATATCTGATTGTGCTAGTGCCTGTCGCTAATCCATGCCACAATGATTCATGCTTTAAAAAAAAAAAAAAGAAGAAGAAGAAGCAGCAGCAATTGGCTATAAGGGCCACCACAGTGCATTTCTAGATAAGAGCTCAGTGACTGTTAAGGGGCACCTGCGTAAGAGCTCTGTTAACAATGCTAGGCAAGGAAGAAAACCCCAGGGCAGATGCCAGATGGAGCAAGAGACAAACATGCATTTATTTTCCCTTTACTCCAGATAGCTCATTAAATTTCTTTTTTTTTTTTTCTTTCTTTTTTTTTTTTTTTTTGAGATGGAGTCTCGCTCTGTCACCCAGGCTGGAGTGCAGTGGCGCGATCTCGGCTCTCGGGTTCACACCATTCTCCTGCTTCAGCCTCCGGAGTAGCTGGGACTACAGGCGCTCACCACTACGCCCAGCTAATTTTTTCTATTTTCAGTAGAGATGGGGTTTCACCGTGTTAGCCAGGATGTTCTCAATCTACTGAACTCATGATCCGCCCGCCTCGGCCTCCCAAAGTTCTGGGATTACAGGCGTGAGCCATCGCGCCTGGCCTAGCTCATTAAATTTCAAGGAAACTTCAGAATTTAAAACTCACAGCAATGTAGACGACAGGAGGGGCATCTTCAATGGAGAAGATACTTCATCAAATTTGGAAGGTGAAAGCAAAGGGAAAGTCTGACTAAAATAACATAGAGCAAGCTATACCCTGGACTTCCTGCAAAGAGGGCTACAGTGAGGGACGGGCCCATCTGCCCACAGAACTGAAGCAGGCACTGGCCTCAGGAGCCCCAGATAACAGCCGGCTCCTGGACTTTTTATTCCAGAATGAACTCTATCAGTTGGAGCTTCCAGGCAAGTTTTTTTATCCCGTCCATGCTAAATAAAAACAACTACAAAGTGCCAGGCATCTGAGGAACCCCTGCAATGTAAAGAGGAAAAATAACAAACAGAGGAAACAATTCCAGAAAAAATAAAAACAATGAGGGGAACAGAAGAGAAATTACTAGGAAAAAATATCCCCAGATCAGAAGCTCAGATTTGAGATGCTATTTCATTCATAAAACAAAAAACAGAATAATGCTGTAAAGAAGAAATAATTAGAGAACAAAAAAAAAAGAGTTTGAAAAGTAAACAATTGGGATTGTGAAAATAATAACAAACAATAGAAAGTGAAATTTACAAAATCTGCCAAATCACAGACCAAAAGTTGGGCAATAGAAGATAAAAGAGATAGAGAACCACTCCTTACGTCCTTAGCCACCACCCTTTCCTTGTTTTTCCACTTTCATCTCTTGGAATATCTCATCAGCTGATATCTATTAAAGGAGAAGGGAATTGTCCCCCAAGAGACTAAGTTCTGAGCAGATGAATGAAAAATGGCTACCTCCAGGCACATCAGTGTGAAGTTTCAGGACACAAAGAGTTAGCAGAAGATCCTAGGCTTCCAATAGGAAAAAGTAAAATAAAAGCTCACCTACAAAGAAACGAAAGCCAGACAGGCATAGAAGGAACATTTGCTGCTAGAAGGAAATGGAACAATGTGTACAAAATTCTGTGAGAACTGAACATCAACCTCAAATTCTAAATTCAACCCAGTTCAAATGTGAAGCCAAATTAGAGATTAAGACATGCAAGGATTCAAAGTATATCTCCACACACCTGTAATCCCAGTACTTTGGGAGGCAGAGGCAGGCAGATCACTTGAAATCAGGAGTTCGAGACCAGCCTGCCCAACATGGTGAAACCCTGTCTCTACCAAAAATACAAAAAATTAGCTGGGCATGGTGGTGGGCGCCTGTAATCCCAGCTACTCGGGAGGCTAAGGCATGTGAATCACTTGAACTCAAGGGGCGGAGTTTGCAGTGAGCTGAGATTGCTCCACTGCACTCCAGCCTGGGCAACAAAGCAAGACTCCACCTGAAATACATACATACATACATACATATATATATATTCTGACCCCCTTTTCCTGGGAGGTTACCTGGAAATGTACTCCAGCTTTTGCTTATTGTAAAAGAGTAAACTAAGAAAGACAAAAACAGCGATTGGGTAACAGTAGCTCCAGTGAGGGCCTCCCAAGCTGCAGCTCTGTGGGAGGACTTAGGAGCAAGCGGAAGAGAGAGCTCTCCTGGAGAGAGGTCCTGGGAAAATAGGGTTACCTACACAGGGAGCTGACGGTCTGGGGAAACTAGAGAGTGTGGAGTGTGATAAAGGCACTAAAAGCAAGGAAGCAATGAAAAGAATTAGAAACTACTGAAAGAGAGCAACTTCTTGTAGAGGTAGAATAATGCTTAAGAACAAGGTCTCTGAACCTCTGTGGGTTTGAATTCTAACCCTGCCACTTTCTAGCTGTGTGACCTTGAGCAAATGACTCAGCCTCTCTGTGCTCAGTTTGTCAGCTCTCAAGCAGAAATCATAATGGGACCAACTTAGAAGGCCGTTGTGAGGAATAAATGAGTTAATATTTCTAATGCTCTTAGAAGAAAAGAACCTGTCACCTGATTTATGGTATGTAAAGTTTGCTAAATAAATTTTTAAAAAAATTATAAAAGCCGTATGAAAAATATGGTCATCCAAATAGAAGGAATAGATCCCAATGATAACAAGGTAATAGGCTTAAAAATAAAGAATGCGATGGTTTCCACGTGATCGGCTAATGTCAGAGTTTAAGGACATTGTCTGTTTGGAGGGTGCGGGGGATGGGCAGGGAGTAGTATTTTTCCTAACAATAAAAAAGAGAGGCGGCCGGGCGCGGTGGCTCAAGCCTGTAATCCCAGCACTTTGGGAGGCCGAGACGGGCGGATCACGAGTTCACAAGATTGAGACCATCCTGGCTAACACGGTGAAACCCCGTCTCCATTAAAAAATACAAAAAACTAGCCGGGCGAGGTGGCGGGCGCCTGTAGTCCCAGCTACTCGGGAGGCTGAGGCAAGAGAATGGCGTAAACCCAGGAGGCGGAGCTTGCAGTGAGCTGAGATCCGGCCACTGCACTCCAGCCTGGGCGACAGAGCGAGACTCCGTCTCAAAAAAAAAAAAAAAAAAAAGAGAGAGGCAAACATAACCTCCAGGAAAAACACTCCCCATACCTCTCCCCACCAAGAAAACTCTTTACAAGTAAGGCAGTATCTGAACGCAGAACAAATTAAAATATGATGAGATTATGCATAAATGCTAGAGTGTGAGAAAGGAGATCATTGGCATATGATGCTCTGTAGAATCAGCCAGACCCTCCTCTATCAGGCGTGAATCCACAGGGCAGTGTGCAAAGACGCGTCAATCAACTGGGTAGGAACAGGAGACTGTGGCCTTCATTGTGAGCCAGTATTTCCCAGTTGATTCTATAGGACCAGTCACATAAATCGCTTCGATCACATTTTTCAAAAATAAATCTAAATCTAGACAAAGTTTCACTTCCTCCCCCGACAAAACGTGCTCCCTCCAAGAAAACCCAAATTTAGGTCCAGTCCTTTCCCAAACCTAAAGACAAGAAATAAAAGCAATAAGCAAACTACCGTTTCCAGTAACTGGGCCAGGATAAGCTAGAATTCTGGGAATTGCTGTTCTTATTAGAAATGTCACAATCAAAGTACACATCAGCCAAGAGGGAGGCACGACATAAATGGTGTTGCTGTTTCTGGTGTAACAAATTGTCCCAGCGTTCCAGGCCTTCTGCTGTCTTTACTCTTGTTTGGGGATGGAGCGGGGCAGGGGCGTTGGTGTGTGTGTGTTTCTTTGGGTTTCTGTATTCCACAGCTACATTCTTCAAACCAAGAGCTCGACCTCCGAGAAAAACTTTCCCTCCAATATGCCTCCAGTCAATGGAGAATGAATCGCTGGCTCCTCTGCACTCACAAGTCTACGGGCAACTCTGTCATAGCACCTGTCACATGGCACTGCCATTATGATCCTGCTATCCCCTCCCCTGCTTGGTGAACTCCAGAAGGAAAAGACTAACCATAACACACTCATCACTGTGTCCCCAGTGCCTAGTGCAGTGGCACAGTCACTAGTAGGGAGGGAGAGAGAGGGACGGTGTCAGGGAGAGGCACAGAGAGAGAGAGGAGAGTGGGAGAGAGAGGGTGAATGACAGGGAGAGGGACAGTGGGAGGAGAGAGAGACTTTGAGTCTTATTTTCTCCCCTGTTGCCCTTCCTCCTCATTTTTGGTTTTCTCATTACTAAACATTCGTGGAATTTAGGAACCTACCTTCTACGGATAGCAGGACATAACAATGATCAATGATCAATGCCGGGATAGAAGGAGAGGTGTGAGTTGGAAGCCTGCCTGATGCCCCAGCCACCTCCCCATGCCATGCGGCCTCCAGTGTGAGTCCGTGCTCCAGACCATGCATCAAACTGCCAGCTGGTCACCTGCCTTGGGAAGTTCCATGGGCAGTTCACACTCAGCCAGGCTAACAGTGGACCCCGAACTGCTTTCCTGCCTCCAGGCCCACCCCTATGGCTGTACTCTCACAGGGCTGCAGATCTGGAAGGTTTGCCTGCTTGGGGCCTTTCAATCCGCCTGCCCCGGCCCCTCACATACCATTATCTGTAGGATAAAGTTCAAGGTCCTCAGAAAAGCAGACGAGGCCTCCTCTCATCAGTGCCCATCCTCCTCCTCCATTTTCATCCCCTCTTCCAATCACATCCCCCAGATCTCAAAGACACTGTACTGTTTCTTACCTCTGTGCTTGGTCAACTGGTACGGCTCTTTCAATACACTGCAGAACACTCACCTTCTCTTGGAAGCATTTTTCTGAAATTACTTCTGAACCCCCCACCCACACAAGCTGTTACAAGCCCTACTTCTTCCCTCCCATGAGGCCTGTGGTGAACAGCAAGCTTAGGATTCAATGAAATCCTGCTGTAAGCATGTGGAATGCAACTCAGAGAAGTCAGGTAACTTGCTCAATGTCACACATGCTGTAAGTAGTAGAGCCATGACCCAGATTTTGCACTCCTGATCCAACACCCCTACCATGGATGGTGGCGGCTTTCTGTAATTTCACCCTTGAAGCAGGAGCCTCCTGCTTGGTGCCTCCCATCCTGAGCTCCCTGTGTTGCTGGGAGCCCAGCTCTGTGCAGGGTGGGGATGGAGGCCAGCGGATTGCCTTTCCTTACCTGCCTCTCGTGTGTCCTGCACGTCGGGCCAGAAGCTGGGCTGGAAACCTGGTAGCCATGGGCTCCTGCCCCACAGTCTGGAGATTGGGACTGAACCATGGGAAGCTGCCCGAGGCCACCTCCATGACTATGGGGTCTGCACTCCCACCCACAGGTGAAGGGGGTCACTCACTTCGATTTCCTGCACCTTCTCACAGACCGAGGCTTTTCTCCCTCCAGACATAACTGCCACTAACTGCTCTCTCCTCAGGATTCCTGGCCTCCATTTGGCCCCAGTCCCTGCCAATCCCCTTGGAGATAAAATTTCTGCTCCTCACAGAGTGCCCAGGCCAGGCCTTCCTCGCAGCCTTCTTTATCCACATCACTGACGCCTCTGGATTCGTCTCAACAATGAACCTCTCACTCTGCCTGCAGCTGCGCTGAGCCTCGGGTGTCCTCTGCGAATCCTTGGTGACTCTCTGTTTCAGCGTCCCTTTCTAACTGTGGGCTCCTCAAGGGTGGAGACTAAGTGTTACTTTTGTTCTGTAGCCACAAGGCTTGGGCCAGGCCACAGTAGGGACACTAAGCATTCCGGTGTCATCGCTTCTACCCTGCACCATTCCACAGCCCCTCTGGAGCCTCCCTACCCACACATGCTGCCTCCGCCTCTTCCCCACAATGGAAGCATCCCAGGGGTAAGATCTGTGGGCCTGCAGCAAATTACATGATGCCCCTGAAGCTTCAGCTATAGCTCCAGGGCAGGGTGAAGGCCCGAGGAGAAAGGAACAGGAGAGGGAGTTTGGGACCACCTCTGGGAGTGCCGGGAGTGGGGTGTAAACAAAATATCTTCCTACCCAAACAGTAGAGGCTCAGAGAGTTTGAGGGGTGAGGGTGATGATGGCCTTTGGGCTGTGGAACATGGGGTCTAGGAAGGGCCAGAACGACAGCCTCGGGGGCAGACAGAGAGCAAAGCATGAAAAACAATCCCAGAGATGCTGAAGGGGCTGGGCCAACGCCTGGGAACCAGGTGCAAGGCAAAGAGGCTGCGGTGGGAGGAAGAGGCAGAATCTGGGTAAGGGCGTTGAGGGGCTCGGGCGTGGGGCAAGGGCTCTCATTAGACGTGTGCAACTGCATTTGCGGTAACGACCATCTGGTAAGGGCAACCAATGACATGAGTGTGAATGCAGACCTCTTCCTCTTGACACTGGGGAGCCACTGAAAGTTTTTTAATCAGGGAGGTGACAAAATCCTATCTCTGCCTGGAGGAGGATTCATCTCAGGAAGAAGAGATTAGGAAACAGCCAAAACGTTCGCAGCTCCGTGGGGAGCTAATCAAGCATCCAGAAAGTGCTGCGGGCAATCTCCGAAAGCATCAACGGAAAGGAGTAGCCCTGTTTTGGAGACTGCAGATATCCACGGCAACAAACCGCAGCTGGACATGGAGTATTTTCTCTAATCTTAAAATGTAAAAGCGTAATGAGGACATTCTATCACAATGGCACTCACATTAATGTTTGAAGACCATACATTTCGAATCCACCCAGGGTCTCTCATTATTGGAATCTGAAAAACAAAAACATTAGAAATTAATTAATAGAAATGTTCTGGAATTAGGTGGTGGTAATGGTTGCATAACTCTACCAACATACTAAAAACTCACTGAACTCTACACTTCAACATGGTGAATTCGGTGGTATGTAAGCTATATGTCAATTTAAAAAAATAAATTAGTAAGAAGAATGTGTGGCTGGGTGCAGTGGCTCACGCCTGTAATCCCAGCACTTTGGGAGGCCAAGGCAGGCAGATCACCTGAGGTCAGGAGTTTGAGACCAGCCTGGCCAACATGGTGAAATCCTGTCTCTACTAAAAATACAAAAATTAGCTGGGCATGGTGGTGGGCAGCTATAATCCCAGCTATTCAGGAGGCTGAGGAAGGAGAATCACTTGAAACCCAGGGGCGGAGGTTGCAGTGAGCCGAGATCATGCCACTTCACTCCAGCCTGAGCAAAAGAGCGAAAATCCATCTCAAATACACAAACAAAAAAGAATGTGGTGTCTTTTCTTTGAGCACATTCAACTATGTTGTGTCAATTACATAGGGTACGTTATGAGGTTGGAAATGCCCTGTCTCTCTTACTCTTTCACTCTTTCTTCATCTTCACTTCCTCCCCAAAGCACGTGGATCCTATTGATAAAGGTATAAGGAGGTCAGGCGGCATGAAAAAATGATGGAATTGGAAGTCAGAAGACATGACTCAAGTGCTGCCTCTGCTGTTTCTTAGCCACAGGACTTGTTTTCTCACCTGTAAAATGTAGGTAACAACAACCCCTGCCCTGCCGAGCGATGGGAGTTATTGTGAGCATGAAGTGAGTTCATTCAGGCAAAAAGGCAAAGCCCAATTCAGGTACTAGCTATTAGGACTGTTGGCACGGCGTTATCCTAGCAGGTAGGACATGTGCAGTACCCCTTTCTCACAAGTGTCCCAGTTAGAACTGCACAAATGGCACACAGAGTAGGCCCAGCCTTCCTGAGGGATGTATTGTCCTAGGCCTAAAATTATACTTAAATTATACTGAAAAACATGTGTGCTCTGAGTTCAACTGCCAATAGCCCAGAATAAACAGCTCCAGAAGCCCCTAACCCTCTTCCCCTGTCCTGTCCCTCCTTGGCCCTGCACCCCACCTCATATTCATCTGACCCACTTAACTTTTCCAGCACATATTTGTTGACTGACTGTTAGTTAATGGTGTTGCTTTACATCATGACAGAGAATAGCTCTAGGGGTCATGTACTTTGCTAGGTACTGGGAACACAGCAACAAATGAGATGCAAATCTTGTCCATAAGTCACTCATAAGCTAGTGGAGGGCAGGAAGACGAGAAAGCACAGAGGAGGAAGTTAAGCGTCTGCCCATGGGTAATGCAGGGAAGGTTCCGTGCCTTCTGAAGAGGGGACAGTTGAACTGCCTCTGCAGGGTGAGTGGGAACTCTGGGAGAGGAGAGGACAAGAAAGGCTGCTCCAAGCAGAGCAGAGAGCATGTTCAAAGAAACAAAGTCATCGCACATGTGTTGGGAACAGCAAGGTGCCCCTCGTGACTCCAGAGTAGTTGCGCACATGCAGGAGGCATGAGGGGGTGCCGGGGGGACCACGGGGCAAGCAGGCAGGGGAGAGTGAGACCGGCACGGCAAGGGCCTCACATGCCCCCAGGAGGACCTCTGGCCTTGTGCTCTAAGCCAGCCAGTTTCATTTTTTTAAGAATGCCCTCCTCAGACAACAACTCTTGCTGGAGCCCATTATGTAATTAGAAAAAAGGGCAATGGCTATGGTCAAATGGGGAAGGGGCCTGGAGTCTTGGTTACAGAAACCTTGAGGCTCTCAGAGCAGTGTGAGAGCAGTCACTGTGCACCAGTGAGGACTACAGAGGAAGGGAGGGATGATCAGATCTGTGTCTTACAAGGACCACGCTGACCTCCGAATGGGGGGTGCATTCGAGGCAGAGAAGTGAACTTGAAGGTTATTCTAGCAAAGGATGGCTGGGATATGGACAAAGGTGACGATGGTGGGACAAAGAGGAAGACGAGCTCTGAACACATCCACATGGTAGAATCACCAGGAAATGATATGCAACTTGGATTGGGGGATTGAAGTACAGGGAACTTTCAAGGATGCCTGAAGTTTCTAGTCTGGGTGACTAGGTAGATGATTATCTCTCTCACTAAATTAGGAAAGCAAGAGGGATGAATTTAGGGAGGAATAGTCTCCTGGAACCACATCCAAAATAAAAAGGATAGATTTTCCTTTAAGACAGAACCTGGGAAAGAAGGCAGATGTGTGTTATAGGATTCTATCCAATCTGGATCCTTGCTGGGGAAGCAGGGGTAAGGCCGTTGATTTCTTTATCTATATGTTGCTTAATATGGAAGCTAATGAAGTCCTCATTTCAACAGAGCAATGCATTTGAAACACTTCTTGGAATCCAGTTGCTGCTTCTATTTCAGCTCCTCTGGAATATTTCAGCATGCCACAAAAAGTCATGCAACTTGGGTACAGATGTTCTGGACCATCCAACTCAAATTCTTCAGGGGCCACCAACACAGTCACACGGGCACCAGAATTCTCTGCCTACAATAGTTGGATTGATTTCACACTCACGAGGTAGGCTAGGAAAGCTGCCAGCAGTTTAAATTCACAGTGTTTGGATTTGGCACCAATTCAAATGAAGTTTTAAATCAAACACAAGATATATTCTTGCACTGCCAGAGGAGCAATATCTCTGACCCTCAAGAGTCTGGTTTGAATTCAGAGATTAAATATAAACACAAGAGCACCAAAAATGGTGACCCAGTATATTTCAACAATAATTTCTTTCACAGCTAAGAAGAAAATAGGCTCATTCTGCCCACAACTATTTGTCTGTTGTAATTCGAAATTCCAATATAAAATGTGAAGCTCAGCCATTTGGATTCTGGCATCAAGCAGTTGGCAGTCATGGTGGAAGCCAAAAATGAACCTGGCTTTTAACTCCAGTTTTTCTACTAGGAGCTGTGTGGCCTTGGGCAATAAATTACCTTTCTAAGCCTCAATATTCTCATTTGTAAAGAAAGGTTAACAATAAAATACTTACCTTAACTGATGTGAGAAGCAAAAGATAGAATACTGTGAAAATAGTAACGTACCATACAGATGTCAGTGGCTACTCCTGGATGATTGTCATGAAGTGGAAGATTCAAGGTCAGAAATAGGTGAGCATCTTCCGGGCAGCTGGTTTGCTTCTACCTTGCTTATATCATGAGCTGCATGATTGTTCAGATCCTTGTTCAGTGCATTGGCTACCAGAGCCACATTCCTGTTTTCAGTGTGATCAGACTCCAGGAAACGCATGCTTGTGTTAGCCTCCTTCTCAACTCTATTGTTTGTCTTGATTTCTTTCTTCCTTTTATTTCTCATTTAACATAGATTTATGTAACTGCTATGGATTGAATATTTGTGTCCCCACCCATACCCTTGCCACCATAAATGCATATAATGAAGTTCTAATCCCCAAGGCGATGGTATTTGGAGGTATGGCCTTGCAGAAGGTGGGGGGTTATTAGGTGATGAAGATAGAGCCTTCATAAATTGGATTACTCCCCTTACAAAAAGAGACAGGAGAAAGATAATCTCACTCTGCTATGTGAAGATACAGCAAGAAGGCAGCTGTTTGCAAACCCTGAAAGAGAGCCCTCACCAGAACCTGACCATGCTGGCACCTGATCTTGGTCTTCTAGCCTCCAGAACTATGAGAGATCAATTTGAGTTATTTAAGTCACCCAGTTTATGATATTTTTCTTATAATAGCCCAATCTGGCTACAACAGAAATCCTGTTGTGTTTTGAACCATTTTTTGTCTATGGATATATACAGCAAAGGATAGACAGGTGATAGATTAGATAGATAGATAGATAGATAGATAGATAGATAGATAGATAGATAGATAGATAGATGTGATAAATAGAAAAAATGGGAAAAGGCTTAGAGAATGAACACAGTAAATGTAGATAGATGAGCAAAAGGAAGATGGACACTTTCCTGCCTTCTTTCTCTGGGTTATGTTGTTTGCTTGCTCCCTTGACCATGCCAATTATTACTGTGTAAAAAGTACTTGAAATAGAACCTCCAAGACTGGTCTTAGTCAGAGCCTCTGCCACTTCAGAGTAGAATCATACTGACCATTGTGTTACCCTCTCTGAGTTTCAGTTTTCTCTCCTAAAGAACTTACATGATACTACCTACCTCATGTAAGTTCTGCTATGAGAGTCAGATGGGAAATATACTTGAAAGTAACCAGCTCATGGTAGATACTCAATGAAGCTGAAATTGAATTCCAATCACAGCCTCATTCAGATTAAGACCCAGGTCACAGTTCCTTGTAATCTTCATGTGGCTGGGCTCACTGCTACAGTTCTTGCCATGATTTGCTGGAAGTCACATATCTGGAGCCTACGTCCAAATTCACATTCAGATCTGTGGGACTCCAAAGCTCTTGCTGCTGTTTCATTGATGGTGCAATATTTAAACAGCAGACATCTCACAAACACAGAAGGAAAAGAGAGAGAGAATTCACAGAGAGTAATGTTTCCAGATTATCAGGCCCAAAGTGCAGGCTGCTCCCAGTTTACAAATGGGGTGTCCAACATTCATTTGTAAATTTTTGTAAAAGCAGGGTAACATTTTCATGTAGAAACAGTACTACCAAAGTCAGCTTTTCCAGGACAAGAAAGGCAGAGAAAACTATAGCATAACTGAAGAAACAATGGCAGCATATAACTCAGGACCTAAAGGCATTATTGTTGGTTTATACAGTCTGCTTTCATGGGAAAACCCAATCACAGTCCAATGGAGAATTCCAGGAATGTGTGGGAACGGTCAAAAATGTAAGAGAAGAACCCTGGCCTGGAAATCAGGCCATCCAGGCTTTAGCGCTGGTGTCGCTAACTTGTTGCAAGGCATTGACAAGGTATCGCCCTTCTCTGGGTCTCAGTTTTTCCATCTAACAGACGCTCGAGTTACACTCAGTGATTTCTAAGGGCTTTTCATCTCCAAAATTCTACATCTATATGCCTACACCCTCCTACATCATGATTCCAACAATGATACCCCCTTTCTTTTGTAGCCTGGTACCCTCTGTTGAGATAAAGGAAGAAGATAAAGGAAGGTTTGCTCTGAGTAGGGGAGAGATGGGGTGAAAGGGATGATGTTATATGTATGAGGACTCCTCCTGGGACAGTTCTGGCAAATCTGATGAGATAACCACTTGTGGTCTCCAGCATGGGTTTTGGAGTCAAACTGTCTAGAATGATCTAGGGTAGAATGCTGGCTTCACCACTTACCATCTGTGTGGTCTCGAGCAATTCATTTAATATTCCTGAGCCTCCATTTCCCCTCTATAAAAGGGGAATAACAATGACAACAATAATAGTAGTAGCTTTGTCATAGGGACTTTGTGAGGATTAAAGGAGATACTTAATGTCAAGTGCTCAATATATATTCGTTATCATCATCATCATCATCACCACCATTATCATCATCACCTTCCCTTCCTCCCATTGAGAGGTGCATAAACTGGGTTCTAACTGTAACCCTGGCCTGCTGGGTGACTTTGGCAAGTTTTTTTCCCTCTTTAGGTCAGCTTTCCTATTTATCAATGCCTAAATTATATCCAAGCAAGGGTACCTAACTGGCCAAGTGCAACACAACTGGTCTCCATCTCTAGTGCCTTCTGCTCCACTAAGCACATCACACCACGTCGTTCCCAGCTGAAAACTTTTCATGGCTCCCTATTGCCCGGGAGTTAAGGCCCAGCTCTGGCATGCATGGTCCTGCACGATCCACTCCTGCCTGCCCTCTTGCCTCACCTCCTCTCCCATGCCTCATTCTCCACTCCAGGGACATGCACACTGTTCCCATCTCAATGACTAGGTTCTCCTGGTTCCTCCCAGTCAAAGGTTGACCCTCCACCCAAATCTGTCCTTGGAGCCATTTCCATTACTCAAAAACCAGCTCTCCATGGGGCCTTCTCAGAGTTCCCCCTTGGCAAATAATCGTCCTCCTCTGTGCTGACTCAGCATTCCAAAGAGAAGGCCACAGTGCAGTAGGCAAAAAGTGAAACTGATGAGAGTCAAGCTGCTGGATTCCAGCTGTGGGGGAGCCGACCATGAAGGGTAATGCCCATTCCCTGGGTGGCTGAAGGCAGGTCACTGCTCCTCTTAGGGCCTAGTTTCCTTCTCTGTCCTGTTAGTTAGGAGAGATGACCTCCAAGGGTCTAGGTGAAGGTTGCTGCCCCACTGCCTGACACAGCCGGTCTTGGATGCCAATCTGATGCCAAACTGTGATCATTACTCAGGGTCTTTCTCAGTGAGGCCCAATTCAGTTCACTTCCCCAGGATCTTCTCACATGAAACTCTTGAAGTCCAGCCAGCTTCTCTAAGGGGCCTATTCAGTCATAATTAGCGGAGACCACTCACTCATCATTGAAACATGTCAGAAGAGTCATTTGAAGGAAGTAATCATGCCTGGGTCAATGGTAGGATCCATCCCAGCAGGCAGGTGAGCACCCGGGGTGCTTATAAGAAACAGCAGCGCTTGATTGGGAAGGGCTCTGGCCACTCCCTTTCTCCCTTCCCAAGCCACATCCAGTCACAAGCAAATCCTGCAGCTCCACCTCCAGTGGGGGACCCCAACCACTTCTCCCATGCATGCACCACCACCCAGTCCCAGCCACACTGCTTTCTCCCGTGGCTCCAGCAATGGCCTCACAGTCAGTCTGTTTCTTCTCCTCACCAGCTCTGCTCCTCACAGCAGCCAGAGGAACCTTCTGGAATGTTAGAACACGCCACTCCTCAGCTCAAACTCCCCCTCCCCATGCTCCCCAGTCTGCTCAGTAAATTCCAGGGCCCTACAGTGGCCTCAGGGGGTCTGGCCAGGGTTCCGGACTCACCTCCTGCCACCTCTTCATCATCCATGGTAGCTTCTTCCACCTTAGGGACTGTGCATGAGCTGTTCCTCTGCCTGGCAGAGCCTCCCTAAGCCTCCTTCTCTCACTTCATGCTGGTCTCTGCTCCAATGACCCCTCCTGGAAGGGAATTCCTTGGTCCATCTGATCATCCCCGACCTCCTCACCCTGCTGTCTTTTTCTTCTTAGCACTTTATCAGTATCTGATGTTAGATACTTATTCTTTATTTGTTTTCCGTTTTTCCTACTAAAATGTAGGACCTTCCTTTCTCTCCTACTATACCCCCAGCACCTATGATAATGCCTCGCGTGTAACAGGCTCTCGCCTAAGAGGTGCTGTGTGGCTAATCGCTACAAAGGTTATGTTTAGTCAGTACCCCTGCTCTTTCACCAAAGCTATTTCCACTTTTTAATGACAGTCATAAAGTTTCAGAGCTGGGAGGAAGAGCTCTTTTTGCCCCTTTTGATATTTTGATAAAAGCTATGAATCCTCTCCCCACAAAATGCACATTCACCCAGAAACCTGCACACCATTTTAGGTGGCTCAAAAACCTGTCACATTACCTAGAAACATCTTTTAGTTAATGAGCCCCCAGATATAGACCACCTCCTCACCCCACGCTCCAAGAGGGTAAGTGCTTGCTCAAGGTCACGCAGCTCTAACCTGATGGGAGTTCCCCAGAATATCATGGCAATGGAAAGATAATTAATACTCAAGGGAATTGGATCTAAGCCCTGGTTATAATATTTAATAATGCTTGGTCTTGAGTAGGTCTTGAGCACTGTAAGCCTTAGGAGTTCCATTTCTTCAGTTATAAAATGAGCTTAATAATACTTGCTCCATCTTCCAAGATAACAAGGGCAGGTTGAATGCTTCTAATGTGTGTACCTCCGATCACTCTCTGAGTTCATCTGATGACATTGGGCCCACCCAGGTAATCCAGGATAATCTCCCTATTTTAAGGCCAGTGATGAGTAACCTTAATTCCAACTGCAACCCTCATTCTTTCCTTTACCACATAATGTAAATTTTTCACAGGTTCCGAGGATGAGGATGGGGCATCTTTGGGGAACCACTACTCTGCTTGCCTCCTAATGGGCTTGCCCACACCTCCCTGTATCACCCTGCAGTTCACTTGCCTTGCTGCAGCCAAAGTCTTTTTTTTGTAACACAATTTGGTTATGTCACTGTATTAGTCCGTTTTCATGCTGCTGATAAAGACATACCCGAGACTGGGCAATTTACAAAAGAAAGGGGTTTAATGGACTTACAGTTCCACATGGCTGGGGAGGCCTCACAATCATGATGGAAGGCAAGGAGGAGCAAGTCACATCTTAAGTGGATGGCGACAGGAAAAGAGAGAGCTTGTGCAGGGAAACTCTCATTTTTAAAACCATCAGATCTTGCGAGATTCATTTGCTATCACAAGAACAGTGCAGGAAAGACCTGCCCCTATAATTCAATTACCTCCCACCAGGTTCCTCCCACAACACACGGGAATTATGGGACTTACAATTCAAGATGAAATTTGGATGGGAACACAGCCAAACCCTATCAGTCACCTCTATGATTAAAACCATTACATCACTTCCCACTGCTTTTAGAAGTAAATACAAAAAAAGTATACAATTTTCTAAACCCCCCTGAACTTGGTGAATGGTTTTCACCCACACTTGCAGTCTCATTTCCCACTTGCTCCCTTTGGTCTCTCTGGCCCAGTCACACTAACCTTTCAACCCCTCCTATTCAGCTTACTGCATCCAGCCCCATGGCCTTTGCACATGCTACTCTCTGTGTCTGAGATATGCTTCCACTGGATAGCCTCTCTTCACCCTCCAGGCCACAGCCAAGTGTCCCTTCCTTGTAGGGGCTGTTCCTGGTCTCCTCAACCTGCTCACACCCTGTTTACACCCTCTCATAGGGCACCCTTGTAACTCGTTCATGGCACTTAGTGCAGTTTGCAAATTTACATTTGTTTGCATACTCAGCTGATGACAGTATCCTTCCAAAGGAACAGTGCCTGTTGGTCTCATCATTGTGTTTGCAGCAGTGGCTGGCACTGGTAGTCAATAAGAAAGGTGATTTTTTTCAATATACAGATGAACTCAGAAGGTCAAGGGACTTGGCCAAGGCCACCCAGCTAAAGTGGTGGGGGGAGGGTAAGCTGGGATTTGACTAAGTTTGACTTACTTCAAAGCCATAACACCATACCATCTGCATTTCAGGCTACTATTTATAGGAGGGGGCTGGAGATGGCTTTATTTGATGAATAAGCCACATCCAGTCACAAGCAAATCCTGCAGGCCATTCATCAAATTTTCCCATTTCAAAAGATGAAGGTTGTATTGATCTCTGCAGCCCTCAAGGGGCCTCATGTCTTGGGCTTTTGTCTGATCAATCCCGTGGCCAGTAAGCAGTGGAAGTTCCCACCACTAACATGTGGAAGTTCTCCCCTGTTCCTGATCATGTCCTCCCAGCCACTTTGAGAGGTGAGCTCCTCCAGGCCTCACCATTGATAAATGGTGTCTACCTAGTCCAGTGCCCAGTGTTTACCTAGACATCTGACACATAAGTGTGTGTGGCCTCTGGAGGTACTCAGATAGCAGGATCCCTGGGAGAGGAAACTCCATGGAGCAGAGTCCTGCAGGGGAGCCCGGGGAGACAGAGGACCCAGGGCTGGGGATCCCAGCTGTGTGACTGTGAGACATTTTATCCCCTTGTCTTGTGGGGATCCCAGCTGTGTGACTGTGAGAGGTTTACCCCTGTGTCTTGGCCTCATTGTCCCTGAGTGTACGATGAGGGGCTGGATGCTTGGTGCTTCCTGCTAGAACATTCTGTGATTCTAGTGAGTATCCAGCACAATCTTTGGTTCCAGACTTCATGGATACTCCATATAGAAGGGACCCTAGATATAACTAGATTTAGTATGTGGAAGGGACTTGGATTTAAGTCCCAGACTACAAATCTCTGCCCATTAGAAGTGACCTTCAGTGTGAGCTCCTACCCAAGCCTCATATCCCACTGGACACATCACAATCCAGGGTGGTAATGTGCTACCCAGCTCTGCCTCCCCTGGGTGGGGCCTCACAGTTGCCACTATTTCAGGCCCAGATGCAACCACAAAAGTGAGCTCAATATGGAAGGCTGAAGCTTCACATGAGATGCATGTGTGTACATATATTAAAGATGGCCTCAAATTCTTTGCTACTCCTTCCACTGAGAGATAGAGTCTAATAACCCTCCCCTTAAATCTGAGCTAACCTAAGTGACTTGTTTGATCAATAACATGCAGGACAAGTGACATTCTTCATCTTCTGAGGCTAGGTCATAAGAAGCCTAAGCATCCTCCTCATTCTGGGGGATGCCAGCTACCAGGTAAGAGGTTTGACTACCATGAGATGCCAAGCCTGAGAGGCCTTGTGTGCTGACTCCTGTCAATGGTCCCAGGTGAGCCAAGCCTTCCAGCCACCCCCACCAAGGCAGCAGTCAGGTCAGGGAAGCCATCTTGACCCTTCCAGGCCAGCCCATCCACCAGTCAGGTACTGCAGAGTCATCTCAGTCAATGCCATGAGGAACAGAAGAATCACCCAGCTGAGCCCCGCTCAGGTTTCCAACCCATTAAATCACGAGATACAATAAAATAATTATTGTTTTAAGCCACTAAATCTTGAGTCAGTTTGTTTTGGAGGAATAACTAGAATAGAACATGTATGTGGGGGTAGGCGGCAGGGAGGCAGGTCTAGTTTGTGTGTTTCTGTGTGTAACTGCATCTATGTATTTGTATCATGATGGGGAGAGACTAGTTGCATTTATTTTTGCAAGTGCCTATGAGTTTGCCTGTTATACAGTTTGTACTTCTGTGAGTTTGATACGTGCCTGTTTGTGTGTATATATGGCAAAATAATGAGGCAAGTCCTCCTGTATAAAATCTAATCCCGCTGCTTAATCACCTCCTTGCCTATTTATGAAAAGAGCCAGTGCAGACCAGAGATGTATGCACATGTATACATGTCTACGTGTCTTTACAAGGAGAAAGTATGACTGAGGAACAGGTTAAGACTGGACCCCAGGGTTCTTGGGGCAGTTGCATCAGGCTCCTTGGGCACTCTGAACCTCTGCCCTCTAAGCCTAGGATTGGTCACTATGAGCCAGGCAGTGGGCAACTCAGATTCACGCTATCCCTACTCCAATCCCCGCAGCAGGCAGCAGCTCCCAGAGGATTTCTCATGGGTTAGAAGTAAGTGTTATGCAAAAACCAGTTCCATGGTGGGTCAGATACACTTGGAAACACTAGATAAAACAGAGATAAAGATGACTTTTCCCTCGTAGTTTCTTAACACCTTTACTACATCACTACATTGTCCGTCTCCAACAGGGAATGTAGAATGCAGCATTTCCCCAAACCTCTAATCTTGAAAGCCCTTTCTTACTGAGCAAATAGTAGTATTTGTATGTCAGGTAACTCATTTTGGAGAAATTTTGCTGCAGAAATATCCAAACCTGGGAGGCGGTCTTCCACATGTCCATCTCCATCTATCCCCTAGGGAAGATACATAGTAGTCGCAAGAAATTCAAGTCTCTATCGGGAGACTCGGAAAAGGATCCATGTGAGAGTTAGGAGAGAAGAAGGGCAATAAAAATGATAGGCAAACAAGAGTAGTTTGTGCCATAGTGAGGAGAGACAGAGAGACAGGGAGAGGCAGAGAGACCGAGAAGCAGAGACAGAGAGATAGAGACTGAGAGTGACCTGAGGTCAGAGCAAGGGGAGGCTGACCCAGCCTGCCCTGCTAACATTACTGTTAGCATAGTGCATACTCTTTGTGCAGTCCTTACTGCAAAAAGACCCCTGGGCATGCACGAAGATTTCCTTCTTAGCTAGGCCATGACAAGTAAGTCAAGGTTTCCCTTTCTCAAGCATCCGCGTTGTCTCGCATATTTCCTGTGTCTTTTTACCTCCTGTACTTTGAGGCCTTGCTATCCAGGGTGTGGCTGGCCCACAAACCTTCCCAGGGCCAGGCCTTATCTGTGAGTGCACCTTTCATAGGCAAACCAACCAGTCCAGAGCTCAGACCCCAACCACCTCTTCTGTCAGGGTGTCACCCTCTGGGCCACTATCCACCGTCCTGTTCACCCCAGGGCCTGGGACCAGACAACGAGCGACAGCCTGTGTCCTCCGGAACCCACTGAAATTATTCACACTAGCCAGCCCTAAGCCCGTTTACCCTGCTTCACCTGTTCCTTTCCACAGAAACCACAATAAAGACTCTTGTCCACATTTTTCCCTTGCTCTCTCTGCCTCGTGACCAACCCAGTGCTTCCCCATGTGGCCTTGTGTGACGTGGCGTGCCTCCTGTCTCTAGGGACCTGTGAGCACCACAGACCTCCTCCTTCGTGACAGTCATTTTCCTGTCTGCCTTACCATACCCAATTAAAACAAATCTCTAGTGCCCTTAAGACACTTGGCATCCGAGAGCCCCAAGACCAGAAGGCAGAACTCAGCAGAGACAGGCACGATGATGTTAGAAAGTTGATACATGCAGCGGGGATTAGACAGAATAGTTCAGAAAGAGTTCTAGCACAGGCAAGGACCAAACCAAACAGACACTCAGCCAGTAGGAAAGGACACATCAGCCCTGGCTACACCCATGGGTAGTACCAGTAGCTTTCTGTAATCTACACACACAGCCTTTAGAATCGGACTGGCTAAGCTGAAATCCTAGGCCCACTAGGCACTGCCTGTGTGACCTCAACCTAGTCATTTAACTTTTCTTTGCTTCACATTTTTCATGAATGGGGATGATGATATACTGTTATTAGGAGGATTAAGTGAGGATGAGGGTAAAGCACTTAGTATAGAAACTAGTACATAGTATGCATTCAACAATGTCATATTTTTATTACTACTACTACTGAAACATAGAACTAAATAGCAACAGTATGATGCATTAACTCATTTGCATTGAGAGTCTACTGCGTGTGCCACCTGGGCCGGCGCTGTGACAAGCATGAGTGTTTGTCACAGTTCAAATCAGAGAGACCAGCAGGGACTGGATTAGGCAAGTCCAGTCACACATTCATTGAGCATCTATCAGGTGTTGTGACCTGTACTAGGCACTGAGTTCATCAGTGGGGCAATTATGAAGATAACTAAGACAGGATCACTTGAGTTACTCATAGCCAAGCAGGAAAAACAGATACAGAAACTAATATATGTAATCCAACATGATGCTTGCTGCATGGAGGCACAAACAAAGGGCAGGGTAGCCCAGGAGGAGAGAAACCTCCTAGAGAAAGGTGGGGACAGTCAGGGAAGACATCTAGGAAGAGCTCAGATAAGAGGTGACCAGGAGGACAAGGGAGCATATGGCAAGAAGCAAAGGCTTCAAGGAGACAAGAATAACCTTGGCCTTGTAGCCAGTAAGGACGCCAGAACACAGAGTGAGTGGGAGCAAGGCCAAGGAGGGGAGAGGCCGCCCAGAGATAAGACTCTGCGATTCAGGAGAGGAGCTGAGAACTGAGGGCTCCACTGAGGTGTCCTGCCCAGGACAGCGACAAAGTAACCCAAGCCTTGGTTGCAGAGGAGCTGTCTGGGAGCCTAGGGGTATGGAGTGGCTCTAGGGAGGTGGAAGGATGGGGGCAAAAACAGCTGCCATGGAGCGAAGACTAATCGTGTGCTCTGTGCTGTGCTGGGCATGTATACTTTTACCTTCCTTCAGCCTCACTCTCTCCCCAGGGGGACGTTTAATTAGCATCAGCTTGGAAATGAAGATGCTGAGGCTCAGAGTGGCTTCATATGGCCTATCCACACACTATGGAAGTAGCCAAGCGGAGACTGAATCCAGGCTTGCCTAGCCCCAAGGCCCTCACCCTTCCTTGTCTATGATACTGCCTCCTGAGAGGCAGGGAAGCCTGTGCTGAGGCTGGCGCCAAGACCCACAGGGGTGGAGAGTGGCAGAGAGAGAGAGAGAGAGAGAGAGAGAGAGAGAGAGAGAGAAAATGAACCAGAGGTCAGGATGAGACAGGTTGTGAAGGTGGCACAAACCAGTGTTCTGTGCAGCCTTAATACACGGCTCACCCCAGATGGGACATGCCCAACAGGCACTGGGCATTGCGCCACCTGACTGAGGTTAAGTCTAAGAGTACCCTGGGATGCAAAGCTATGTTTCTGTACATGGGCAGACTTTTGAAGCTTCACCTGGGAAAGAGTGGGTTCTTGGATTGCAGGTGACTATGAACAATGGACACAGGCCTTCCAGAACCTGAGTGACACCTGACATGTGGATGGCTATCAGAGGCCATTGGGCTCACTTGCAGGGACTTCACCCTGTGCACCAAGGCAGACAGATGGCCACACAGGCAGCTTCCTCTTCCTAGAATAACAATCACAGAAAGATACCTACCATGTGCCAGGGGCTGTGCCAGGTGCTTCCCAGGGTCAATTCATTTAGTTCTCCAAGCACTGTGGGTATTACGTCCCTTTTTTTTTTTTAATTGAAGAAACTGGGTTTCTTTGCAAAAAAAATCTCATAATATTTTAAGAACGTTTACGAATTTGTGTTGGGTCACATTTAAAGCCATCCCCGGCTGCATACGGCCCGCAGGCCGTTGGTTGGCCAAGCTGGATTCACGGCCTCCAAATATTTTCCCCAAAGTGGAGGCTGATTTGAAGGAGGCACAAGTTCTACAGGAAGGGTGTGAGCTCGGGCAGTGGACCCAAGGCCAACCACTGGCTCAGGCTGACACGCCAGAGTGACAGCTGACAGGCATTATTTAGACTCCTAAGTTCCACGACCCGCCTTCTGCTCACAAAATGTGCAAAGCCCTGACCTTGTCCAGAGTACCAGAGATTCCACATGAGAAGGACCCTAATCAACAAAGCTTATTCTGTTTAAACAGAAGTGCCCAGCAGCAGGAGTCCTGATAAAAACACTGTGTATTTCATAACACGAGAGAAAGGAATTCACTCTGTGTTTAGAGGCGTGGCGTCGGGCAATCTAGAAGACCAGCTTTTAACAACCTGGGCCTGATCCACCAGCTCACACATGAGGGGGTTCCTCTGCAGAAATAGCACCAGGAACATGAAGACACAGCTGTTTCTGAAACTGTTGGAGCCACGTGGTGTTGTCCCTGCTACTGCGTGCTGTTCCTGCGTTTCTCAGAAGAGGCGTGGGACACGGGAGCCAGTCACAGAGGCCCTGACTCTAAAGAGAATTTTCAAATACAGAACTTGGAGACAGCCCCTTGACCTCGGGCACATCCAGAGCCTTCTCCCAAAGCATCTGGTCTCCCGAGACAGCTGCAGCCTGCAGCAAAGCTGTCAGAAATGAGGGCCACGTGCGGCTCATCTGGGCCCGGCCAGGGGAGAGCAGGCAGCCTGAGTCAGGGCTTACCAGGACGTCAAGTGAGGATGGCCACCGGAGCCGCCCCGCACACCCCTGGCTGAACTGATCTGGGTCACAGACACCCACATCCCAGCAGGATCAGGACCTGAGAGAGGCGCTCTAGACAGAAATGGGCCCATCGCTTGGCAGAAACGACAGCACAGTCAGCGCTGGAGACAGTGAAACTCTATGACCACCGTGGGCTCCACCAGGACTGTAGGCAAAGCTGGGCACTTCTGGGTCAGGAAGTCACCCACAGCCGAGGGTGCATGAGTAGTCTGGCTTGTGACTGAGGGCTGCCCCTCGGGAGAACCTGTATTTCTGAGCACATTCACTTCCATGTAATGTGCGGTAGGGCTTGTTCCCTGGCCTGGTGAGATGCGGAGGAGGGGGTTGTAAATGGGGAAGGACACAAGGACGGGGACGTTTGGTACACAGGCTCTGCCAGCACTCACACACCAGCAAGGCCAACAGGATGACTCAGTGTGATTCAGGTTTTCAGTGGCTGCAAATCCAGCCCGCCAAGCACTTCTCCACTCACCCTGCTAATGAATGGGCGTTCTTTCCCTGTGCCCAGGCCAGGTCACTCCCAGTGACAGGTGAGGGACGGAGTCGGCAGGTCACTACGGTTCAGCAAGCACTGGGCACCCGAGTGCTAGGGAGGAAGGGACGAATTCCCAAGATGCGACGCACAGATTTGGGCAGGCTTCCAGCTTCTAGGCCAAAGCGGGAAGCAGGAGCTGAGCACAGCTCCTTGTGCAGCCTTACAGTGGCCCACGGGGGCTGCTTCCTGTTCCTCCTGCATTGGCCACAGGCCACCAGGAGCTGCTTGCTGCTGCTCCAGCCTGGAGCGAAGACAGAGTTCAGGGCTGCCACCAGCACAAGAGCTGGGCGAGGCCAGGAGGCATCTGGGTTGCGCGGTTGTATCCAGAAGCAGCCTGGGGCTGGCCAGAGGAGCACACCGCCCTCCGATTTCAGGGCTGCCTATTTGAGTTGCAGCTCCTCTTAAAAACAGTGCAGAACGGGCCGGGTGCGGTGGCTCAAGCCTGTAATCCGAACACTTTGGGAGGCCGAGACGGGCGGATCACAAGGTCAGGAGATCGAGACCATCCTGGCTAACACGGTGAAACCCCGTGTCTACTAAAAAATACAAAAAACTAGCCGGGCGAGGTGGCGGGCGCCTGTAGTCCCAGCTACTCTGGAGGCTGAGGCAGGAGAATGGCGTGAACCCGGGAGGCAGAGCTTGCAGTGAGCTGAGATCCCGCCACTGCACTCCAGCCTGGGCAACAGAGCAAGACTCCATCTCAAAAAATAAAAATTAAAAAAATTAAAAAAAAATAAAAAAAACAGTGCAGAACAAGTCCAGGGCCCCACAGAAAGGGGCGCTGCCCTTCCCAGAACTTGAGCTCCGGGACTATGCGTCTGCTTTCACCAGATACAGCTTGGGGCTGGGGAACAAAGAGCCTTCTCTGGGTCAGAGGTGGGGGACCCAAAGGCTGGGCAGGAGCTCCTGTTCTGAAGGGTCCCAGGCCCACGCCGCAGATGCTGCTGATGTGGAGAATCACTCTAAAAAGGAACACAGAGAGGTAGGAGCGCAGAGGAGGTGCGGCCAGGGGAGGCACACCTGGGCGTAGCCAGGGAGGGACTCAGGACACTTGGAGGCTGAGAGGAGACCCACATGGTGGGGAAAGGATCCCCCGAAAGATGTCAGAGCACGAAGCAGCAGGAAGGAGCCACCTCGGCCACTGCTAGGACCAGTGGTGCCGTGGAGGAAGCCAGGAGTTGTTTGGCCTGAAAGCCGGAAGCACGCCCAAGTCTCTGCATGACCACACAGGAAGTCACCTCGCTCCCCGGCACTTGGGGCAGGACAGAAGCTCACTGTCTGCTCATCAGACACCTTGTGCTGCCTTACAGACACCCTGCCTGCCGGCCATCCTCACTCACTTCTGACTGAGACCCAACTCTCTGGCCGATCCCAGGCTCTAGCACCGTTTGGTGCTGCCAGAGATACATCTAGTTTAAGTCAAAATCCAATGTCTTTTAAATATATAGACCATATGTGCCATATGTACCTATGGACTAGAGGTGAATATATATACATCACATCAAATTCAACTGACCCAGTATTTCAGGAGCACCTACTATGTCCCCAGCCTGCAAGGGAAGCTGGGAATTCTGGCATGAATTGCACCCTATCCTTCCCTTGAGCAGCTCATTCAGGAGTCAGCAACGCCATCAGAAAACCAAACACCACATGTTCTCACTCATAAGTGGGATTGAACAATGAGATCACATGGACACAGGGAGGGGAACATCACACACTGGGGCCTGTTGGGGGGTGGGGGCAAGGGGAGGGAATTTGGAGGACGGGTCAATAGGTGCAGCAAACCACCATGGCACACGTATATCTATGTAACAAACCTGCATGTTCTGCACATGGATCCCGGAACTTAAAGTAAAATTTAAAAAAAAAAAAAAAAGGAGAGTCAGCAAGTATCAGAGCCATAGGATGGTGAAGGATGCTGCCGACCTCACCGCAGTAGGAAGGGGCCTGGCCACTGGGTAGAGAGGGGAAACATGTTTTATCAATTAAACTTCAAAACTCAGACCACATTTATAGTGGTCAATACAATCTATGGGAGGATATTGATTTGGACTGAGCTCCTGCAGTAGGTCCCAATAGAGCAATCCAAAATGGAGTCACTCATGCTAAGTAAGGTTCCACTCACCAAACCAAAACCTAAGCTGTTTCCTTGTGAGATCTGACCTTCCAATAAATGAAGACAGAGATGATAGCCAAATCCTTAAACAGGCCAGCTTCCCTCCAGCCACCCACAAAAACAACAACAATAACAACAACAACAACAACAACAACAACAACAACAACAACAAAAAACACACCACAATTTTACAGCAATCAATCAAAAGGGGCCCAGCTACCCCAGGCTGGCATTATAGGGAGGTCCCCTCTGTTTTAACCCATGTGAGGAAAGTAATCTGAAGTTAACCAATCTGCTCCTCGCCTGCCCCTCATGCCCTGACTGCATCTCCAGATGCCCTCCCTTGTCCTCCATTCCAGCTGTGCTGAGCTCCTCATATTCCTCAAATACTCCACCTTAGGGCATCTGCACTGGCTCTTCTTCCCCCTGCAACACCTTTCCCCCAAAGTCAAATGGCCAGCTCCCTTATCCCCAGGTCTCACTCAGATCTCATCTCCTCAATGAAGCCGCCAACCACGGTTGGCCCTTCCCTGTCCAAATCCCTGGTCCTTGTACCTTGCTTCATTTTTTTCCATTGCACTTTTAGCCTTGGGCATGTTCTATCACTTACATATTTATTATATTAATTGTTTATGGGCTGCCCACCATGTGAACTCCACGAGGGCAGTGCTTTACTTTTGATTTGTTTTGTTTGATATGTTTGTCAGATTTGTTCACCAAAGTATTCCAAGTTCCTAACACAGTCATCAGCACATCATAGGCTCTCAATAAATATTTTCCAGTGACGGAATTGAATGAACTGTGGCCTCCTGACCACCTGGGGCCTTGGTTTTCAGGTCTTTATTTCATGGGCAGGAGCACCAAAGAAGCCCTGTGACAGCCCAGATGATGGATGATCACTGAGATTCATGGATGCTGAGAAAACGGGTGGAGAGTGGTCACGGAGAACCTCGGCTGTAATACTGCTTGTACATTTCTTAACGTAGTGGCGAGGATTCAGGAATTTTTTCTATTATTCTTTATAACTTTTGTATGTATGAGAGATTTTATATTTTAACAAAATTAACAGATGTTTAGTAAAAGGCAAAAGATGTATGCAATCTGAAGAGAACCCAGAGTATAAAATTAACAGATATTTTACAAGTTAGCCTTGCCTATCATGTGCTCAGTCCTGTGCTAGGTGCTGGGCTGGGAAGCAGATGGAGCAGATGGGGTACACCAAGGACCATGGTCTCATCTTCAGAGAGCTTGGTAGGTGCATTACGAGACAGCGCTGCAAGCTTCAGAAACACACACCAGGACAGAAGGTACAAGGAAACCAGCCCAGGATTTGCAGGCAAACACGTGACACAGACACTCAATGCTGCAGATGTTCAGAGTGCACGGAAGTGCCAGTGGCCAGACAGGTTGGAGGAGCTTCACCAAGACGCTGGAGCGGAGCTGAACTCTGAAACGCCAAGGAAGAAGAAGGACGTCAGGGAGACTAGAAGCCATGGCAGCGTGGTCTCTGAAACCTTGCATGAACCTCTCAGATAGGCTCGAGTAATGGTAACAACCTAAACCTCACCTTAGTTTCTTCACACATTCTTGGAGCGGATTATTCTGTACAATCTACGAAGTGTTTTCTGTTTCAAGGGCTCTATCATTCTGTGTCAAATGACTAATTCATTCTATGCTAGGCATTGGGCATGCAGAAATTTAAAAAATATATGACTCTTGGTCAGGCGTGGTAGCTCACGCCTGTAATCCCAGCACTTTGGGAGGCCAAGGCAGGTGGATCACCTGAGGTTGGGAGTTCGAGACCAGCCTGGCCAAGATGGGGAAACTCCATCTCTAGTAAAATACAAAAATTAGCCAGGTGTGGTGGCTCAGGCCTGTAATCCCAGCCATCTGGGAGGCTGAGGCAGGAGAATAGCTTGAACCCAGGAGGCGGAGGTTCCAGTGAGCCGGGATCTTGCTATTGTACTCCAGCCTGGACAACTGAGAGAGACTCCATCTCAAAAATATATATATATGTACATGTGTGTGTGTATATATGTGTGTGTGCATATATGTATATATATATGTGTGTGTATATGTATATATGTGTATATATACATGTATGTGTGTATATGTATATGTGTGTATATGTATATATGTGTGTGTATATGTGTATGTGTGTGTATATGTATATGTGTGTGTATGTATATGTGTGTATATATGTATATATGTATGTATATATGTATATGTGTGTGTATATATGTATATATGTGTGTATATGTATATATGTGTCTGTATATATGTATATATGTGTATATATGTATATATGTGTGTGTGTGTGTATATACACATATGTGTATGTATATATACACACACACACACACATATACGGCTCTTGCCCCCAAGAATTCACAATCTAATGTGGGAGTCAGACATTAGTACCCCTAAGAACCTTGAGAGGGAGGTACAGCAAGTATCACTGCCATTCCCATTGAAGATGAGGAAACTGAGGTTCAGAGAGGTGCCAAGGACAAAATGTGATCCCTGTCTCAGGAGGCACCCATGGTGGGGACAGTTTCAGATATAAATAAGAAGCTCTGTGCCAGGTGACCACTCACACCACAAGGAGACTATGAACCACCGAAGGAGGTGCTTGTTGAGAATGCAGATTCTGATTCCGTAGGTCCAGGGTGGGGCCTGGGAGTCAGCATTTCTCCTTAGCTCCTCCAAATAGTGCAGGGCTCTCAGACTGCTGACCAGATCTTTCTGCAGAGTGCCCGGGTCACATTTAGAAAATTCTGGGATCTCTAGATCAGTGTTTCCTAAGCCTGGCTGCACATCAGAATCACATGGGCAATTTGCTAAACATGCCCAAGGCTCATTGCCAGAAATTTTCATTCCACAGGGATTGGACCTAGGATTCCATCACCTCAAAAAAAAAAAAAAAAAAAAAAAAAAAGTTGTTCAGGTGATTCTGACAGCCCTTTGGACCGACTGTTCCTGGCCTTGCTGGGAACCTGAGGATGCGTGCCTTGCCTTTTCTATTTCTCCGACTCTCTAGCTCCACCTGGCGAACCTATCTTGTCTGTCAAAAAGACTCTGAAGCTTCCTTCCAATCAAAACTGGGCCCAAGTCTAGAGAAAGCCTCTGGGGTAGGATTTGGCCAGTCCCTATCCAAAAATAATATTTCTCTCCAATTTCAGCTGGCCTCAATGCCTTAAATTTCTCAGGCTGAGAATATATTCCTAAGATTTCAGGGGCAGAGCCAAAATCCTATTTATCTCTGTATCATGGGGCTTAACAAAGGGAAGAGGATAGGCCTGATACCTGGAGGTAAAATTTAAATGAAAACTTCGAGTTAAGCATTGCCCTTTTTTCTGACTATTTTTATCAAAAACATCTGGAGAAGGGCAATTTAAATGATTTCTGTCCTATGGTTTTCTTCTGTGATGCAAACTGTGAACACCCAGAGCATCATGTACCTGGGAGGAAAGCAGAGAAGGAGACAGCGGGTGGGGGAGGAAAGAAGGAGGTGGACGCATATGTAGGGCATGTACTGTGCTCCTATTGCTAAGCACTATTTGCTAAGCACTTTAGAAACTTAGGCCACAAGATCAGATACGACTGAAGAATTCACTAGCATTACCTGTTCCCAGGCCCCACTCAAATCTACCAAATCAACATCAACAGGGGTAGAACTCAGGAGCTTTGCAACGCTCCCAGGAGCTTCTGGTATTTGGGAACCACTGCACCGCCTTGTTTAATCTGCACAGCAACCCATTTTACAGATGAGGCCACCCAAGTGCAGAGTGACTTACTGAAGCCACACAGCCAGTATGTGCCAGAGCCAAAGCACGAAGGAAAGGGGACCAAACTTTCTAGTGGCATTTTCACAGAAAGCGAAAATGTTCAAAATCCCCTGGGGAGTAAGGACAGATGCCTTTTTGCTTTACATACATCAGCGTTTCCTTAGGATGCACAGCAAGGCGTGTTCAGTGTGTAGACTTCATCCTGGGTGACCCCAAGTGAGTCCTTCTTCAGATCAGAAAACAAGGGTTAAGGTTAGGGTAACAGCCTGTAAGAAATGACAGCCCCCAGAACTCACAGTAACAACTCTGCTCAGGAAAAGGCCTTCCATTTTCATAGAATAGTTAGATTGGAAAATCAAGGGAATCACACACACGCTCACACCATAGGTCAGGGTTTCAGAGAGGCATTTGATAAGATCTTTCGTGATGCTCTAAAGGTTAGTTTGGATACCCTGGGTTGGGTAACAGTATGTCAAGCACAGCATTTAGACATTGTTATTCCTAAGAAATACGGAAATCAACTTGGATGGGGGCTTCTCAGGCCAGGTCACTGGCTCTATTCTTGCTCTTTCCTTCTTAGACATTTGATCAATACTGAAGTGGGAGAGAAAGCATGCTTGTGGCTTATGGTCAAGATGGTTTAGTGAATTTGTATTTTGAATCACCCCCTCTGATCCAAGCCCACAGTATATCAATGGATAAGCAAATATGACATAGCAGGGCTCCAACATCAGTCAGTGTGCAAGAACCAAAGACAGATTAGAAATGTGCAAGGTGAATGGAGCTGAAGCCACAGGCCCAGCAGGCTCTGGCCTGGAAGGAGGTCATGGCTGGAGGTCAGCACCTGCGAAGGAATGCATCGATGGGACACGGGAGCCGGGCTTCACACTGAAGGTAATCCTGGAAAGGGATTTCCAGTGCTGGTGAAAAGAGGCTTAAACATGTCTGCAGCCCTACTGCTTAGGGCCAAGGCGATAGAGGGAAGTGACTCAACCTTTCAAGCAGGAAGGAAACCAAAGGCTACTTCGTTCAGAGCCCAGATTTCCCCATATCACTGTAAGACGGGAGCTTGGAAATGCTGTTATAAGGCCTGGCTCTGGACTGTGCCCTGGGACCTGGGGAGGCAACTACAAACCACAGAACTGAGGGTGGACCTTCAAATCACCCAGCCTTGCTGCTGGAGAACAAAGGACTAGGAGTTGGGGTAAGGGGTATTAGAGCAGAGGAGAAAAAACACAACAAGATTTTAAAATTCACTCAAAATGAGCCCTCGAGCAAAATGTCTAATGCTAAGGATAGCACACAAAATAAATATTTGGAATACAGATTTACATCATGTTGTATCCTAGTTATTCTCATTTAACAGTCATTATCAGGTCATTGAACAATCTGATAATGACTGTTAAGTGAGAATAATTGAGATACATAAAGACACAGACTAAGGAATAACCTCCATTAAAAAGAGAAATTATGAAACAGATATCAAAAGGTAAACAATGAAATAAGGGAAAAGAATCTATTAGAAATATTGGAAATGAGGCCGGGCGCGGTGGCTCAAGCCTGTAATTCCAGCACTTTGGGAGGCCGAGGCGGGCGGATCACAAGGTCAGGAGATCGAGACCACAGTGAAACCCCGTCTCTACTAAAAATACAAAAAATTAGCCGGGCGCGGTGGCGGGCGCCTGTAGTCCTAGCTACTCAGGAGGCTGAGGCAGGAGAATGGCGTGAACCCAGGAGGCGGAGCTTGCAGTGAGCCGAGATCGCGCCACTGCACTCCAGCCTGGGCAACAGCGTGAGACTCCGTCTCAAAAAAAAAAAAAAAAAAAAAAAGAAATATTGGAAATGAAAAACATAGTCATTGAAATTAAAACATAAATAACAATATGATAGATAAAACCTAACAGGAAGCATAAAAGAGAGAATTAATGAAGTAAAATATAGTAAGGAAGCATTCAATAGGCACGGCAAGTCAAAGAGATTAAGAAAGAAGTAAAACAGCAGCTAGGAGACATGGAGGATACAGTGATGTTCAAATTTGTGTCTAATTGTTCCAGAAAGGAGAATTAAGGAGATCACAGAGAAGAAGCTTTTGAAGAGATGTTTAAGAATCTCCCAAAATTGATGAATGAGTGATGAGTAAAAAAGCAGACTCTGAACACTGAGAAGAGTAAATAAAAATAAATCTACACCTACACATTACAGTGAAACTTAGAGCACACATGCAAAGGATAACGTTTAAATGTCTCAAGGAAGACATGTTTTCTTAAATATTGAGGGGAAGCAACTATGGACCTAGAATTTCATAATGACATAAACCACCATTCAAGAAAAAGAAAGTGTGAAAAAAAAAAGATACATTTTCAGATAAACAAAGACTAAAGGAATTTGTCTTCCATAGACTGTCCCTAGAAGAACCATCAAATCATGAACTCAGACAAAAGGTGCGGGATACAAAAAACAGCAAAAAGTACAGATAAAGATACAAGAGATTGGACATATTATAATTAACATTTTTTTACTGAAAACAATAACTGAAATTTTTAGGTTTTCTTTAAAACAAAAACTAAGCCTCTGGACAAGACTAATAACATAGGGGTGTATCCAATGGTTGTCAAAGTGAGCTGAGGTCTAGGCCCTATTTGGCAAGAGTATAGAAGTAATAAATAATTTTAAACCATGTTATATAGGTATGTTTTCTTTACTTTTCTTTTCTTTTCTTTTTTTTTTTTTTTTTGAGACAGAGTCTCACTCTGTCACCAGGCTGGAGTGCAATGGCACAATCTTGGCTCACTGCAACTTCCGCCTCCCGGGTTCAAGCGATTCTCCCGCCTCAGCCTCCCAAGTAGCTGGGATTATAGGCGCACACCATAACGCTCAGCTATTTTTTTGTATTTTTAGTAGAGATGGGGTTTTGCCATGTTGGCCAGGCTGGTCTTGAACTCCTGACCTCAGCCAATCTACCCGCCTCAGCCCAAAGTGCTGGGATTACAGGTGTGAGCCACCATGTCCAGCCTATAGGTACGTTTTCAAAAACTAAGGAGAACCACTAAACGAATATAATTTTGTTCTGTGATTATGGAATTAACTGAGCAAAAACAGAAGAGAGGATAGAAAAATTATATTTTAAAATTATAAATTCAACAGAAGTCAAGAAAAGAAAGCAAGTCAGGTTTTTAAAAGTCACAAAATCAGTATGTTGGATAACAAAATCAAAATCTGAAAGGACCCCGTCAGGTCTAAAACCAACAAGATGATATTTAAGACAAATATGTTAAGCATCAAAAGTCCACTGTAGAACTTCCAGATGCTAAAGTCTTAGCCATCAGCAATTAATGCGAAAAAATCAGAATACTTTGAAACGATCAGAGCAGTTCATTAGTTTCTCAAAGCTCCTCCATGTGTAAACTGAGGCTAAGAATCACCTGTGTGTTTCTTACAAGGATCGGTAGGACAAAATATGGAAAATGTCTCGTAGGGCACTGGCATAGAGTGAAAGCACTCAGTAAACAAAAACAATAATCAACCTGGACATTGATCATTTTGGAAACACTTTGAATTATCCATAAATTTGGAATAAGTCGTGTTTGCAAAGTACCATTATACAAGTCAGCTGCTCATATTCAGTGTTCAGTGTAGAAGACTTACTGTTCCTTTTCTTTCTGTCTGCTGACCTCTCACCCAGTGGGCATTTCGAATTAGGTAAAAACTAGAACTTGACCCCGTCTTGCTTCACCATTAACTGGGAAGTGCCTGTGAAATGGCTATTAATAAACTCAATTTCTGCCTGGGTCAAATCAGGTGAAGACACCAACTAGCCAAGTCCCTTTCTCCTTTATTTTGAACTGTTTTGAAACTCAGATCACCTTATCCTTAGATAAAGAGAATTCACTCAAGAATTTCAACAAAATTCTCTTATTATTGGCTGAAAATGTTGTATGTATTACCTCATTTTCCATTTGTCAACACTCCCTGCCTGCTTTGCATGTGGCGAGGGGCCCTGATCCGCGCTGGTGCGTCCTGTACCGGGTCACAGCGTGACAGCGCCCTCTAGAGGGTATTTCTGGGCCAGGACACCGGGACCCGAGCGACCGCAATGAGATGTTTCTGTGAAAGGCTGCACTTTTATGGGGTAAATGAGGAACAGGCGGGGCCTGAAAAATATAGCAGGGCATGGAAACTGGATCCTCCCAGCCGCTGCCGTGCAGAAAGTCTGCAGACTGTTACTCCGTGCTGCTCTAAAAAGAATTCCAGCCTGCAACTCCAGAGTGGTAACTCTGGGAGGTTACTTCCTCTAGGAGTTTCAAAGGATGTTGCAAGGAGCCCTGCGGTGACTGTGGGGAGAGGAAGGGTGGAGCTGGCAAGGAGGTGGCAGGGTTGATGTAGGGAAAAGAAAGGAAGCTTGAGAAGGGAGGGCTCCAAGCTCTCCGTCCTTTTATCTCCAGAAGTTGCTCCGTTCTTATTCCATTTATAGACAGGGGCCTGCAGATATTTTCAGCTATAACAAGAATTCCGCGTCGGAGAGTGCAGCATTGAGAACTATGGAGAGGCTCAATTCCCTGGGCCACCACTGACACGCAGAGTGCCTCCAAGCAGAATTAACAAAGAGGACCTCTGGGTGGACAAATTTCAACAAGGTACCCTTTCCCCTTCACTGTCCCATCCAGCCTCAGCCCCAGAGCCCAGCGGGCGTGATGAGTCAAGTACAGGTTGGGTTTCAGCCCCCAGCGTCCTCTTGGCCAGCACTCCATGCAGACCATAAACTGCAGAGTCTTAGCTGCAGCCCTGCCATGGCCTCATTTAATAAAAGTGCATGTCACAAGCCACCTACCTGATAAGGCTGGTCTGCAATGCCGCCTCCCCCGTGAGTGTTGGTGAGCCTGGCTACTTTTGAGGGCAGCCCTGTGCTTGCAGCGTCCACACAGGGTCTCAGGCAGTCTATGGACAGCCCTATGGGGAAGGTGCCATTGCTACAAATGTATTGCAGGCCTGGTCAAAACCACATGGTCAGGGCTAGAACCAGATTCTCTGAACTGTTCAGATTCTCTATATTTCTCTCCTACTAAATGCAATTCTCCCCTCTACAGAGTCTCATTCTCTTCATTCTAGTAACAAACTCTTCCCAAGTTCAGAGACAAAGCCCCCTGTCCCTGCCTTGCTGTCCATGCTGTAGGAGATATCATATCCCCCTGCCCCTCCCTGAGCCCAGCTGCAGAGCAGCTTACAAGAGTCTCTCAGTCGTATTTATTTCAAACTTTCGGTATTATTTGCTTATATACGTTATCAAGGCCAAGATGGATCTCAAGAAGCATATGATGAAAAACAAAACTGGGTAATAGAATCATTTAAAAACAGATTAGGACCAGACCCAGTGGCTCATGCCTGTAATCAGCACTTTGGGACAATCACTTGAAGACAGTAGTTCAAGACCAGCCTGGACAACATAGAAACACCCCATTTCTAAAAAAAAAAAAATTAAAACTTAGCTGGGCATGGTGGTGTGTACCTGTTGTCCCAGCTACTTGGGAGGCTGAGGTGGGAGGATCACCTGAGCCTGGGAATTTGAGGCTGCAGTGAGCTCTGATCACGCTGCACTCCAGCCTCAGCAATGCACCAAGATCTCATCTCAAAAAAAAAAAAAAAGAAAAAAGAAAAAAAGAAAAAGATCAAAAGCAATGAAATGGAGCTGGATTCAGAATGCCAGGAGGGAGTGGAGAGAATGATTCCTGAAATCTAGACTGTAGATAATCCTGCCTTTGAGCACCAGACAAAACTCTGCCCCCAGCAGCTGGGGCCGAAGAGGGAAGGTGAGTGCCCAGACTCTACTTACCCAACAAAAGGATCCACATCGATTAATCACTATGGACACACATTCCAACTGCAAACACTGTGAGGGGCACATTCACGGGTCCTCACACGGGGTGATGAGAGCAGAAGGTCAGGGTCAGACCCTCTCAGAGAATGGCCACAGGCATCTCATTGCTCGCATAAGAAGGGGAGTGCTCTTTCCCAGGGGCATGTGCTCTGCCCATGGTGCCCAGGCTACGGCTGCCCACCCTGTTCCTGTCCCTTTAAACCGGGACGACCCATCCACAAAACTCACCACACAACCTCCATCCAGGACCAACACACACAGTCCTCAGGCGTGCCAGACCCTCCAGCACCGTCCTTCCCCACCAGCCTCCATCTTTCCCGGAGTCCGTCCAACCCAACGTTCTAGGCTTCCTCTCTCGTTTCACCCTGGGGGCTAACTGCAGAGCACCTCTGGAGTGCTCTGGGCCCACCCACGTTCTGGTTCTCCCTTCTCCAGGTGCATCCCACCCACACTGGGCAGGGCTTTCTCAAAGGGACAGCCCAGGGGCTGTGGATGATCACATGATAAGAGCCAAAAGCGGGGTCGGGGATCCTCAGCACGTTGATGAAGCCCAGAGCAGGCCAAAGCTCACCAAAGACCTGTGTGCACTCAACTGGTCCTTTCATTCCAGCATCTGTTTCTTCAGCAAGTTCCGGGTGCTTGCTGTGTGCCAGTGGCCCATTCCAAAATAACCACAATAGAAAGTAGGGGCCAAATTCTAAAAGCGAGCTGGTGGGTGGTTGAGAATGTAGGCCTCCCACCAGCTGGGGGGTTTCCAGGTGGCTGGAGAAGGCTGAAGGCTGCACTTACACAAGGCCTTGAAGGATCACTGGACATTGCAAGAGCTCTATCAATTGAGTGCAACCCCAAAGGAAGAAACAGGGTTGGATAAGCAGAGGCACGGGGAGAATGTGAAGGGCTGAGAAAAGAGACACAGGGAAATCTCTGGAAAGAGAAACAAGACCAAGTGCATTCCAAATCTAAATGCAAAGGGAAGCTCAAAATGGTACCTGAGTTTACACACATTCTTCAATGGGAAGTCAGGAAGTGACTGTTAGTCTTAGCTCTGCCATGGGCATGCCTAGAAAAGACAGCTGCTACGCTGTGGGGCACTCGGTAACCCATCTGTAAAACGAAAGGATGCACCAGATCTGGAGTTCATAAACTCTGTATTTCAGGGACTGAAGTTGTATCTCCAGCCTAGGTTTCTCATCTGAATTCTGTTAAAAGGTAAACTGAGGCACAATAAAATTCTAAAGAGTTTATTTGAGCAAACGGTTCAAAACCCTTCTCTGCTACCACCTGGTTAAAAGCACCATCCCCTCCCGCTTTGATTATCGCAACAGCCTCCCAACAGGTCCACCATGTCTGCCCTGCCCCGAAAGCCCAGGAGATAGGTTCCCTTAACATAGCAATCCAAGGCGGGGTCGAGGCCAATGCCTCCATGCTGGCCTGTGCTCCGCCAGCCTCCACACCGCTCTCACACCATCTCCTCCTACTTTTCTCATCCTCTCAGCTCCGGCCACACTGGCCTCTTGGGGTTCCTCAAACCTGCCAAGATGCTTCAGCCTCAGGGCCCTTGACACCTCCTGAGCCCTCTGCTCACTCCTCAGCTCCTTCAAGTCTTTGCTCACATGTCACTATCTCAGGGAGGCCTCCCCAACCTCCCCACTGAAAATTGCATCATCCTCCCATCTTGGGCTCCCTGTTGCCTTCCCTCACTTGCTTTTTCTCCACAATCCCGCTCCCCATCTGACATGCATGTTACTTAGACACTTGCTTATTCTTTTCTCCTCCACCTGGACTGTAAGCTCCAGGAGGGCAGGATGTTTGTTCTATTCACGACCCATTTCCAGTGCTTAGAGAAGTGCCAGCCACAGTGTCGCCTAGTGAATATTTATTACTAGAATAAGCAAATGAGTGAAAAGACAATAATCTTTTATAATTTTCATTTCAGGGAGCATGCGTGGTAACTGACATACGGTTGTCAACTTTTAAACTTAAAAAATGAAAAACAATGGAAGGAAGGGAGGGAGGGAGGGACAGTACTTTCTTTTCATAAAAGATACTTTAACCTCCCCAAAATAGAAAGTGCCTTCTCCCAGGATAAATAACAGTCTTTCCCAAGGAATTTGAATGGGCCAAGTCACATGAACATATCTACCCCACAACATTGTCTTATTTTCTTTGTTCACCATGGGTCAGTGGAAACTTTGGCACCAATAACCCATGCCATGCCTAGCAGCCCTCCAGCTCTGTGTTACTCTGGTTCTTCCTTCAAAAACAAGAGAGCTAGGTATAGTGGCTCATGCCTGTAATTCCAGAATTTTGAGAGGCCAAAGCAGGAGGATCATTTGAGGCTAGGAGTTCAAGACCTGTTTGGACAACATAGACCTTGTTTTTACAACAACTTTTTAAAAAAATTAGCTGGTTGCAGCGGCACACACCTGTGGTCCCAGCTACCCGGGAGGCTGAGGTGGGAGGATTGGTTGAGCCCAGGAGGAAAGAGAGTCCATCACCCTGGCTGACCCTTGCTCTAGCAGACACACCTGCTTACATCAGAATCAGCCTTGGCACTGGGAAGGGTGGGGGCTCCAACTCCAGCAGCCAACTCAGACCCAGAGCTGCCGTTCGGATCACAAGAGCCAGTGTGACACCTGCCAGAGGTTCACAAACTGTACAGTTCACACTGAATTTTCAGTAAATGGATACTTTGCCTGGCAGCTTCTTCTAATCCACCTTTCATGCAGCTGCTATGAGAAAAGTAAGAAGAGTCTTCCGAGCTCACCTCATTCACCCCCATGCTGGGCTGGTAAAGCAGCGTCATCAGTCCCAGTTTAAAGATGATGAGCCCAGGGCTCGGAGAGGCTCAAGGTGACTTGGGCAAGGTCGCAGCCCAGTTTGGAAGCAGCAGAGCCGGGATTCCAAGCCAGGGCACCTGGACAACAAAGCCTGGCTTTCACCACACCTGCCCCTTCCTCAGGTACAGCAGGACGTTCACATAAACACCAGCCCTCCTGGAGGAACAGAGCGGCAGTGCAGGGCAGAGCAGGGCAAATCTGCTTACCTCGATGACCACAGCATTGGGGATAAGCCACGCCCCATCTTCTCTCCTCTGTGTAGAGTCCAGGAGGCGGCAGGAGGCAGGGACAAAGAAGGGCGGACCCATTACTTCCCAGAGTAAAAGCCATCTCAGACCTCCCTGTTTCTCTTCTTCCTTCTCAGTCCCTCATCCCCATCCCTCACGTTCAACTCCAGGCCATCTGCTCCCAAAAGCCGACTCATGGGCTGCCTCCCTTCCACTGCTCCCATCTCCCCATGTCTGGAGTCTTCATTTCAAGTATACCCAGCCCAGCCCAGCCCATTCTCTCACGCCCTCTACCATACACTTGAGCATGTTTAACTATTAGAAGACAAAATGACATGATGCATTTTATATGATCTGCATTATTTTATGTGGTTCTTAGCTCGCTGGCTATTACTGAAATTCCAGATCAAGTGTTCTTCTGCAGCCCCTACAGGGCCTGCAGGGGTGCAGAACCGACATTGACAAGTTAAACGGCAATAATAGGGCACACCACAGTTTGAGGAGTGTGTGGAGTCACATAACCCATTTGAGCTTCACAATCACAAGCGTCACAAACTGAGTCTCTCAGGGAAAGGACCTTGTTGAAGGTCTTGCTTTAGACACTTGCTCCCCACTCTGGCCCTGACCAGAGGGGTCGGGAAGACTACTGAGGCCCCCCAGGTAGGCGGTGAGAAAGGACCTTTGGGAACAGGTTTGGGTGAGGGAAGGCTGCACACTGAGGTGCTTTGGCTTAATAGGTGTGTGCTAAATAGGGTGACTGCTCCAATCCAACACCTATGACAGCAAAAGAGGGTGCCATTAATAATTACAGGACAATAGGCATAAACCTGAGCGACCCGGATAAACAAGGACTAGCATTCCCGTGATAAAGGTCTGCCCTGGGTTGGGCAGTCTGGGAGGCTGTGCTAGGTGCTGTGGGGACACCGAGATGGTGACACTCTCACTTCCCCGGGGAGTGTGACATTTACTGGGATGGATAAATGTGTACTGGGACATGATCACAACCATCTCTGTCACTTAAATGCTGTGTTCAGAGCCATGTCCCCTGCACTCCAACTTTACAGAGGAGAACAGAATGTGTCTGCAGCAGAAGATGACGATCACGAAACAAAGAAATTTTAGGCAAGTTACATTATGGGAGGACGGGAGCTCCTATCCCCAACCATGAACTGAAATGGTATGGAGATGGAAGCATTTGAGCTGGGCCTTGAAGGATGGCTAGGGCTGTGACCGGTGCTGGGGAGAAGGGATTGAAGATGGGTGTCTGTGCCGGGGGCAGGATGTGTTCCCAGCTTGCTACGAGTTCAATCACAAACATGTAACAGCAGGGAGTTTAAGCAGGACTGGCCTGGCTGCTCTCCTGTGACCACCGACTTTGCTCATCCTAATTTCTTGTCACTAAGAAAAGTCACATCAGACACCGTGGTTGGGTTTCCAGGAGACAGGTGGTTTCCTAGGTGTAGTGGCAGAGTGTCACCGCCAGGGGGCGCTCAAGGCCTCCCCACGGTTCACCTGCAGGAGGAATGGGGCGGACCCAGGACGCTGAGAGGAGACAGAGGCCCAAAGCCCCGCTCCCCAAGGAGGCCTGCAGTTTTCTTCTCTGCCTCCATCTCCCCCACAACAAACACCCCAGGGGCCAGTACCTTCAGGCCGGCCAGAGGTGGCAGCCTCCCGAGAGCCCTCCGAGGAGCAGGGGGCAGCCCACACAGCCGTTTCAGGGGGTTCGCGGTCTGGGAGAAGTGGACCCTTTCCCTGGGTTTGTCTCCACACCTGGCCACCGTCAGGGGCGTGCGCTCTAGAGGTCCCTGTAGAAAGGGGCCCCAGAGGACGTCGCCCCGCCTCTGTTCAGGCCTCTGGCTGGTGCAGCCAAAGGAACTCAGGTGGCAAACAAAAGCTCTGGGTAGATGGGGCCCCAGTTCCTACCTGGACTGGAGGCGATAAAATGGTTCCAGGGTCCTGAATGGTCACCTCCCGGGAGACCCAGCTAACACACCTGGCTCAGCACATCCCGGAGCAGCATAGGGACGTGGTGGAAGGAAAGAACAGAGCTGACGGGGGTGTATTAGCCTGTTCTCGCACTGCTATAAAGAAATACCTGAACCTGGGTAACTTATAAAGAAAAGAGGTTTAATTGGCTCACAGTTCCACAGGCTGTACAGGAAGCACAGCTGGGGAGACCTCAGGAAACTTACAATCATGCAGAAGGCGAAGAGGAAGCCAGCACGTCCTATATGGCTGGAGCGGGAGGAAGAGGAAGAGAATAGAAGGAGGTGCTACACACTTTTAACCAACCAGATCTCTCATGAGAACAGCAAAGGGAAAGTCCGCCCCCGTGATCCAATCACCTCCCACCAGGCCTCTCCTCCGACACTGGGGATTATAATTCAATAGGAGCTTTGGGTAGGGGACACAAATCCAAACCATACCGGGGGTGAGGTGGGGCCAGACTTTGAGGGGCCTTGAATGCCAAGCTAAGTGACTAGAGGAAGACTAAACTCAGAGTTCTTCATACAGAGACAAATGCAGGGTCTGGCTCCATGCATTTTCCCATACAGGGCTCTCTGAGTCCGCTGGGCCAGTGTAAATGGATTCAGTGTCTTGGCACCATTGTATTTACAGTCCAGCCTGTCCCCACAGGCCATCTGCTTTCAGGTGTAGTGCTGGGATTAATAATAGCTACTGTTTATCAAGTACCTGTGAGTAGTATATAGTTAGGTACTATAAGCTTCATTTTATAGATGAGACAACTAACTCTTCAGCAAATCAAAAGTTGTAACTGACAATGTTGGGGTGTGAGTCCAGGCCTCGTGGCCCCGAACCTTGGCCTTCACTCTGGGTCTTACATATTCGGCCCGTGACTGCCTGCTATCTTTCATAGACGGGGCGCCTGACCAAGACGAATGTCACCACACACACCCTAACTAAGAAAAAAATAAAGTCCCAACAGCCCAAGGAACAACTTAGCTTTAGGGGAACACACTGTACTCTCATTCCCCAGCCTTTGCTCAAGCTGACCCCGCAGCCTGGAAAGCTCCACCCCCATCAGCTCTGTTTATTGAAATCCTATTCCTCCTCCAAGGCCAGCTTCTCTGAGAGGCCTCCTCCGGTCCTGCCAGGCTGAGTCACTCTTGACCTGTGCCCTGTGAACTCTGTGGCTGGCCAGCTGCAGCCCCACCCATTCCCATTCCACCTTGACCTCCTGCAGAGGAGGGAGAGACGAGGCCTTACACATACCCCCACCAAATCGCGCCCCCCGCACCCCCCCACAGAACTCTGTACACATTCAGGACCCAGAAATACTTGTGGCGCAGAGATCAAGCCCAGAGTCTCTGGGAATGGCCATGGCCAACAGCACAGGTGATGCTGCCAACTTAGCAGGTGCCTCTGAGGGCTCACGCTGCCGCCAGCTGCCCTTTTCTAGCCCCAGGAATGAAAACAGCCCCATGGCAGCTGAGCCACTTTTACCCTTCCCAGAAGCCAGTCAGCCCTGCCTGGGCTTCTGGCCAGGGCAGTCGCAGCTCCTGCCCCTCCCACCCACATCTCCTGCATCCCCCACTCAGCATTCCTGGACTGCTGTCAGTCCATCGGGGGCCTGCCTGATCTAGGTACCAGTTCCTCTGCTTTGCTGAAGCCCGACTCTGGGCCCAGCCCTCCCTGCCCTCCAAGGACTAGTCCCAGACTCAGTCACCAGCAGCAACTCCCAGTGACGCTCCCAGTTTCATGGCTCTGCAGCCACCCTTCAGCAAGCAGGTCAGATTCTTCCAGGTACAGCACCAACCTGAGCCAAGGCCAAGGCCACCAGGCCCCCTTCAGAAGCAGAGCCTCGCAGGAAGCCAGCTCTGCAGCTTGAGAGGAAGCGGGCCAGACTCCCCCTGCCCCCATCACCCTTCTGAGCCATGGAGGCCTGCCACCCCCGAGGCAAAAGGCATGGGCACCGCACAGAGACGGCCAGGGCAGGGGTGGGGGGGATCTGGGCCACAGTGGCTCAGCCAAGGGGCCTGCTGAGGGCTTTAGCCTGGGGCTTAGTATCCCTCTGTCTGTTGACAAGCGTTTGTCAAACACAGAGAAAGGTTGTGGGGTTGGAAGAGCTATGGAATACAAGGGAACACGTGGTGGGTTTGACATCCCTTTTGCAGCTTCATTACAAGAAGCCTTCAGTGAAGGAAGCACCACCTCAGGCTTTTATGTTATTTAAACTTTCCTGTATATGCTACATATTCTACAATGAACATGCTATTATAATCAGAAAAATAATTAATATCCAATAAAACACAAGCAGAAAACAGACATGATGTTAAATCAGTATTAAATCCAAACTTCACATCTGTAGGGAGGTGCAGGAGAGAACGAGGGTTGGGCTGGGCCCCAGGAGGCCTGGGTTCCTGTTCCCATCTTCCACCACTCCCTTCCCAAGGTGCTGTGTGAAAGTCCCAACTTCATCACCTCAGTTTTCTCAGCTGTCAAATGGGAATCGCAATGCTGTGCTGCCCTCCTGCCGGGGTTGTGTGAGAGAGGTGTCGGGATAATGACACCTGCGTCTCAGGGCTGGCGAGAGTCCGTCCCGTGGGGCATGTGGCAGAGCTTCACAAGAGCCTCACCTGCCCACTTGGCAGATGCGAGTACCATTCCCAGTCAGTGCTGGACAAACTTAAGAGACATTCCAGCAATGGACACAAGACAAAGCCATTGTAATCCTCCACTAACCACAAAAATAGTCAACTTAATCTGAGCGTGGTGTCATTCGCCTGCACCAGGCTCCCGAGAGGAGTCCTGCTCCTGTCCCTGTGATGTAGAGGGATGCTGTGGACCAGCCTGATGTCTCCCCTGCAGGCCTCCAGCCCATTCAGAAAATACTTGCCCAAAGGGCCAATCTGCAAAACAGTGCAGAGGTGTGAGCAGGATCCATGCCTCCTTTCTCCCTAGACAGCCCTCACTGCACTGGAGCCTGGGCATCAGCCCTAGAAGGGCCTCTTGTCCCTGCAGGAAGGCACTGCCCTGAGGATGGAGCTGACTGAAGTGACAGGCAACAGGTGCTTGGGGTCCAGGAGTGGGAGGTTGGCCTGCCTCCCCACTCTGTCCCCCTAGGATGCAGAAAGCCCCAGGGGTCCCTGCCCCCCAAGCACGCTGCACGCTCTCCACTGCTATCTCAGCCTCTGCAGCTGAGGACCACAGCAGCTGTCCCCAGTGCACCATTTGGAGCGGTGGTTTGACACATTATCCTCACTACAGCCCAACCTCTGGAAGAAACAGCAGGGTTCTGAATTCTGGCCCAGGCCCTAGCCTCAGGCCTCACTGCCATTTAGGGTTATTTGAATGCCCTCCACTCCTGCTTTGGGCTTTTTCATGAAAATAACTACTTTTGTGCAACAACAACAAAAAAGCCTGGTTGCTAGGATGAGATCTGAAAAGGGCAGTAGGGACAGCCGCTGGCTTTGGGGTCCGCAGGAGCCCCACAGCCCACACAGCATATTATTGGAGATAGCTCTGGTTAAATGATCATATTGGAGGGGGCCTTTCAACCCTCCACACCTCACTTCCTGGCCCGCACACAAACTGGACAGACAAGGGCGTTCCAGCACAGTGCCTGATGGTCTAGAAGCACTCACGAAGCTCTGAAGTCCGATTCTGAAGATAAAGCAATCACTATGCATTTTCCATCCAAGGCAAAGAAAAAAGCCTTTCATTCTTGAATAAGTTCTACAGCCTCCTCTATAAATGTAGCCTCCTGAACAGGAGCCTGTGAGGAGCAAGCTGGGCCGGTCACTTATCTGGAGAAGGGTGAATGCACAAGCCTATCCTGAACAAGGCGCTCTGGGTGCAAATGATCCCTGTGTCCCATCAGTACCCAGGCACCTGGGGATGGAAGGAGGAAGAACAGGGGCTGTGTTTGCAGATGGCCACGAGGCCGGCCCTTACCCATGACCAAGCCGAGTCTGGGGAGCTCTTGCCCTGCGAGGTCTCCCAGCTGGAGCTGCGAATGCCGTCCTGTTCCCCCATGGCCCTCCCTGTGGGGTGCTGTCTGCCTCCTCACCCAGCATCAGGAGAGAAATGTCCCCCGAGCAACACCGGCTCAGAGACTGGGAGGCTGGGCTGGACGACACCGGAGCCTGGGCAGGCGGTGCTTCCCTTTGCACCAGTCCCAGGAGCCCCGGCCAAGTCACACGGCTCAGCAAAAGAGCAGAGTGTTGAATTGCAAATCCTCTCCTACCTGGGGACCAGCTGACAAATAACACCAAGGAGGCAAAGCTTCCAGAAGATGCCACTTTCTGTCAACTTCGTGAAGGGGAAAGTAGAGGCGGGGAATGATCCCTGCCGGCCAGCCACGGGGCACTGTGTACCCTGCCCTCCCCAGTCCAGCTCATCAGAGGCAGCAGGACTGAGAGACTGAGTAACTTCCCCAAGGCCACGCAGTTCCCGGGATGCTTTTCTCCTGCTCTACTTGTTTCCAGATTTGTCCTCTTTTGTTCCAGATTCTGTCTGGGGATGTTCTGTCTCCAGAGCGGATTGGCGGGAGGTGTGGAGGAAGAGACCACCTTTGGAGCTGAGTGCTGGAAATGGTGCTTTCTAGACAACAGTCCCTCCACTTTGTCCTCTACCACGGTCTCGCGTGAAAGGTTCTGGAGTCCTCTCTGTTCCTCTGCATCGCCTCGGCACCCCGTGGAGCGTCAGGAGAGCTGGGTCCAGTGGGGTACTGTGCTCCCCACATGGCCCTGAGCACGGCACACCACTCTGGACCCACTTTCCCAGCATCCCCTAAGGCCACCTGCAGGCACTCAGCCCCATCCATCATCACGACAGCTCTCCTGGTGAATACCTCTCGCATCAGGACCTGTGCTAAACGTTGAAGATGCATGACGGGTGCGGAGGCTCACACCTATAATCCCAGCACTTTGGGAGGCTGAGGTGGATGAATTCCTTGAGCTCAGGAGTTCGAGACCAGCCTGGGCAACATGAAGAAACCCCATCTCTATCAAAAATACAAAAAATTAGCCAGGTGTGGTGATGCATGCCTGTGGTCCCAGCTACTAGAGTGGCTGAGGTGGGAGGATGGCTTCAGCCGGGGAGGCAGAAGTTGCAGTGAGCCAAAATCACACCATTGCACTCCAACCTGGGTAACAGAGTGAGACCTCATCTCAAAAAACAGAAGAAGGTGCATGATCATATATAATTTCACAGCACCCCTATAAGGTTACGAACAGAAAACAGAAGCTTCCAGAACTGGCCTTGGGTCCCAAAGCTGGAAAGTGGCAGAACAGGGCCAGGCTGACTTCAAAGGCAGTGGTACTCTTCATCTAAACCTAATCCTTGCATGAGCCTTGGATTCTGCCCAGAGTGGTGATGGGGCTGGGCTCAGGTGACCTGCCCAGGGTAAAAGGGAGGGCACATCACTAGGGTGGTTTCTTGGCAAGTGGGGGCAGAGGGCACACTTCGAGAGAGGGTACAGAGGCCACTATCTGGTTCAACGACAACTGAAGGAGAGGGCTTTGCGGTTTCACTGAGAGAGAAACAGCGTGCCCTGGGAGCACAGCAGGGCTAGGGAAGAAACTTTAGAACACTGTCATGCGAGCCTGTTGGACGTTCTAAGCGTCCAATAAAGGGAGTGGACTAGGAGAACTGCCTAAGTTCCCCTTCCAGGCCAAGTGAGCCTCACTGAGCGTCAGCTTCCTTCTCTGGGAGATGATACCGCCTAACCTTGAGGACCACTGTGAGATTAGAGGTGATATGTGTGAGAAAAGTACTTGGCACAGAGAAGGAGGTCAGAGACGTCAGTCCCAGCCTCTCACCCTTTCCCTCAAAGGTCAAAGGAAGGAGAAATCATTACAGGTGGAGAGATCCAGGAAGATTTCCTGGAGAAGGGGGCATTTGGCCTGGGTCTTGAAGAGGACAAATTTGAAAACAAGGAGAGCAGGAGAACAGCATCCCAGGAAGGAGTCACAGCAGGAGCTAAGGGTTAAAAGTGAGGAAATACCGAGTGCTCTCAGAGGTTCACAGGTGACTCCCAGGTGCAGCCTGGTCACCAGGGGATCGGGGCATCCTGTGGATTCTTGACAGCTCCAGGGATTTAGGGAAATATTTCAGGGACATTCAGCTTGGTCCTGGCAGTGAGGGGGAGCCAGCAGGAGGACGGTTGGAGGCAGAAGCTGCAGCAGTAAGTCAGGCCCCCAACTCGACTTCTCCAGGTGCTGGTCCTCCTCTGTCCCCGCAGCCTGCGACGCCATGGTGGCCTCCTGAGGTCTCTAATGCTCCTCTGTTGGCTCCATAAGTGCTGCTCCCCAGTTCTCCCTGTTCTCCCCAGGCAGGCTGTGTCTGCTGTTTTCATTACAGCTCCTCTTCTTCATTCCCTCCAGAGGGCACCCCCGCCCAGACAAAATCCATCTGGGATTGTCATGGGAATGAAACGGGAAAATAAATGAAATGAAATAAATGCCTGTCTAATACAACAGGCATACCATAGTGACCCTCACTTTATAGGCTTGGAGGCCAGCAATTCCCCAGCATGGTGGATCCAGCAGGGACACAGTGTACTCAATCCAGGCCTCTGCCGTCCCAGGTCACTGTGCCATGACCCTGGCCAAAGGGACATTGATGCTCCTAGCCTTCCTTCCTGCAAGAGAGCTCAGAGAGTGCTGGGAAAGGACCAGCGCAGAGCCGGTACCCCCCGCAACAGCCACTACCTGGAATAGCTCCCTCAGTGTGAGTGCCCCGAAATGTCCTGAAGTGTAAAGCAGAAAATAACAGCCATTAAGACACTTCTACTGAGCTGGGACACCAGCGCTACTACTATTTTTAATTCATCCTGTCAAGATATTTTAAGAACCTCATGACCAACGAGTGATAAGATGGTGAGGAATTATACCTGGTCATGTTCAGCATCTGGCCAGGATCTGATAGAAGCAGACCATGTGGGTAAGAAGGGGTTGCTATGAACATAGGCACGGCCAGAGTCATCGCATTGATTAGGAAGGTGCAGTCCGAGGCGAGTCTCCCATACAAACCAAGCCGGGGGAGAGGCTGCAGCTGGCTGCATTTTGTCCTCGGTCCTCAGAGCTCCAGCCCCAAGGCACGGCCATTTCACACCCCTGTTGGCAGCAGGTGTTGGAGGAGACAGGTGGTCAGAGTGACACATGTCCCACTGCTACGTCAGGCCACTGAAAGCTCCACTGGTCTACACAGTGGGCCAAGAAATGGGGTCATGGCCATTGAAGGGGTTCCCAGCCCATGCCAGGGCCAACCAGAAGCTCGGCATGGTGGTTAAATCCCACATTCTGGATCAGACAGGCCTGGGCTCCCTGTCTGACTCTTCCCCTTAGAAGCTGTTTTGACTTAGAGCAATTCACTCAGCCTCTGAGAACCTTCGTTTCTTTACCTGGGAAAAACAAGGATAAAAACAGAGTTTCTCCCCCAGAAGGTTGTATATATATATATATGTTATATATGTGAGGCGACGCATGAAAGTCCTTGACAGCGTCTTCAGTGAGTGGCAACAGCTAATCATCCCCATAGTCGCTTTGGGGAGGCATAGACAGCTCCACGCTACAGATGGAGACACCGAACCTCTGTTTTATTTGGGGCAGCCGCTGGCTATAGACCCTCCAACTTCTCCACCAGTGGAGCTCCCGAATCGGCCATTGCTCCCCGAGTGACCTCTGCCAGGACCAAGCTGAATGTCCCTGAAACATTTCCCTGGAACCCCCAGCTGTCAAGAATCCACAATCCACCTGTCTCCTGGAGCCCAGGCTGCACCTGGGAGTCACCTATGAACCCCTGAGAGCACTCAGTATTTCCTCACTTTTAACCCTTAGCTCATGCTATGACTCCTCCTGGGATGCTTTTCTCCTGCTCTCCTTGTTTTCAGATTTGTCCTCTTCAAGACCCAGGCCAAATGCCCCCTTCTCCAGGGAGTCTTCCCTGATCTCTCCACCTGTAATGATTTCTCCTTCCTTTGACCTTCGAGGGAAAGGGTGACTGGGACTGATGTCTCTGAACTCCTTCTTTGTGCCAAGTACTTTACTCACACATATCACCTCTAATCTCAGAACATTCTTCATGCTTAGGCGGTGTCACCTCCCAGAGAAGGAAGCTGAGGCTCAGCAAGTCTCATTTGGCCAGGAAGGGGAACTTCATCATCCACCCCCCTTATTGGACACTTAGAATGTCCAGGGAGGCTTAATTGCCTGTGAGTTTCCGTCTCATCATCCCAACACCACAGAGGCCCCCTCAGGACAGAGTTCAGGCCTTACTCATTTTTAGCATTGTTAAAAGATAAACTGAGGTACAATACAGTTACAAAAGTTTGTTTGAATGAATAGCAGTTCATGAATCGAGAAACACCAGACTGAGAGTGATTCCAGGCTCCACCAGGAGAGCCCAAGGGGAGGGCTTCTATATGGCGAATGCAGAAGTAAAGCAAAGAAAATATTTCATGTGTTACAATCATGTAGTTGACTTATTTGGCCTATCTCACTGGAATGTCCCTAGTTGTATAAGTTCGTTGGCAGATTCTGATCGGTTGAGCTTAAGTTCTTTTTAAAAAAAAAGTGTAGGGGGAGAGGAAGCATCATTTTACAGTTCCATGATTAGGTCTTAGGCTTTTAATAATGACAAACATCATAGTGCTTCTCAGTTCTCCCTGTCCTTCTTTAGGTGGAACAGGATGGCGAGAGTGGTCTGGAGTTGGGTATTTCCCTTCCTCTGGTCAGTTAGACTCTGATAAAATCCCAGCAGGTTGGGTCCTGGTAAAATAGCTTCTTTGAGGGCAGGCCTTGTTAAGAACAGGATGCTCTGGCATATTTCAAGGTGGTTTCCTTCCCCTCCCACAGCTTGAGGGGATTTTTCTCTGATATTCGCTTTAAGAGTCCAGTTGAGCTCCTGGAGGTAAAATTCACAAAAGCGTGAGCCCACCCTCCACCATGACTGGTCCCCCTGGAGTTTTTAACTCTCAGACTTTTCCATACTGAGCCTCCAGCAATTTAAGTTTAGGTTTTCCTACCTGGGCACTGGTTCCTGTGGAGGTTTCCACTCATGGGTTTTGCCTCAGGAAAGGTATGCTTTTCGTATGTGCCTATTGGTCTCTCCAACTTTAAGGGCATCAGTTTGCCCTATGACCTCACTTACCTGCCAGATCTAAGAAGAACTGTTGATTTTTCAGTGTATTCAGCTTTTTAATTGTTGTTAGGAAAGAATGACTACTTCTAAGCTCCTGTGTGCCTGATGGAAAACTGGAAGTTTTCCAGGTTTGAAATTGCTAGTAGTTATAATTTATAAAGCAATGGCACAGGGGCCAGACATTGCCCACTCTCATGGAATATATTAATAGATCATTTTCTCTTGCAAGCAAAAGTATCAAAATACCTGTTTGTTTCAGCACTTTCCTGTGAGAAATGGGTAGGGAGGGGAACAGTGTTTCATTCAAATCCTGACTGTTCCACAATGTGCTCCAAGGCGTGGGATTGCGCATCTGGAAAACAACAAGAGGCAAACCAGGGAGTCAGACAATAAAAGCAGACAATGAAGAGAACCTTCAGGTGGCCTGGGTAATTCTGTGGGAATTAGAACATGCTCTTACTTTAGTGAGGGATACCTCGGGAAAAATAAGTGACTTTTTCATCAATTTCATCTTACCTATTTCAATTGATCAGGATCATTCAAATATTACACATTTATACACATACATACATTCATATGCACACATGATCACACACACCCAGGAACACATACACACACACACCATCATCACACACACCAGTGATCACACACACAATCACACATACCTAAGATCACATGCAGTCATGATCACATACACAATCACACACACCCATGATCACACACACACACTTATGATCACACATACCCATGAGGAGATATACATATACATCTATGATCACACATACCCATGAGGAGATATACATATACATCTATGATCACACATAACCATGATCATACACACCCATGATCATACACACACCCATTATTACATAGACACACCCATACACACCCACACCTATGATCACACACATCCATGATCATACAACAATCACATACACATATCTATGATCTCACACACACACATCCATGATCACACACACATCCAGGCACATACATTAGATCAGTTCAGGGTCCCAGCAAAAACAGATAGGACACTTGAGCCAGGTGCTTGAGGCTTAATAATGGGACTGTTTACAAGGATGTGGGCAGGGTTGAGAAAGATCAGCAGGGTGGGGGGTCAGAGATGACATGATCTAGGCCTGCAAGAGGAGGGGCCATTACCACCCTAGGGTAGAGAGAAAAGGAGGCAGAGCTATGACCTGAGCCAAGGTGGAGGAGGCAGGAGAACGCCCCCCAGGTCACACACATCCTGGCCTCCAGAAACTGTGACTATGTTACCTCACATAGGTGATGTTACATCTTCCACCACACTCCATGGCAAAGGAGAATTCAGTTGGCAGGTGGAATTAAGGTTGCTAGTCAGCTGCTCTTAAAATAGGAAGGTAATTCTGGATTATCCTTAAACAGTAACCCAACCAGTTACCCTAACCCCTCTTCTACCTCTCTTCACCACCGCAGAGCTTGATGCACACCTGGCATCCCTCACTCTCATCCCAGCCTCTATCCTTGCTGTGTTCACCCAGGTGGGCTCAATACAATCATAAGCGTTCTTAAAAGAGGAAGAGGGAGGCAAAAGAGAGCACAGAGATACTGCATGAAAGGGAGTCAACCTGCTGCTGCTGGCTCTGAAGATGGAGGAGAGGCCTCAAGCCAAGGAATGCAGGTGGCCTCTAGGAAGCAGAGAAGGCAAGAAATGGATTTTCCCCTAGAGCTCCCAGAAGGGAACGCGTTCTTCCAGCATCTATATTTTAGCCTAGTGAAACCCGGGTTGCACTTCTGTCTCTCTCTCTCTCTCTCTCTCTCTCTCTCTCTCTCTGTCTCTCTCTCTCTCTCTCTCTCACACACACACACACACACACGTAAACTCTGCTTCTCTGAGTCAGAAAATCCTCCTGTGACTCAATCCTGGAATGAGGAAAAGAGGGAATTACCTCTGCATTTTTAAATATTCTCTCCAGTCCACATGTTGGCATCAGACCAAAAGCTGCATAGGGATTAGAAACCGTCAAAGGCAGTTCAGGCTGCCATAACAAAATGCCATAGACTAGTTAACAACAGGAATTTATTTTCTCACTGCTCTAGAGGCTGGAAGTCCAGGGGCAAGGTGCTGGCATGGTGGGGTGCTGGGGAGGGCCCTCTTCCTGGGGCTGACTCCTCACTATGTCCTCACATGGTGAAGAGGGAACGGGAAGGAAAAGAATGCTCTCTTGTGTCTCCTCTTTAAGAACACTAATCCTGTGGGATCAGGGCCCCACCCTTACAACATCATTTAACCTTAATTACTCCCTTACTCCAAATACAGTCACACTGGGAGTTTGGGCTTTAACATACTAATTTGGGGAACACAACTCAATCCATAGAACAGGTTCTTTTAATGAAAGCTTGCATGCAAAACACAAGAAGGCCAGGACCCGGAGCACACAAAGCAAATAGGAAACCTAGGGTCCTGGCCCCAGACACCTCCTAGCCAGCCAGAAAGCCTTGTAATACTTGACATTATTGCCCAAAATAGGGCAACTCTCCATCCGTGGACTCAGAACTGCTGCTCTCCTTAACTTCCCACACCTGTTAGAGTCCTCCGGCACTGAGTAGTTCTAATTATTCTCGGCTGAATTAGAAACAGAGGAAGGTAGCTGCCTGCTCAGCAGTTGAACAGGAAAGCCAATACTTTGATTCTGCTTACAAAGTGGCAAATATTAAGGGTCAGTCTTCCAATATAGGCTGAAATCAGTGCAAACACAAATGATGTTTTATTCTTATTCAGAGGCAACTTTAGGCTCTGATGAGTATTGTAGAAGCAAGAGCCAGGCCCAGAGCATCTGTGCATGGATATACTCTCTGTGAAGGGCTTCAAGTTCCTGTGACCATGAATGAGATTTACAAACAGGGAGCAGAGCAGTCATTGTGCCCCGATCCCCTGGTGAAGACAGAAATTCTCAGCCTTCTGCACACGCCTGTTGAGGGGATCCCCTGGGCAATTCGATGGTGCTGAATTCACTCACTTCCACGTTCACTGCATTTTCCAGTCCTCCCCTGACCTGTCTGGAGAGGCCCACTTGCAGAAAATACAAAGAAAATTCTCCTCTTTCTACATGATAGAGAATGCTTACCTAGAGCCGTCCTGAGAAGGCATCAATACTGGCCTCATGTCTTCGATGCTCCCTCTGGAAAACGGAGCCACCCCCAACAGTGCTGCACATGAAAGACCAGAGACTGTGCCCTTTATCTTTGGGCTTCCCTCCTGTGTGGGCATTAAAGGTTTAACCCTCCCTGAAGTAAGTAACAGCCAAGGAGCTTCAGTCTCTGATTTTTTTTTTTTTTTTTTTTGACAGAGTCTCGCTCTGCCGCCCAGACTGGAGTGAGTAACGTAATCTTGGCTCACTGAAACCTCTGCCTCCCGGGTTCAAGCGATTCTTGTGCCTCAGCCTCCCGAGTAACTGGGATTACAGGTGTACACTACTGTGCCTGGCAATTTTTGTATTTTTTAGTAGAGACAGGGTTTTGCCATATTGGTCAGCCTGGTCTCGAACTCCCGACCTCAGGTGATCCGCCTGCCTCGGCCTCCCAAAGTGCTGGGATTACAGCAATCCCTGTGATTCTTATCTGCTCATGGCTCTAACTCAATGAGGTATGAAAAACAGATAGTAGTCTTATCACCCCTCCATTTCAGATGAGTAAACCAAGGCTGAGAAAAGCTGCCTGAGTTGGACAAGCCATAGACAAATGAACAGCAGGAACCAAGACCTGTCCTCGCCTCTTCCGACTGCAAGCCCAGCATCACACCAACCTAGACCTTGGGAGGCTAAGCACTTGGAGGATTCTTCCAAAGAGAAGCAGAAACCTACCTTTTCCCTGCAGGGCTCATTGAGCTACATGAAACCTATTGACATAGTCTGGCTGTGTCCCCACCCAAATCTCATCTTGAATTGTAGCTCCCATAATTCCCATGTGTTGTGGGAAGGACCTGATGGGAGATAATTGAATCATGGAGGTCGTTTCCCCCATACTGTTCTTGTGGTAGTGAATACGTCTCAAGAGGTCTGATGGTTTTATAAGGGGTTTCCCCTTTTGCTTGGCTCTCATTCTCTCTTGCCTGCTGCCGTGTAAGGCATCCCTTGCTCTTCTACCATGATTGTACAGTCTTCCAGCCATGTGGAACTGTGAGTCCATTAAACCTCTTTTCTTTATAAATTACCCAGTCTCGGGTATGTCTTTATCAGTAGCATGAAAACAAACTAATACACCCAATAAAAAGTTAAGCATGTATTGGTACTGGTTATTTGTTTCAAAAACTTTGTTTAACATTCATCCATATGTAATCCTTACACTTGATGTGAAAGCTTAAGTTTAATCTCACAGTTTTCAAATTTTTTTAGTTTCAGTTTTTAGCTTTACTTTTAATACTGTAAATATTGATAGACATAACCCACATAAACAAAGTTCTCTGGGGTCCTCAGTCATTTTTAAGAGTATAAAAGGGTCCTGAGACAAAAATGTTATTATTTTTCAAATTAAAACTGAGAATATTTTAAGTATATATTTTCAATTCATTAAAAATAATAAACCCATTACATGCTAACAATGCATTTTTATTAGAAATAACCATGTTTCCAATTTTTAAAAAATTGCATTGTATTGCTTCATATTTTTGGAGATCTCATTAATGTCTGGCTAAACTGAAGACAACTGATTCCCTGCTTCTGCATTCAGTCTGTTCCAATATTATACACTGGTTGACGTATATGAAGAAAAGCCAATTTGTATATAAAGAAAAGTCAATTTCACAAAGACATATAATTGAAAAAGAGGGGGGATATTTTAATAATCTTTCAGATACTCGTGGATATTATTCTCTGATATTACACCAAATTTGACAAGTAGTGGCTTCTTAAAGATTGTTACAATATGGAAACTGAAACTATACTGATGAATTTTTTATAATCAGTTACATTAAAATCCATTGGTCTACTTTCCCTTTTGAATGGGTCTTTTACTCATGCACAATTTTATACCCTCATACATTGGTTATTTGCAAAATACCAGTTCATCTAGTAGCCATACAGATCATCCAACTGTTGATACAATTCATTACACAAAAATCACATTATCTAATACCACCATTGATATCATTAGTGAAGTCTTTGGATGTTGGGAAACTGTCAAGTTCATAATGGCAGATACTATGGTCCAACATCCTAATTTCTTTTTGCAAGCTCAAATGTTATAAATTTATTTACCAAAATATGTTCTATTATTTTTATTTTCTCTAAGTGCCAGGCTTACTTCATTCATTTTTAAGAAAATATCTGCCAAATACCCAGGCCTAAATAACCATAGTTTGGCAGTCATACTTTCAAGTAAAAATAATATTCCAAGGAAAAAGCAGCAAGTTCATCTTGTGACTCGGGCAAGTGCACAAATGCTTTCCTTTGAAATGACCATTGTACTTTAATATGCAGCAGAAGTGATTTTATGCATGTGAAGAAGAAAAAGCATCAATGTTAACCTTTAGGATACCAGGGTAAATATTACATTTAATTTTGAGTTGCTGGCACAAAAGCAAAAGGAGATGCATGATACACTCCATCGCTTAGCGTAACAGAAAGGAGGAAGCAGACGGGAAAGGCATATATTGCTTGATATTAAAGAAATTATTCTGAGATAATTTCTCAACCCCGAACATCATATATTATACACGAACTTCTCTGTTGCCCGTTCACATGGGCTTCCCTCTCTCCTCTGAGGAGTCTTCGGGTGGAACACAATCAGAGCTAAAACAGGGACAGAGCTCGGCAGTGGTCGTGACAAACATTTTTTATTTTGTCTCAGATTTCACATCATATACTGAGACTTCTATATAGAAAAAACAGTTGGATCTGTAGCAGTTTATTAACTCATTAAAAGCTTTTAAGCCCGTGAGATGCCATATAAAATTATTCTAAACAATGATTTCAGAGAAACAAGCACTGTGTATCACCACAGCCTCTCCACTGCCCAGCAATTTCATCATCTTTCCTATTGTTTTAGGGCCTTGATTCATCTCTTAATTTCCTTGAGATCACAAGAAATTAAGTGGACACGACCTTCCTTTTAAAATTGATACTTCAGGGCCAGGCACAGTAGCTCACATTTGTAATCCCAGCACTGTGGGAGGCTGAGGCGGGCGGATTGCTTGAGGCCAGGAGTTTGAGACCAGCCCGGCCAACATGGTGAAACCCTGTCTCTACTAAAAATAATTTTAAAAAATAGCCAGTCCTGGTGGTGTACACCTGTAATCCCAGCTACTCCAATGGCTGAGACACGAGAATCGCTTGAACCCTCAAGGCAGAGGTTGCCGTGAACGGAAATTGTGCCACTGCACTCCAGCCTGGGCAACACAGTAAGACTCTATCTCAAAATAAATAATAAATAAATAAAATTAAAACTTCAAAATACCATTTAGGAAGGAATTGTAAATAATTTAAAAAATCACACATTCTGACAAAGCCCTCTTCCTTTCTTTGTTCCTCAATTGCAAAACACATCAGACTAAATACATGCCTAACCGCTTCTGCTCCATTTACTTTCCTTATGGGATGTTCTCATTTGTAGTTACGACTGGCTACATAATTTGCAAGACTCTATACAAAATGAAATTGCAGGGTTCCTTGTTCAAAAATGATGCAGAATTCCCAGATGACAACAGCATTTGACTCAGGACAAGACCTTTTCAAGCATGCGACCCTGTGCAGAAACACAGTCACACGCCTAAGAATCCAGCCCTGGTTGTTAGTGATTCTCATCATTCAATAAATGCTTATAATTTCAATAAATTTATTGTGCAGAGTAAAAGTATATTTACATAATCTCAATTTCAATGTAGATATGGTTATATGCCCACATGGAAGATTAAACTGATTATCACCCGGCCATAACAACTTTGCTGAAGACAAAAAAGTCAGGATCCCTGGGTTCCAATTTCAATTCTGCCCCCCAGCCAATACCAGGGGTTCTTTGATGAGATGAGAAGGCCTCTGGGCCTTTCAACTCTAAAATTCTAGTGTTCTGCATGAATTTAGAAAAGTGAAAGGTTTTAAAACATGCTAAAGACACTTTTCACTTCATCCCCTAGCTCCATGAGAATGACACTCTCAAAGGACTGGGAAAGTGTGGCACCATGAAGATGTATTCTCAGTGACAAAGGAGATTCCTGGGGCTCTTAGGGCGGCATTGAAACAGCCCTTTAGTAAGAACCGCTGGGAAAGTCTTTCCCAAGACCTCTCCCGAGCTGCACACACACACACAAAGCAACACAAGGGCCAAGGCGCAAGACGAAAGCACCATGTCTATTTATGCTGCCGGTAGAAACTTCCACACACATTCACTCGTTTCATCTTCCCAAAAATTCTGCAGTGTCGATAATAAAGTTGCAAAACCAGATTCACAGAGGTTAAAAAACTTGCCCAAGATCACAAAGTTGGAAAGTGGCGGAGTCCGGCCCAACTCGTGACTATCAGCCCCCAAAGGAACCCCTTTTCCACCAGCACGCGCTTCCCTGGGTTGAACAGAACCCAGACGTGTGACCGACGCTAACGGGCTGGCACTCGCGATCCCACGTTGGCTCAGGGACACCCTTTCGGGGGCGTGTCCTCCCAGTTCTAGAGGTTCCCAGAGAAGAGGAGGTGCTCACTAACCAGGCAGCTCGCCCAGACTCCGGGCAGTGAGAGGAAGGGAGCGCCGGCCGCGGGAGCGGGATGGAGACCAGCAGCCCGCCGCCCCCGCGGTTCAGCCCCAACCTGGGGCTGAGCCTGGACGCCCGGCTGGGCGTGGACACGCGCCTCTGGGCCAAGGTGCTGTTCACCGCGCTGTACGCACTCATCTGGGCGCTGGGCGCGGCGGGCAATGCGCTGTCCGTGCACGTGGTGCTGAAGGCGCGGGCCGGGCGCGCTGGGCGCCTGCGCTACCACGTGCTCAGCCTGGCGCTCTCAGGCCTGCTGCTGCTGGTGGTCGGCGTGCCAGTGGAGCTCTACAGCTTCGTGTGGTTCCACTACCCCTGGGTCTTCGGCGACCTGGGCTGCCGCGGCTACTACTTCGTGCGCGAGCTGTGCGCCTACGCCACGGTGCTGAGCGTGACCGGCCTGAGCGCCGAGCGCTGCCTGGCCGTGTGCCAGCCCTTGCGTGCCCGCAGCCTGCTGACGCCGCGCCGGACCCAGCGGCTGGTGGCGCTCTTGTGGGCCGCCTCGCTTGGCCTCGCCCTGCCCATGGCCCTCATCATGGGGCAGAAGCACGAGCTGGAGACTGCGGGCGGCGAGCCGGAGCCGGCCTCGCGCGTGTGCACCGTGCTGGTGAGCCGCACCGCGCTCCAAGTCTTCATCCAGGTAAGGGCGTGGAGGGCGGGAGTGGGGGGGGAGCTGGGAGGAGGGAACCCCCTCTCCCCGGGGAACAGGCATTTTCAACTTTAATGCTCGCCACCACCCAGAAAGTTGGGTCTCGTTGCTTCGTCCCATTTTACTAGATGGAGGGAGGCGTGGCCAAAGGGAAGCATTGAGAGAAATCCCGATTTGAATTCAAAATCAACTCCAAAGTAAATGTTCCCACTCTTGCGAGAGTGGTGTTCAGACGTTACTGGGCGTAAAGTTGCCTGCAGAGCCTGTGAAAATACGGAGTCCATGACCCACCGGGGTTTCTGCCTCTGTAGCCTGAAGTCTGTGTTCCAACGAGTCCCCCAGATGGCTCTGGAGAGGACCTCCCTGAAGGTAAGGTGGGGAGGGGAAGGCACTCCCGGCCTCTCTTCCAGAGGCCTGATCAGGCTTCTAACCTCATTTCCTGTTACCTTCTCCCTGGCAGCCTTGCCTTCCCCAGGCCACTCGTCCCCCAACACCTCTTGCTCCCACTTTCCCCGAACCCCCACCATGCCCAGCCTCTGGCTTTTAAGTCAAAAGCTCATTCTGCTTTTGATTCCAGCCCTTCTTATTCCCCAAAGTGCAGCTCTGCTCTCACCTCCTCCCCAACTCCAGGGACTCTCCCCTGTCTTCTGAATTCTCTCGGCATATGATGTATTTGCAGCACTTCACAATGCATTTTCTGAAAGTGATGCTCACCTTTCTAAATGTCTGTCTCCATTTCCACATCGTTCTACAACCCAGTGTCCTCTGGTTGCTTGCTGCAGTCACATTAGACCATGATCTCATGTATCCAGCACATTGGGGAAGTGGGAAAGGCTGAGAAAGCACAGGCCCCTCCAGGCCCTGCTGGGCCTCCAGGAAACCTAAAGGAACAAAGCAGGGTGGAGCCAGGACCCCTTCTCTGCACACTGGCACACGAGGGTACGTGGGAGAGTTTACTGTGTGAATTCATCAGGGCACATGGAGGGTGTGGAGGCTCCTTAGGGGACTCGTCCTAAGCAGCCTCCTAAGCGGCTGCTTAGTGCCATGTCCCCAGGTGAGGCTCCTTCTCATGTTAAGCTGCCTCCTGCAGCTGGAAGCCCAGCCTGCCTACATGGTCAAAGGGCTCTCTCTAAAGTCCCCCCTCTCTTTCTATACCCTCTCCTCATTCCTGAAGACCCCGCCTTTGTTCGTGTCTGCTCATCCATACCCTGGGCAGTGGTAGGGGACCGAAGGGCCTCAAGGAAGGTGTTCAACTCACCAACCTGCTTTTCACTCACGACCGGGAGAAATCCATGGAGCAGGCAACATCTTAAGGTTTCATGGGTGTTCAGTGGAGCCGCTTTGTTCCCATTCAATCTAAACATTGTGGAGGGGACAGGGACTCTCCATGGACAGAATCCTTCCAGATCTTGAGCATGCCCCACGGTCCAGCCCCCAGAATACACGGAGGTCTCCGAGTCCCACCCCTGGAATCCACGGAGGCCACTGAGTCATCTTCAGAAGTATACCTCTATGGAGTGGATGTCCTGGCAACAGGGCCTTCTCTCCACTGAACTTGTCACCTCTTACTTCTTTGAACAACATCTTCCTCTCCTAGTTCCTTTCTGGCAGGCTCGGCCCAGAGACAGCTTGCCCATCACATGGAATCTGCTATGAACAACTGTCTGCAGTGAATTTCCCGTGGGTCTGGGGGCCCCAGTGAGCACCTGGAATCAGGACACAAGTCTCCCTGGATGTGGGGTGTGGAGAGTGGGATCTGGCCTGCAGAGAGGGATGAAGGGACCAAATGCCTGAGGAAGATGTATTTGTTTGTTTCTTTGTTTATTTTACACATGGAAATTGGCATTTAAAAGTTTATAAGGCATGGTGCCGTAGCTCAATCCTGTAATCTCAGCACTTTGGCAGGCTAAGGCAGGAAGCTAAAGTGGGAGGCCAGGAGTTCAAGACCTGCCTGGGCAACATAGTGAAACCCTGTCTCTACTAAAAGTACAAAAGTTAGCTGGGCATGGTGGCATGCCTGGTCGTCCTAGCTGTTGAGGAGCCTGAGGTGGGAAGATCCTTTGAACCCAGGAGTTTGAGGTTGCATTGAGTCATGATTGCATCACTGCACTCCAGCTGGGGTGACAGAGCAAGACCCTGTCTCAAAAAATAAAAATTAAAAACTAAATGTTCATAATATGTTTCTGAAATGAAAAACTCTAGCCATTGTGGAAGGGGAAAAAGAGGCTGGAGAGGAGTGTGGTCAGAACTCTATGCTGCAAATGATGGAAGCAGAACTGGAGGCAGCTTCAGCCAAAAATTAAAAACTGAAGCAAGGATGTTGGCGCAGCTGAGATCTCAGGTCAGAATCAGGGGCTCAGGGCTCCCAGGAGCCCCTCTCTCTCCTGCTCTTCCCAGACTCAAAAAGAGGCCTCTCGGTGTCTGTGAGTAGGGTTCACAAGCCCAGGTCTGTCCATAGGGCAAGAACATGGCCTCTGGCATCCTCTGTGATAATTCAAGAGATCATGTGGAATTGCCCAGAATATTGCAGGTCCTCAACAAACGTTCACCTTCTTTCCTTTCCTGCCTTTTCTTCCCACCTGAGGGTTTAACTCCAGCTCTCCCTTCCCAGCCTAGTACAGTGCCTGGCTCACAGGAAGCAGAATCAGGGCCTTTCCACCTGTCCCGTCTTCTCTCCCTCCCTACCTGCTCTGCTCTCCTCCTTCCCTCCCTCCTCCCCTCACTCATCATCAAGCTCCCTCCTTCCTCCACCCCTGGCCTCTCTGTAATAACTCAGCTCCATTTGCCGTCTCTAGATTTACTTTTTGTTTTGTTTTGTTTTTGAGATGGAGTCTTGCTCTGTCGCCAGGCTGGAGTGCAGCGGCACAATCTCGGCTCACTGCAACCTCAGTCTCCCACGTTCAAGCGATTCTCCTGCCTCAGCCTCCCGAGTAGCTGAGACTACAGGCGCGTGTCACCATGCCCAGCTAATTTTTTGTATTTTTAGTAGAAACGGGGTTTCACCATGGTGGCCAGGATAGTCTCGATCTCCTGACCTTGTGATCCACCCTCCTCGGCCTCCCAAAGTGCTGGGATTATAGCCGTGAGCCACTGCGCCCGGCCTAGGTTCAGTTTTTGTTTGTTGTTTTTTTATTTTATTTTTATTTTTACTTTTTTGCTTTTAAAACATCTTTACTCTTTAAACAAAGTTATATACATACATTTTTTTTAAAAAAATGTGAGCATGAGTAAGCGAAGGGGCGTGACAGGGTGGTGGACATGAGGAACCCACAGTAGCTGTCCCTGTGGCCTCTGGGGCAACAGTGGGAGGACCAGCAAGGAGAGGGCCAGCTGGAGACCCGCAGCCTCATCTCTCTGCTCTCTTCCCCCAGGAGATCTTCCCAGGCCTTCCCACCACTTTGGTCCACTGCCACTTGGTACCCCGGCTCTACCAAGAGGTATTATCCTCCTTTTGCCACATCAATTCAGGTCCTGCTATTGCTGCTGGGTAGCAGGATCCCAAGGGCTAAAGCGACTCAGTGCCTTCCTGCAGACTTGACCTGGTTTCTTGGCCTCAGAGGCAAGTGGGAACCACTTGAGGACCTGTTTGAATCTGAGGACTGCAAAGTAGGCTGAGGCATTCGGGGTCGCGTCTACAAAGCCGAGAGGAAAGGTGGTTCCTTCACGAGCTTGAGCACCCACGGGCCCTCCCTCTTCAGAGTCTTTCTGTCTCACGCTGACAAGGAAGTAGGGCTTCTGTATGACCTCTGACTTATAAGCTAGTGGTGCAGAGTTACTAACAAACAAGAAGCCAGCTCAGTTACCTTGGGGGATAGTGAGGTCATCATCACCTCCCATCCTAGATGCATTTTGCTGCCTGCATGACCGCTGGGAGTTGCATAGGGATCTAGAACCTGCCAATATTCTAACTATGAGTAAAGATCCTGAGTAAAGATGAGTCAAAATCACTGATATGAATGGCACTCTATGTTTTTTTTGTTCACCTTTGAAGGCTTGGGCAGATCTGGATCTAGCAGCTGTGACATTCTGGTTCCGAGTCCCAGAGCTACTTATTGAGGCAAAACATTACTCCAGAGCTGCTGATACAAGGTCTATAAAGTGTGTATTTGCAGAACTACTAATGTCAGAACCAATATTTTTTATCATCCACACTAGTAACCTTTAGCCCCATGACAAGTTAGCACTAAGCACAGAGCAGCAGGTACAGTGGTGACTTCCAGGCTGTTCCTAACTGGGAGACAAGCTTGGAAACAAACAAACAAACAATGCCAAGCAATGTTTGTGTCTTAAATATGCTACTCACATAGTTTCCTTGACATGGTTCAACCTGGCTGGAGCAATGAAGCTGTGAAACAAATTCTGTCAGTCGAACAGCATCTTTTGACAAATAGTGCATTTAAAAATGTTTAACTTGAAACATACAGTGTATGTTAACACAACAAAATAAGCAGACTCAAATTAGGATATTTTGGTTCTAATATTTCATCAGTGAGTTGATTCACTGTTCATATTAATCAGTGTTTTTTTGTCCAAGAAAATTGCTCACAGTTTTTGAAAGTACGAAAAACTGTAGTTTTCCCAGAAAGATTTTAAAACTCCCAAAGATGAATTACTAATGTATAAATATATTTTTACTTTTGATCTTTGTCTTGACTGGTATTAAAGCTACAAATCGATAGTAATTAAGCATGTCATTACTGATATAAACCTGTTTGGTTCCTCAACAAACTAAATTGGTGGTCATAGGTAGTGTTTTATTTTTCCCTCAGTGTTGCTGATTTGCGAGCAAGCATTAAGATAAAAAGGCATGAATGATACCTCCATAAAAAGGCACAGGGTCCAATTCAGAAAGTTCCTAACTGATTTTAAAGTGGTATTAAATATCATCCAGTTAGTCCAGGCACGGTGGCTCACACCTATAATCCCAGCACTTTGGGAAGCCAAGGTGGGCACATTGCTTGAGCTCAGGAGTTCAAGACCAGCCTGGGCGGCATAGTGAGACCCCCATCTCTACAAAAAATACAAAAATTAGCCAGGCGTAGTGGCACATTCATGTAGTCCCAGCTACTCGGGAGGCTGAGGTGGGAGGATCACTTGAGCCCAGGAGGAAGAGGTTGCAGTAAGTTGTGATTGCACTACCGCACTTCAGTCTGGGCGACAGAGCAAGACCTCGTCTCAAAAAAAAAAAAAAAAGCTCAGTATTTAAAATGTTTGCTAACAGAAAGGTGGAAGAGAGCCTTAGAACTGATGAGGAGAAACCCTAGAACACACTGATTTTGAATTTTTAAAAGTAAACATTTAAAACACAGGGTATTATATAAATAAATTTGGTTTTCTAAGTCAAATAGTATCAAATGATGATAACCCAAGGTGTGTGATGGAAAACAGCAATCCCATCATTCTCCACACTCTGATTCATTTCTCTGTTTCTCTAGTTGAGAGGCAAATACCATATGTTCTTGTCTCTTGCCCTCGTTGCCTTCTTGTTTCTAAAGAGCACACTAGCTTTATTTCTCAGTTTTAAATTGTATCCACAGTCTTATACACCTATAGAAAATGAGCATTTTACTCTTCTACATTCCTATTCCTGCCCTCTCCACCATCACCCCAACACACACTGGCCCCATCCTCCTTCCAGTATAATTCTATCACTGTGCTGGGTTAAATTTATGTTCAGTATTTATGTAATTATGACTATGTAAACATTCTTCACAGATGACCCATGTGTTGTATTTTCTTTCTAATCCAAGGACTTTTGTTTTCTTTGCAGTTAATAATGTATGGTCTTTTTTTTCATTTGCATAGTTTTTTTTACGTACCTATTTGTAGTTCATTTTCAGCTTCTCTATTACAAGCGTAAGTGCTCTTTCAGTATGTTCCAATCCATCAGATAACCTACCAGTTTCATCTTTTATTTTTCACTTCTCTTTGGAGCTCTCTGGCCTCCTGCTCCAGTCCCACTGGTTGCTCTCTAGTGCACAAGGGGAACACAGGGAAGTCTCATCTGCACAGGGGCCCCCCGCGGGCTCCCTTCCATCTGCGCAGGGTCCCCCTGGGGACTCGCTTCCATCTGCGCAGGGTCCCCCTGGGGACTCCCTTCCATCTGCGCAGGGGCCCCCTGGGAGCTCCCTTCCATCACTCACTGGGCCCTCTGTGGGATACCCCATTTTGAATGACAAGTCCTCCTCTTTATTGGCTTATAACCTTATTTGTCTAGAACATATGTTCTTTTAATCTCCTGAGACCTGAGGAAGGGTCCATAGAGGGTAAAACAATTTGAGAATTTGCATGTCAAAAATTGTTTTCTTTTATCCTCACGTTTGTCACAATATGGCTGGGTATAAAATTCTAAGATGGAAGCTATTTTTCTCACAAATTGTAAAACACTGCTCATGATTTTCTAGCTTCCACCATTGCTTTTAAGAAGTGAATGTCATTCTGGTTTTCCATCCTATCTATATGACCTGTTTTATCTGTTTGGAAGCTTTCAAGATCTTCTCTTTATACCCAAAAAAGGTGCTAAACGTCATAAGAACGAGACTCGCCGTGAGTCTATTTCCATCCATTCTTCTGGGCACTCAGGCAGCCTTTCAGTCTAGAAGCTCAGATTCCTCAACTTTGGGAAAACTTTCTTGAATGCATTTTCAAATAAAATTTCCTCCCCTCTGTTTTCTCTATTTTTTTTTTTTTTCTTTCTGGAACCCCTATTATGAACATCCTAAACTAATCCGAGATTTTCTTTTCTCTCTCCTCACTTTTTGAGAACTTTCTCAACCTTATCTTCTAACCCTTCTGTCGCCCCTTCTGCTGACGCAGATTCTGGGCCGGGGGCATGGCCAGATGGCGAGGGCCGCAGGGCCCTGGTGCTGCCCCATAGTCCTTGCCATTACCTCCACAGGTGAATGTGCTGGTGTCCTTCGTGCTCCCCTTGGCACTAACTGCTTTCCTGAATGGGGTCATGGTGAGCCACCTGCTGGCCCTCTGCTCCCAAGTGCCGTCCACTTCTGCCCTGGGCAGCTCTACTCCCAGCCGCCTGCAGCTGCTGAGTGAGGAGGGCCTCCTCAGCTTCATCGTATGGAAGAAGACCTTTATCCAGGGAGGCCAGGTCAGCCTGGTGAGACACAAAGACGTGCGCGGGATCCGCAGCCTCCAGCGCAGCGTCCAGGTTCTCAGTTAAGTCCTCTGCAACATCACCCCAGAAGAAAGAGGCCCAGGTTCCAGGGCTGCCTCCACCAATCCCTGACCAGATTCCAGGGCTGCCTCCACCAATCCCTGGCCAGATTCCAGGGCTGCCTCCACCAATCCCTGACCAGATTCCAGGGCTGCCTCCACCAATCCCTGGCCAGATTCCGGGGCTGCCTCCACCAGTCCCTGACCAGATTCCGGGGCTGCCTCCACCAATCCCTGGCCGGGTGACCTCGGCAAGTCACTACCTCTCTCAAGGCTTCCTTAATCCTATGTCCCAGGGGAACTGTATAATCAACAGACTTCATGTAGGGTTCGGTGGTATAATTAGGAAAGAATAGGAATTCTGTACATGAAGCCTCCAATCTGCTCCAGGGAGTAGCACACACAGGCAAGTAGAGACCTGACCACTTTTCAGTAAGTCTGGCAGTGTGGACGAACACAAGGAACAGTTTAAAGACTGCGGCTGCAAATTGTGGACTCTCAGATGGGCTGGGTCCCTCAATCCAGTTCCCTTCGAACTCCATTTTCCCGCCTACAACACTGATCCGTTTGCTTTCTTGTTTCGTAAGTCTCTGGGAAAAATTGGCCTTATAAGAGAAACTCCAAAAGGCACAGGAGAGCAGAGGTCTCTCCAAGCACTCACCATAACCCAGGCACTAGCTAGGGTATAGAAGGATCAAGTACAAGACAGAGTCTCTGCTGTCATCAATGTCAGTCTTGTGTATGAACAGAGACACAAGAGCTAAGTGCAATGTGATGTAATAAGTAACACAAAGTCAGCACATGAAGGTGTCAGCCTTCATTTTATGGACAATGGCCAGTCATTGAAAAAGTTGATGTCCATGAGTGAGGGGAGATTTGCTTTTGAGACCTATTGCACTCAGCACTTTGGAGAATGGGCTAAATGGTGCCTCTCAAACCTCAGGGTGTGTAAGAATGATCTGGAGAGTCGTAAAATACAAGCCGCGGGGCCCAAGATTCTGCACTTCTACCAGGCTTCTCACTGATGTTAACACTGCTGGTTCAGGGGCCACCCTGGGCTAGATGATGGCTTTGCCAGTCAGAGCAGAATAGAAGCAGGAGAGGGAAGGGGTGGGAGGTTGGGAAACTCGTCATAGTCCAGTGCAGAGGAGGTAAGAGTCTCTTAGGGAGGTAGCAGTGAGAGCAGGGAAAGCACACAGAGGAGAGATGCTAAGAAGGAATTTTTTAATAGACTGGATACAGAGAGGAACAGAAAAATAGGAGTCTCTGGCTCATGGCTTGAGTGCCAGATGAATGGCAGTGCTATAAATTAACCAGAGAAAGGACTAAAGGAGCAAGAAGCTTTCTAAGACAAGAAAGACACAAGTTCTTTTTTTTTTTTTTTTTTTTTTTGAGATGGAGTCTTGCTCAGTCACCCAGGCTGGAGTGCAGTGGCGTGGTCTCAGCTCACTGCAGCCTCCTCCTTCCAAGTTCAAGCGATTCTCCTGCCTCAGCCTCCCAAGTAGCTGGCATTACAGGCACCTGCCACCATGCCCGGCTAATTTTCATCCTGTTAGCCAGGCTGGTCTCAAATTCCTGACCTCAAGTGATCCACCTGCCTCGACTTCCCAATGTGCTGGGATTACAGGCATGAGCCACCATGCTTGGCCCAAGAAAGACACAAGTTCTGTTGTACATGCAGATAGATAATCAAGTAGGGATATCTAGCCCTGGGTTGGGAATATATTCTAGTGACCAGGAGGAGGTCCTAGAAGCATGCTGTGTCCAGGTCATGGCCAGAGTGGACATTCACCCAGAGGACAGGATCATATGAGGATTGAGAAGAGATTCAGGTTGGGATATAGCAGATAACCTCAAAGTGTCCTTCCAACCCTTGACTCCAGGACCAAGTTAGAGGGCAACGCTGCTGACCCCTTGGGCATCATCCTCCCTTGGCAATGGTGTAACTGAGAATGTGTTTGCTTTCTCCTGGCACTGTCTCTCGCTCTCCCATGCTCTGCAGGAGCCATCGTGGCCATGTATGTCATCTGCTGGCTGCCGTACCATGCCCGCAGGCTCATGTACTGCTACATCCCTGATGACGCGTGGACTGAGTGAGTGTGGCAGAAGGGCCCTAGCACACAGGGCGGCAGCCCACTGGATTGGGCCTGGGGTCTCCATTGCTCTGCAGAGGGACCCTCCATTGCTGGGTCCTCTGGAACCCTGGACTGCATTCCACCTGGTCCCGTGCAGTCTGTGCCTTGAAATCTCCCCGCAAGGGATGGGGAACAGAGCGTTGTCTCTGACCTGGTAAGGCCGTGTGCATGAGAGGCCTAGCCAAGACTGTGGGATTCTCACTACAGGAGAAAGAGAAGCCTACAGTCTGGGAAGGGGGAGAACAGGCCATGCTTCTGAGGTTTCCCCTCTCTCGCCTTCCTCTCCTATTCCAAGCAGAGTGTGAGGAAGACACAAAGCTGCGACCCCATGAGCTAACAAAGGTCTCCTCGGCAGAGACCAAGACATGCACCCCCTTTTATGACACGGTTGGAGAAGATGAGAGAATTCATAGTCTGCCTTTTGGAAATCGCTGTGCCCCAATCATAAGTGGGAATCAAACATCCAAAAGAATCGAGGTCCCAGGAAGCCTCCACAGAAAGAGCCACGTGACAGATGCCTCCTCAGGAGCCATCAGCACCCTTTACACTTGCGCAGGCAACATGAGCTCATGCTAAGCACTTCCCACTGCAGAGAACCTGCAGCAAGGAGTGCGGCTCCTCAGAAGGACCTTTGGCTCTTAGTGCAGCCACATCTCTCGACCATACACAGCAGCCCGGGGCACCCAGGGCCTCAGTGGCTGGACAGACGGCCCCTGTCAGTCAGCAGCGTCACCTTAGCCTGAGGTGACCAGGAACTGCAGCCAGGGATGGCAGATCATAGAGGCGGGGTGGAGGGCATTAGCTGCTGGTGATGAAAACATTTGTGGAATTTACATTGTACTTCCTGACCAGGCGCGGTGGCCCACGCCTATAATCCCAGCACTTTGGGAGGCCGAGGCAGGTGGATCACCTGAGGTCAGGAGTTGAAGACCAGCCTGGCCAACTTGGTGAAACCCCGTCTCTACTAAAAATACAAAAATTAGCTGGGCATGGTGGTGTGCGCCTGTAGTCCCAGCTACTCAGGACTGTAGGCAGGAGAATTACTTGAGCCCAGGAGGTAGAGGTTGCAGTGAGCAGTGCCATTGCACTCCAGCCTGGGAGACAGAGCAAGACTCTGTCTCAAAAAACAAAAAACAAACAAACAAAAACCACTGTGCTTCCCGATAGCAGAAAACAGGCTTCCTCGTGCAGCCCTGTGGAGGAGAGGCATTCTCCAGCAGGAAGCAGACACTGCGAGGAGGTGACCGATCCTCTAACCAGGCTTCCGGGTTTCTCTTGCAGCCCACTGTACAATTTCTACCACTACTTCTACATGGTGACCAACACACTTTTCTACGTCAGCTCAGCGGTGACTCCTCTCCTCTACAACGTCATGTCCTCCTCCTTCAGAAAGCTCTTCCTGGAAGCCCTCAGCTCCCTGTGTGGAGAACACCACCCCCATGGAGCGGTTACCCCCTGAAGCCCCACAGTCCCACCCTAATGGATACAGCTTCAGGCTTTGGGGATCCCCCAGAAACCCTGACCCGAATGTCATACAAAAATGAACAGAACAAGCAGAATGACCAGTTGCTTAATCATCTGGCAAAGCAGGTGAGCAGCCTTATCACTAATCATTCAAGCTTTGCAGCCAGGGTGACTTCCACCAACCCCAGCTCTGCTGAGAACCATCAAGTGCAGGGAAGCCATGTGACCCCTCCTAGCTTCAGGCTCCCTCATCTGTGTAGTGGAGATAAAGAAGAGCACCCATCTCTTAGTGTTGTCTGAGACTAAAGTGCTTAGCACACAGCCTGGTGCATAGTAGATGCTCAATAAATTTTTGCTGGCACGATTTCTGTCGCTACTGTTGTTGCATGGCTATTATCATTGCTTTCCTGCTGTCCTGAAAGCCCACGACACTTTTCTGTAGTTTTATGCTCAGATGTCCTATGAATTTCTTCAAATGACAAATCAACAGTACCCCAGAAGCTGACCAAATTGGTACCTCACATGAGCTGTAGTAAGATTCTCCATTCTCTCCCAGGCAGGGAGCAGCTGTTGACACTGACAGCAGCTTCTGCAGGCTCTGGAAAGCCAGTGCGCTGCTGGTGTCCCCTCCCGCCTCTGGCCAAACCAGCCCATGTGGCTTACGGGGAAACAAACGGCCATGTGCACCCTGCCACAAGGCACATGCGGCCCAGGTATGCTCTGGCCAGCACAGTGCTGGACAAGAGTTGGATCTTAATTCTCTTCATCAGGGCAGGCTCTGCCCGTTTGTCAGCAGGCCTCAGTCCCTGCACTGCATGCACAGGCCAGGCCCACTTCCTACCGCCAGCCTTGCACCTGGAGGCGGTAAGGTTGAGGCCAGGGGAGGAATGGTGCTTTTCACTGAGTGCAGAGGACGCAGAGGCAAAAGGCAGGGGAGGGTACCGGCCTGTGAGGGGAGGAGGAGAGAGGTGGGTGCAGGACAGCACCAAGGAGGGGTTCATTTTGATGAACTGCATCAACGCTTCCCTAGACTCTGTCCACCTCCTGATCCATCCCCCACCCCCTACTCCCACAATGAACGCTGCACACACTCATCACACATACATCACACGGGCACACGTCACACATGTATGCACAGACCCATCACATGCAGACATACCACAAGCACGCGGCACGTGCACACTCACACATCACATGTGCACACATCATGTCACATACACACTCATTAACACCTACAGCACACATCAGATGCACATCACACACACCACATGTAAACTCACATGCACACGCGTCACATGCACACACACCTGGGCTGGTCCACTGAGACGAGCCGGCAGTGGCTTCTGTGCAACTCGGAGGTGACTGTTCTCCAGCTCCACAGCCCCAGAACCCCTGAGAAGAGGCCAGAGGTGGTGACCACACTCCCTTCACGAAGCCTTCCCGGCCTAGGACCACCATGGGTACCCACACGTGGGCCTCGTCGGGCGAGGACATGGCACTTGGAAAGGAGGAGCGACAGAGCCCTGGCGTGGGGACCCCTAGAGGGGGCGGCTCTGACAGGCAGGCCACGGGCTCGCGGTGTTCATGGAGGAAGAAGGAGCTTCAGATCCGCATCAGGAAGGGTGAGGCCCACCCCGCCTGGCGCCGCCGCCAGTGATGGTGCAACCTCCGTTTAAGCCGCAGCTTGAGAGTCCCTGGGTCAAAGCGGTGACTGCAGCATCCTTACACCCCAGTCAAAGCTCCAGAGAGGTCCAGGAAGCAGGAAAGGCAAGAAGTAGCTCCCAGTCCAAACGCAGATGAGACGGCGCGGGAAGCAGGCTTGGGCGAGGTCTGGGGCCTGGGCCGGGAGAGCTGGTTCCTCGGCCTCCTCACTGGGAGCAGGGGAACCCTGGGCAGGTTCAACTCCCTGAGTCTGTGTCTTCATCTGCAAAACTGTTGGGGGCAGAAAGCTCTTAAGCCATTTAAAAACAGTAATTCAGGTCAGTAAGAATGGATCTGAATTTGAAGCAATTTGTAATCTTCATTTATCTCTTTTGCGTGTGTGTGTGGGGGGTGTGTGTGTGTGTGTGTGTCCACAGAAATGTTAATGCGCTTGATTTGGGGTATTCTTCCAGGATCCTGCTAAGGGTGTTACGTAATATGTGGCGTATATCCCATGTTGCTTTTCTAAAACATGGCAAACCCAAATTGAAAAATACATCTGGCCCCAAGGGCTTCAGATAAAGGATTGTGGATCTGTAGTACCTAATAATAAATTTATAATAATTAAATAAGATAATGTTAAGCTCCTACCACAGTGCCTGGTATATAGTAAATGCTCAATAAATGCTGGTTGTCATTATTGTCATCATCATCCTAGACCCCAAACTGGGTAAAACCTGGTAGTGTCCCTTAGAAAAGATTATATGAATGAGGCACACTTTTTCTGCTACATGTTACCAAAGTACAGTGAGAGGCAAGAGAAACAAGTTGTAAAGAATAGATTGGGAAACATAAATGAGCTATTTTATATATTATCCAAAATTTTCATGCAAATCATTAGGCAAGACACCAGGACCCCAAAGGCCAAGAAACACACAAGAGGAAACATGCTCAGCCTCAGCAGTTCCTGGAGAAACGGCAGCCCAAACAATAACACGTGACATTTTATGGGCAATACATCAACAAAAAATGTCAATGACCAGAACAAATATTGGGTGACATCAGTGTGCTCCTGTCTTAGAGGAAGAGGAAACTGAATAACCTTCTTGGAAAGCAAATTGGCAATATATTTTGAAGGCCATAAAGTGCTCAGAAACTTAGACCCTGTAATTCAACTCCTGGATATTTACTTTGACATAATTTGCTAAAAAAGAAAAGGCCTCCCTGTGTGAACACAGAGTCATTGCAACACTCTTCATTTGGGCCTTTACGAGCAGGCACTGGTTCAGCAACATAAATCTATTACGCTGCCTGATCTTCACAGCAGCCACTACAGTGAAAACTGTTCTTACCATCACCATTTCACATATGGGGCAATGGAAGCAAAGACAAGCTAAGCAAGGTTCTTCTCCTGCTACTTGATAACTCGAGGAGTGGAGCCCAGGCTTGGGAGTTGGGAGCCGGTGCTCAGCCTCTACATCATGCTGCTGCCCAGGAGCTGGATGGCAAAAGATGTCAACAGGCTGGACGCCCTGGCTCATGCCTGAAATCTCAGCACTTTGGGAGGATGAAGCAAGTGGATCACTTGAGGCCAGGAGTTTAAGACCAGCCTGTGCAACGTGTCGAGATCCTGCCTCTATAAAAAATACAAAAAATTAGCCAGATATGGTAGTGCACACCCATAGTCCCAGCTACTCTGTAGGCTGAGGTGGGAGAATCACCTGAGCCTGGGAAGTTGAGGCTGCAGCGAGCTGTGATTGCACCACCGCACTGCAGCCTGGGCGACAGAGTGAGATACTATCTCAAAAAAGAAAGATGACAACATTACGGAGCTGGGTGAATCACAATGCCTTTGGTCAATCAAATCCCAATTATTAGGTCACCCTTAACAAATATAAATTATAAAGTTTATTTAGCAACATAAGAATATTCTGATTATATGACTAGGAAAGAAAACAAGACAAATTATATTATGATATTATGTACAGATCACACAGATACAGAGAAAAGATCAGAATGAAGCACTTAAAAATAAAAGTGGGGGCTTTGCTAAAGACGTATGAGTGACCGCAGAACAGTACTAGTAACTGTCCCCTTCATCCACCATCCAGGCACAATAATTTGGGTCACGGCAGACACACAAACGTGTGGAGAAAAAAGAACTGCAAAACCAGTTTTCTTTCATGCATTGACATAATATTGTTTGTATGACCTTGAGATAGCAAATGGCAGATAGGAATTTCGTTCCCCTGACGTTGTCCCGGGTGGCAACACTGAGAGCCTTGATTAAAGAGCCAGGAGCCTGGGATCAGCCGGGCCTGGGAATGAGTCCAGCCTCTGTTGCTTATTAGCTGGGTACTTAAATCCCTTCACTTCCTTGGGTCTCATTTCCACGTCTGTAAAGTAGGTGTCATCACAACTACCTGCTGGGGTTTTTTATTTTATTTTATTTTTTTATTTTTTTTTTTTGAGACACAGTCTCACTCTGTCCCCCAGGCTGGAGTGCACTGGCGCAATCTTGGCTCACTGCAAGCTCTGCCTCCCGGGTTCACGCCATTCTCCTGCCTCAGCCTCCCGAGTAGCTGGGACTACAGGTGCCCATTGCCACGCCCGGCTAATTTTTTGTATTTTTAGTAGAGATGGGGTTTCACCGTGTTAGCCAGGATGGTCTTGATCTCCTGACCTCGTGATCCGCCCACCTCAGCCTCCCAAAGTGCTGGGATTATGGGAGTGAGCCGCCACGCCCGGCCAACTATCTGCTGGGTTTTAAGAATCAATTGGCATCATGAGTATGAAAAAATCCTTACTGTATTACCTAGCACCCAAAACAACTCAATAAATAGTAACTGTGGAAATTATAAAAATGGGAAAGATATCAGTGAATGCCAAGTGTCTGGGATGTGGGGAGGGGCCCTGGAGGGAGGTGGGTGTTGTTTTAAACATGTGATGTGAGGGATTCTTCCAGTGATGGAATTGTACTGTATCTTAAACCTATCAACGTCAAAATGCTAGTAAGGTGCGCAGAGTCTTGTATTCTTCCTTAAAACTGCTTGTGAATCTATAATTAACTCAACATTTTAAAAAGGAAGAAAGAAGAGGATCACTCATAGTCCCACTGTGCAGATAATCACTATCAAATTTTTGGTTTACATCTTCTGGCTCAAAAACAAACAAACAAAAAACAGTAGCTGTCATGATTATAAAGGGACACTCCGGGCTCCTGAATGCAGATTATCATTATAATTCTATATTTAAAATTTTTTAATTGTGTATTTCTTTGTGTGGTTGGTTGGTTTGGCTGCATACCTGTTTGCTTGCTTGCTGCTTGCTTGCCTGCTTGCCTTGCCTTGCCAAGATCAAGAGAGAGGCTCCAAAAGTGTTGATTTCATCAGGCTTCCGTCTCTGAGCCATGACTTTATCAGTATCAGGATCTTAGGAGGCTTCTGCTAAACCTTGAAAGATGAAGTATGCACTGCACACCTGCATTAGTTTCTTATGGCTGCCATAACAAAGTAACACAAACTGCGTGTCTTAAAACAACAGAAATGTATTCTCTCACAATCCCGGAGGATACAGATCTGAAATCCAAGTGTTGGCAGGGCACACTCACCAAAGACTCTAGGGGAGGAAACTTCCTTGCTTCTTCCAGCTTCCGATGGTTCTCAGCAAACCTTGGCGTTCCTTGGCTTGTAAATTTATTGCTCTAATCTCGACCTCCATTGTCACATAATTGTCTGCCTCCATGTCTCTCTCTCCCGTCTTAGAACGACACCAGTCATACTGGATGATGACCATACGCAACCCCTTCACTCCACTATGACCTCATCTTAGCTAGTTACATCAGTAATTATATCAGTAACGACCCTATTTCCAAATAAGGTCCCATTCTGAGGTCCTGGGGCTTAAGAGTTCAACATATCTTTTTTCAGGACACGATTCGACCTGTAACATCACCCGAACTCCCCGTCCTCAGCAGGCTGGACTCCCACCCTGGGAAAGACCCTTTGACAGAGCAAGAACTAGATTAGAGTAGCCCATGGTCTCAAGTGAGAAGAATGAGTCCTCGCCAAAGTTTTAGAAAAAAAGGAGAAGGAAAACTGGGACAGCATATTTGGCGAATGACAAATGCAGTCATAGAAGAATTCTTGTTTCTTCTCTAGACGTGAAGGCCTTTACAAAGCTGTACTGGCCTTTCCAACTGTTTTGTGAAATAAAATGCTAATTCTCTCTGGGCTGGGAAATCTGCCCAAGCAAGTAGACTGAAAAAGAAATGAAAGCTGTCAACACTGGATGCACCCTTGGTTCACAGTCTTCCCTTCAACAAAAGCTGTCTGCAGAATCGTAAGCCAGATCTAGGAGGTTTCATGCAATTTTTCAAAATTAAAACTGATTTCTAAACCTTAACACTGGCTGTCCCAGACTCTGGGTGGCACATAATGTGATATGTTTCATAAATGTCCACATCCAGGATTACCTCCAGGTAACCCAAGAACTGGATTTCTCAGTGAGAAAATACTGGATCTGTACTTTGATTGTACAGAGAGCCTTACAAGCCAACAGTGCTTTCTAATATATGGCATTCAGTGGCAGTAAGTTGCTCAGGACAGGAAGCAGCTGTGATGTTAGTGGAAATATTATTACACGTGCAGACATGAATCTGGGTTTGTTCTATCACTTAATAGCTGTGCCATCTTAGACAAGTCATTTTACCTCTCAGAGCCCCAGTTTTTCTTCCATAAGATGGTCCCAATAATATCCACCTCAGAGTATTGTGTTGATTAAATTAAATAATGAATATTTAGTCATCTAGTAAAACGCCTGGCACAGAGTGGATGCTCACAAATGTTTGCTACTCACTATGCTCATTTTGTAGCTAACACACTCTCCGGGGAGCTGGGTATCTTGGCCAAGGAAGAGAAGTATGAACCCAAGTCTCCTGATTTGAAATGTCAAGCCCTCTCCACTGTCACATCCTGCCATGGGAACTCCAACTCCTACGTAATAAATGTTGCTTCTTGCAGCATGATTCCTCCTCTATTATTGTAGTCACTCTTAATTTGCAGAAAGCATTCAGGTGATGTTTTTCTTTGGGAACTATCTCTGACCCTGACTACTGGGAGGTCAGAAAAGCATCTCTGAACCCAGATGGCAAGGAACAGAGAAAACAACTCTAAAGGCAGGCCTAGTAGGCACTATGTTAGTGATGCATAGCACATAGTCACGAAGACCCATTAAATACTGGCCTACAGCCCCGGCTCACTGTGAACCCTTGTAGTAAGTTTGGGTGATTGTTTTGCTGATTGGTTTGGGTCACTACTCGGGTTTTGAGGGCTTTCTATTTGGTTAGACTTGAGATTATAAAGCAGAGTCTTAACTCTGGGGTAAGTGAGAGTCTTAACTCTCGGAGTGTCCTGGAAAAGATTCTTACAGGTCTTGGAGTGCCCCCTAAATGAAGAAATAGGAGGTTTAATGGTTGTGAATGGACTGTTAGAGGCGCATGAATGGTGTTTCATGTTCAAAATGACATCTGGCTAAGAGTCCCCTGACACAGCCATTTCCATTAGAACAACTGTAAAGATACAATGGGGGAAGAGCTCATGACATTAGGAAAAGCAAGGAATGGAAGCCAAAAATCTCATAACTTCTAGTAACTATCAAACTGCTAGAATTTTCAACCACTGGTTTAAAAAATGCTCTATTGCTTAAAACAGCAAACCTCTAGGCTTAAAATAAGTTGGAATTTGCTTAGCTTCCCACTGCCAGAAGTGTTGATGAAGGCTTTTAAGTCGTTGGAAACCTGCACCCCCATTTTATACCTCCCCATGTGTTCTCTCTTCTACATTAGTTTAGAAAGAACCTGGTAATAACACTGACATCAACTCAAATGTCCTGATTTGGATCATGTCTAGAGATAGGCTCAGGGGCATTGCATCCTAACCAGCCCTGATCCATGGCACAGAGAAGGAGAATGCACCAACTGCAAAACAGTTAGGAAGCAAGGCCAAGGGCAAGCCTTACCAATTGAAAAAATTGAATTTGATTTTTCTTCATTCCATGAAGAAAAGTAAAAACACATACACACACACAGAGGACCAAATTGGGGGTGATGAATTCTGCAAGACAAAACGTGCAATAGGTCAGGAGCACACCCTGGCAATGGATTTACTATCCCAGACAATGATTTCTTCCCTTCATAGCCTGCAAGAAAGCATGGCTCCTTGGCATCACATGCAAAAGGCCATCAAGGAAAGGACAAGTTGTGACAAAAGGGAGCATGGCAATGCCCTGCAGGCAGTAGAGAGGGAATGACAGCATAGGAATTCAATCTGGGGTTTGGTGACACACTTGAGAAGCCCTTCTGGAAAGGAGTGGAAAAGCATGAGGAGATGAAGACGAGACAGGCCCTGGTGGTAGATGGAAGCCACAGAGCAGCAGATCACCAGAGCTGACAGGAAAGGGTGGGAGTTCCAGAGGAAAAAATGTCCGCAAATAGGAGGGATTTATTGAAAAGTTTTAACCAGAGGAGTGACACAATCAATCATTGAAACAGAGAAGGAACACTATCAAATTGTGTGTGTCTGTGTGTGTGTGTGAGAGAGAGAGAGACATTTGGGCAGTGAGGAATTTCCTGTTTAAGAAAAAGTACACAATTTACATGTAAGTCCTTTTTCTTACAAAAAAGTAAAGCATCTGGAAGGGCAGAGAGAAAAATGTAGAAGCCCCCTCAACACACCCCACTGCCTGCCCCTTCCCCAGTGTGGCCATTGTCAACAGTTTGGTGTTCATTACTCCAGTTTCTTTCTACACATTTGCAAAAATGCACATATAAATTATGCCTATTTATTTTTACATGTAAAATAAACTTTATGTTCCCTTCTCTGATCAATATCTCCATGTCAGTATGCATAAAACTGCCTTGTTATTTTTCACTTTTGTGCTTGGAACACTGTTCTAGAAAATCAAGTCTGCCTAGGAGGAACTACAGTGGTTTAGAAGGTGGGTGCCCTCATCATCACTGGACTATAGAAGAGTAAGGACAAAAGCAGGGAAGATGAGTTAGAGAGATGGAGATATTTTCTTAGCAGAAAGGCTGAGAACTCAGGGGACAGACCAGACTGATATGAAATGAAAAATGAGATGTTGAGGGCCAGTGAAACACACAACAGGGAACTGGAGATAGGCCTAGATCCAGCTGTTCTTAAGGAAGGTATTAGAAAAGGGGGTGATGTCTTAGTTGTGTGAGATCAGAAGTGGTGAGGGGAAGCACCTGCTGCTCATCTGACAAGAACGGCAGCCTGGCGTGTGTCGCAAAGGGACCGAGCACCCAGGAAACTCTGAAAATGCGACTTTTAAAGCCACAGACACATTTTGGAGTAGGAGTAATTGGGGAACAATCCCTTAAAATATGACTGCGGTGCCAAGTGGTTACAGAAAGTATGGATATGTTTGACAGGGGAAGACTAGAGATAGCAATGTAAATACTCAAAATGCTATTAACTGAGTTTCAAGTTCTCTGTAGGTGGAAATATAGAAATTGCCGGGTCCTTAAGGAGCATCCCTCAGAAATGAATAGAATATGGGATCTAGAGAAGGCCCAGTCAAGATGAGATCTATTGGAGATCGAGCCAGACAGCATGTGGGTGGATCAAGCCCCAGCCTGGGTTAGATGTTGGTCTGACAAAATAGCTCCTGATGGTTCTATGCAGGGAGATAAGTTAGTATTTGTGACACTCTTAGAACAGGGAGTCGAACGTGATATATATATATCTGGTAAGTGATAAATGTGTTGGGCTAAAATAAGCTAAGTTAAAGTGAACATTTTTATTTGCAGAGTAGATAGAATTGGCAGATCCCAAACTTATTGATTTCATCTCTCTCACTGTGGGAAGTCCAACGAGATGAAATCTAGAGAAGTACGTTAGTAAAACAGATGTCTGTGCAGAAAATAAAAGAAATCGTAAAAGGCAGTCCCATTCACCATTATCTATTCATGGCCTAGCCCTACAAGTGTTAGAGACGAGGGAGCTCAACTCAGGAAGCAGGATAGAGGCAGCAGTCAGCGGGAAAAAGGGAGACAGGAGTGGCACATCCTTCTAAATAGAAAAAAATATAGCAGAAAGAAAGGGGATTGAAAGCCATGAGCACTCCAAAATGAGGGAGGAGGGTATGTCAAGAAACATATGAGCAGTGCTGGCCTTCACCAGGGTTTGGGAAGGTGATTGGTTCTCCAGCAGAAACAAATGTGAGGGGGAGGGGGAAGCTTCTCCAAGAAGCAGGTTCCGTAGCTCCAAGCAGGTTCTGCCCCATGGCAGGACTGCAAACACCTGCACACAGGTGAGAGTGTCTGGGGACAACCAAGCTGGTCAACCAAGAGGGTGGGGCCTTGAATATCACTGCTGTGATGAGATGATCACGCTAAGCAGGTTTCTCAGCTTCACAGGAAGGCAGCAATGCCTCCGAGTCTCATTGTTTGAGATAGGAAAGAGCAGGCAGAGATGGCATTTTCCCTAGATAGTGGAAACAGCACCATCCTTAACATGGATGAGACAGTTACCCAGTTGAATTCAAGTGCAGACGTTGTGGATTCCAGACCCTCGGGCACAAACCGGCTTCCCGGCATGACTAAAACCAAAAGGACCCTCGGGCACAAACCGGCTTCCCGGCATGACTAAAACCAAAAGGATTTTCCTATCCTCCTCCTTCACTCAGATGTCACCGAGGGTCTTCTATGGCTTTTGGAAACATTAAACAGTGTACTTTAACATAATTTTGCCTGAGAAAATGCTTTAAGGAATGGCAATTTCCTTGTTTGCTAAATGTTATGAGGGAAAGCCCAGTGCTTTAATAATTGCATGTATTCCTTGAATCACTGGATCTAAAAACCAAGGAACATCAAATAATTATTAACATGCTAACACAACCTTCAGAGAACCTGGAAGAATCCATTCCAGTGAGCATTCCCAGGCTGCAGCTGCAGAGGGAACCCCAACTCCACCCAGCATCTAGAATATTCCTGGATAAGAAGAAGCTGAATAACAAGTAAGGGAAGATGGGTTGGGACTTTACTTTAAAGAATACATATAATTTCTTTGGATTTTTCATCCAATTTTGCTTTACATTTGATTCCTTTGTGTTTCAATGTCTTTGAACATCAACTGATGAGGGACTTTGATTTTGCCCCCAAAATATATAATAGGAGATGATTAATATTCAAACGTGGGGTGTATTAGCATTTTCATGCCGGTGATAAAGACATACCAGAGACTGGGTAATTTATAAAGAAAAAGAGGTTTAATGGACACACAGTTCCACATGGCTGGGGAGGCCTCACAATCATGGCAGTAGGCAAAAGGCACGTCTTACATGGTGGCAGACAAGAGAGAATGAGAACCAAGTGAAAGGGCTTTTCCCTTATAAAACCATCAGATCTCATGAGACTTATTCATGACCACAAGAACAGTATGGGGAAAACCACCCCCATGATTCAATTATCTCCCACCAGGTCCATCCCACAACATGCGGGAATTATGGGAGCTACAATTCAAAATGAGATTTGGGTGGGGACACAGCCAAACCATATCACAGGGACATCTCTATTTTGTTAGCAGATGGTTATTGGAACATGTCTCAGGGCCATCAAGTTGCATAATCCTAGCAGGCATAATTCACATTGCTCATCAAGATAGGTTAAGTGATGCCAACAACAACAACAAATAACTGTGAAATAAATTGTGCAATGCGCTCCATGTTTATTGCAGCACTATTCAAAAAAGCCAAGATTTGGAGCAACCTAAGTGTCTGTGAACAGACGAATGGATAAAGAAAATGGGATACATATACACAATAGAGTACTATTCAGCCATTAAAAAAAGAAAAAAAAAAGAATGGGAGGCCAAGGCAAGTGGATCACGAGGTCAAGAGATTGAGATCATCCTGGCCAACATGGTGAAATCCTGTCTCTACTAAAAATAAAAAAATTAGCCAGGCATGGTGGCGGGCACCTGTAGTCCCAGCTACTCGGGAGGCTGAGGTAGGAGAATGACTTGAACCCAGGAGGCTGAGATTGCAGTGAGCCGAGATCATGCCACTGCACTCCAGCCTGGAGACAGAGCAAGACTCTGTCTCAAAAAAAAAAAAAAGAGAAGGTCCTGTCATCTGCAACAACATGGCTGGAACTGGAGGTCATTATGTTAAGTGAAATAAGCCAGGCACAGGACAAACTGAATGTTCTCACTTATTTGTGGGAGCTAAGAAAATTAAAACAATTGAACTCATAGAGAGTAGAATGATGGTTAGCAAAGGCTGGAAACAGTAGTTGCAGAAAGGGGTGTAGGGATGGGTAATGGGTACAAAAATACAATTAGAATGAATAAGATCCAGTATTTGATAGCACAACAGGACGACTATAGTCAATAATTTATTGAACATTTAAAAATAAGAGTATAATGGTTTATAACACATAAACCATTGTTTATGCTTGAGGTGATGGATACCACATTTACCCTGATGTAATTATTATACATTTTATGCCTGTAGCAAAATATCTCATGTGCCCCATAAGTATGTACACCTACTATGTACCCACAAAAGTTAAAAATAAGTAAATTGTACAAGTAGTTAAAAAAACTCTTCCTTAATGAAGAAACTAGAACCATAATTCTTTTTAATGTATTTATTATTCTTAACTGGTTTAGGATTAGTGTTATTTCTGGCCTTGCAGAAGTACAGGTGTCTATATTTTCCAATTCTCTGGAAGTTTTATTTTATGGTGGTAAAATATATACCAAAAAATTTATTATTGACATTTAGCATATTCACAACGTTGTGTAACAATCACTACTCTCTAGTTCCAGACCATTTTCTGATTTTCTGGAATGATTTGTGTAACACAGAATTCTCTCTCCTTTGAAGGTAACTTTATATCCAACACGTTACTATGCCCATCAAATTTCATTTCTATTGGGCTCCTTCCTCTGTTTCTGAGAGAGATGGAGTGGTCTCCATTTATGACAACAGAATTTATGCATTCTTCTCATATATATATATTTTTATAGAGGTGGGGTCTTGCCATGTTGCCTAGGCTAGTCTCTAACTCCTGAGCTCAGGCAATCCTCCCACCTCGGCCTCCCAAAGTGTTGGGATTACAGACATTGAGCCACCATGCCTGGCCCTCTTCTCATATTTCTAACAGTTCTCACTTTATATATTTCATAGCATGTGGGCATGTCTACAGAAGTTTGTGATCAAAATATTAAATTCTATTCGGATTAGCTCTCTCAACTCAATCTGAGCACCTCCATCTATTATTCGGTAAATGTAATCAACTTATATTTGACTATTGATATATTTTGATGTTTGTCCCCTCCAAATCTCATGTTGAAATGTGATCCCCAATGTTGGAGGTGGGGCCTGGTGGGAGGTGTTTAGGTCATGGGGGGCAGATTCCATGGTGCTTAGATTGCTTGGTGCTGTCCTCAGGATGAGTGGGTTCTCCCTCTGAGTTCACGCGAGATCTGGTTGTTTAAAAGTGTGTGGCACCTCCCCACCTCTCTCCTGCTCTTGCTCTCACAATGTGATGTGTCTGCTCCCCTCCGCCTTCCACCATGATTGGAAGCTTCCTGAGGCCTTCACCAGGAGCAGATGCCAGCACCATGCTTCCTATACAGCCTGCAGAACCATGAGCGAATAAACCTCTTACAAATTACCCAGTCTCAGGTGCTTCTTTATAGTAACACACAAATGGACATACACACCTGCCATCTAATTTTGTTTCTTATTTGCCAAGATTCCCTGTTGTTCTCCCCATCCCCAACTGTTCATTCCTTATGTTTGATTTCATTGATGTGGTCATTGCTGTCTTCCCTTTAATGTTTTGGACGTTGGACATCCTTTCTTTCCTCCCAGTGGTCATCCGAAATGCTTAACATGCATATTTAAATGTTCCTTTTCTACCAGCATATTAATCAGTGTTGACCCAGTAAATCAAAAATTTCAGCTCAACTTCACTATTTTCTTAGTTTCTCCATCACTGATCACTCCCACCCCTGCTCCCATGTTGAGATCATTGAGGGCATGAGAGATTCATTCATTCACTGAGCGGGCACTCGATGAGCACATACTGGGCAAATTCCAAGCTCTGGACATGCAGCACTGAATGTGTCTTACAGGATTCCTACCTTCACAGAAGGAGACAAAAATAGAAAAATGTATTTGATGTTAGTCGTTCCCCAATATGGGACGGCCTCGTTGGGAAGGTGACTTGCGAGTGGCAAGGGAACATCAGAGTGTGGGAGGGTCCAAGGGGCATAGAGGGATGAGGGGCAGCAGGCCTGAGTGGGCACTTGCCTGGCAGGGTCCAGGGAGCTGATGGGCAGTGAGCAAGCGGGCCATTGACCTTAGCCATGGCCACATGCTTAACCCAGGTCAGTGGAGTATGGGAAGTGTGGTGGGGAGCGCTGCAGGGAATCAAACAGGCTCGCTGCTCCAAACCACTTCCCTGGTAATCATCCAGACAAATGTCCCAGGTCCCTTCCGCCCTTTGCAGCCACCAAGAAGCTCAGAGTTCCCCCAAACTATCTTCCCTTGGTGGCAGGCTTCTCTGCACATTCTGAGCTGGTTTCCTCCATATTTGTTCTGCTGCACGTCCAATGCAGTCTGCCTTTTTATCCTCAGGAATTCTGCAACATGTTAATATACTCCACCTTCACAGCTTTATTCTTATTTCTTTTCCAAAACTATCCATTTTAAGCAGGTAGTCCCCAAAGATGACTAGCCACACTACCTTCTCTCAAAACAATGCTATAAATACTCACCAACAAAACAATACATGCATTATAAGTTTTATTTATAAGACTGGAACAGACAAGAATATTAGTTTGAGGGTTTTTTCCAATTTAAATTAACTAATAAAGTGGGAAGAATGACACAAAAGCTGCTATTTACAAAAGACAAGTATGATTAAAGAAGGTCAGTTTTTATTCCAAAATAGGAATAATGAGATATACAAAGTGATCATTTTATAAACACTGATCTAAATATTTAATACTCGTGAACTTTTTTTCTTAGGAAAAAAAGATTGACATCAACTCTTCGGCATCATCTTTTACAATCATTTATTCTTGGATTGTTATCCATTAGAGTGCTTATAAATGTCTAGGATAGATGTGTAAGAATGCATTCTGAGGCCAGGTGCCTGTAATCCCAGCACTTTGGGAGGCTGAGGTGGGCAGATCACCTGAGGCCAGGAGCTCAAGACCAGCCTGGCCAACACGGCGAAAACCAATCTCTACTAAAAAAAAAAAAAAAAAAAAAAAAAAAAAATTAGCTGGGCGTGGTGGTGGGCGCCCATAATCCCAGCTACTTGGGAGGCTGAGGCTGGAGAATCACTTGAACCCAGGAGGCAGAGGTTGCAGTGAGCCGAGATCGCACCATTGCATTCCAGCCTGGGCAGCAAGAGTGAAACTCCGTCTCAAAAAAAAAAAAAAAAAAAAAGAATGCATTCTGATGATTACCTTGAACTGTCTTTAAACTTTTCCTTCAAGTTATGTGCCACTTCAAAACCAGTGTGGCATTGAGGGTAGGAGAGTGGGAGAAGGGAGACCTGGACTGCAGAGTCCAGAGATCAGAACTTTGAACTGTGCTTCTAGCTCTTTCCAGCAGTGAGACCTTGGAAAGGTAGACTCTTTGCATCTCAACCTTCTCATCTTTCAAAGGGGAAGAGTAATTCCAATCACACAAGAAAGGATTGAACAAGATGAACAAGATGATCACTGTCCAGGTGCCTGGGCAATGGGTGGCCTCTCAACTGCGGCTTTAAAAACCATTCTGGGCCGGGCACAGTGGTTCACGCCTGTAATCCCAGCACTTTGGTAGGCCGAGGCAGGCGGATCACAAGATAAGGAGATCGAGACCATCCTGGCTAACACGGTGAAACCCCATCTCTACTAAAAAATACAAAAAATTAGCTAGGCATGGTGGCGGGCGCCTGTAGTCCCAGCTACTTGGGAGGCTGAGGCAGGAGACTGGTGTGAATCCAGGAGGCGGAGCTTGCAGTGAGTCGAGATCACCACTGCACTCCAGCCTGGGCAAGAGAGCGAGACTCTGTCTCAAAAAAAAAAAAACCAAAAAACCATTCTGTCAGCCTGTGAAGGGGTGAGCCCTAAGAAATCCATCTCCCTGCCTCCTCTCTTCTGTTCCCACCTCCTCTCCAGTCAAGCGAGATTCTTCCCTGAGGAACCAAACATCAGTAAGAGAAAATGAGCTACTTCAGGAACTGAAAACTAAACTCTAGTAAATTACAGTCATAAGTCTAGTTCTCATCAACTATTTTATATATCACTTTGGTTGTTTTCATTGTTTTTTGGTTGTTTTCATTGTTTGTTTCAAGTAAGCAATGTGGTCCTTTCTCCTTTGTAAGGCAAATTTTTGGTCAACCTCTGTTAGCCTCATTTCCTCCTCCCCAACCCCCCCCAGAAAACCCTTTTAGTTTTAAAGAAAGCTTCTTTGCATTTTTGCCCTTTCTAAGAGGTAGGGTATTTACCCTACATTATTTTAATAGGATCATATTTGCTCTGAAGTAAATCAATTTGTTTAACTTTATTAAATTTGATGCCTTTGGGCTAGCCTCTGAAACAGCAAACTTATAGGCAATTAAATAATTCTTATTAAAACGATCTACTTATTTTTTCTTGTCTCCAGCCTTTACAGTTAAAATGTTCCTTTGGAATATTGCTTTGTAGGAGGTTACAGGAGAACCTACTTGGCTGAAATCCCATCTACTGAAATACTGGCACTGCTACAAAATAACCCAAGATTCTTTAGAACTAAGAGAAAAAAACCAGGTTTGTCCATGGAAGCACACGAATGTCAGGACAGGAAGCAAATATTTGTTCCTCGTGAAACAGACTTTAAAACAGCCGTGGGCAATGGGCTGGCCCAGAACTTGGGAGTCTCAAGTTTTCATTCCCACCCACTGCGGAGTCTTTTCCTGGCTCCCAGGACCACAGCCTCAGGGGCCCACGTGTACTATGAGGGGCTGCGCTGCAGACAGTCCCTGGGGTCCATTCCAGTCAAACACCCCACAGTTCCAGGCCTCCCTTTAGCCTCAACAGCACGAGGGCTCTGAGCACTCATCTCTTCCAGAAAACTCGCCGCTGTCTTCCTCAGATGTGTCGTCCGGTCAGAAAGAAGAGCGGCCGGTCTTCCCTGGCATTGGCGGTCTGGAACTCATCGCGCAGCCGGAACTGCCACTCATCCTCGAGCTCCAGGCGGACAACCGTCTGACGCAGTGAGCTCCGGTCCTGACAGATGACACACAAGGTCGCACCTGTGTGGACAACGGCAGAGGTGCGAGAAGGAAAAAGGTGAGTTTCTCCAGATGAAAGCGGCTGCCTGGATTCTACTTGCAACGGCAAGACAGGGCACTGCTGGGAAGGGCAGAGGCGGCGTCCAAGTCAGCCTCTTGCTTCTTTCAGGATGATGTGCAATCTTAGCGAGACAGGAGTGTGGCTGGGATGGGCAGGTGTGCGGGGGAGAAAACACGGAGGCAGAAGGAAAGCTGAGCAGGGACTGAACTGAGGTGCGGAGAGGAAGGAGAGAGGCTGGTCGAATTGCAAACCAAGCATCCTCAGCCCCAGCCAGTAGCTCACATACCCCACCCTACCTACTCCACCTTACAGCTTCATCCCCCTCTTCTGCCACCCATCCAGGCCTGGGACAGCCCCCACTGTCCCATGTGCCAACCACAGGAATTCTCCTTCCTCTCAACTCCCAGCACATGGCGAAACGTCAACCCAGTCTCCTCCACGCTTTCCCTGTCTGCTCCCTCCCCACCTTCGTGTCCAGTCCTCCCTTTAGATGAAATGTTTCCCAAGGCAGAGACTGCTGTAGAAACCTCCTGATCTTTCCCAAGGCCTTAGATGCTGCTGGTGTTCACTCAGTGCCTGCTAGAGAGGAAGGTCAGAGCCAAGGGCCACCAAGGAGAGCGAAGGTCAGCTAGGGATCTGAGCAGGACGGGAAATGCAGACTGGAAATCGTGTTTTCAAGTCATGCAGAACAAGTGCTTGTCATTCTCAACCAAGCTGGCGCAGACAGGAGGAAGGCTGGCGTAAAAGCCAAGGTGGTGTGGGACCTCCCAGGACGAGGAGGAAGACTCGTCTACCAGGGGGAAGAATGTCAGCCACGACTGGGACACTGATGTGAAGGATTTGGGCTGGAAAAGAGCACAGATGGCTGGTGTGGTGGCTCATGCCAGTAATCCCAACACTTTGGGAGGCCAAGGTGGACAGATCACCTGAGGTCGGGAGGTCAAGACCAGCCTGGCCAAGATGGCAAAACCCTGTCTCTACTAAAAATAAAAAATTAGCCGGGCATGGTGACAGATGCCCGTAATCCCAGATACTCGGGAGGCTGAGGCACGAGAATCACTTGAACCCGGGAGGCAGAAGTTGCAGTGAGCCAAGATTGCACCACTGCACTCCAGCCAAGGCAACAGAGTGAGACTCCATCTCAAAAAAAAAAAAAAAAAAAAAAAAAGACAAGAAACACAAAGGCTAAAAAAATGTCTGCAATTCATCTAAAAGAAAGGGGGATGTGTTTTGCCTCTATCCAAACAGGTACAGGGAAAAGAGAGCCCCCGGAGATCAAATCCCAGCTCTCTTGCACGTTCCTGGGTGGCTGAGGCAGTCACTTCCCTCTCTGATCCTCGGTTTACCCATGGGCAAATAAGGACTGGGACCAAAGGTCCCCTCCTCAGGGTACCCAGTGACCACAGCCATTGAAGACAAGGTGCAGGGTTAAGAGTACAAAAGTTACCTTTCAGAAAATGAAACTTTTTCAAAAAGCTAGCTCCCACAAAAGAGTCACAGAGGTACAGCAGCAGTCCGCTGAACAGCAAGTCCGAGCAGCTGATGTTTAAAGAGTGGGGCCTGGAGCTCACATAGCAAACAGAAATCTGAAAAAGAAGAAATCTAAGAGAGAGCACCGTTTTCTATGAAATGCTCAGTAGTGTTTGCATCTAGTAAATACCAACTGCTTGGTCCAGCTCAAGATTTTTGGGGGGCCAGAGCCAATATTTTCATGTTATTTCCAAATCTGTATCTGAAAAATCAATTCTGGAAGTTTTATCCAGATTTATCTAGTCATGAGTTCATCTGAGAATCAGAATATTTAGGCGGGACGCAGTGGCTCACACCTGTAACCCCAGCATTTTGGGAGGCCGAGGTGGGTGGATCACCTGAGGTCAGGAGTTGGAGACCAGCCTGGCCAACATGGTGAAACCCCATCTCTACTAAAAATACAAAAATTAGCCAGGCATGGTGGCACATGCCTGTAGTCTCAGCTACTTGGGAGGCTGAGGCAGGAGAATCACTTGAACTTGGGAGGCCGAGACTGCAGTGAGCCGAGATTGTGCCATTGCACTCCAGCCTGGGCGAGAAGAGTGAAACTCCATCTCAAAAAAAAAAAAAAAAAAAAAAAAAAAAATGCTTGGGCATCAGAATTGGGCTGGCTTCCTATCTTCTTACTTCCGGGCAAAGCATCTCAGCTCTCTCAGCTGAATGGCAAAAGCTATAAAGTGGGGTCAACCCCAAGACGAAGGAGTTGAGGACTTAGGATTCAGAGTCCCAGATTCCAGTCCATCGGTTCTAGAGATTTCTCTGAATTAGGGATTCGACAGCACCTCCTCTGAAAGTCACCTGAGATCCCAGGTTAAGGTAACAGTCGACAGACAGCACTGGGTGGTCATGGTTCTTCAGGGAGAGCGGGAAGAAGTGGTGGCTGTGGTGCTGCAGGAACTTCTCCAGCAGGAGCTGGGCGGGCGCCGCGAGGAAGGTGTGCTTGCTGTCCGGGGCACAGATGTACTGGGCCGGCACGACCGCCGCGGAGTTATCGGACACCTGCACGGGAAGGGGTGGGGGTCAGGCCACTACCGCCCTGAGGAGCGAGGACCTTCCCACTGCTTCTGGGCAGCATGGGGTGGCCCAGAATGGAAGCTTGTGTCGCTCAGGGGAATAAACTGAGAACACATACTTCAAGAATAAACTTCTCTGTTGAGAAAGATTAGGTTTTACTCAAGGGAAACATGCAAGAGACATGTTCAAATGAACCAACCCAATCAGTAAGAATTAAAGACACTGATCATTCCATGCAGGAAACCGGCTTTCCGGTCTAGAGAAAACAGGAGAACCCACGGGCCTGGGGGATGCAGGCCTCTGGGAGTGGCCAGCTCCCCACCAGAGATCCTGTCCTGGTCCCGCCCAGCCCCGGGGCTCTTCCCACCCACAGCCGGCATCTGAGCTACAGATCTTGCTCCATCACCAACACGTTTACATCAGACTCTCACTGGCTTCCCTCCTGTGAGTCCTAGAGAAAAGTCTGGAACTTTCCCATAGCTGGGAAGGCCTGCCTACTTCCCCAGCTCCTCCCCGCCACCCTCCTCCCCTTCCTCCATACTGACCTCCTCACTCCTACCCTTCTGCACCTTCACCCACTGAAGGCATCCTGTCCCTGTCCCTGCCTCTGTCCCTGCCTCTGTCCCTGCCCCTGCCCGTGCCCTTGCCCCTGCCTCTGTCCCTGCCCATGCCCCTGTCCCTGCCTCTGTCCCTGCCCATGTCCCTGCCCCTGCTTCTGTCCCTGTTCATGTCCCTGCCCCGCCTCTGTCCCTGCCCCTGCCTGTGCCCCTGCCTCTGTCCCTTCCCCTGCCCGTGCCCCTGCCCCTGCCTCTGTCCCTGCTCATGTCCCTGCCCCTGCCCTTGCCTGGGCATGTGGCTCACTCTTTTCCTCCAGGTCTCTGCTTTAATGTCACTTCCCTGGGAACTCCCACAGACTCAGGTCTCCCCGCGACACACAGTTCACTTTTGTGGTGCTTCTCCTGATGGTCCTTAACTAGCCACGTGTCTGACATCTGCCCCGGCTGCTGGGCTGTGTACTCCTGAGCATGGGGATTGGCTGCTCAGTAAGTATTTAATGAATAAATGAAAACAATGCAGTGATTTCACTCACGTGAAAGATTGTAAGACATGACTAGCTTCCTTATGTATAACCAATATGCAATCAAAAGTAGTAGAAAATTAAGATTATGTTCAAATAATAAAGATAAAATACCTAAGAGTTTAAAAATGACACTGAAGGACATAAAAGGAGAGTTTGTTTTAAAGGCACGTCTGGCCCTTTGATGGAGACATGGTAAGTCTGTTTTCTCTGATTAAACAACAAACCTCACACAATTTTAAGATCTCAGTGATGTTGTAAGTGGGGGCCTTTTATTTAAAGGTCTTGTTACTTTGCAAGAGAAATGAGGAGAGGCCCCGCACTGCTGGAAAAGGCGCAGTACCTGCCTCTGGGGGTCAGTGAAGATGGAGCTGGTGTCCCAACTCAGACCCAGCCCACCTCAGCGTAGCTAACTCTGTCAACTCAGCAGTTGACAGAGATGAGGAGGGAAAGAGGCTGGGAAAGGCAGCTGGTGGCATTAGGGCAGGATCAAGACAGACAGAAGTGACAGAGAAAGGGGCTCTGGCCCATAGGACCGGGGAGAGCTTCGGGCAGAGACACACCTGCTGCATTGCTTCCTGGAAGACACAGAGCCATCAAGACTTGCTGTGATTGTACATCTTAATTCCCCAGGCCTGCTTAGCTGGAACACACGTAATCGCACCAGGTCCCTCCCCACCCCGAGGCTGCCCAGTGGACACATAGTGTGACTATGGGGCCAGCCTGCAGAGCCATTCAAATAGTTATGCAACCAGGCACCATCCCAGGGGCCCAAGGAAGAGCGTGGCCTGAGACCTCACCCAGCTGGGGCGGGTGAGAACACACAGGAAGGCTTGGTTGGAGCCTTGCCCCCAGCAGAAGCTTGTGGGATACTGGTTAATATCAGAGGTAGAAGAGAGACCCCACGGAGCCTGTCATTTCCCAGGGCTCAATGCCAATTAAAAACCTTTACTGACCCCACCCAGTAGGGCCCCGCCCCATGCGCTTGAAAGAGACACGGCCTCCCCCGATTGCTCCTACCCTCAGTGTGCGTGCCAGGGCGGCCCAGGCGGTGGACACAGAGGCCTGCCCAGCAGCGAGGAGCTCACCTTGGACGTGATGTGGAAGGACCTGTGGCCGCCCACCACGATCTGCTTCTTCATCACGCTGAAGCGGTTGAACCGGCAGAGCAGGAGGCCGGCGCTGTGCACTCGCAGGTTGAAGTCTACATCGTCACACAGGAACCTACTCAGGGCCAGAGGAGGGGTGGGTCTGATGGGGCACGGCTCACACCCTCCGTCACTGCCTCCAGCACCTAGCGTGTGGGTCCCTGTCGTAGGGGGCTATGAAGGTGGAGTGGGCTTCATTCTTGCCTCAAGACCTTCCTTACTCTAGGGGAAACGTAAGGCAAAACAGACAAGGAAAATCCACAGGACAAACAGGGCCATCTCTGCACGGGAAAGGCAGTGTGTACCTCACGCTTCAACCACACGAGGACTGCCCGGTGGTGAGCAGAGGCCAAGGGCCAAGTGCACGTGAGAAACGTTACCAACACGACCTCGCGCATCGGTGAAAAAGAAAGCAACAAAAAACCTCCGCGGGTAAAAACATGAGCCGCGTTTTACAGCTGAGAAGAATAGGGCTCGGAGGTGAGTGGCCTGCCTGTGCTCAAAGATGGTACACAGCAGAACCCGGGTTCCCAGAGGCCCAGTCAGCCTGGCTCCAAAACCCACCCTCTTCCAGCAGCTGACGCAGGCTGTGGCCCAGTGCCCGGTGCAGACAGGCCCTCCATGGACACTGAGCAATTGAATCCTCTGGAGATGGGAGCACTTCTGTGACTAGATATGTACAGAAACCTACGGAAATTATCATTTTCTTCCGTGCTAAAGCTCCTAGAAAGCAATGTATTGGGAGAATGAATCGAAAAGGCAAGAAAAAAAAACCCCACACAGTCCAATGTAACTCACTCAAAGCATCATGAGAATTGGTGAATGAAGCTGAATGATCTGTGAATACTCAAAATTATTCAGCACTAAAAAAACTGGGACAACGGAGAGCAAGGCCAGGCCAGTGCTCACCGCCAGGACGCCTCTGCAGCCCCAGGCTGCCCTCACTCAGGACTCTGCGCGCCCAGGGCCGCCGCCTCCTCCGCCCCGGGTGCAGGTGCTCACCGGTTCTGGTTGTACTGCACGTTCTGGGTCAGGTCCACGTTCAGGATGATGAAGTTGTGCACGTGGCAGCGGGAGAAGGGCTCTCGCACCTCGCTGGCCCGGGTCTTGCTGGACCACTTCCGCAGGCCCAGCAGGGCGTAGTGCGTGATGTTGGGGGCAGCCTCAATGTGCTGCATGATGTGCTTCAAAGACACGTTCCTTTCCGACCAGGAGAACTCCCTGCTCAAAGGAGGGAGAGTGAGCCCCTAGGCTGACACCAAGCAGCAGCAAGGCCCTTGGGACCAGGCAGTGTGGCACCGGCTCTGAGACTGCCGTGAACACCTGCACAGGCCGGTACCCTGCACAGGCCACCAGGGGCCAGGCACCCTGCTGGGCGCTTCCCACGGGCACTCATTTCTTCTATGTGCTGAACACATTTGCAGACCATAATTTAGTCAATTCTCACAACAACACCATGGCATAGGTATTAATCGCAGATGAGGAAACTAGAACCCAAAATGATTTAGCCATTTGCTTAAAGTCACACAGCAAATACAAATAAAGCTAGGAGTCAGCAGTCAGGCTAGTGAGGAGGGGTGGGGCTGGGGGCAGCAGGAAGGGAGTTTCTGGGGGGCAGCAATGTCCCTTTCTTAATATTGGAGTTGGTTAAATGAATGTGCTCAGCTTGGGAAAAGTTCTGGGTATGTATTATACTTTCCTTTTTGTCTATATATTAAATGGATAGTGTGATTTTCTGTATTATACTTCAATAACAATTTTTTTTTTTTTGAGACAGAGTCTCGCTGTGTTACCCAGGCTGGAGTGCGGAGGCACCATCTCCACTCACTGCAAGCTCCGCCTCCCGGGTTCACACCATTCTCCTGCCTCAGCCTCCCGAGTAGCTGGGACTACAGGTGCCCGCCACCACGCCTGGCTAATTTTTTTGTACTTTCAGTAGAGACAGGGTTTCACTGTGTTAGCCAGGATGGTCTCAATCTCCTGACCTTGTGATCCCCCTCTCTGCCTCCAAAAGTGCTGGGATTACAGGCATGAGCCACCACACCTGGCCCAAAGACAACTTTTTAAAATTAAAAGCAAGCCAGGCTTGGCATGTGAGCTCACTTTTACCACACCCAGGGCTCTGGGAACCACACCCACCCCTTCTACTATGAGGCCCTCTGGTCTTCCGGGGTGGGGGCACTCCCCACACAGAGAGTGCACACTCGTTGGTCATCCTTCGTAGGGTGGCAGTGCTGTCAGGCCACCTCACCTGCTTCTCTCCCCAGCAGAGTCGACATCCACCACGTTCCACATCACGCAGGAGTCATCAGAGATCACGATGAAAGGCCAGATGTCCTGCGGCTTGATCCCCAGCTCCTCCTGCCGGTTCCGCTCAAGCTCCAGGTTATGGTACGACAGCTCCTTGATGAGGAAATGGGCGGCACCTACAGTGGGCGAAGCAACTGGACTCAGGGCTGTCTCACACCCACACCCACAGCAGGCAGACCCCAGGCAGACCTGCCGCCAAGGCCGCCCAGACAAGCCAGCTCCGACCTTCCTGACATGCATCACCTGTCACAGAACACGGCCCACGGGCTAGGGAGAGAAAACTACAGGGAGAAAAACACTCCTCTCCAGGTGGAACACACATTTGCTTTCTTATGCTTTCTTCTCCAACCATTGAAAATATCAATTTGGCCAGGCGCAGTGGCTCATGTCTATAATCCCAGCACTTTGGGAGGCCAAGGCAGGCAGATCACCTGAGGTCACGAGTTTGAGACCAGCTTAGCCAACATGGTGAAACCCCGTCTCTACAAAAATACAAAAGTTAGCTGGGAGTCATGGTTGGTGTCTGTAATGCCAGCTACTCAGGCAGCTGAGGTGGGAGAATAGCTTGAACCCGTAAGACGGAGGTTGCAGTGAGCCGAGATCATGCCATTGCACTCCAGCCTGGGCGACAGAGCGAGATTCCATCTCAAAAAAAAAAAAAAAAGAACAAAAGAAGGAAAATATCCATTAAATGGATAACCAAACACTGGGGCCGGGGGGAGACTGCATAGAAAAGTCAAACAAAATGAAAATAGCTTTAAAAGTCCAAAAGTAAAAGACTTGATGTCACATGTTTAACTTTCGTCTCTAGAATACTCTCTCAAGTGTTCGTTCACAGGAGTTTGACTGAGTAGATGATGTTAAAGGACACTCACCAACTCCAGCGCTGTTGAAGATACTGGGGAGCACCAGCATGATGTGGTTGGGCCAGTATTTCTTATAAATCGCCATCTCGTATTCCTTGACGACCAGCACGTGCAAATGGCTGGCACCATCCATTGCATGGTACAGATTAAAGAGCCCATGTTCGTGACGGCCAGTGGTTGGAGTGAATGTTGGACTTTTTATATATTCATGGCTCTGCAAAGTACAGGTATCATGAGGTAGAGTGTTTGTAAATGTGGCCACAATTAGTCCCTTGACATGACTTCGCAGCATTTTCCATCTCAGAATGATGACCATTTCCATACTGCTGGAATTTTCAGCCTTGTGACTTGCTTTTCCCAGTAAAAGGCAGGAAAAATGGCCTTGTGCCAGTCCTGGGCATAGCCTCAAGATGACTTACATGTTCCACTCCCTCTCAGAACTCTCCCATGCACAAGCCCGGGCTAGCCTGCTGGACGATGAGAGACCACTTGGAGGAGAGCTGAACAGCCTAGCTGAGGCCACCAGCCAGCCCGCAGACAACCTGCTGGCTCACTGTCAACACGAGTGAGTGAGTACAACCGAGCCCAGAAAACCACCTGGCTGAAGCAAGCCCAACCTGCTAGCCCACAGATCCCAAAGCTAATGCTTATTTGGGAATGGTGTGTTAGGCAACAGAAACTAACTGGCATATAGCAATTAACCAAATTCATTACCCTCTCATATTAGAATCTAATGTTATGCCCAGAGTACTCATTATTCATGCATGCCTTGCATTTTCCATACACTAGGAACACACAACACCCCTAATCGCTGCCCCATAGAGCTTAGCTATCCACTCGGGTTGTTATATCTTTTATGTAAATAACTCTTTTCTTCAACTCCTTCCTTAACAATAAGTTCATCTGGCAGAGGTAGGCCCTCTGCTCCCTCTGAATTCCTCAAAGCACCTGCCAAACACTGTGAAGCACTGGTGCTCACGGCCAGCTCCGCCAGGAAGGCTGGAAGGTGAGTGGAGTGGTGGAGAAACCCCAGCTCTCATATTTCATCCATGGAATTTCACCGCAACACCCAACCCCAGCCCGTGGGTTAGGAGGTACCTTACAACGAAGGCCTGTTGGGTACATTACAAATATTTTCATTGCTTAATAACAGGCTGCTGGGTCTGAAAGGCCAGGTGCAACTCCACAGGTGCCTGGCACTCTGGAGAAGGAAAAGCAGCTTCTCCACATGGCCCGCCTTGAGTGGGGCTGGGTAAGGAGCAGCCAGCTGACTCTGAGGTGAGCAGGTGAGCACTATCAAACCAAAAGCTCTACAAGGAGCATCTTTGTAAGAATGGTCAGAGACAATGGAACATTCAGAACAATCTCTTCAAAAGATAAAAGGAAATGTGTCTTTTAGAGAGACACACTGAGATATCTATATCTACAGGTATAAATATCTACAGATAGATGCCATGATTTGAGGTCTGGGATTTACTTCCAAACAAAACAGGAAGGAAGAAGAGGAGAGAGGGACAGATGAAACAGGGCTGGCCATGAGTTAGCAATTGCCGGAGTTGGTAATGGGTTCTAGAGGATTCACTGTACTATTCTACCTAAGCCTACGCGAAATGTTACCTGGCAGAGCATTCAAGAAAAGATGGAGCGGATGAACAACTACCCAGCTCCTGTTATCTTCCAGGCACAGAGCTAGGGCCTTTCATCAGTTATTCCAAATAGTTTTCACCACAAGCTTTTGCAAGTTACTACTGTTCAACACTACAATGAGGAAATCAAGGCTTGCAGATACTGAGTGACATGTTCAAATACACAACTAGTAAATGGTAGAGCAAGGCTGAGGCTTGAATTGGAGTGACTCCAGAGCCTGTGTGCGACACCAGCCTCCTCCAAGTTCAGTCCCTGTATCGGTGCCTGCACTCCCTCATCAGGCAGCTCTGTGTCTAGTCCCCCGCTCAGTCCCCACTTGAAGCCACTTGGATCTGCCCCACTAGGTCTCTGAGCCAGTACCTTGTCTGTCACGAGGGGCAGTCGCATGCTCTCCAGCTGGCCTCCAGGTTGGCTGAAGACAAAGTGGTGCTCCTTGGACTTGGGGATGATGAAGTGCAGCTGGATCTCCTCTCCTAGCATGGAGTAAGAGAAGGCAAAGGCGTGCAGGGTGGACTCATACAGCTGGGGTGTGGGGGAAAGGACAGAGCTTGCCGTCAGAGTCCGGCCTGCTTTCCAGAAGGCCCCAGGCCCACCCTGCTGTGACAATGTGCACTTCACGGTCACCTCTTCCCTACAGCACAAGAAACCCACAGGGTGACTCCAGTGAAAAGTGTAGACACCCAGGTCTGTTGACAGGTCAAGCACGCCCGAGACCACACAGCCACGGCGAGAGCCTGCTCCCATCCTCAGTCTGCATGGGGCCTCACCCCGCGGTGCCGCGCAGGCAGCAAGCTTTTTGGTCCCCGTGGCTTTGAACCAGAGCCCTGTTCTGGGTCACCAACTAAAGCATTCATGCTACAGAGCTCATTTGTAATTCTAATACGTGTATTTTTCCATCACAGTTACATGCAATCGCATATTAACACTAGCTGCATATGCTTGGACACTCCCATAACACTTCTCGCCTGGCACCGTTCTGTCCTGTGTGCTGCCATTAACAATCCTACAAAGCAGTACTGTAATCATCCCCATTTTACAGATGTGGAAACTGCCATTCAGAGACCTTGGGCTCACTCCTGTCACCAAGTCTGGCTGTGCCCTTAGTCACCTCCTCCAGCCTCCCATTTCCCAGGAGCCTCACACCCCACATCTGCGCACGTGCCCCTCTGGGTGTGACTTCCAGCCCAGCTTTGTCCTCAGCTTGAACATCCTCTTAGGACCCCACCGACTCACAGCCCTCCCTACTGACATCCCCTCCTAGCATGTGCTCTGTATGCATCCCAGGGTCCCCAGGGGAGGAGGCGGACGAGCACACACTGCTTTAATCTCTGCCATGGCTCTGCTAGACCCACAGAGCCCTTTCTTTGGGAGCAGAGATGAGGGACAAAGGGATTTTGACTGGGGGAGGCAGTTAAGGAGGACACACTGAGGCAGTTTCATAAAAAAGGTCAAGGGAGCCTTGGAAAAGAAAACAGAATGAGCAGGTGCGGGCCACATGGAGACGGCAGCCAGTGGGTCACACGGCCTCTGCACCAGCGCCAGCTGGTTTCAAGCCCCCTCAGCGTCCCAGGCCTCCTCGTCTTCCACTGTGGCCCCCAGACCTGCACACCCCTGAGAACACAGGCCAGGCGCAGCCCAGCCGGCTGCCTCTCCTCCTCCTCTGTGCTCTGGTGTCTGTTGATGCAGCCCGAGGTCCTGATGGCACCACCCACTCCCGACACTGACAGGGATGACTGGGGACTGACACCCTTCAGTCCCTTTCAGTTCCCTACATTTCAAAATCAAGGACGTGTTTTCACATATGCTTTTGTTTGCCTTGAAAGAAAAACTACATCTCCAAGAAACAAAATGTTAGGAGAGTTTATCTGGAACAAATGGGATTACTGATTATTTTGACCCTTAAAAAACTGCTTATATGTTCTTTCTTTCATCTACAGTACAATTGCATACTCAAACAATGAGTGCTGCGTCCCCGGCAGCCAAGCTCAAAGCCAGGCAGACAGGGGCTGTTTCCCTCTGCAAAAGGGATGGAAAGAGAGGCCAGTGCTCTTGCCTCAGGCCTTTCTGAAAGCAGCCCAAGACATCAGCTGCCCTACACGCCTCTGCTCCCCAGCCAGCATCTGACTAGCTCCCGCCAACTCTGGTCCTCTCCCTCCGCCCCTCTCTCCCTTGCTTGGGTCTGAAATGAAAAGAAATACTCCATTTAAAATAAATCCTCTCCCCTGTTTATAAATAACCAGCCTCCCAGGCACTCCATACACCTCTATGGGACTAAGAGACCAGTCTAAACACAGCTCTGCCCACACTGGGCTCCACTTGGAGTTCCTGCTGAAAGAGTCCTCGTTCCTCTCCACAGTGCCCACCAGGCGTTTTGTGGTCTGGCCTCTGCCTACCCTCCGAGTTTCGTGGCTGAGTGTACCCACCCCAAAGTCTGGGTTCCAGAAACACCCAACCCACATCACTTCCCATACCCCGGAAACCCCACCTCCCCTCTCCCACACATGCTGTCCCTCTCCCTTCATCTTATTAATTCTTGGCCCCTTGGCAAATTCTTATTAATTCTTCCAAATCTTCTCTCTTCCGCTCCCCACCCAAACAGGATCCTCATTTATAAAACAGGGACAATGAAATTTTAGTGTGAAGTAAATAGGACACTAGACAGGACAGTTCCCATCCAGTGCACCGTGGGTGGCCTGCAGGTGTGGCTTCAGGTGACCCACCAGAGCCTAGGCAGCCAGAGCCCTGGGTCAGGAGCCTCATCCATTTCTATGTGTCCAGGATAAATATTTTCTATTGCATAAAAGGTTGGGAGAGATTGATATATAAAAAGTGCCTAGGCACATTACCTAGCATGCAGTAGGTGCTCAATAAATGCAAATTCCTCCTCTTATCAATGGATTTCTGTGCCTCAACCATAGTACTCTTTTTGCCTGCTTCACATCATTATGTTTTGCTTATGTGCACATCTCCCTCCTAGTCTGAGTGTGGAGGATGGGGACAGAGTTGATTCAGCTCTGCACCCCCAGTACCTGGTACAGAATAAGCACCTGGTGAGCATCTGCTGCATTGGACTAACTTCTGCTAAAGATGATGACCACTTCCACGGCTGGGTAACTTGGCCACTGATAAACACACAACCCCAGGAGAACCATGGTGCTCTAGTTCCAGCAATAATTCCACAGACAATTGAAGGGAACAGAGGATGCAAATAGACCAGGAATCCAGGGCTTCCAGAACTCTCTATCTCCTACTCTGGAATGAAAGCGTGAGAGAGCAGGGGAATGGACGATGTGGGCCAAGGTGAAACGCCTGGTGGGGAGCTGCTAGGGCCTACCTGGTAGCGGGGGTGGAAGCCCATGTACTGGTGGCACTGCTCGCAGTGGTGGTAAGTGTTGTATGCTGCGTACTTGGACAGTCTCATCCGTGCCGTCTGACGCCGCACATAAAGGTCCTCCGGCTTCCGGGACATCCCTCTGTCTGCACCAAATTCCCCAGGATTACAAAGCAGCAGGGAGCAAAGCAAATATTATCCCCTGCCTGCTCAAACAGAAACCAAAATGCTCAAAATGCCCAGACGACAGGATTCTGTTCTGTTGGGGAGGACTCCCTCTCACCTCCCTGGGCCCTGATGTGACAGCTGGTCAAAGGAGACAATGAAGGACCACAAAAGTGTCAGTGGAATAAACTAATTAAGGCACTGTCCATGTCATGTCTTACTGTAGACTAAAAACATTTCATCAGCACCTATGTAAAGATCCACTATACAATTTAAATCGATTGCCAACTTAACATGCCAGCACTGAATGCAGACGAACTGCCCCTTGTTTTTCTTTTTTTGTTTGGTTTTTGGAGACAAGGTCTTGCTCTGTCACTCAGGCTGGAGTACAGTGGCATGATCTCAGCTCACTGCAACCTCCGCCTCGCAGGTTCAAGTGATTCTCCTGCCTCAGCCTCCTGAGTAGCTGGGATTACAGGTGCATGCCACCACACCTGGCTAAGTTTTGCATTTTTTGTAGAGATGGGGTTTTGCCATGTTGGCCAGGCTGGTCTCGAACTCCTGACCTCAGGTGATCCGTCCACCTCAGCCTCCCAAAGTGCTGAGATTACAGGCGTGAGCCACCACATCTGGCCCCGGCTTGTCTTTCAAATGACCTGGCCGATTAAGATGTTAACACTCTGCCTTCATTAGAGACTGGCCTACAAGAAGGATCCTTGGTGCAAGGGATCTATTCTGATAGCAAAGATGATAAAGTTGTTGGTTTAAAATGGAGTCTCGTGGGTCACTGATATGGTTTGTCTGTGTCCCCACCCAAATCTATCTTGAATTGTAGCTCCCATAATTCTTACATGTTGTGGGAGGGACCTGATTGGAGATAACTGAATCATGGGGGCAGTTTCCCTAATACTGCCCTCATGGTACAGAGTAAGTCTCACAAGATGCGATGGTTTTATAAGGGGTTTCCCCTTTTGCTGGGCTCTCATTCTCTCTTGCCTGCTGCTATGTAAGACGTGCCTTGCGCTTTCCACCATGATTGTGAGGCCCCCTCAGCCACGTGGAACTGTGAGTCCATTAACCCTCTTTTTCTTTATAAATTACCCAGTCTCAGGTATGTCTGTCAGCAGCAGTGTGAAACGGACTAATACAGTCATTTCCTTTCTCATGGCATTTACCAAATCTTTCTAATCTAAGTTTATAATCGCGCTGGCCCCGGTACACTGCAGTGTCAGCACACCACAGATGTTGGGGATCCCTAAGGGGGAGGGAAAAATCAAGACATCGGGGGAGGAGAGGTGAACACGTGTACCCGTTTTGACAATTCCAAATTAGTAAGTAAACATACACATCTTTTATCTTATATTAACCAGAGTCTTCAGAATATTCCAATAGTGACAAATCAGCAAGGGTGTCATCATCATCACTTAGCACTTCCTGAGCAACACTCTTCAATTCACAGGTTTCCATTCCTCCCTTCCTCATACAGGGAGGTGGTGACCTCAGTTCTGTACTACGTATGGCAGGTTAATTCGTCACCACCTGATTTTATGCCTAACAAAATCCAGCTCGTCCCTTCAAGAGGCTGTGCCCATGCACTTTGGAAGGTGAAATGAGAGATTCAAAGTCTGACCTTCACTCTTTATACTCTGATAGTGTGAACAAATCAGGCTGGCATCTTCATACTTCGGGTCATGAATGATGTAGTCAAAGGGCAACTTCTTGAACAGCTCCAGGTCTGGCCAGGGGTCGCTAAGCTGGAGATAATGCCAGTCAGATTCTTCTCTGAGGTCTACAAGATTGGTAGAAACATAGATGTGACAAAATAGGAAGTGAAAACGATTTACAGTCATGCGTCGCTGAACAACACAGAATACGTTCTGAGAAATGTGACATCAGGCGATTCTGTCACTGTGCTAACATCCTAGAGTGCACTTACACACCTACACGGCACAGCCTGCTACACACTAGGATATGTGGTGTAGCCTACTGGTCTTGGGCCACAAACCTCTGAGCATGGATGTCCAATCTTTTAGATTCCCTGGGCCACATTGGAAGAATTGTCTTGGGCCACACATAAAATACACTAACACCAATGATAGCTGTTGAGCTTAAAAAAAAAAAATTGCAAAAAGAAATCTCATAATGTTTTCAGAAAGTTTACAAATGTATGTTGAACCACATTCAAAGCTGTCCTGGGCCACACGCAGCCCGTGGGATGGACAAGCTTGCTATATAGCACGTTATGGCACTAAATACTGCAGGTAATTGTAACACAATGTGAAGCATTTGTGTATCTTGGCCAGGCGCGGTGGCTCATGCCTGTAATCCCAGCACTTTGGGAGGCTGAGGCAGGTGGGTCACCTAGGGTCAGGAGTTTGAGACCAGTCTGGCCAACATGGTGAAACCCCGTATTTACTAAAAATACAAAGATCAGCCAGACATGGTGGTGGGTGTCTGTAATTCCAGCTACTCAGGAGGCTAAGGCAGGAGAATCACTCGAACTCAGGAGGCAGAGGTTGCAGTGAGCCTAGATCTCGCCATTGCACTCCAGCCTGGGTGACAAGAGCAAAACTCCATCTCAAAAAAAAAAAAAAGAAAGAAAAAAGAGAATTTGTGTATCTAAACACAGAAAAGGCATGGGGGAAATACGGTATAAAAAATGTAGAAGGGTGCACTATACCGGGCACCCATCATGCCCGGGGCTTGCAGGACCGGCAGTTGCTCCGGGTGAGTCAGTGAGTAAGCAGGGAGCAAATGTGAAGGCCTGGACATGGCCATGCATCACTGGAGACTTTCCACTCTCCTCTTAGGATACACTCGATTTATAAACAATATTTTTCTTTCTTCAATAATAAGTTAACCGCAGCTTACTATAACTTTTTTTTTATGATTATACTTTAAGTTCTAGGGTACATGTGCACACGTGCAGGTTTCTTACATATGTATACATGTGCCATGTTGGTGTGCTGCACCCATTAACTCGTCATTTACATTAGGTATATCTCCTAATGCCATCCCTCCCCCCACCCACTCCCCACAATAGGACCCGGTGTGTGATGTTCCCCTTCCTGTGTCCAAGTGATCTCATTGTTCAATTCCCACCTATGAGTGAGAACACACGGTGTTTGGTTTTCTGTTCTTGCGATAGTTTGCTGAGAATGATGGTTTCCAGCTGCATTCATGTCCCCACAAAGGACACGAACTCATCCTTTTTTTATGGCTGCATAGTATTCCATGGTGTATATGTGCCACATTTTCTTAATCCAGTCTGTCACTGATGGACATTTGGGTTGATTCCAAGTCTTTGCTATTGTGAATAGTGCCACAATAAACATACGTGTGCATGTGTCTTTATAGCAGCATGCTTTATAATCCTTTGGGTATATACCCAGCAATGAGATGGCTGGGTCAAAAGGTATTTCTAGTTCTAGATCCTTGAGGAATCGCCACACTATTTTCCACAATGATTGAACTAGTTTACAGTCCCACCAACAGTGTAAAAGTGTTCCTATTTTTCCACATCCTCTCCAGCACCTGTTGTTTCCTGATTTTTTAATGATCGCCATTCTAACTGGTGTGAGATGGTATTTTATTGTGGTTTTGATAACTTTTTAACTTTATAACCTTTTTAACTCTTTGACTCTTTTGTAATAACACTTAGCTTAAAACAAATACATTGTACAACTGATCAAAAATGTCTTCTTTCTTGATATCCTCATTCCATGAGCTTAATATTTTAATTTTTCTACTTTTATTTGTTTTTTATTGTTGTTGTCATTTTTCTTGAGACAGAGTCTCGCTGTGTCACCCAGGCTGGAGTACAGTGGCACCATCTCAGCTCACTGCAACCTCCACCTCCCGGGTTCAAGCGACTCTCCTGCCTCAGGCTTCGGAGTAGCTGAAATTACAGGTGCATGCCAACACATCCGGCTAATTTTTGTACCTTTAGTAGAGACGGGGTTTCACCATGTTCACCAGGTTGGTCTCAAACTCCCAGCCTTGCCCCACTAGAAGGTCTTTAGGGGCAGTAATAGTCATGGAGCTGTCATCTCCTATGAGAACAATGCCTTCTTCTGAAGTCTCTCCTGAAGGACCTGCCCAAGGCTGTTCTACAGTTAACTGCTTTTTAATAAGTAGGAGTATAGTACCATAAAAGTATGGTAAATACATAAACCAGTAACAGCTGTTTATAATTATCAAGTGCTATGTACTGTACATAATTGTATGTGCTAGACTTTTGACAGTACTGGCAGTACAGGTTTATTTACACCAGAATCGCTACAAACACTTGAGTAATGCCTCTTGCCACAGCATTCCGATGACTACGATATCACTACGTGATAGGAATTATTCAGTTCCCCTAGAATCTCATGGGACCAGTGTCACAGATGCAGTCTGTTGACCAAAACATCATTATGTGGTGCACGACTACATTTTAAATGTGCACAAAGGATGATGCTTGGAGTGCAATTGTTATTGAGTCCGTGGGCTGCTGGGACACCCCATTGTATCTGCAAGGCTCCTGACACATATTCCATTTTCAGGATTGTTCTAATGAGGCAAGAACGTGGATTCAGAGCTATCTCCATCCAGAGGAACAGCCTTGTGCTGTTTGCTGTGAGAATGGCTTTGCTCTCCTGTCCTAAGTCTGACTTCCACTCCGGCCAGAGTCCTGACCCAGAGGACCTCAGCCCTGTGCTTCACTCCAGCCCGTCTCCCCAGGTGACCACACTGGTGGCCAAAGCCAGCAAAACCTGCATAGCTTCCTTTCTTGCCTCTATCTAAATGCTCCCCAGCCAATATGGCTCAGCTCCTGTCACTCCACCTGTAGAAAGGCTCTTGGAGTGCTCCAGCCCAGGGCCTTCTCCCTTCTGGTGCCAACAACATTCGTAGTCCAAACCAGTTTTCCATTTACCATGTCTCATCTCACATGGTGATCATTGTAGTCTGTGGTGCTTACTAAATGTCTGTCAGCTAAAAGGTAGAAAAATCTAGTTGGCCCAACTCAAATTATAAAACATGTTGATTATATTAAATACATGTCCTACTATAGTGCACACATGGGCAGAGTGCATGTCCATAGGAAGGCAGGGGAGAAATGCCTATGAATATTTAATAGGTTTTGGTCAAGCATGGTGGCTCACACCTGTAATCCCAGAACTTTGGGAGGCTGAGGTGGGTGGATCAGTTGAGGTCAGGAGTTCGAGACGAGCCTGGCCAACATGGTGAAACCCTGTCTATACTGAAAATACAAAAATTAGCTGGGCATGGTGGCACATGCCTATAATTCCAGCTACTCCAGAGGCTGAGACAAGAGAATCACTTGAACCTGGGAGGTGGAGGTTGCAGTGAGGCGAGATGGTACCACTGCACTTCAGCCTGGGCAACAGAGCTAGACTCTGTCTTAAAAAAAAAAAAAAGGTCTTGGTGCTCTGTGTGTGTCACATTTAATCCCTATAAAACCCTATAAAACAGAAATTATCCCTATTCAACGAAAGAGATAAGATTTAAAGAATGGGCTTTATCATTGAACAAACTGGGTTCAGATTCTGTCTTCATCACTGGTATGTCCAAGAAAGAAAGGAGACAAATTCAGCAGGGGTGCAGACTTCATCTGAAATGTGGTTCCAAACCGTGGGGAAACCTTAGAAAACTCAGAGCCAGGCTGAAGAGCCTCTCCTTTCCTGGGAGGGAAGGCCGAGGGCTGGACGGGTTTCCTTGGCTCCAGATTTTCTCCAAATCAAAACTGAAGCACAGTTGACAGCACCGCACCAAGTGCCCTTCAGCACCGGTGCAGCTGGCTGGCAAGCTCTCCACAACACAGACAGGACTGTCTGACAAGCTCGCTCTCCCAGCACAGCAGACTCATTGACCAGACCAAGTTTATGAGCCCCTGGGAGGAGTGATGATGAGGAAACAGGGGAGGTTATTTTATATGAGCTCAAAAAGAAGCTGATCTTTTTTTTTTTTTTGAGATGGAGTCTCGCTCTGTCGCCCAGGCTGGAGTGCAGTGGCACGATCTCAGCTCAGTGCAAGCTCCGCCTCCCGGGTTCCCGCCATTCTCCTGCCTCAGCCTCCCGAGTAGCTGGGACTACAGCCGCCCACCACCACACCCGACTAATTTTTTTGTATTTTTAGTAGAGACGGGGTTTCACCGTGTTAGCCAGGATGGTCTCGATCTCCTGACCTCATGATCTGCCCACCTCGGCCTCCCAAAGTGCTGGGATTACAGGCGTGAGCCACCGCACCAGGCCAAGAAGCTGATCTTAATCAGGGTAAACTCTGTTCTGGAAACGAGAACAGGATTTTCCCCACATTTCACGTATTTCTATTGTGCCCCAAGACACTGACCTCCCTGCCCAGCTGCCTGAGCAGGAAACCTCCCCTGAGAGGTAAGTCTGCTTTGCAGAGGCAGCAGTCAAATCTAATTCCATCCAGCCCTGCCACTACTCAGCTGGGCTCCCAGGCATGTGATTTATGAGGAGAATGGAACATCTACCTCACACTGGGCCTAGGAAATTAACATGGTAACTTACGCAAAGTATCGAGTTCAGCACTCCACATGCAGAAGGTACTCAGTAAACAGTCATCTACTAATCGTAATTGTATCCCTACAGCAAAGGCCTGATACTGAGAAAAATGACTACAAGATAAATAGCACCCCCTATAAGGTCCTTGGGATGAGTCTGATCATGAATCTGAGAATTCCATCTAGAAAGTGAAATATAAAATTAAAGTCACTTGAGAAAGTGATGCAGGTGGTTCCAAGCCCACGTATCCCCAAACAGGTAACTCACTGATATTGATCTCCTCCTCGTCATAGACATCCACTTCTGTGAGCCGAACAAGCATCCTGGACAGGACACTGAGGAACTGCAGGTAGGCGCCTGTCTTCCCGATCTGTAAAGGTATGGGAGTTAAAACCCCCAGTGAGGAAGCCCTATCCATGTGCCAGGCACCGGCTGAACACCTGGCATGGCTCCTGCCATCTGCCTCACTTGAAGATCCTGTCTTTAAAATGAGAGCCCCGTGGATGCATAGATATTTGAAGGGAACAAGCATGGCAGGTGGACAAATGGACTCCCACGAGCACAAGGCCTTCCTGCTTAAATATCTTCGCAAATGCATCTCTAGATTTTAACCAGCCGCATTTTTCAGCTGTTAGAAATAGAATTTTATCATAAGCTGAAGAAAGCTGCTTCCAAAAAATAGGATACTATAAAACATAATGTCTTATGAATCTTGCAAATTGCTTGTCTTAATCCATATGTCTGTACAAGATAGCAAAATTCATTGCATAAGACATTTTTAAAAAGTGCTTCTTGTATTTCTCCTTCTAAACCCAGGAAAAGAACGACTTTCTTCTTCCTTCTCCTGCTTCCTGTAACACAGAGTTCCCTTCTTCCCCAGCCAAGCTTCAGGGTAGCATACCTCCTATTAATCTTAGTTCATTTTGGTTATTACTGTTGAGAAGTACTCATGGTCTGGTCCAGTACCCTCCTTGCACCCCGGTATAAAGAGCCACTACAAGCGGGGTGGCTCACGCCTGTAATCCCAGCACTTTGGGAGGCCGAGGCGGGTGGATCACGAGGTCAAGAGATCGAGACCATCCTGGCCAACATGGTGAAACCTCGTGTCTACTAAAAATACAAAAAAAATACCGGGCGTGATGGCATCCGCCGGTAGTCCCAGCTACTCAGGAGGCTGAGGCAGGAGAATCGCTTGAACCCGGGAGGCAGAGGCTGCAGTGAGCCGAGATCGTGCCACTGCACTCAAGCCTGGCGACAGAGCGAGACTCTGTCTGAAAAATAACAATAATAATAAATAATAACAATAATAAATAAGAGAGCCACTCCAGGGACGTGCTTTCCAAGCACCGAGCCCAACGCCTGGTTCATGCTACAACTCAGCAAATGCCAATGAATGGAAATAACTAAGTTTACAGAGGAAAACATGACACCCAAGCACAGGGAAGCTTCAGAGAAAAAATCTGCAATATAGATGATAGACAAAGGACAAAAATCTGTAATATCTAAAGCACTTCTACGAATCAACAAGAAATGTCAAATGGCCTAAAGGAAAAACAAATAAGAAAAACCAGAAAATCACGGAAAAAGAAGTCCCAATGACCAGCAAAAATAAAAGAAAATGTCAATCTTACTAGTAAAACTGTAATGTATTATTTTTCACCTATCAAAGAGACAACAATTTTAAATTGATAATATCCAATAGCGTGAGGGTGTGGAAGAAGGGAGACTCCTCGGTAAGAAACATTTTCTTTTGTCCTTTTTAAATCAGAAAAAGTAATATTGTTCATTGTACAAGTTTAAGACACAAATGGATACTGAACCGCATTCCAACCCCAAAGCCCAGCTCCGTTCTGAAGAGCAGACCTCAGTCCCCAGCCCTCCTCCTCCCCACATGCTCACGCCCAGGAGATTCTGCCATTGAGAGGTGAAATGGACTTTCGCTATTAAGGAAACACCATGCACTGGGGGAGGGCTGCGACGGGGAAACAGAACCCCCAGTTCCCCGTTCATGGTTCACCGAAACCTTCCAGTGGAGAACCCAGAGTTTTGTTTCTATTTGTTAGAGAACATGCGCAGTGGCCGAGTGAGATGACGTGGGGTGAGGAACCGTAGTCTGATACACCCAGAGAGGTCTCCCGTCCACCCCCAACATCACACAGGAAGGAATGGAAGCCACCAGCCCTGAGTGGCAGATGAGTCCCGCCCTCCTCCCTCTGGTCCACTCCAGGCCATTGGAGAAGATTCCATCATGGGAAGCGTGAAAAGTGAAGACGCGGTGCGGTCACCCCCATGCCTGCCTTCCAGATGGGAGTGTGAGGACCCCCCAGTCTGGGGCTATGCTGGGGGAGCGAGCAACACCCACCTGAGGGGGGCCGCTGAGCAGCAGCCTGCGGGGGTGGAAGCCGTCCACGCGGCCCTCGGCCCGGTTGCCGTAGTCCATGTGGCTGGGCCGGGGCACCGTCCACTGCCGGTAGTAGAGGGACTGCTCGGTGGACGTCATGGTCTTGCTGAGCAGGGGGCGGAAAGAGCTGGCCCACATGACTGAGGGGGAGGGCAGCAGGGAGGCAGCCTTGGGCAGGCCGCTGCTGTCAGTGGACACAACCATGTCATATACGAGCTTGGGCAAGAAGACGACGGGTGGCTGGCGACAGGCCTTGGTCAGGGAGCACTGGGAGGCCTGCAGGACCCACGTGCCGGCAGCAGGCGCCACGGATGAGGAGGACGAGCCCGAGGAGGAGGACAGCTGGGAGCATGACGAGGTGACCGACACCTGGACGCTCCTCTGGCTGGTCTTGAGGCTACAGTCAGGCTGGGGTGTCAGCCCGGGACTGTGCCTGCTGATGGCCGACGGTGGCCCCTGACTTGCCCGGGGCCTCTGTTTCTCACCAGGGGCTCTGCCCTCCTCTGTGGGGCCACAGGGCTGGGGCGACCTGGCATGCTCTCCCTGGGGGAGCCCTGTGGGCTGAGCCGAGGACTCACCACCAAGCGCTGAACCTGCGGAGAGATGAACCTGGTCAGGGATGTCCTAGAAGGTACCTGTCCCAGGAGTGACCCATCCCAGGAGTGACCTGTCCCAGGAGTGGCCCAACTCAGGGGCGACTCGTCCCAGGAGTGGCCCATCTCAGGGGCGACTCGTCCCAGGAGTGAGCTGTCCCAGAGCTTGCCGGTGGCTCCTGTTTCTGCCCCAAGCCTCCTGTACTTGTGTTTCAGGCAAACAGACCCAGTGGTTGCGGCGCTGGCTTTTCTGACTGAGCTCCGGCCTATGAGGCAGGGCTTCTTTCGGTCTCCGAGCTCTGGGCTGAGGGTGAAGAGGCTCAGTGCTGACTCCATCAGGGGTGTCTGGGAGCACAGGCACAGGAGATGAGGGAAAAAGGAGATGCCCCCATCCAGTCTCCTGGTGGGCTCTGACCTCTGACCTTTCCCCATCCCAGATCAAACAGCAGCGACTCTCAGCCGTTCCCCCAGCCACAGCTAGGTGCCTCCCTGCCTCCCGCAATGGGGGCCTGCGGCCAGCGCACCTGTCCCTGCACCCAGGCCCTGTGCGTCTCGCCCCTGAGCCTCTCAGCCCTTAAGGCTTCCTCCATTTATAACACCTTCTGCAAGGCCTGGTTGGGGGTCAGCTGCTCTCTCAAACCTGTGGTAACCTCCCCTACCCTGAAATCTGCCCTCTGCCTTGGGACAAAAGTACAGACTTCCTCATATGTGAAGTGAAAATGTGTGCGAAAATTGACTGCAAAATAGCACGTCTCTTATGAGAACGATGAGTTCGTTCCTTGAGGTCAGGTCTACATCTCATTTATCCTCAGGGCTGATCCAGATAGCAAGGAGGCCCTCATAATGCTTGTGGCGGGAAGACGGGACACTCTTTCATGTTCGTGGTCCTGACTGCTCTCGGAGACAGACGGACCCCTTAGGGCAGAGACCGTGTAAAGCCTGTGATTGGCACTGCCCACTTCCTGTGGCTATGGCTACATGGAGGGCTCATGAGCTTGTATTGCCTTTTGTTGCTCTTCCCCCAGTGAAGTCTCCGTGTCTATTTCTCTCCTTGTGCTCAGCTGCTCTCTCCACAGGGCACGGGGTTTTCCCAAGCTAACAGCAGCAGGGAGAACATCCGGGGACCCGCCCCTAACATGGCCAGACTCAGCCTGAGGCCCCAGCCACAGTGAGGGGCAGCATCCATGGTCTTCACCTGAGGACAGGGGCAGCGGAACCCTACAGTCTTGCTCAGTCTTCAAGTTCTCCAATCCCAAGTTCACCAGAACATTTACTCTCTAGAGTCCAGTGCTTCAAAGATTTCCTTATCTTTCCAGTTCTGATGGAACATAAAGGATCAGCAAATAGCCCTATATATGTTTCTTTTCATTCTCTGAAACCTCAAAAACCAGTTCGCTGATCTGGTCCTTCCCGCGTGGGAAGACTCACCGGACGCCTTGGAGGAGAGGGACGAGGATGCTGAGTCGTGGGAGTGGGACCTCTCCCTTTTCATGGGGCTTCTCTTCTCCAAGGTGGAGCCTGTTTCAAAACACACAGGCTGAGAATGCACCGAAATAACCATCCCTGACATTTGCCCAGCACTTTGCAGTGTGTAAAGTGTGTTCCCATGATCACCTCTCCTCAGCCATTCACTCATTCACTGCCATCTTCCAGGCCCCCACCATGGACAGGGCCCTGAGGAGACAGGAGTGGGCTGCGGTGCAGGGAGGCACTCTGGGTGCAGCGAAGGCCCCTGCCCATGAGGCACAGCTGCAAGCTGGTGGAGGAGATGTAAAAAAGGCGGGTCGGGGAGCCTGCGGGAAAAGCAGGGCATCTCCTGGAAGAGGGGGCAGCTGGCCTTCGTCCTGAAGGGCCACACGGATTTCCAGGTAAAGCAGAGAAAGGAAAACTCCAAGCAGCAGGAAGGGAAGCCGTGCAGCGCAGAGGCCAGGAGGGCAGAGCACAGCCCGGCCACTGCAAGTTTAATGCGGGCCAGTGCGCAGTGCAGTGGGGGCTGTGGGTAGAGAGGAGCAGATGGTGAAACTAAAGAAGGGGGTCCTGAGATGCCAGGGAGCATGGAGATGTGCAGCAGATACCCACAAGTGAAAGAATTAAATCAGAGTCCCTGCTGTGCTTCGAAAAGACGGCTATAGGCGGGCAGGTCCTTCCATCTGCATTTTACAGACGAGCAAGCTGAGGCTAGCAGAGGTCCCATAGTCAAGACAGAGGAGGGAGACCACAGACCCAGTCTAGTGCCCACACCCACCTCCTTCCCCTCTACACACTCCATAAATGCTTTCTAGTTTTTGTATGATTGTCTACATATTTCTCATCACATTGTTGACTACAGTCAATGCCTTGTGATGTTATCATTTATGTGTCCTATGAAAAAGATGGCATCAGATTTGAAAAGTCTGCAAATGAGCCTGTTTTCATAAATCTTAAGAATGGACAGCATGCTGTTGGGTTGATGCACAGAGGAAATAAGCAAGCAAATCACACTGGGTCAGAATCCCACCAGTGAGTGGAACGAGGAACTCTAAGAAATTTTGAACTTGAACTCTAAATAATCTTAATTTTTCTTCCTACTCTTTAAGAATTCTAGAACTAGGAAGAACTTCTATAGGGATTTCCACTTTCTCACACCACCAAAAGAGACGGGGAGAAAACAAGCAAAATCTGAATTCAAGGAGAGCTCTGCCATTTCCTCCAACACTGGAAATGTTGGAAACAACACTGGAAATCCAGAGCTGCTGTCCAGCAGAGAGGCCCCAGGACCTGCTGAACTGGAGACGGCTGTCTCCATAAGCACAGGCAGCCTCAAAGCTCAGAAGCCAAGAAAGACGTGCAGACATGGACACCTAGGCTGAGGGCAGCCACCTCTCACCTTCTGTCCCCAGCTCCTCATCCTCGTTGTCTGTGCTGCTCAGCTTCTCTGCATCACTTTCCAAGGCCTCGTTCCTAGCCCCCTTCTCCAAGGGAACCTCGTTGCTCACAAAGTAGGCAGCCAGGCCCAGCTCCTGCTCCAAGGCTGTTCTCACCAAGCAGGACGAGTTTATCAATCGCAGGTCGCAGTACCTCAAAGACCTAGCAAGACACAGAAGACAGTGTCTGTTTAGCGCCTTCCACAAGTGGGGTGCTGTTCCCACTGCTATAGGCAGCACTGATCAGGACCATGCCCCACCTTCCTGGTGAGGACCCAGGGACTCGTACAAGTGGAAAAGCCAACAGTGTTACTGGCAGCTTGCAGCAACAAATTCAGTATAATAGTAAATCTTTGGGGACACCCACTGTGCACTTAGCCCTGTGCTGCATTAACTTTTGGACCAGATAAAAAAGGGGCTTGAACCTGAGCTCTGCTATAAGGCTCTGATTTTTTCATCTGAAAGATGGGAATAAATATTAATAACCATCTGGCTGGGCGCGGTGGCTCACGCCTGTAATCCCAGCACTTTGGGAGGCCAAGGCGGGCCGATCACTGGAGGTCAGAAGTTCGAGACCACCTAACCAACATGGCAAAACCCCATCCCTACTAAAAATAGAAAAATTAGCCAGTTGTAGAGGCGGGTGCCTGTAATCCCAGCTACTCGGGAGGCTGAGGCAGGAGAATCACTTGAACCCGGGAGGCGGAGGCTGCAGCGGAGTTGAGATTGCGCCACTGTACTCCAGCCTGGGCAACAGAGTGAGACTCCATCTCAAAAAAATAAAAATAAAAATAAAAATAAAAAGCATCTAAGTCCACTGTGATAAAGATTAAATGTAATCAGTGGGCATTCAATTATTCAATCCAAGTGAACACATGCCAAGGTACTAGATGCTAGAAATACGATGGCGATCAAGTCGGACACCAACAAGCAATGCTGTGAGCAGGAGAGGAAAGGCCAACCCCATGCTCAGACTCGCGCAGCAGAAACACAACCAAAGCAAAGGGTTTAGAGAGGGGTGCGTGAGGGTTCCAATGGGGCTCTGAAACTTACTGCTCAGGTGACCTCAGGCAAATGATCGTTCACTGACTCAACCATAAAACAGGATGGTGACACTACTGCAGCAAGGAGTAAGTTTTATATGAAAAGTCTATCATGACGCCTGGTACAAAGAAGGTACCAGAAGGTGCCTGGTATAAAGAAGGTTACAGAAGGTGTGTGGTACTCAGCAAACGCTTGCTAAAATTTAAAACAGATTAAGACATTGTCTCAGTCCTTAAGGAGTTGAAGAAGAAAAGAATTAACCCATGTGAAATAGCAACAACCAAGGTCAAATGTTCTGGAGCCCCCCTTCCCCTGGCCCATGAGTACGCAGCATGCAGAGGGCTGTTTGCTAAAGTGTGGGGTGGTCCTGGGGGAAGAAGCCAGGCCCACTGCCAGCCAGACTGGCTTAATCTCAGTAGGCCTCAGTTTCTTCATCTGTAAAATGGGACTACTGAAATAGCACCTCTCCCCCAGGGTTAAGGTGAGAGTAAAATGAAATAAAACATAAAAGAAGAATCTAGGACAGTGCCCAGAACATACAGGAACTCCACTGATGTCGGCTTTTACTATCTGTGGCCGGCCGTCTGCTCTTCTCCATGGGTATGAAGTCTCTAAAACCCAATCTGTCACTACCAATCCAAGAAACCGCCTTACAGGAGGCCCAGTGACCTGAGTCTCGAGTGTCTGCATGTCTGTGTGGTGGCCTAGAGACCTTCCCCCAGGGGACATCGAGTGGATGTGTGGCTGAGACTTTCCAGGCTGTGATGGCTTCGGAGGGACACACCTTCTGAGACAGTCCACTCTGTGCCGGAAGAATCAGCTCTTCCCAAGCAGCGTCAGTTGCCCCCACTCCCAGAACACCTCCTAAGCCAGGAGGGCCCAGGCATTGCGGCGGCCTAGGTACCAACAGGAACTGTGGCCGCAAGTCCTGGAGCGGATGCCTTACTGTCCAAGGCAGAACTGCCATCCCCAGCGCACACAGAGCGCCCCATGGGGAGAAACTGAACTCAGGAGGCTTTAAATCCTGACTCCAGCTGTAGGGCCTCCACTCACAGAGCCCGGCCACAGCCATCACCATGAGCCCAAACAGTGCCTTTCTGACAATCAGGAAAAGGGGCACCAGCCTTAGACGCACTCAGGCCCCTGCTGGGAAAGCCACGATGAAGGTCCTACCCACAGTGCCTGTGAATGCGAGTGGTGCTGCCTGCCGTCAGGGCATGGCAGCCCCCTGACATGCTCCCTGAGGGGGCCCAGGCAGCCAGCTCCTCAGAGACCCCCAGGGGCATAACCCCTCCACTCACCTCGGCAAGGACTCCCCGTGCGGGTCCATCCCACTGAAGATCAGGATGCACGGCAGACCCTCCAGCTCCAAGTAAGTCTGGGGTCTCCACTCCACATCCTCGATTTTCTGCCACATCTGCAGATAACGAAAAAGAAATAAAGCCACAGACACCTCCCTTCCCAACCAGCCCAGCTCAGAGGAACCCCTGATGGCCTCCCACGCCAATTTAAACTCCTTGAACTACATCTTCTAACCAAAAGGAAATTTCTTTAGACTGCAAATTAGCACACCATGAAAGATGGGAATTTTCAGTCGTCTAGAACATGTAGACTAGTCAGCCAGAGGGTGTCCAAGACATCTATGTCAGCTGACCAGCTGCGGGAAAGAACGTCTGTGTTGTCAGCTGCTCCTTACGTGTTTTTGTTTGTTTGTTTTTTGTTTTTTGAGGCAGAGTCTCGCTCAGTCACCCAGGTTGGAGTGCAGTGGTGCAATCTCAGCTCACTGCAACCTCCACCTCCAGGGATCATGTTCTTCTCCTGCCTCAGCCTCCCAAGTAGCTGGGACTACAGGTGCATGCCACCCCATCTGGCTAATTGTTGTATTTTTAGTAAAGACAGGGTTACTCCACGTTGGTCAGGCTTATCTCAAGCTCCTGACCTCAGGTGATCCGCCCGCCTCGGCCTCCTAAAGTGTTGGGATTACAGGCGTGAGCCACCGCGCCCAGCCAGCTGTTCATGTCTTGCCTGTGTTCTCTCCTGACAGTGTCCTCCCTTTCATTCCTGTTTTCCACTCATTTGTTCTTTCCCTAACCCTTTTGCACTTTCTGTCACCTGCGGGTTAAGTGAGAACCTACTATGGGTCAGGCGCTGTGCTGGGCTTTAGGGGGCTGAGTTCTGTGGGGATGGCCCTCACCCCCCACCATCCGGGAGGGGGGCTGGATGACAGGCAGGGAACATGGCACTGCCCTGGGCATGGTGGAGGGAGAGGGAGGCTTCCTGAAAGAGGAAAGACGCCAAGCTAAGTGCTGCAGAAAATAAGCAGGGCAGCTCACACCTGGAACCCAGCACTTTGGGAGGCTGAGGCAGGATGATCGCTTGAACTCAGGAGTTTGAGATCAGCCAGGGCAACATAATGAGACCTTGTTTCTCCTAAAAATTTTAAAAATTAGCCAAGTGTGGTGGCACACGCCAGTGGTTCCAGCTACTCAGGAGCCTGAGGCAGGAGGATCCCTGGAGCCCAGGAGCTCAAGGCTGCAGTGAGCTGTGATCGCGCCACCACACTCCAGCCTGGGTCACAGAGTAAGACCCTGTCTCAAAGGAGAAAATAAAGAAGCATCAGCTAAACAAAGAAGAGAGGAAATGGATCCCCAGGAAAAAAGAAAGCAGGCTGCTGCTGCGCAGAGGCCGAAAGTCATAAGGCAATGCTGCAGGGGTGTGGGGGTGCTGCTGGGGCGGAGGGCAGGGGTGGGGAATCACAGAGAGGAGGCTGGGGGGTGGCTGGGTCTAAGCAAGCCACGCTGGCCACGCTGTGGGGTTTGTGCCACTTCCTGCCTCTGGTGGGCCCCTCAGCTCTCCCAGGTACCCCCCGCACACAGCACCTACCTCCGCCCCTCCCCGCGCACAGCACCTACCTCCGCCCCTCCCCGCGCACAGCACCTACCTCCGCCCCTCCCCGCGCACAGCACCTACCCTGAGCTGCTTTACGAAGTGCTTCCCCACAGTGACGCCCGAGCTGGGACTGCCCAGGATGATCTCGAAGTGCTCCTCCAGCGCCAGCCGGGCCCGCACGTGGGCCAGCCGCTCATAGGCCACGGCCGCCAGGGGCGAACAGGGCACCCGCAGCAGGACCATGAGCCCGTGGCCACAGGGGCACTGCTTCGGGGAGTTGAGGAGGTTCTGCGTGATCTCCAGCGTCTCCACCGACGTGTAGTTCTTCATCTGCGGGAGGCCGCTCACGGCCATCAGGGCGGCCGCGTAGTGCTGCACGAGAACAAAGGTCCTGATCACCGCGCTGTGCAGGCGGGGGAACCTGCAAGGAACACAGAGAGACCATGCCTGTGACGGCTGCGCCCGCCGGCCTGCTGCTGCCAAGTCACCCAAGACATCCGTCACTCCGGCACAGGCAATTCCTGCATTACACACAGTTGTGCTGCCTTTAGAAGGTGGTTGTGGGAACCTGAATGAGAAGCCTTCTTTAGAAACCAAATTATACAGTCCTTTTTTTTCCAGCTGGGAAACAAAAACATAGGTTTGTTGTTATTATGTTTTTCAGCATTTGGCACTTAGTAGCTGCTCAATAAATATCTGTCCGATGAATTAGCTGATGAAGAAATGGTATAAATGCCTATTTTGTCTCTATCAGCATAATGTGCAGTTCTCTGAGGAGGTGGCTAAGTTGCCCCGAGTTCCTACTAGAAACAGGAGAACCACCAGCAATCAATATGGAAATGCAGCTACCAGAGGCCCTAGTTCTAAAGGCACATCTCTGTGTTCACTTCGATCACAGTGAATTATTAGAAATATAACTAAACATATTTTAATGTGACAGATGAATTACAAATCAGAACTTATCCAGCCAAATCAAGAATCTCAGTTTTTGCTTTAAAACTGTGGTTACTATATGTGTCCCCACACAAAGGTGGTGGCTGCTCCCACAACCACCTGCTCTCCTAGAGTGGCTCTGACCCATTAGTCAAACAGACCCCAGGGCACCAATGGAAAAGGCCAGGCCCCTGTAGATGATGGTGTTTCTCAACGGGAATAAATAAAGTGGTATCCACTTTATGCACAATGTTCTTCTGGGTTGATTGAGCTGGAATGGATCCCCCTAACTCTGGGTTTTTGTAGCAAAGGTAAGGTAGTTTCTCAACCTACAGAAAAGAGTTCCACACCGTGGCCATGCCACCCTGTGAGTTCTATCAGGGCAGCCAGCTCGCCTTCCTACAGCACCTGATAGCATTTCTGACATTGCGACGACATCCCTGCCCCTGCTTCCTGACCATCCTCCTCCTTTTCTTCATCCTTCCTTCAGCACTTCATCCACTATGCAGGCCACATAAGCTGGAAGCCGGCCTGGCAAGCTTCTCATTACAAGTGCCATCTCAGGAAGGCATAACTGGTCCACAGACTCTGGCATGAAGGGGACTCAGCAGCCCACAGACTGCTTTACCTACCCCTGGTGCACCGGTCAAATAATGCCCAGGAAACAGACTGCCTGAGGTCAGGAGTTTGAGGCCACCCTGGCCAACATGATAAAACCCTGCCTCTACTAAAAATACAAAAATTAGTCGGGCATGGTGGCACACGCCTATAATCTCAGCTACTTGGGAGGCTGAGGCAGGAGAATTGCTTGAACTCGGGAGGTGGAGGTTGCAGCAAGCCAAGATCATGATCACCACTGCACTCCGGCCTGGGCCACAGAGCGAGACTCCATCTCAAAATAAATAAATAAATAAATATACATAAATAAATAAAATTTATGTATATTTTGAGATGGCCACTCCATCTCAAAATAAATAAATAAATAAATATACATAAATCAATAAAAATAAATACATAATAATGCTGCCCAGGAAGAAAGGAAGTGCAGTAGGAAAAATGGGCTCTGCTCAAAGGACAGAGACTTCCGCTTCTGACAAGATGGAACAACGGGATCAGATTTCTCCGCCCATCTGAAACAGCTGAAAAACTGAACACATAAGTGAAACAACTGCATTTCAATACATGGAACATCAGGCAGTGAAAGACAGTGATCCTAACGATGTGAGACGAATCAGGTGAGCCCCCCAGCTTCTGCCTATACTTTCTGGGATGTATTCAGGGAAAGGGAAGCCAGCGAAGCTCGGTGGTCTCCCTGAGTTGAGGAGGGTATTGAATTCCAGGAAAACCAAGGCAGCTAGAGATCACAGGGCAAAGTACCAAAGAGGAGAGATCTGCAGAGGGTCTCCCTAAAGTCTTCAGCTGACATGAGCAGTGCACATATGTAAGGAAACGACCCAAGGCCAAAACAAGAATCCTTTGATTGCAAAAGAATTAAAGGGAACAATGTCTCAAGTTCATGTAGGGCTGGGAATAGTTCCTGTTTCCACAGCCAATAGGGAACACCTCTGAGTCATGAAACATTATAGAGTAACTTTTGGCAAAGTTAGCCTTACATTAAATACTGTTCTGGTCCTGCCTGACAAAGTTTAAAACCAGGACCTGGAAGATTAAACTGTATCCAAGTAACTTAGTTGTAGCTCCCCGCCTCAAAAAAATCAGTATTTATAGACATACAAACATATCTAGCACCCAACAAGGTAAAATTGACAATATCTGGCATTCTCTCAAAAGTTACCAGACATGTAAATAAGAAGGCAAATATGATCCATAATTGTAGGGAAAAGAAAGAGAGATCAGACTATTATTGTGTCTATGTAGAAAAGGAAGACGTAAGAAAGTCCATTTTGACCTGTATCCTGAACAATTGCTTTGCCCTGAGATGCTGTTAATCTGTAACTCTGCCCCAACCTTGAGCTCACAAAAACATGTGTTGCATGGAATCAAGGTTTAAGGGATCTAGGGCTGTGCAGGATGTGCCTTGCTAACAAAATATTTACAAGCAGTATGCTTGGTAAAAGTCATTGCCATTCTCCAGTCTCAATAAACCAGGGGCACAATGCACTGTGGAAAGCCGCAGGGACCTCTGCCCTGGAAAGCCGGGTATTATCCAGGGTTTCTCCCCGTGTGATAGTCTGAAATATGGCCTCATGGGATGAGAAGGACCTGACCGTCCCCCAGGCCCACACCCATGAAGGGTCTGTGCTGAGGAGGATTAGTAAAAGAGGAAGGCCTCTTGCAGTTGAGATAAGAGGAAGGCCTCTGTCTCCTGCCTGCCCCTGGAACTGAATGTCTTGGTATAAAACCCGATTGTACATCTGTTCATTTCTGAGATAGGAGAAAAACTGCCCTGTGGCGGGAGGTGATGCGTGTTGGCAGCAATGCTGCTTGGTTACTCTTTACTCCATGGAGATATTTGGGTGGAGAGAAGCATAAATCTGGCCTGCGTGCACATCCAGGTATAGTACCTTCCCTTGAACTTATTTGTGACACAGATTCCTTTGCTCACGTTTTCTTGCTGACCTTCTCCCCACTATCTACCTGCTCTCCTACCACATTCCTCTTGCTGAGATAGTGAAAATAGTAATCAATAAAGACTTAGGGAACTCAGAGACCGGTGCTGGTGCAGGTCCTCCGTATGCTGAGTGCCGGTTCCCTGGGCCCACTGTTCTTTCTCTATACTTTGTCTCTGTGTCTTATTTCTTTTCTCAGTCTCTCATCCCACCTGATGAGAAATACTCACAGGTGTGGAGGGGCTGGCCCCCTTCAATAATAAAGGGGGGGGAACAAATTGATTAATAGAAACTGACCCAGGAATGACACAGATGACAGAATTTACAGACAGCAAAATTAAAACAATTATTGTAACTATATTCTGTATGGTTAAAAATCTAGAGGAAAGACTGAACTTGTTTACTAGAGATATAAAAATCACAAATTAAATTCTAGAGATAAAATCTTCAATGTTGTAGATAGAAAATAAACTAGACCCTGAATTCTCATGGGAGCTATGATCTTTGTACGTGACCTTGCCCTGCCAGCCACAACAGACTTGTTCAGGTATGGAAACCCAACTCAGGCTGAGCCAGTCTTCTCTTGGAATTTTTCAAACTCTAACAAAGAATAAGTTCCCCACTGGAATCTGGAGACCGTGAGGCTCAGCACCAAGCAGTGGTCATGTTTTTCAGTGCACAGAGGAAGGCATTGTGCAGTGAGATACAATATGACCATCATACAGATACCAAAGACAAAACAACAGTCTTGGCAGTGTTTGAATACTTAAGTTGTTAGGTATCTCTGCTGTTCTATGGTTTATTTGTTCAACCTTTCCTATTATTTTGTGAGTCAGTACATCCCTCTCTTTTTCTTAAAAGAGTTCAAGTTGAGTTTCTGTTACGTGCAACAAAGAGTTCTGATTAATAAACACAATAACGATGTATCATCAATGTGTATGTACATCAATGCATGTGACACCTGAAATTGTCTTTTTCTCTTAGAAATCTTGTTATAAAACTGTGCTTTTGTAAGATAAATACACACACACACATACTGGATGAAATTGGCAGCAGATTAGATAACATAGAAAATAAGACTCATAAACTTGAAAACACAGCAATAGAAACTAAAATATTCCAGCACTTTGGGAGGCCAAGGCAGAAGAATCACTTGAGGCAAGGAGTTCAAGATCTTGGCAATAGGAGCAAGAAAAATTTTCAAAAATTGGCCAGGCATGGTGGCATGCACCTGTAGTCCCAGCTATTTGGGAGGCTGAGATGCGGGGATGGCTTGAGCCCAGGAGTTTGAGGTTACAATGAGCTATGATCATGCCACCACACTTCAGCCTGGGCAACAGCCCTAAAAGATTCTTTCTTTACAAAATAATAATAGGCCAGGCATGGTGGCTCACATCTGTAATTCCAGCACTTTGGGAGGCCGAGGCGGGCAGATCACAAGATCAGGAGATCGAGACCATCCTGGCCAACATGTTAAAACCCTGTCTCTACTAAAAATACAAAAATTAGATGGGCACGATGGTGTGTGCCTGTAATCCCAGCTACTCAGGAGGCTGAGGCAGGAGAATCGCTTGAATCTGAGAGGTGGAGGTTGCAGTGAGCCAAGATCGTGCCACTGCACTCCAGCCTGGCAACAGAGTGAGACTCCGTCTCAAATAATAATAATTATAATAATGAAACTAAAATCAAATAGCAATCAATTAAAAGGCAGAGATTGTCACATGTAAGGTAAGACTGAACTATAAGCTGCCTACAAGAAACCAAGTTTAAACACAAAAAGAGAAACATGCTCAAAGTAAAAGGATAAAAAATTATAATCTATAGTAACACCAGTCAAAAGAAAACTAGAATAATTATATTAATATCAGAAGAGATTATAGAGCTATAAATAATATTCTTTGGGTCATCTGAAAATAATGAAGGAGTCAACTTATCAACAGACACTTCACCAAAGATGATACACAAATGGCAGATAAACATAGGAAAAGATGTTCAACATCATTAGTCACTGGAGAAATTAAAATTAAAATTACGAGCTACAGCTTCATACCTATTAGAAAGAATAAAATTTAAAATACAGACCATACCAAGTGCTGACAAAGATGTAAAGCAACTGAAATTCTGATGGGAATGTAAAATGAACCACAGTTGACCCTTGAAAAACATGGGTTTGACAACTGCAAGGGTCCACTTGTACATGGATTTTAAACCAAATGCAAATCAAAAATACAGTATTTTCTAGATGTGAAAACCATGGACATGGAAAGCTGACTTTTGCTTACATGTGGTTCCAGAGGGCTGACCATGGGACTTGAGTATGCATGGATTTTGGTATGTGGGGACAGTTCTGGAATTAACCCTCCCTGTATACCAAGGGAAAACAATTTGGCAGCTTGTTAAAAAGTTAAACATACACCTATCAAGTAACCCAGCCATTTCACAACTAGGTGTTTACCCAGGGAAAGTGAAAGAATATGTCTATACAAAGCTTCGTACATGAATATTCATAGCACCTTTATCTGTAACAGCCAAAACTGAAAAACAACCTAGATGCCTCTTAACCAGTAAAAAAACAAACTAGTATGGCCATACAATAGTAGGAACAACCTATTGATACGTAAAAGAACATGGATGAATTTCAATATAATTATACAGAGTGAAAGACGCCAGGCCAAAAACAGAGTACATATTGTACAATTCCATTTATATAAAACTCTAGAAAATGCAAACTACATTTCTACAGTGGGAAAAGGACAGGAGGAAGGAATTACAAAGGGGCAGGAGAAAACTTTTTTTCATTACCTTGTGGTGACCATTTTACCAGTCTATACATGGATCAAAATGTAAACTGAATACTTTAAATATACATGGCTGGGAGTGGTGGCTCACGCCTGTAATCCCAGCACTTTGTGAGGCTGAGGTGGGTGGATCATGAAGTCAGGAGTTTGAGACCAGCCTGACCAACATGGTGAAAATCCATCTCTACTAAAAATACAAAAATTAGCCAGGTGTGGTGGCAGGTGCCTGTAATCCCAGCTACTTGGGAGGCTGAGGCAGGAGAATTGCTTGAACCCAGGAGGCAGAGGTTGCAGTGAGCTGAGATTACACCATTGCACTCCAGCCTGGGTGACAGAGTGAGACTGTGTACCCCCGAAAACAAAGAAAAACAAAAAAGAAAAGAAAAAGAAAAAGAAAAGAAAAGATGTACGGTCTACTGGCTGTCAGTTGTTCCCCATTAAAGCTGCCGTGTAAAAAAAAAAAAAAAAAAAAAAAAAAAAAGATAAGCATTAGAAGGAGGCTCTGGTGCCCAGCTCCAGACAGCACCCCAGCTAAGGCTCAGAAATGTACCTTAGCTGTGGCTCAGCAGAGTACTACGCCCACCCTTAAGCCTCTATGGTGGGCACTGAAGGAAAGAGGTTCCATAGACAATACATTAGAACAAAAATAGGAGTTGTCAAAGGTCTAGATCTTTTGGTTTTAAGTTATAGTCGGTTTGTGTCCAACTGACAGTCCTATAAGCAGTTTTCCCAGCCGTATGCTGGCGTTTATGACACATGGAGGACTAACAGTCTGGCCACACATACGGTGGCAAGAGGCAGTAACCCCATGTTCTAACCTTTATCTCCTTCTGTTCAAATTACCAGTTTCAAGGGCATTCTCCAGACAAATGATTCCTAGTAAAGGCAGTACGGTATGGTGGAAAGGTGTCGAACCTGTCTGCAGTCCATGTTGCCACCAACAGGCTGCATGAGCTCGGGCAAATCACAGTCCCACTCCGGGCTTCAGTTCCCACAGTGATAAAATGAGGTGATTGGGCCAAATAATTCCTAGAAGTTCCTATGATTCTCCATACTTCAACATTCCAGGGTTTGATAGTCTCTTCTCACCCAGTGAGACATAAGATTGAATCTCTGCGATGCTTCTAGTTTAGCAGAGGGGGAGGGAGAAGACAGGAGGATGATGGTGATAGTGGTGGAGGTGGTGGTGCTCGCAGCCAACAGGAGCATGTAATGTGTGTCAGGCCCTGTTTCCAATGCTTTACGTGTATGAATCCATTTAATCCTTACAGTATCTCTATGATGTAGGCGTTATCATCCCCAAAGAAAATGGAGAAACTCTCAAAGTCTCACAGCTGGTTAATGGCAGATTCAGGATTCAACCCCAGGAAGGATGATTTTGGAGCCTGAGCTCTCAGCATGCACAGCATGCAACTGTTACTGAATGTGCGTACGTACGTTATCTCAGGAAATTCTAAGAAGCCGCTAGGAAGGTGGGTTTGTTCTACAGGTGAGGGTACAGAAGTTTAGACAGGTCAGATGATTTGCCAAGGTTAAAACTAACAGAGGGGCAAACCAAGATGTACTGGCATGGTGGTCACAGCCTATCCTTTACTAGCTGTGAGCTTTTGGTCAGTATGGCTTGGTGGCTGCGTGGGTTTGGAGCCAAGGAAGCAGGGCTGGGGTCCAGTTTCACTATAAACCCCCCATGTGACTTTGGACAAGTGGCCTAACTTCTCTAAGTCTCAGTTTCTTCATCTGAAAAAGGGGGATAACAGTATTTCCTATCTCACTGTGTCACTGTAAGGATTATTTTAGGTAATAAATACAGAGCACTGAGCCCAGTGTCTACAACATACTAAGCACATCACGTGTGCTTACCGCCTGAGGAGAAGCAGAGGAAGGGCAAAGGCCGGTTTTCTTGCCTCTGAAATCTTGGAGGGCTACTTCATGCAGCAAGTTGATGAGAGCTCAGCTGTCGACCCACGCGCTGGAGAACTGACCTGATTAATTTCTGTCAGTATCATAGAACTGAATAGTATCTAAGATATTTAGTTTCTCCAAGAGTGTTCTGGGAAATTCTAGTCCCATGAGCTACTGGACACATCTCTAGCCTTCTGGAGAATTATAGCATGCGTGGATGTGCTGAAGGCTCCAAGAACTCTCGTGGAAAAGAAGTCCTTTCCTTAAGTGTTTCTCAGACACGTTTGACCATGGAACCCCTTTACGCTTAGCAACTATTAGTATCCAGCCAAAGCAGTATACCTTGGAACATAGCTTGAGAAGGATATGTCTAATTTCATCCCTTGTCTGCAAATGAGAAGATTGAGGTTCAATAAGAAAAGCAGGTAGAGACCAGCTCATGCTGACAATCAGTGGTATTTTGTTCAGTGGCATTTTCCTTTGCATTAGATCGTCTATAAAACTTGGCCTGGCTTTACCACGAATAAACCATGTAGTACCTGGCAATTACTTAGCCTGTCTGAGCCTCAGTTTCATCTATAAAATGAGGTCTGTTGCAACAGGGTTAACAGGGCTGGCTGTGCAGTCAGAGTGACTCTGGGTTCTCACCCAGTTCTGTCACTTGCTAGACACGTGGCCTGAGAAAGCTATGGAGCCTCTCCAAGCCTCAGCATCTTCATTTGCAAAGTATGGATAACAGTAGCAACTGGCTCAGAGAGGCAGTGAGAATCAAATCAGATAATGACAGTAAAGTCCCTGGAAGAGTCAACGACACAAAATAAACATTCAATAAATGATACGCATCGGAAATAAAAACAAAGCAGACTGTGATCATCAATGCAGTTTCTTTTAAAGCTTTGTTATCTTCCTCCCATTTTCCTACCCTCCACTGGTTCGAAAACATCATTCCACATTCCAGCATATTTCTGCTCACTGTCCTCTCTAAAATTTTCTAGAGCAACAGCATGACAAAGATATCACTGACCCAAAGGGATTCAAACACAGGAGAAGCAAAAAACTAGGGTACATTTCATGGAGAAACTGAGTCACCCAGGAAGGAAAGGTCTCCCTGGAATTCCCTGGCTGGCTAAACGCACCTCGACTTCCCCTTTAAGCTACTGAGCACTTCTAGTAACTGAGAAGAGAAACAAGTACCTTTTTCCTAATGCAGTGACCATGGCTTCAAAGGAGCTGTCGTATCTGAGCAAGGGGAGGCTGTGCCCTGAAAGGGTGGATTCAATAAACTCCGAAAGCCCGAAGTACTTCTTATTCTCATGATATAAGTCCACTCCCTAAAACAAAGAAGAGCATCAGTCACTCCAACATTGTATTCGCGGGGACGGCCAGAGGTTCACGTGCCAGGCCTGCGGACGACCTGGGTTGGCAACTTCATCTAAATCGTGCCTACTGTGCAGCGGCTTGAATGGCATTTTATAAACTTCTCCCACCTGCAGAAGCAGAGCAAAGAACCTGCCATACTTTAAAAATGGTGTGTCCCCATCGCTCAGGAGTTTTCCATTCATTCGGTCCCAATGTCTTCACCAAGAAGAAAACCAGCCTTATCTTATTTAAACATATAAATGTCTTTGTTAAATTTGCTTCTTTCTACAATCTTAAGCTAGTTTTAGGAATAAGCAAATCAATTATCTTGCATTCAGTTGCTACTAAAAATCAGAAGATGAAGAAAACATTTATCTAGCCAATTTCACTCACACAGACATAAAATTCCAAAGCTGGGGGAATTTGTTGAAAGCACAAAGGCATGAAAATTCTACCCCTAAACACCCTAAACAGCACAGTGGTTAAGGGCTGAGCCAAGGAGCCAGTGGCCTGGGTCATATCCCAGCTCCATGACTTTCTAGCTGCCTGGCCTGAGGCAAGCGGCCCAACTCTGTCTCATGTTCCCCATTTGTAGATGAGAACTCATCCTAGCACCTGCCTCTTGCATGAGCTCACAGCAGGAAGCACTTTGGGCAGGGCCTCCCTGGCTCATGGGAAGTGCCTTACGAACAATGGCTATTGCCACCACGGATTCTCGGTGCACAGGACAAAAGCCAGGTATTTTTTTAAAGTTCCTCAGAGGATTGCAAGGCACTCCAAATAAGTCTCATCTTTTACCTTTATTTATTCCTGTGTAACTAACTACAAACCACCCAGAATTCTCAAATTACCAGAATTGCTTTAGTCTTCTATTTTGATGAGAAAATGCCAGGTGATAAGCTAAAAACTCACCACGTTTTGAGGATATGTGTTTAGTTTGAGGAAGGAGATTCTGCATCTCACTATTCAAGGATGCAGGGATAGGACAACAGGAACCTTCCTAGGGCTTCTAGAGACATTGAGCATCGCTCTGTATGGAGCCCGAAGTCCCCAATCCCCAAGGGCTCTACCTTCGATATCTCCATTCAATGCCATAGAACAAACATTCCGAATGCTGCTCAGCAAGCTGCAGTCACCAGAGGAAATGTCACACAAACTGCATTACATCTTCTGAGGTGAGGAGGCCAACTGGCATAATGTAGGAAGGTTTCCAAAAAGACCAAGAAGGATTTACACCTAACTCTGGGTTAAACCAAAGATCCAAGGAGCTGGAACCCATTATCCTCGACCACATTGGTCAAGGCTTTTACTAAATGTAATTTCTGCAAACCCAAGTGTCATTGCTACACAAGGGCCCAGCAGCCCTGTGGCACTCACATTACTGCAGGAGGCGGGCCAGTGGATCTCATTGTAGGGGCTGATGAGGGTGTGCTGTGTCTGCAGTGCGTACGGGAAGGAAGTCACGTGAAGTGTCACAATGTTAGGGGCCTCCTTCACCTCCCTGCAGTTGAGCAATCGGTCCACCAATCCCACCGACGGGTCACTTTGAGAATAGAGGTTATGAACAGCGCTACTGAGGGAGGAAAAGACACAATCAGTTGAATTACTATATTGTTTTCTAATTTTGCAAGGGTGAAGCAGCTGAATAAATGTATAACTAACCCCTGACTTTGCCAACAATTGAAGATTATGGCTCTGCCCATGACTAGGAATAGAGAAAAAAATGGCTGGAGTGCAGGTAGCTGTCAGGGACTCTCCCGAGACTCATTACTTAGGAAAAATGTGTCTGGCGGGGGACGGTAGTCAGAGAGGATTTCTTATAAGACACACACTCCTTCTATCCCGATCAGTGATGTGTCCCCGAGAATGTTCCATGAATCATTTGTTCCTCTTTGGACCCATCTGATTGTGTACTTATCTCCTTACAAAGTCCTTCTGACCTTGAAACGATCCGGAAAAGATATAAAAGAGTAGATTCTAGAGTCAGTTTAAAAGGCAGCAGGAGAGGATTGGGAAGCATTTTGGACAAGGGGTCTGGGAGACAGGCCCAGCTCTGCACTTCTCTGTGGGACAAAGGCCTTTGCATTCTCTCCTGTAAGTCTAGGGGATTAAAAAAAATCAGTGCTTAACCCTTTGGATGGCAGGAGGCCACTTTGAGAAACCTACTCCCAAAATGAATATTCACAATATAGCTCTTTCTATAATTTCGGAATGTTCCAATCTCCCCCAAGCCCATACATGAATTCTGGATTGTAAACCCACTACAAGGTGATCCTTCAGGTCCTCACCAGCCCTAACTAGCTATCTGTGGATCTGTGACAATCAAAGGTTTTCTCCATGACCGGGTCCAGGAGCCCCCTCCTTTCTCATCTACATCAGAGGAAATGTCTGAGCGTACAACTCCTAGGCCAGTCTCACGGAGATGACCAATCCTGCTAAACCACCAGAAATCCTGCCAGATGCTTGGCTTGGCCCATCTGAAATTCATGTTTATGTTCATTTTAACATAGTAAGTAAAATCACCCCTTAAGAATGGCAGGCATCGGCTGGGTGCGGTGGCTCACACCTGTAATCCCAGCACTTTGGGAGGCCGAGTCAGGTGGATCACGAGGTCAGGAGATCGAGACCATCCTGGCTAACACGGTAAAACTCCGTCTCTATTAAAAATACGAAAACAAAATTAGCCAGGCGTGGTGACATGCACCTGCAGTCCCAGCTACAGAGTGAGACTCCATCTCAAAAAAAAAAAAAAAAAGGGCAAGCATCAGTGGTGACCCACGGTACTGGAGCCCACAGAGCCTCTTTCAGGGAAGGGCGAGGCTAAGCAACTCCTGCTAGGACCCTCTGCACCCCACACCAGCATGGCTCCTTGGGGCTGAGTGGACTATGAAAGAAACACATCAGGCATCAGGCTGTGATTCGAGGGCCTCGGCTCTGCCACTAACACCCTCCCACTCCACCCCGCCCTATGACTCTGGGACACACGCTTCCCTTCTCCAGCCATTAGATTCCACTATGGTAAATTTCAGAGGTGGCACTAGAGAATCCCTGAGATAACTTCCAGCTCAAGATTGTGGAAAACATCCATGGCACCTGCTTACAAACACCAAGCCCAAACATCATCCATCTTTTCAGGATTTGTACCCTCAGCCCCCAGGAACATCCACATATGTCGTTTCAAGGAAGGAAAATGTCAACCTGTCATATATCAAGTCAATCTAACCTCACAAGATCCCAGTGCGCATGGTCATGGATGAGGACAAAAAGTGTGTGCGGGTTCTGGAAGGAGTTTTGCAGAAAAGCCTTAAATTTTGTCTGTGCCTCCGCGTCTAGCTTCAGGACATACTGTTCCACCCTCTGCTTCGTCATGTGCTCTTTCTCCAGACCAAGCTCCAGTAAAACTCCTGCAACACAATGGAAATACATCAATAACTCCAAACATGCCCCCTGGTTTCCATTCACTCAACAGACACCTGATGAGCTACTCCTATACAGCAGGTCCTGAGCTAGACCCAGAGATGCGAGAGTAGGGAAAGGGAGGGAAAAAGCTCCCACACAGGTTACAGCTGCATAACTGTCCTGCCCAGGAGCTGGGGCACAGGCAAGCCTTGGCTATGTGTATAGCAGCCCTCCCTAGGGGCACCGGCTTCACGAAGCAGCTGATCCCAAGCGTGGTAAGACAGAGGGAACCGAAAGGTCCTGCTGGCAGCAAAATCCCTCTCTCAGTCTGAACGCCACAGGGCTACACATTACACCACTAAAGAGTAAGTCTTTTCAGTGAAGACACTGAACATCTGTGTACTCTGTGGTTAAATACGATATCCTTGAAAGTACAAGGATATCAGTGATGCAACTGATATCAGATAGCAACACCTGGTTAGGTCACTAGCCTGAGTGCGACATGGTAAAAGTTCAAGTTTCAGCTCTACCTTCAGCAGATCCTAAAATCTTGGGCAAGTCACTGTCTCTGAACGTAGGTTTCACAACCTATAAAACAAGGGCAACGATCCTTGCCCTATCCACTCTATAGCAAAGAACAGTGTCAACACCCAAACACGGATTTTGGCAGATCAAAGCTTCTCCACACAGGCCACGTGACTTCTCCCTGAAACATCCCATACCTGAATGCCACACATGGAACAGAGTCTGCTGGTAGGTCACTTCTGAGGGCGGAATGCAAATGAGAAAGTCCACCTTCTCAAAGGATCCCAGGTCCAGATTTTGGGTGCTGGAATCCGCAATGGAACACACATGGGAGAGGAGCTTCTGCGCCACTGCCAGCTGGAAGGGCCGGATGCTGTGTGGCTCCAGATGGTAACCTGGAACCAGAGCCCAGGATGCCAGGTGAGCCCCAGGGCACATGGCTACTGCCAGGCCCTTGGCCAGAGAATCAGTGACTGGTCCAGGGGAGACAGCCCCATGCACAAAGCGATGAGGGAAAGGGGAATAACTCTCATTTATCAAGTCCCTGCTCTCAGCTAAGCAGTGGCGGGTGTGGGGGTAGCGATCATTTTATGCACCATCCTTCACTTAATAATGAAAGCAAGAACCAAGCACTTGGGGAGCACAGCGGAGGCAGTGGCCTCTTCTGCTTAGAGGGGACAAGGAGCCCATCCCAGGGGAGGTGACACTGAGACTGGACTTTGGAAGAGGACTGCAAGCTCTCCAGAAAAGAAAACTAACGATGGTCATTTAGGAACTCCGTATGAATAGAAAACATCAGCAACAGACTCGGAGGCAGGAAATGAGCATCGAGAAATCTACCAGCTCAGAAACAGTGATGGATGTGCAATTCAAGATTAAATGAGATTGTCATAATTAAAGACTGAATTTTAAATGAGGCAGCAGGTCTACTGTGACTCTAAAAAGATGTCCTGTCTTGTGGATGTGCCCCTGACATTGCTACCTCCAATCTGAGCCCTTGGATTCTGCCCCCCAGGCCAGATCCAGGCCCTCGCCAGTGCCCTCTCATCGTCCACCGGGCACACATGAGCCCTCTGTCCCCTCAGCACCCACTTAGCACACTTGTGCCCACTGTCCTCTCTCACGGTGCACACCTGTGCCCACTGGCGCCTCTCACTGCACACAGCTATGCCCACTGCTCTGTGTCACTGTGCACACCTGTGCCCTCGCCCCCTCACTGTGCACACCTGTGCCCTTGCCCACTCTCACAGTGTATACCTGTGCCCCCACCCCTTCTCACTGTGCACACCTGTGCCCTCGCCCCCTCACTGTGCACACCTGTGCCCTCGCCCCCTCACTGTGCACACCTGTGCCCTCGCCCTCTCACTGTACACACCTGTGCCCCTGCCCCCTCACTGTGCACACCTGTGCCCCCACCCCCTCTCACTGTACACACCTGTGCCCCCGTCCCCACCATACACACCTGTGTGCCCACTCCCTCACTGTGCACAACTGCGCTCCCACCTCCTCTCACTGTACACACCTGCACCCCCGCCCCCCTCACTGTGCACACCTGCGCGCACTGCCCCTGTCCCTCATCACTACTTTGTACCTCCTCCACCCTGGGAGATTCCTTTTCACCACTCACTTGTGCACACCGGTGTCCCACTGACATCCAGGGATGCTGCTTTAGTGACAGAAGAGGCAGTGAGTGAGGAAGAAATATGGCCTTGATTTTCCTGGTGAAATTTGTCCAGCAAAATGTCAATGTCACCCTCTGCCCAAGACAGAATAAACAAATGGGTTTTCCATGTCAGTGAAATTCAGCAAACATCTACAGGGCAGTTAGTGTCAGGTACTGTCCTGAGGCCTGGAGTCGTGAAGGTAAAGAGGACGTGGCCCATCCTGTCAAGGGGTCTTAGCCTAGTCAGGATGAAGACACACTGCCAGAGTGAGCTCCCCCCACACAGACACAGCCAGTGCTAGGGCAGAAGGAAGAACAACATGGTAAAGGACAAAGGGGAAGGTCCCAAGCCCGTCTGGAAAACGAAGGGCCTGGGAAGCTTTCTAGGGGTACATGAGATGAGTCTTGAGGGGTGGGTAGCTAGGCAAACAAGGGAGAAGGACGCTCACAGCCCAGAGCACACCGGGACACAGAACTCTCCAGCAAGAAGGAAGATGGGGAAGAGAGGCCACCAACGCTGGAAAGGTGGAGAGAAACAGGTGCAAGGGCCTTGTGTACCGCACAAAGACAGAACCCACAAGGTGCCCTCCACCCCTCAGGAGAACTCTACAGCCCAAGCAGGAAGAGATGGCCAGCCAGAACCCGCAGCTGTCACTCAAGAAAAGAAAGGGACAGAAATGCAAGTGCACAGAATGAGGGGCACTCTGCAGTGGAGGTCAGCCCTGCCAGTCACCGGCAGGGTGGGGCAGAGATGACCTCCCCCGGCACTGATTTCTGTCCTATGAACGTACGCATATGCACCTGTCTCATGACAAGCCTACCTGGACAGAGGGTGCTAAAGAAGGCCCCCAGCGAGTCCACCTTCCCCGTAACCAGCTCGTAATTGACTTCCTTCTGGTACTCTGCTGGGGTGAGAAGGCTCTCGGAAAGAATCCGGGCTTGGTATTTTCCTGGAAAGCAAACAACTTTCACTGTACCAATCGTATCTTCCCTGCTTACTGGCTGTGTGGCCCTGGACTAGTCCCTTAACCCTTCTAGGCTGACATTTCCCATCAGGAACCTGTGGCTAACAGCAGGATCTATCTCCCAAGCCTGCTGTCAGGCGACGCAAGGTAACGGTGCCTGGCACATGGCAGAGGCTCAGGGTCTACTACTGAATGTCCTACTCACAGCAAGGTAAATAATTTATTTTTAAAAACACACACACACACAGAATGGGTTTAAGATTAAAGAACGCAGCCAAGACGGGCGGATCACGAGGTCAGGAGATCGAGACCATCCTGGCTAACACAGTGAAACCCCGTCTCTACTAAAAAATACAAAAAAATAGCTGGGTGAGGTGGCGGGCGCCTGTAGTCCCAGCTACTCGGGAGGCTGAGGCAGGAGAATGGCGTAAACCTGGGAGGCGGAACTTGCAGTGAGCTGAGATCCGGCCACTGTACTCCAGCCCGGGCAGCAGAGCGAGACTCCGTCTCAAAAAAAAAAGATTAAAGAACGCTGGTCGGGTGCCGTAGCTCACGCCTGTAATCTCAGCAGTGCGGGAGGCCGAGGTGGGTGGATCACCTGAGGTCAGGAGTTTGAGACCAGCCTGGCCAACATGGCGAAAACCCATCTCTACCAACAATACAAAAATTAGCCGGCCCATCTCTACCAAAAATACAAAAATTAGCTGGGCATGGTGGTGCACGTCTGTAGTCCCAGCTACTCAGGAGGCTGAGGCAAAAGAATTACTTGAACTAGGGAGACAGAGGTTGCAGTGAGCTGAGATCGTGTCACTGCACTCCAGCCTGGGCAACAGAGCAAGACTCCGTCTCAAAAAAAGAAAAAAAAGAAAGAAAGAAAAAAATGTTAAAAGACAACTCAGACACTACACTTAAAAAGTACATTAAACGCCAGGCACAGTGGCTCACGCCTGTAATCCCAGCACTTTGGGAGGCTGAGGTGGATGGATTGCTTGAGCCCAAGAGTTTGAGACCAGCCTGGGCAACATGGCAAAACCCCGTGTTTACAAAAGTACAAAACTGAGCCGGGTGTGGTGGTGCACACCTGCAGTAGTCCCAGCTACTCCAGATGGAGGCGGAGGTGACAGAATCACTTGAGCCCAGGAGCTTGATACTGCAATAAGCCAAGATCTCGCCACTGCACTTCAGCCCAGGTGACAGAGCAAGACCCTGTCTCAAAAAAAAAAAGTGCATTACATTCTGCACTCTTAAAGTAAACTTTACAAAGTACAAAAAATTCCGGCCGAAAATGCACACTTGTGAAGATTTAAGCAGGCCAAGAAAGCTCACGTGTTTGGTGTCTGCCTCCCCCACCCAAAAGAACACTCTGGGCAGGCAGATACTGCTCTGCTCCCTGTGGGCCCCCAGCCCCTAGAACAGTGGCTGTACATGTGGGGCCTCAATGTGTGTTTTTAAAATTACATCAATTGGCCGGGCACAGTGGCTCACACCTGTAATCCCAGCACTTTGGGAGGCCTAGGCAGGTGGATCACTCGAGCTCAGGAGTTCGAGTCCAGCCTGGGCAATATGGTGAAACCCTATCTCTACCAAAAAATACAAATTAGCTGGGCGTGGTCCCAGCTACTTGGAAGGCTGAGGTGAGAGAATCTCTTGAACCCAAGAGACAGAGATTGCAATGAGCCAAGATCAGGCCACTGCACTGCAGCCTGGGCAACAGAGTGAGACCTTGTCTCAAAAAATTAAATTAATTGGCTCCTGAACACAGACAACACAACAAGGTCATTGTTTTTTGTCTCCAATAGATGGGTGAAGAAACACAGAGCTCCTGGTGTGAGTGACCACCCACATGGTGGAGCCAGGTTTTCAACAGGGTCCTTCCACACTCCCAAGCTGACCCCAGGGCTAACCTCACCAGCCACTCAGAGCAGGGATGAGATTGTAACTAAGTCATTAGTCAAGGCTGCCTTCTGAAGCCAGCTACTGAGCACAAACCACAGGTGCTAACTGCTTCTGCAAACCCGGGCCACCCTAGACAGAAAGGGAGAGAACCACCAAGGAGGGGACCAGGAACGCAGTTCAGGGGGCCCAGCGCTCACCAGTGACGGCGATGCAGGAGTCGATGGCCGCGCTGCGGCAGGCGCAGATGATGACCACGTAGTTGGTCTTGGCGAGCTTGCCCTCGACCAGCAGCCGGAACATCTCGGAGAGGCCCTCGGCCAGGGAGTAGGCACACTCGATGACGTGCACGCTGTCGTTGCAGGAGCTGGCAGCCAGGCTGGCCAGCCAGGGCAGCTGCGCGGAGGTCACGGGTGCCGCGGCGCTGGGCGCGGGTGGGAAGGGCTGCGGCGGCGCCTGCTGGTACTGCCGGATCTCGGTCAGGTGCGACTCGCGCCAAGAGCGCAGGAAGATCTGCTCCAGGTCCTCCATCAAGGGCACCTGGTCTGCGGCTGCAACACAACGCGGGCGGAGGGCCTGCCACAAATGCCAGCGACATCCGGGGACGCGCAGGTGCAGTGATGTGGAAGTACCCATTTAAGATATTGCTGTGAAATCGTATCACAGACGGCTGGAGCACGAGGGGAGGGCATAAAATCCGCCACAATCTCACCACTGCCCTAACAGAGCCACGGTATTTATGTGTATTTTTAATCTTTTTTTTTCCATATGAAAGTTTTTTTAAATTATAAGATTATTTGTACATTTATTTTTATTTTTAAGATTAAGCATTCTCTTTGACAATCCAGAAACATAGTCCTTGCTCACTCTTCGGCCACACACACGTAAAACAGTTATAAGTGATTCCTTAATTTTCAATGACAAAGTAGGATAAAGGAATATGTTCTCAAGCTGCAGTTCAATTTTTCTGTCCTCTTTTCAAAAGCAAAAATCTTACTTTGCTACCAAGCCACTCACCAACTATAAGGAAAGACAATTTTTCAAAAAGCCAACAAAACCCAGTAAAAAGAATAAGTATCAACCCAAAATTATCACCCAAAACACTGCCATTGCAAAAAAAAACAAAAAAAACAAAAAAACAGGAGGAAGCCAAATTCCCATAGCTTGTTAGAGAAGGTCTTTAAAAAGAATTCAGAAAGTTAGGACTGGAACTACAGTGGTATAGACAGGTTACACTGTCCCTATGTGCATATACAGTAGTAAATGTGTAGAACATTTAGCCTGGGAATATAGGCTTTCTCCTACTCCAGGACAGGGAATAAAAACATGTGTTGCTGGAATTAATATTAAAATTGTCCCTACAAATAGCTGTAATGATTGTCCGTATAAACTTTGGGTCTTGCATTCTTTCCATAACCGTGACCCTATCATCAGTTTCAGTGCCATTTTCAGCCATCGTAAAGAGCACTGTTAGTGCGTCCATAATGTCCCATCATATGTAAGCACCACCGTAAGTTTACTCAGCAAGGTCTCTATTATGGATTCTCTTATTCCAAATATTCACCTTTATAAATACCTCTGCAATGCACATCTTGACGTATAGAACATTACTTCCTTTGCCTAACGTCTCAAAGGTGGATTTACAGAACCAGCTAATACATATCATCAGCTGGCTTCCAAATGGCCTGAATGCATGCGTTTACCGCGCAAACGGTGCATTTGACAAGTACTGGTTTTACTGCACCTAAGCACCACTGGGTGCCATCATTTGGGTTATGAATTCAGAAAAAGATGACTTGATTTGTGATTCGCATGTCTTTGATGATGAGTGAGATTGAATACTTTTCAATATTTGTTTCTTTCTGGTATTTTTTCTTTTATGAATTGTCTGGTTTATACGTCCAGATTTCACACTTGATGAGCTGGAGGAAAGCGCACCAGGCTTCCATTTAGAAGGTGGTTCCAGTCCAGCTCTACCCAGCACCAGCTGTGCGGCCCTGAGCTATCTCATACGGTTTTCTGATGCATCACACGCGGTTCATGCCACCTGCTCTGTGGGCCGTGCCAGAATGATTAAATTGGCTTATATCTCCATCTTTGATTGGATACATTTAATCAGAATTCACTACTTCAATTAGCTCATTAAATTAGAATTTAATTAGATTAGCTGTTATCTCTCTCTCTTTAAAAACTTTCCTTTGAGTCCACATCTTCTTCCAGAACTAAACCCTACCCAGAGCTGTCTACACATGCCATACTGTCTCCTCACCTCCAATCTCTCTAATCCACTCCAATGTGACTTATCCCCAATCTTTGCGTACATCATCATCAAGGTTGCCAATCACTTCCCATGGCCAAACCCAATGGTCAGAGTCCAGTCTTCCCTCTGCTCAACTCCCAGCCATGCTGGCACAGTTGATCAGCCCCTCTCCTTGGGAATGCTTTTTTTCACTGCTTCTTACCAACATTCGCCTATTCCCTCAATATAGGTTGGCAGACTGTCGACTTGAGCCGCAGATGCTGTGGGGCATCGGGAAAAGGACTCACTGACCATGCCTGGCCTCATGGAGCTTACACCCTAACTGGGGGAGACACACTTAAAGGGAACAATCACAGACCCTAATTCCTGGTACCCTAAAGATAAAGGGCATAGGATAGGGGCCTGGAGGGGGGGATCTGTCTTACACACAGTAACAAGAAGGCCTTCCTGAGGAGATGATGGGTGACCTGAAACCTGAAGGACATGAGGGAGCAAGCCACACAAATGTCTTTGGCAAGAGCATGTCACAGGGAAGGAACAGCAAGTGTGGGATGCCTTGGTGGGACCAAGATTGCTGAGGGGTACAGCGGGCTGGGACAGAGCAAGCAGGTGGGACCAGGAAGCAGGCCGGGCCCCAGGGAAGGGGTGGAGTGAGCGACTGATGGGAAGCCGCGGCAGGGCTCTGAGCAGGGAAGAGATGCAATTGGATTCCCAGTTCTCAGGGATGTGGGGAACAGGGCAAGAATAGTGCCCCAGTGAGGGCACAGCCACAGGGAGGGTGAGCGAGGCTGGATTCAGGATGAAGCTGTGCTTACTGACGGACTGGTGGGGACTATGAGAAAGAGGGCAATGCTGGGTTTCCCAGATTCTCCACTGTCCTTTCCTTCCTTCCCCCCGTTCTATCTCAGTCACCTCTTCTGGATCTCTGAAGATTGGAGGTCCCCAGGCTCAAACCTTGGCACTTTCCTCTCCCCGTAGCCACTCGCAGCTGGTCTCACGGCTTTAATATACATCATCTGTAAGCCAATGTGTCTTAAATGTATACCTAGAGCTTCAACCTCTCCTGGGGCTCAAGGCCTGCCCATGCAAATGAACACAGGTGATTGGCTGTCTCATGGACATCTTGTACAAACTCATGCCAAGACAGAACTCAAGTTCATTGCTACCATTCGCCTGGCTGCTCAGGCTGAAACCCAGGCCCCACCTGCTCCCACCCCCTTCAAAGGGATTTCCAGCCGGACTTACCTTCAGAATAGCCCCTCCAGCTCACTGCTGCTGCCCTCAGTGGCCCAAGCCACTCTGTGCCTTTAATAGGCAACAACTGACTCTTTCTCCATTTCCGCCACTGCATCTGCACCATCTGACTCCACACAGCAACCAAGGTGGCGTTTTTAAAGTGAAAATCAGATCACCTCCATCCCCTGCCTAAAAATACTCCGGTGGCTTCTCCATGTGTCTACCATAGCATCACACTCTTGACCGGAGCCTGCCCCCTGCGACCACACCTCTCCCTCACACCCTCTCTCTGCTGCCGCTACACTGGCCTCTCCAGCAACCTGGGACGCTCACTGCTCCGCACCTCACAGTCTCACCTGGCCTCCCTCTCTCCTCAGGGCCCCACCTGCCCTCATTCCTCAGATCAACACAAGGCTGACTCCTTCTCAGGGTCGAGGTCTCTACTCACAGAGGCCTTTCTTCATGCCCCTAAACTGGCCCCACACAGACACACACTAATGCATGCGCCCACCTTTACCTGCCTGTTTTCCACGGGTTTACTGCTTCTGTCTCCCACTAGACTAGAATCGCCTCAAGGGCAGGGTCTTTACTCAATTCCCTGCTGTATCCCTGTGCCTAGAATGGCAGATAAATACTTTTGGAAATGTCTCCATTAACTTCAACCTACTTTCGGCCCCTCAGTGTGGGTACGCCCGCAGTGACCTCATGACGTCCTCCCAGTGGAGCCATAAGCTCTCCCCACATATTTCAATTCCAGCAGCCCCAAGTCAGCCCCCACAAGGGCCGAGGCCAGGTCTGTGCTTGGGCTGTGGCCCCTCCCTGCCACCTGGCCAATAGGTGGAGGTGACTCACCCAGCTGGACCAGGTAGTACACAGTCAGCAGGAGCTGCATCTCCTCAGAGATGGGCTGGATGGCAGAGGCGCCATACTGCTCGTATGCCCGCGAGACAGACTGGGAATTCTGGTAGCACGTGTACAGGAGGGGGCTGACCACGACGTCATTCAAGTTCCCACACAGGTAAGGGAAGTTCCCGTGGCCTGCAGAGGAACAGCAGCGACTTGGCACCCGGTCTTGTGCACAGCTTATGGCCCCACACACGTGGGTTCTCTGGGGGTGAGGGAGTTGAAGGAGACAAGTGAACTGCGCCAGGTCCCTCGAGTGCCCTGTCCTGGGAAGCCTTGCTCATTGGGTGCACCTGCTCACCCTTCTGGAGCCTACGATGAGAGGAGTCACCTTTTCTAACCAATGGGGCTGTGCCACTTACTGGTTCATTTCGTCCAATCCTCTTATTTTTTACAAGTGAGGGAGCTGAAGGGAGGGACTTGCCCAGAGCCAAGCAGCCACCACCTGTCGCTCCTCCAGCACCACCGACGGGACACCTTGTGGGCAAAGCACCTTCCAGAGCTTCACTGGGTGCTGCCTGCCAGGCCTTGCCTCCCTGACTCCAAGCAGGGAGGATTGTGCCCTGCATCCTCCCTCCCAGGGCTGTCCGGCAAGGTGAGTTGGGATAATATATCACCACAGAGACCAGAAGACTGAGTCATTCTTTTTTTTTTTTTTTTTTTTTTTTTTTGAGACAGTCTTTTGCTCTGTCCCCTGGCTGAAGTGCAGTGGCACGATCTCAGCTCACTGCAACCTCCACCTCCTGAGTTCAAGCGATCCTCCCACCTCAACCTGCCGAGTAGCTGGGATTATAGGTGTGCATCACCACACCTGGCCAATTTTTGTATTTTCAGTGGAGACAAGGTTTCACCATGCTGCCCAGGCTGGTCTTGAACTTCTGACCTAAAGTGATCCACCCGCCTTGGCCTCTCAAAGTTCTGGGATTACAGGCGTGAGCCACCAGGCCCAGCCCATTAGAAGATTCATTCTGAAGAGAGCCCTCAGAGGTGGAATCGCCCAGGCCAGGTTCAAATCTCTTTCCACTATTATTTAGCTACATGACGTCAAGCAAGAAGCTGAACTGCCCTAAGCCTCAGTCTCTGCATTTGTAAAATCAGGTGAAGCTATCAAATCCTCTCGGGGCTGCTGAACTCCCAGAGGTGGCACGTGAGTGTGTGTGTGTGTGTATATGGTTGTGTGTGTGGGGGGTATCTTGCACTCCGGGTACTCCATTTAGTCACCAAAAATATATTTTCTGACTTTGGCTGTGTGCTATATGCAGACGTCCTGCCAGGCTTGGAGAGTAAAGCTGGTGCCTGGGGCACAGGTTGTGTTCTCAAAGACATTGCTTCTCAAGGGCTTGCCAAACACCTGTTGGCCCACCCAGAGCTTCTGATGCAGAACTGGGGCCTGATTCTGATTCCAGGATGGGTCCGTGAATTCACGCCTCTCATAAGCTCCGGGGCGATGCAGGTTCTGCTGGACCGGGGGCTACCATTTGGGTAGCACCACTTACAAATATTGCAGTTGGCAAGAGGCAAGGTAAAGAGTCACTATAAAAGCAAGCATGTGACATTTGTCATAAAAGAGGGACAGAGAAGTGACAAGGGGGGCAGAGGAAAGGGAATCTAAGACAACTTCATAGAGAAGGCACAGGGCTGAGTCCAAGGCCTCAGGAGGGCTTGGACATGTGGCTGTGGGGAACAGGAGTCAGAGACAAGGGCTTTACAGTGAGGGCTGCAGTGGAAACAGAGGCAGTGGAGGGAACAGAGCACACCTGAGAACCAAGAGGACAGTCTCTATTCTGAGATTGTTCGTGTGAGACGTAGACTGGCTGGGCTTTCTTTTCTGAGGCTCCTGGCTCAAAGCAGAGGCAGGTGAAGCCCTGCCTACACCTCCAAGCCTTGCACCCTGTCCTAGCTCTGTTTCCTGAGCACTGTGTTCTTGAGACCTACCACAGACACATCATGGCCACATAAAAAAATGCATGCAACATGACTGAAAGAATGTTGGCCTTCATTTGAGGTAGACAGTGGGGCCCAGTGGAACTGCCTCGGTCATTGGTCCTATGTCATGCTAAGGTCGAAACTCAGAGTTGCATGCTACTTCCTGAATACCCTGTCCAGTTTTTGTTTTTTAGGAAAAAGATATGCTCTTTCTTATTTCTTAATTATCAGCGTGCTTCTCCCACTTTCCTACAATCCTCCCTCCTCTATCTACAAGCATGATACCAAATGCAATAATAACGTATTTAAGAGGGGCCTGCGTGCACAGTGTGTGTGTGTGGTGTGTGTGTGCCGTGCCTACGTGTGTGTGTGTGTGTGTGTGTGTGTTGCCATGTGCCAGCCATTCTGGTGCCTGCGATCACCAGCCAAGCTCTGCTGAATCCCCCCACGGTTTCCCATTGCAACATCTCCAGCTTCGTCAAAGGGATTTCTTCAGTTGAGCCAAAAGTCTACCCCCACGTAGCATACGTTAGCCCACTGCACAGAACGGATCAGATCTAATTTTGTTTGATGCTTCTACAGTGGTGACCATGGCTATCTTTGCCCAACCAAAGTAGATTCCATAGTCAGAAAATACTAGTGGCGTGGGTGACAACAGGCAACAACCCACCAGAGCAGGGCTCCTGCAGCCAGGGAGTCATTTGTTTTTCCTAATCCTCAGCACTCAGCACCGGGCCTGGGATCATGGCGGGCGCTCAATGAAGCTGAGCAGATGAAGGAAAGAACGAGGAACAGGCAATTCCCTTCATGGCAGGGAATCACTTCACCCAGACCCACTGTGGAGAGCTGTGACAAGCTCCATCATTCTCGGCATCTGATCAGGGGCTGAACTAGTGACTGGCTCTGCCTTGTTCTTTCCTTGCTCTGGAAAGCACTTTAGGTTTGTCTCGGGAGGATACCCTTGGAGTCAGACCGCGATGAGGTCTCGCTTTTGCCTGTTTCTCGTGCCTTCCTTCAGGTTCTTCCATTCCCACGACTTGGTGCACTGCTGTACTTGCCTTTAAATATCACTGGCTTGGCCTTGCATATTTTCAGCAAGTTGTCAGGAACAGACACTGGTTCTCCAGAGGCCACCACTGGGAAGGTGACTGAAGCTGGTCCCACCAAGCCAACCTGGGGCACGCAGGACACGCCTGCGCTCTCTAGGAACAGGAAGAACATTAGTAAAAACATCAGACAAGGCATCCACTTCTCACACACCTGACATCAGGCCAAGCAGCAATGCTGCTACCTCCTGATCAATGTCCCTGATTACAGGAGCACCAAAGTCTTAGAGTCACAGATTCCTAAGGTCAAGGGCACCTTTAAATTCCTTCCGTCCATCCTTGCCCCAATGGTTCGGTCTCCTCTTTGATATCCCTGCCAAGTCATAAACAGCCCCTTTTAAAATTTCCCAAGGATCAGAGAACTCACTATCATACAGGGATCCTAGACCTTGCAAAGCAATTCTAACATGTGAGAAAGAAATCTTTTGTTACACCAAACTCTGCCTCCTTAGAACTCCCTCAGCAGTACACACGCACATTCACACACATGCACGCGCACACACGCACACATACACACACAACTGGCAGCAGCACTACCACCAGTACCCAAGTCTGGAATTCTGGGCAAGGCTGCCATCCCTTACCATGCTTAGCTCTGTTCCCACCACCTTGGGGGTAGCCACCGTCTGGAGCTGATGGAGATTCTGGAGACCATCCTTTGTGGCGTTTTTTGGGGGGCCCGGAGTTTGACAAGATACCTAGACAATATTCAGAGTGTGGATTAGGCTATCATCAGGAAAGGGTTCCAATAAAACTTTCCCTTGGTGTGGAGCACAATGATCTGTTTTGTTTTGTTTTTTGTTTTTCTAATCACAGTTTCACACGGGTTTTAAGGAGCTAGTGAAATATCTAGGCATAAGGAAATGTCAGTTTTTGTAAATGTTTCATTCCAAAGTTGTGTGTGTGTCTAACTGATCTCTCTCTGAGCCCGAGCTCCTTCATCTTTAAAATGGGACACTAAACCCTACTCTGAAAGGTGGTTTGATCAGGACTAAAGAGAATGTATGTAGAGTGCTTTGTGAGGGAGCCTGGGCCCAATAAGGTAGCCAGAATTACCCACGTCATCATCATCTTCACCACCATCATTATTGTTATGGACATATTCCAATCTGAAGGGCTGGAAGAGAGAAATATGTTTCTGCAGATGGGGGCAGCAACATCTGATCCACCACCACAGCTCCACCGCTTGGGGGCAGTACTGATCCGCCTGTGCTCCCCTCCCTGCCCCAGCCGGGAAAGCTAATTTCAGACTCAACAAAATCAAGTACAGAGGCTGACACCCACTGCAATGAGTCATCCCTGCCCACTCTAGACAACAGCATGCTCATGACTCAGGCTAACTTCGTGAATGTTTCAAAATATCAAGAACTGGTTTCCATAGTTTCTTGACTAACCAGACACAAAATTTCCCCTACATGTAGAGATTCACGTCTCAACCTCAACTGTACATTAAACTCAAACGGAAAACTTTTAAAACTCTGTCTGGATGCAATCCTATCCCAGTTAAACCAGAAGCCCAGCATGGGAGCAGGACTCAGGCATCCCAATATCTCAGCGCTTCTTCTTGATTATAATGCACAGCCCGGTGGAGAAACACCAATCAGAGCAATGGTTCTCCAGGTGTCACCCGAGGCACTGCACAGAACCCACATGGGCCTTTTAAACCTGTGCCTACTAAACCTGTGTCCCTGGGCCCCGCCTTGACCTCCGGAATCACATCTCTGGAAATGACGGTAAGAAAACACCATCAAAACACCATCAAAACACTTACAAAGGTAAGCCAGCCTGGTGACTTTTTTTTTTTTTTTTTTTTTTTTTTGAGACGGAGTCTTACTCTTGTTGCCCAGGCTGGAGTACAGTAGTGCAATCTTGGCTCACTGCAACCTCTGCTTCCTGAGTTCAAGCGATTCTCCTGCCTCAGTCTCCCAAGTAGCTGGGATTACAGGCGCGCACCACCACACCCGGCCAATTTTTGTATTTTTAGTAGAGACAGTGGTTCACCATGTTGGTCAGGCTGGTCTCGAACTCCTGACCTCAGGTGATCTGCCCGCTCAGCCTCCCAAAGTGCTGGGATTATAGCTGTGAGCCACCACACCCGGCCAGCCTGGTAATTCTTAAGCACACTTAAGTGAGAATCATTGCTTTAGAGTCTCTCAAGGGTAATCAAAAAAATATTATCACCTCATTAGACTGACTAAAAGTAAATAAAAAGTTAAAAGCATAAAGTACTTTGTTTACAAAGAACTTTCAAACCCGTGGCTCCTTTGGCCCTCCCAACAACCACTGACGCAGCTGCTGTTTTCTCCTCCCTGTTTGCAGGAATGAGGCCTTTGACTCTGCAAACATCTGTCCCCAGTTGCAGTGGGAGACCCCCCACAGAGGCTAAGCAGCCAGCTGCTCTAAAAGCTCTACTGAACCACCAAAGGGGACAGGGCTTGGAAGTGGATCTCAGTAAGGATGGAAGAGACACAGATGTGTTCTCACTTTTGGAAGATAACCCTATAAATAGCTCTAAGTAGACCCTAAGCCCATGAGCTCTTTCCAAATGATGTCACCAGGAGCTGCTCCCATGGTACCAATGTGGATCAATTATTTCTCAAAATGTCTCTTGGGGAGGTATTATTTGGCATTTTTGGGAGATGATTCATTATGTAGACTGCTTGGTGCAGGACATTCTGCATGCTGCCCGCTCTGTCCCAGCATCAAATGCCAGTAAGACCCTGTGCCTGGGACAACAAATCCATCCTTTACCAGAACATTTCCTACCCCCGCCCCCCAGGGGGCAGCACTTCTCCGTTGGGAACCAGTGAGTGCCAGGACTCAAGGCTTCAGTCAACTCCTTGTGGTATTAGACGCAGTTTCTTAAAAATTGATTTTGAGCTCTCTCCCCAGAGCAGAGGAGAAGGCCCAGGAACTCCAACACTTCAGCTGTGCTCAACACAACTCAATTCAGCCAGCGTCATGCCCTCTGGCTGGGCTCCCCAGCAGCTGGTACCAGGGGCTCCAAGATGCACGTTACCATGGTGCTGCCCTTGGGAACTGCACAGTGCCGAGGCCCCGATGGCCACATGTGGCTGTGGGACTAAGCCTGGGACGGCTGGGAGCCCCGTGCACTCACAGGGAGCCCTCCTGCATGGAGCAGGTGCCCCCTGAACTAAGCTCACAAAGGTGATGTAATAGGTGAGTGGAGAGAGCAGCCCGGAGCCGGGATGCAGGCACAGAGCATGCAGACAGAAGGATGGGGTCACGGGGGTGGGGGAGCTCAACTGCCCAGGGCAGCCAAAATAGCAGGGAATGAGGTTCAGCAGGTGGGCTGGGGCCAGATTCTGGAAAGGCTTGAGTGCTCCCCTAGGCAATTTGGAGGAGCTCCATCTCCCACACCCCTCCATGGAGCATGGCAAGGAAAATGCAGTCAGTCCCACACAGAAGGCTTCCCAGGGCCACCTTCACAGGGTCCCGGGCTGAGGGAGGCCCTCATCTCCCTGCTGTTCAGGGTGGAGGTTGGGGGGTCCACAGACAGCCCAGAAGGGAGGCTGTAGCAGCGTGGCATCCCCAGTATCCTCATCCCCAGGTGTCCAGCTCTGCAGCCACAGGGCTGCCCCCAAATGCAGCACTCATCAGAGAAGCAGCAGTCCCTGGATGAAAGCAGGAGGCTGCCTGGGGCTCGGCTGCTGCGGAGGATGGGACTCGCTACTGCCTGGGACTTGGCTGCTGTGGGTTTCAGACTCCAGGATGGAGGCGCTGGTTGGGAACGGGAGGCCTCGGATTCTGTTCAGAAACTACATTCGCCCCTTCAGTCAAGAGTTAGACAATTCACAAGATTTTTACCAGGGAGGTCCTCTACCAGCACAGTGGAGTGGGAGCTTAGAGGCCTGCCCCTGCCTCTCTGGACCTCTGTCTCCTCTTCTGTAAAACAGTGTTGGCCTAGATGGTTTCTAAGGGTTCCTCCAGTTTGATGTCTTAGATCTTCAAATCCAGTTTAGCTGAGTGCATGATGGAGGAAAGAAAGAAAGACGAGAAGTGGCTCCAGATGAGCATGGTGGGGAGAGCACTGGACTGGGAGTCCTCAAGCAGGTCCCCAGGTTGCTCCACCTGTTGACAGCTTCCTCAAAGCCTCCTCCGGCAGGAGGTCTGCTCGGCCCCTTCACTCACCTCTCTCATCCATATCCTCACCTCCTCATCCCTCTTTGCTTCCTTTCTCCCTTTCTCTCTCTACATGATGCTTCCCCAACTTCTAAGTTGCAGTTCAGTTACCACCTCCTCCAGGAAGCCTTCCCTGAAAAGACTAGCCTCAGCAATGACGCTGATTTGGATGAGAACAGCCGGTACCAATTAATGAGCTGCCAGATGTGCTCTGACCTTTCATACAGCACCTCATCCCTCTGAACAACCCTTGGAGCAGAATTCTTATCTCCAGGTGAAGAAACATTTATTGAGACTTGGCCAAGGTCCCCTGACTAACAAGAGACAGCAGTAGGTTTTGAATTCATATTTATCTGATTTGGAAGCCCATGTTCTTCCCCAACAACACATTGCCCACTGTTGCTCCAAAATTCTACCATCCTGCAGCTGTGCAGCCCACAGGACAGGTCACTCGCCATCACCACAGCTGTCTCACTGCTCCTTGGCACACACGACAACTCCCAAGTGTCACTCACACAGCACCAGTGCCTGGACCCAGACCCATGGACTCAGGAGGCACCCGTGGTCCTGGCCTGACACTCATGGAAGCCACACCAGACTCCAGGAGGCTCAGCGGCCCCAGCCCAGCAGCTCCCATGCCGCCTCTGGCCTTGGCCCAGAGAAGAGCAGGATCCCCAGGACAGCCAGGACAGGCAGCGCTACCTAAAGCTGATGGTCGCGGCAAGGCCAACAGGTTATTCTTTGCCAGCTGTTGGCACTTTGGGGAATCTTTGCCGTTGAAAACAGCCGGACCCACTGTTGCGCTTAGTGAGGAGTGATCAGAAGCTGGTCCTGAAAGCAGATAGAAGGCAAAGAGGAGAGTCAGTTCACAAGAATGCCCTGGGAGCCAGGCAAGGAGGAAATCACTTTCCTTGCAGTTTCACAAACTAGCTTTTCCCCAGCAAGTCTCATCAGAAAATCAGAATTCCCAACAGTGATTCTGCTACACTGAGAAGATACATGCAGACACATGCATACACACACACACACACTTCTGCCTACACACAACATACACATGCACAAACATGTACACACACACACACGCACAAACACATGCCTATATACATGCACACCCAGGAACATGCACCCTCCTGCTCACACCCCAATGGACACACAGCCTGAGTGAAAGGACCAGGGGACTTCCTGAATTCCAGGACCACACCTGAAACTGTTCCACTTCCTTCTACCTTCTCTCTCAAGACCTCTGGTTGATATGGTTTGGCTGTGTCCTCACCCAAATCCCACTTTGAATTATAGCTCCCATAATCCCCATGTGTCGTGGGAGTGACCTGGGGGGAGGTAACTGAATCATGGGGGTGGTTCCCCCATATTGTTCTCATGATAGTGAAGAAGTCTCACGAGATCTGATGGTTTTATAAAGGGCAGTTCTCCTGCACACGCTGTCTTGACTGCCGCCATGTAAGATGTGCCTTTGCTTCTCCTTTGCCTTTCGCCATGCGGAACTGTGAGTCCATTAAACCACTTTCTATATAAATTACCCAGTCTTGGGTATGTCTTCACAGCAGTATGAAAATGGACTAACACATCTGAAGTCCAGGAAAGCAGTTGGGTTTGCAGCTACCTGTGTGCAGGCTGTTCACAGGGCCCAGGGCTCCCCAGGTCTAAGGGTAATTCTGGGGACAATCATGGCTTCTGGTCTCCTGGGGCTGACAGAACTGCTTAAGTTGTCCATGTCAGTCAGAACGGTCTGGAAAGAGCTTGGGTCAGGAGTAGCACTGAATGTTTCCTGTGGGTTTAAGGGGGTGGCTCTGAAGCCAGATGACATGTGTTTGAGCCCAGTTCCACCACCTCCCAGCTGTGTAACCCTGGACACTTACTTAACCTCCCTATGCCTCAGTGTTCTCATCCAGAAAACAGGGGTGGTCACTATAGCAACTCAGAGCCACAGTGAGAACGACATGAGTTAGCAGAAGAAAGTGCCTGGAACGGTGCCTGGCATGTAACATGCTTTGAGTACTTGCTGATACTATCATCTTATTTAATTCTTACAATTGCCCTACAAATTAGACAGAAGAGATTTGCTCAACTTTACAGATGAGGAAATGGAGGTTCAGAGGATTTGAGTTGCCCCAAATCACTCAACTAAATGGTGGCAGCACTGGAGCTTACACCCAGGCACCCCGACAGCAGAAACAGTAGGCACTCCAGGCCATGATGGTAGAGGCACTGGGGGCCTGGGCGTGGGGAAGCAGCGAGGAGCTCTGGAGGAGAGTATGTTCCAGTCCCCTGCCCAGGCGATGGATGGGCCAGGTGGGTACAAGGGCACTGGCTTCCTCCCAGGGCCAATGTGCCTCTACAGACCCACTGGGCAGGAGGCATGAAAACAAGTAGCGACCTTCCTGCATCCTTGGGAAGGCTGGTGTCTACTGTGATAACAATCACCATGCTTTGGAAGTCTGTGCAACATGGTGAAATGCCAAGCATGTGAATCAGGGTTCACATCTAATGTCACCTCTTGCCTCCACCTCCTCCTGCCCATGAGGTCCTAGGCAAGCACCCAGCCTCCATGAGCCTCACCTTCCCAATCAGTAACATGCAGGAACCGAGGCCTGCTCACAGCATGGTTGTTGGGCTTCAAGGCACTCACAGAGCTGGGGAGTGCTGCGCACGGAGTGAATGGCAGCAATCTGGTCTTTTCCGCCCCTTCTAGCAATTCATTCAAACCCTGACTCAGCACCTTTACATAGAGAGCTCTATGCCGTGCGGAGGTTGTATGGGGGGCGGTGCTTCAGAGGGACCCTGCATGTGTCCCCACCAGGGGATCCCACTTCATATCAAACAGGAAGAAAGAAAAGCCCTCCCAATGAAACAGCTAGCATTCTTTGTTGAAGAGTATTACAAATTCAAGATGAAAGTAAAGGTGTTAAAGATAACAGCCCCTTGATTTATTTTGAAGAATGCTTGGCTACATAGTCAACCGGATACATCGGAGACATGCCAGCGGTGTGGATTCAGCAGCCCTGGCGTGTCTCTGCCGCCTCACCTGCCTGCTGAGCTCCCGTCAGGATGCTGGGGTTCGTCCCGGGAATGGGCTCGCTGGGGAAGGCAGCCGTGCTCTCCAGGGCCGGGAAGAAGGAACCAGAACAAGTACTGGTGGGGATCTGCCGGCTTCTAAACTCTAAGGGGGCAAGGTGCACGTGTGAAAACCAACTCGCTCTTCTCCAACAGTTACGAAATGAGTTCCTGCAGTGGAACGTATCCTACAGGACAGTGAGCTATGGAGACAGTCCCACAAGCTGCCACCACATCCTGGTCTTTGTTTCAGCATGAAGCCAGGGCGAGGGTGTGACTCCTACTTGTGGCTCCATGCCAAGGGGCAGCTCTGGTTGTCAAGAGTGGGAGCTATGGTGAATATTTAGAAGAAAGGGACGAATTATACAAGTAAGTCACCCTACAGCTACCCGTAGCCATAGACGAGAGTGTTACTTGAAGATAAACGATACCATCTTCCGCCCTTATTTCCTCCTCTGGGAAAGGCCATCCCCAGCGGCCAGTGAGGTGGAGAACCTCTGAGGTGCTTGGACCCAGCAGGTGATCAAAGATGGTGAACTGGTCCCATACAGGGCACAACCACTGCATCCTCAGGGCCTGAGAAATGACTGGCAAGTAATAGGGGCTCAGGAGGCATTTACTGAACAAAGCAAGAAAAGCAGAGTGGAAGGAAGAATGGGGTGTGAGGGAGGCGTTCCCAGAGCCAGCCAGCCTAAGGCCTCTTCCCTCTACTCCCAGGACCTGACTGGGAGAGTCCAGAAGACAAGATGGGAACAAGCCCAGACAAGGGAGGAACACCTCACACCCGACTCTTGCCCTCCACCGGCGGCAGGCCACTGAGGATCCAGCCTCCCCCTCGCCCCACAGAGCTGACTGTGGCCATGAAAGGTACAGCTGAGACAAAGAGGGTGGCAGGGCAGCCTGCTCCCAACGTCTCTGAAAGCTGCAGCCCAATCACTTCTTCAGAGACCAGCAACGTGAAGCTGATCTTTCTGGCCATAGTTCAGGGTTCAGGGACTTGTGTGGGGCATTTTTCAAGCCGAGCTGTCTTAAGTCAGGTTCTCAGCCTTGGTGCCGGTGACATTTGCAGTGCGCTTCTTTGTGCTGGGGGCCGCCCTGTGCGCTGCAGAATGTTCAGCCATACCCTGGTCCCTACCCCAGATGCTGGTGGCACCATCCAGTCATGACAATCAAACTTGTCTCGAGTTATGGCCAAACGTTCCCTAGGGGATGAAAGTCACCCATGGTTGAGGACCACTTGGGTGAACTACTCAATTTGGGAAGATGAGAACCAGCACCCCAAATACTTGCCATAGGAGGTAATGCACAGTCTGGCCCTCTGTCAACTTTCTTTTTTTTTTTTTTTTTTTTTTTGAGATGGTGTTGTGCTCTGCTGCCCACCCTGGAGTGCAGTGGCACCATCTCAGCTCACTTTGACCTCCACCTCCCGGGTTCAGGTGATTCTCCTTCCTCAGCCTCCCGAGTAGCTGGGATTACAGGTGGGCGCCACCATGCCCGGCTAACTTTTGTATTTTCAGTAGAGACGGGGTCTCACCATGTTGGCCAGGTTGGTCTTGAACTCCTGACCTCAAGTGATCTGCTCACCTAAGCCTCCCAAAGTGCTGGGATCACAGGCATAAGCCACCACGACTGGCCCTCTGTCAACTTTTAAACATCCCATCCAATTAGACTGTCACTGTCAACCAGCTTAACGCCCGTAACGAAACGGAGCATTTTCCATTTCATAGGCCTGGCCTTTTGCCTGTGATGTGTGCTGCTATGCAGGGGCCTCTCCCCAGCATCAGAGCGACAGCCACTGCGGGCCACTTGGGGGTCCAGCACTCCCACCTCCTCCACAGCCAACCTGCCCACCTGAGCCTTTCCAACAGATTAAAGGTCCTTTGGTGAGAGTCCCTTGTGCGTTACGGACCAGGTAATACTTCAAGTGTTTCTGCTTCTTGGGTTGAGTGGTCAGTTTCAGATTTATATGATTGGAGAATTCTGTGAAGTAACAGAAGCCTTTCTTTCCACAGCCAACACAATTCCCAGAGAAACCTGGAGAAGAAAGTAAACCATAAACATCTTTATTCTTTTATTTTTATTTTTTTTAGATGAAGTCTCGTTCTTGTCATCTAGGCTGGAGTGCAATGGCACAATCTCGGTTCACTGCACCCTCCACCTCCAAGATTCAAGTGATTCTCCTGCCTCAGCCTCCCAAATAGCTGGGATTATAGGTGCCTGCCACCATCCCTAGCTAAATGTTTTTGCAGTTTTTAGTAGAGATGGGCTTTCACCACGTTGGCCAGGCCGGTCCTTTTCAAATAAGACAGAGTTCATCCAAACTCTGAAGATCCACTTCCTGTACCACCAGCCAGAGAACTCCACAAGGCAAGCACCCCACCCTCTTAGACTAGCCCAGAGGTTAAGACGGCCTCGACTCAAGTAAAAGAGGACCAAGAAGACTTAGCGATAGAGATGGGCCCAGGCAAATGTGAAAGATTTAACGTGCTTGGGGGCTACTTAAACATCTATGTAGAGAGCAAACTTTGCAAGACAAGAGCCATCCCATTCCACCGTGTACACGGATCGGGGCACCTGAAGTGATACGAGAGCTCTTATTTCCAGAGGGGTGGGTTAGTTCCACTCTCAAAGCAGTGTGACTAATGAGATGGGCTACACTGGGACACCTCTTAAGAGTCCAAAATTCCATCCTGCTCTCAACTTGATCCCGTGAGTTTCTGAAAAGAAATCAGGAGAGCTCCGCAATGCCTGGCCGGCACACTGGCGAGTGAATTCCGTGGCTTAGCAGCCAGTGGACGGAGACGCTCTGCTAGAATGTGACTATCTTGCTGCTGCTGGCCTCTGCACCAGGCCTACAACTGACTTTCTGGGAGGCGACGGAGGCTCCCATCAGCTGTGAGGCTCTAACCAAGCCTCCTACATGGTGGCAATGACAAAAACACCTCCTGGGAGCTATTAAAATCCAGAGACATGTGCCTGAAAAGACCTTCACACACTGTAAAGTCTATTCAAACCATAGGCAGCGGGAGTGCTGGTTAAGATGAGAAATGTGAAGACTTGGCTTCTGCCCAGGATGACTGCTCTTATTTAAACGATCATAAGATGGCCTTGCTTCACCCACCGGTATGTCTGGTTTCTACAGGTCCAAAGGCCTTCGGCTGAGGAGATCCTGAAGCTAAGACTCATGTGTCATATTCTCCATTTGATAAGTCTACAAAGGTCACTGTGCCTGAGGCTGTGAGGGCCACCCGGCTCTGTGTGTAACTCTGCTCTAAAAGTCTCCCTAAGGTCTCTGGCTAGTGTTCAAAATAACTCCAGTTAGTGAAGGTTAAAAACATCTCCACAGATAAATAAGACGTCTACATTACAGAGGCTGACTGGACTCCCTGATCTATTTTGAGTGTATTTAGTCTTCCTCAAAAGGCATTAGAAATAAGGACAGATCTCTTGGCCTCACCATAGGACAGTTACAGGATAATTTACCTTCCACAGTCCTATTCCCTCTGTGCCAGCACAAACAGTAAGGTCCTGACATGAAACACTGTCCTCTCCAAGTGCTCGCTTTCCATGGGACAGGCAGGGAACTAACACGCACAGGGAACCAGGGCCATTCTTGCCATTCATCTCAATCCACAAGTGCCACAGGAGCCAGTCAACCTGGAGGGCAAGTCCTTTGTGAAATCAGAGAACCAGAGAGGCCCGTTGTTCAAATCCATAGGTACAGAAAGTATGGCATCCAACTCCAGCCTGAGGATGACGTTCTTGCCCACAGGCCTGGCATCCAAGGCTGCCCTGATGCCCCCTGGCCTTCATCTCCAGTTTTATTCCTGTCCTTCCTCTGATATGCTAATTCCCAGCTGGACTCCCCTGCCTCTCAACCCAGCCCGCTCCCACTGCCCTCCATCGACAGGCTCATCCTCTCCTCCGGGGCCCCACCTGTATACATCCAGCCCTCACTCAACACCCTGCTCCAGTGCCTACTCCCAAGAGCCTTCTGTGACCCAAAGGCTGGCTGGCACTTTCCTCCGGACTCCAGGCTCTTCCTGTAGCTCAGGGGCCTCTGAACATCCCAGTGATTGAAATTTGTGTCTTTCTCCCATCATTATTCCTCTAAGCTCGCAGCATGACTGCACGTGTGTGCAAGTGTACAGGTACTGACTAATGCCCCACACATGGCAGGCAGCCAGTTAATATCAAGAGGGAAGAAAAGAGAGAGGAAACAGGGTAACTGTGAACAGCAGCCTGTCAGGGTTTCTGTAAGCACTCTGAAGGAATAACCTCATGTCTTTATTCATTGGCCTCCAACTTAGGGACGCTTGAGATAAACCCAGCTCAACTGCTGCCTAAGAACAAGGCCCGAAGAAACCTTCAGAGCTCCCTGGAAGGGCTTCTAAGCCTGTTGTTTAAAAGATGGATGAACAGGAAACAGAACTGCAAGACGCTAAGAGCAACTTGCCAAGGCCAGGCTGTCATCCCTCTCCAGAGACAGCTAAGCAGGTTACAGGCCTCTGTCCCGTAAGAAACACGGGCTGGGGACCATGGCTGTGCCGCAGAGGCCGTCTCCATCTCCTCCGATGGGATGGGAAGCATAGACAACAGGGAGCCCTTTGTGATTCAGAAATGAGGGTGGACACCCTGGGTCTTGCTAGTACAGGAAACATTTAGGGACTCAGCGAGCAAACAGCTTTTCTGCTTTGGCAAAAACTTTCTGGTCAGGAGACCCAGCTGCTCTTCTGTGAGGTGTCTTGGAGAGACAGCCACAGAGGCCAACCAACAAAACCACAGGAGAAAGAGGGAAATAATGAACTGTTCTCTTCAGAAATCTACCTTAGGACTTGGAAATCTAGAAAGTTTTTTTATATGATAGGCTTAGAAAGCATGGGATCCTGCCTGAAATCTCAAATTCCTGCCGGGTATGGATATCCAGAATCGAAATTCTTCCTTCAGTGTCCTCACCATGGGAAACAGTCCATCATAAACACGATTCTTGTCACCACGCACAGCCACACCCTGTGATTTTCCCGTGTGTCTAGTTTAGCAGCTACAGGTAGCATTTGTTTAACAAGCACATCCTGGGCAGATATGTGTGCTGGCCACTGAGCAAGCCTCTCCCCTTCTGCTGAGAGGACAGCTACATCCATTCCCCCAACCCTTGCAAGGGAGTGTGTGTAAGCCTGGATGTCTGAGGGGCCTGGGTTCAAATCCTAACTACAGTTAGGTGATGTGAGACAGGTAACTAACACCTCCGAGCTTTGCTTTCCTCATCTGTCAACAAGGCGACAATAGCGACTTCATAGTGCACCTGTCATGGGCCAGGCACTGTGTCAAGCATGTTATAAATGTTCTCATTTAAACCTCATGAAGTCTGACAAAGCAATCAGCAGCAGTGTCCCAGTTCCTAGATGAAAGCATCAAGGCAGAGGGAGAGACAGAAACCCATCCATGGTACAGGGTGACCCAGCCACGGCTACAGGGTAGAAAGTGCTGGAGTTAGGATTGGAACGCATCTCCTCCCAAAAACCCACCTTGTAGGAGCACTATGGGGGTGAAGTACCTACGAGATGTCTAACATGTCAGGGGCACTCTGCAAGCAGCCCTCCTTTCTCTACCCCGGACTAGGAAGGCGAGCACAGTAGGGGTCATGACACTCACATGCGGCCCTAGGGGAGCAAATAGATAGCCCCCACCCCTCCAACAGTGTGAGATGTGGAGGAAGCAGTTCCATTTCTCTGCATTTCCATGTTCCAACCATCAAAGGGAAGGCTATGACTAAATGGGCCCTATGCCTCCTTCTAGGACTCAAGTGACATGATTCTTCTTGGAAGCATCTGTAGGTGGCTTCCTTCAGACCCAGTGGTCTCTGAGCACTTGGCTCATAGCAGGCTGGAGATGGCCCAGATTTACTGCTGGGGCCACTCCCTCTGCAGAGGGGTCCTCCCACAAAACCTCAGGGATGCCTCTAGAAGTTCACCTGTACCTGACCTTTCTTCTAGAACCACAGTCCAAGGAGATCTCGCTGATAGCCACTGCACCAGAGCTGGGAGCCACAAACATGTCCCCCACGCCTGATGCCTCCATCCAGCGCCTTCCCAGGAGAGTGGATGCTCAGAAAGGCCTTACTCTAGACCACTGTCCCTGTGCAGAGGGCCACTTAGCCCTAGTCATCAACCCTCCATGAAAAAATGCAAATCTGATGGATACTTTTGTGCACAAATATGTTTAGAAAGAAAATCTGATAGGAAACGAACCAGGTGCTCTGGGCAAGACATACATTAAAAATGCATGGTTCATAATTGGGTAATGTTTTTGGTTAAAAAAAAGAAATGGTCCCTGTTAGGAAGAATGAACAGACACAGTTAAATAATCCCACGATTGAGGCAGAAGGACCGGTAGCAATGACAGCAGTTCCTTAAATTCGGGCAGCATTTTCGAGTTTATAAAGATCATCATATAAAGAGCTGAGCTATCCTCAAAACCGCAGTCAGGTACCGCGTACATCTTTATCCCCTTTATAGATGGCAAACCTGTAGCCCCAAGGCAGGAAGTACTTCTCTGCCAAGATGGGACTGGCTGTTCCAGCACAGTGTGCTATGGGGAAGAATGGGGAAACAGCAGGAGTAATTTAGGAAGGCAATTCCAGGAAGACATCCTGGCAAGTGGGATTTAAATTGGGCCTGAACAGCAACTCTCTGTTCCTTCCAAATAATGAGCCTTGAAAGCCCACGAGCTCAGATGAGCACACACTACACCTAGCAACTAATGACCACCCTCCCCGTGCCTGAACATAAACAGTTACTTGGGACAAAAATAAGATCATCTTTGGCTCATTGTGCCATATTAATTGAAAAAAGAAAACACAGAATCTGGGAAACATTATTTTAAATCCCCACCTGGATAGAGAAAGGAAAAGCCCATGAGCAAAGTAAAACAAGGTATTTTTTATATATATATGCCCAGAGGCCCTGCCTTGGTATTTTGGCCAAATCCCAGCTCAAGTGTAGAAATGGCCCCCTTGTGTTGGGGAAGCCTAAGGAGCCGTACCAGGATTCCAGGTGAGACAGGAAGTGGGGCAGGGGTCCCAGGTGTTCCCAGGGAAGATGAAGCACTCAGGGGTGGTAAATAGTATGATGTTGTGAGGTTTGAAACATAAAACTCTCAGGCCATCATACTCCTCTAGAATCCTGCAGTAAGTTCATAACTAGTTCTTCTGCTTCAGTTTCTCCCTTTGCATAAAAATCAGTTGTGTGTCTTCTAAGCGATCTTCTTAAAACACAAATTAAAACACAGTCATCTAAATTTAACATCTAACACTCTAAATATCCTTTAAAATATCAATTATAAGGGTAAAACGAGGGAGGAAGGACCTACACATTAAGAAAAATTTGAGACACAGCAACCAAATGCTTTAGAAGATCCCTGTCTGGATCTTGATATAAATGCACCAATTGCTTTAAAAAAAAACTGTAAGATACAGTTTGAACACACTGAATATTTGATAATATTAAATAACTGTTAAATCTATTAGATATGATAATGGTATTGGGTTTCTAATGAAAAGCTGTTTTTTTGTTTTGTTTTGTTTTGTTTTTAAATGGAGTTTCACTCTTGTTGCCTAGACTGGAGTGCAATGGCTTGATCTCTGCAACCTCCGCCTCCCAGGTTCAAATGATTTTCCTGTCTCAGCCTCCCGAGTAGCTGTGATTACAGGTGCCTGCCATCACGCCCGACTAATTTTTGTATTTTTAGTAGAGACGGGGTTTCACCATGTTGGCCAGGCTGGTCTCGCACTCCTGGCCTCAGGTGATCCACCCCCTCGGCCTCCCAAAGTGCTGGGATGACAGGCGTGAGCCACCGCACCTGGCCCCAATATCTTTTAGAGATAATGCCGTGTGGAAATTTACAGATGAAATGATACAATGTCTGGGATTTGTTTCAAAATCATCCCAGAAAGGGAGAAGAGGGGGATATTATCAATGAAACAAGATTGGCCATGTGTTGGTAACCGTGAAAGAAGGCTAGATCACCTCATACCACGAGACTCTGTGCTTCTGTAGTTTGAAAACAGCTCCTTTTCCGAGCAGAACCCAGCTGGGCACCCTGCCCTGCCACACTCTCTACCAGCCTCCGCTCCAGCCACAGAGCACGCCACCCTGCCACGCTCTCTACCAGCCTCTGCTCAGCCACAGAGCACGCCAGCCACTTCTCCAGCGTGCCATGCTGTCATGCACAGGGACTTCCCTCTGCTGAGACGCCCTTCATCCTCCAGGACCTGGGCATCAGGGCCAGACCATCGGGGTTCAAACAGCGGGGTGGCCCTGAGCAAGTCAGTTAGCCTCTCTGTGCTTTCATGTCTGTATATAACTCTAGATAATAACAGACCCACCACATTGGCTATTTTAACTTATTTCGTGCAGTTTCTGGCACATGATAAATGCTCAAAAAGTGCCACCTGCTATTAGTGTTTGGTTTCTGTTGCTTTTATTCTCCAATTGGCAAAATTCTACTCATTTTTTCAGGGCCCAACTCAGATACCACATCCTCCCATTCCCATCCTCACTGGGCCCCTCCGATTCCCGGAGCACCTTACCCTCTCTGTAGACCATGTCGCACGAGGATGTATTGTAAGATTTATTGACAGAGTTGTTTGTTGTGGATTTCTAGGCTGATTCTTGGTGTGCCTGCATCCCCCCACCCTGCCCCCAGACGTAACTGAAGGTCCAGGCTTTCGTTTCAGGTTATATACTCAGTAAATGCATGCTGAATTCTTTGCCTGCTGAATGAACAAAGGACTCGTTTACTCCCATCTAAGAAAAAAACAATCTAGTGGGATATGTTTTCCCTCTTTATGTCTGAGCTGTCAACTCATTTAGATAAATTACCGGGCAATAAACTGAAACAAACACCTAGATTTTAATCTTTCAGCTTTTTCAGATAAAATACCTGAGTTGATTAAAAGTCACTAAAACAAGTCTCCTAATACTGCTGCTTCCTCCAAGGTATTCCCCAGCCTGTATTTTATAGATCACTAAAAAGCACTGAGCTCTGCCGCTGCAGGGCTGGAGGGCGCCACCTTGTCCTGTGTAGCCATCAGACTTAATTGCAGGAAACCTAAACAGTGTTAAGTATGCAAGCTGAGAGCATAAAGTTATTTTATTAAAAGAAGAAAGTGATGGTTAGCACCAACCAGGCCTTGTCACCCATTTCAGATGGCTTTTGGCAAGCAATTAACAAAGCTCCTACTTCCTCTCCTCGATGAGCTGGCTCTGTTACTGGCTGGTGGTGGAGGAACTGAAAGATCCTCGTCTCTGCAGGCCAAGAGGCAGAGCCTCCTTGATTTACTGCCCTGGCAATTCCTTTACAGTCACAAAGTGGTGGAATCCAGACGAATCCCCGGCCACTGCCAGATCAAACGCTAAGGCGGCCACCAGGCACGGCCTCCCGGACTCACTTTCATCCTGGGCGACTGTCGTAAGCGTTCAGTCTGTCATTGAATGATTCCATCAGCTTCTTTGCTAGAGTGGGTTTCCTGGGATGATTCTGTTTTAGAGAACTGGTTACAGTGAGTCCATGAGCCTGCCTCAAGAGAGTTGGCCAAAATGTTTTCTCCCCTTCGTCACTGTCTAGTGGTGTTGTCCCTCCAGCGAACATTCACCTGCCTTGTGTCGGAGTTCACACACGTGTGTGTCCCCAGTGCCTTTGTGGTAGGAGCCATCTCATTTCTTCTCCCTTCTCCATTTTCATCCTTTGCACAGCTCCTCAGACGTAAAGTGTGCTCAATAACTACCCATGGAGTGAGTTTATCCTCCCAGCTTTTGGGGCCGTATCAAGTGCAAAACTGTAGGCTTCAATGTCTATACCCATGGAAAATATGTAAGAAATTGTGGGGGTTTTCAATCTAGAAGTTTTTCCCATAAATTCTCACAATCAAACTTGCTCTGCATGAAGACTGTTCCTGAGGCTACATCTGAAGTGGATCATTACCAATCCTGCCTCCCGCCCAGATTGCCTCCAAAGAGGCAGGCCAGATGGAGGGGGCTGGAGCCACAGTCACAGGATGAGAACAGCCAAAGGGCCAGGGCACATGTGGAAGTCACCTCCCTGCTTCATGGATGAGGACACAGAAGCCCAGGGGGCTACACAGGGACCTGTGGGCAGATGCAGGACAGGAACCCAGATCCCTGGGCTCTCAGTCCACACCTTGGTGTCCCTAGATTTTACTCCACAATGGGGGAGCCTGCTGAGGGATGGCCTGGCACACAGTAAGAACTCAATTACATCATATGAGCAAAGGCAGCCAGGCTTGGCAAGGCCTGGCCCCAGCTCTGCACTCAGAGCCTTAGTGGGCCAACGGTTGTTGGAAAGATCAAAGGCTAGTGGTGTCCAGGGCTGGAAGGGAAAGCGGCGGCTCCCCCATCTTGACCCCATGTTGACCTTGACTGTGGGATGGTACCAGGTAGAATCTGGAGCCAGGAGGACTTGAGTTTGAATCCTGGCTCTGTCCCCTTTACTCATGCGACCTTGGGCAAGTTAACAGATACAAGCCCACCTATAAAACTGGGATAATAAAGACCACCTCTTGGCTGGGCGTGGTGGCTCATGCTTGTAATCCCAGCACTTTGGGAGGCCAAGGTGGGCAGATCACTTGAGACCAGGAGTTCGAGACCAGCCTGGACAACATGATGAAACCCCATCTCTACTAAAAATACAAAAATTAGCCAGGTGTGGTGGCGTGCTCCTCTAATCCCAGCTATTTGGATGGCTGAGGCATGAGAATCGCTTGAACCCAGGAGGTGGGGGTTGCAGTGAACTGAGATAGTGCCAGTGCAATCCAGCCTGGGCAACAGAGAGAGATTCCATCTCAAAATAAATAAACAAACAAACAAGCAAACAAGCAAACAGACCATGTCTTGAGAGATGAGTGATAAACCAAAGGGGAAAACAGATACAGGGTGCCTGGCAGTCCTTCAGGACAGAACATTCTGGAGGCAGCAACACACTCAGCCTCATTCTCCTCTGCCTCTGTAGGCTATTTCCGAGACTGTCTAGGACAGGGTTTGTCACCCATTCCTGACACAAGCGGGCACTTAGGGAGGTCTGAAGAATAAATGTATGAAAAATGAATGCTAAATGGTGAGCTTTCTGCAGGGATGCAGTCATACTGTAAATGCATCTCATTTGCATTCCATTCCACAAAGAACTCTTCTACCAAAAAACATAAACAGGGCTGCATGCTGCACCTGGGGTCCCAAAGATGGTCCCTCTGTTGCCACCACCCCCCGCTGTGACCTCCCTTGACCTTGCTCTACCCCAGTGCAGAAAGAGCCACAGAGGAGGACAAAGCAGAACTTACCAAGAAGAGCATTGTGGCCATTGTCATCTGGCAAGAACCTCTTGTCAACGGCGCACACCAGGAGATGGTCCGGTAGGCTGGGGGACTTGGCCCCCACGAGGAGAAAGCCCACAGGGACGTCAATGGGCTCGTTGGAAATGGAGACGAGGCGCAGGTCCTTCCCGGCCTGGCAGAACCCTAGGAGGGGTGGACAGGGCTCACACACTGCCCAGGGCTTCCCAGAAGCGGGGTCACAGGGGCAAAGGGAGGAAACGCTCTGGGTCTGCTCAGGAGAAACCCTTATCTCTGGGTGTGCTTGACCTCAAAATTAATCCTGAGAGATAAAACTATAATCTTAGTTGGCCGGACATGGTAGCTCACACCTGTAATCCCAGCACTTTGGGAAGCCAAGGCAGGAGGATCACTTGAGGTCAGGAGTTCAAGACCAGCCTGGCCAATGTGGTGAAACCCCATCTACTAAAAATACAAAAATTAGCCAGGCGTGGTGGCACACACCTGCAATCCCAGCTACTCGTGAGGCTGAGGCAGGAGAATCATTTGAACCCGGGAAGCGGAGGTTGCAGTGAGCCAAGATTGTGCCCCTGCACTCCAGCCTAAGCAACAAAGTGAGACTCCATCTCTCTCTCTCTCTATATATACACACACACACACACACACACACACACACACACATATATATACACACACATATACAAAATCATAGTTATCCACGACACAGGTCACACATTATTTGTCTATTGGTGCCACCATGTAATGCACATTAATGTGCAAATGAAGCTCAACAGGAAGAAATTTTAAACACATGATGGCAAATGGAAACATATACAAGATAAATCCTTAAGAAACTGAGGGTCCTCTGATGTTTCTTACATGCTGCATTTTTGGGGGCTGAGAAAGAGGCCATCATGAAAAACGAAGGCTGAGAATCTGATAGCGTTGGTTTCCTCTAGGGGGCGGTGGGGAGGACTCGTGGCCAGGACACAGGCACAGAGCAGGCCGAGAGCACAGAGATTCTCATTCCATGCCCTTCGGAACCTTTTGCGTTTTAGAGTTTGTAAATTTCCTATTCAAATAATACATCTCTACAAATATTTGGGGGAAAAGGTAAAAGAGAGAGCCAGCTGAGATTAATTTGGATAAGCCTTTTCCAGGGTCTTGTCCCAGGTAAGGGCACACCTAGCTCCATCTCCTGTGCTCCCTGTAGCTTTAACTCCCGACTGAGACCTCTCTGGGAGCCCCGATGAGCCAAGGCCTTCCCAGCAGGGCGCTACAGGACATCATGAAGACTGCTCCTGCGTGCAGGGCTTCCCCACTCACTGAGCATTTGCTCCGTGGTTTCCCATGTGCTGCTGGGCGGGGGCAGAAGAAAGCAACACCTGTGGGGGAGACGCTGGCAGGCGTGGGGCCAGGACCACCACATGCCAGGCACTGGAGAGGCAGGCTCTGCAAAGCTCTCATCTCATCACCTGCAGCAAAGTGTGGCTGTTCCCATTTTGAAGATAGGGAAACTGAGGCTCAGAGAGCTTGGGTGATTTGCTGCAAGCTACAGAGAGGTGGACCAGGAAGGGAGGCCAAGCTGACTCCTAGGTTTGGAGCATGATATAGTCTGGCTGTGCCCCCACCCCCGTCTCATCTTAAACTGTAACTCCCACAATTCCCACATATTGTGGGAGGGATCCGGTGGGAGGTAATCGAATCATGGGGGTGGGCCTTTCCCACGCTTTTCTCGTGATAGTGAAGAGTTTCCCCACACAAGCTCTCTTGTCTTGTCTGCTGCCATGTGATGTGCCTTTCACCTTCCACCATGATTGTGAGGCCTCCCCAGCCACGTGGAACGGTAGGTCTAAGAAACCACTTTCTTTTGAAAATTGCCCAATATTGGGTATGTCTTTATCCGCAGTGTGAAAATGGACTAATACAGGGCAGTTCCTTGCATTGGCTTGGGGAAGGGAGGTCAATTCCCTGAGGTCAACATCAATTCCCAGAGGTCCCCTAACTCTCCGACCTAGGTCCCTCCCAGCCTGGTGTGGTCCATGACTTCTGAAGAGCTGGAGGGATGTAGGCCATGAGTAGTTACAGTGTTTACTGTATTTATTTGGAAATTATGTGAAAATATAATAACCATTGGAGAGTTTAACCTCTTAATGTTTTGTTTCTTTTTTTAAGAGATAGGGTCTTGCTATGTTGCCCAGGCTGGCCTCGAAGTCTGGGCTCAAGCAATCCTCCTGCCTCAGCCTCCCTGTAGCTGGGACTTGACTACTTGCGCCACCATGCCTAGCTGAAGGGTTTACCTCTTACCATTTAATTCAGTGGCCTTTTAAATACTTAGACACTAGAAGACCTACCTCACTAAGAGACACCATATTGCCTTCCCCTTGCCTGGAAGAGCAGCCCAGCAAGGGCCGAGTCCCTCCCCTCCCAGTCATCATGCTCAGGGTCAAGTCCAGACCCCAAGGCAGAACACACGGGGCCTTCACACCAAGTCTCATCACTCTTCCAAGCCTGGCTCTGCCACACCTCAGGCCCCTATGTAAAAAATCTGTTAGCAGTTCCCCCAAATGAGCTGTAATTTCACCTGACTAAGCCTTTGCAAATGCTGCTCCCTCTGTCTGGAACTTCCCAGCTTCCTCCAAGCCCTCCACAGTCTCCTGGCTGACTCGTACTAATCCTCCAAAACCCAAAGGGCCACCTCCTCCAGAAAGCCTTCCCAAAACTCTCTACCTGCGTTAGAGCCCCTCCTCTGCTCCATGCACCCCTGCTTGCTCCCAACTGCGTGCAAAGTGTCCACTTCCCTGTATAGCTCCCATCAAACAGGGATCTCTCATCCCCTTTATCTCCATATATCCAGAGCAAAGAGTTCAATAATTACTTCAATTACTGCTTAATTTAATAATAACCAGTTAGTTATCTTAAATAACTAAGGACTGAGCACAATGCCTGGACATTGTAGGCATTCCAAAAATATTTGTATGGGGTACCACAGTGTCCTATGTAAACCCTTTTACAAATAAGGAAGCGGAGGCTCAGAGAGAGGCAGTGATTGGAACGCAGCTACTCAACTATCTGCTAAGCAGCACGGCCTGCATGTTTCAGTTGTGTCTGATGCCCAAAGTGATGTTCTCACCGCTAACTGGCCTCCCCGTTTGACTGGCATGGTGTCAGGACAGATGAACTCATTAGCAAAGAGGTTGTGTGGTGCATGGGTGTCAGAGTCAGGGGTCTGCCCCACGCCTCTCTGAGTGCACAGCACAAGCTCTTAGCACAGGGCTAAGGTGCCACCCGCCCAGCATCCCCAGGCCTCTGTTCCTCAACAGTGAAACTGTACCATTACTGACTGAACAGGGTCCCTGAGATTATGTGTATCCGCCTGTTCAACACTGACATACTGATGGGTATGAAAGATTATTCCAGCCAAGCACGGTGGCTCACGCCTGTAACCCCAGCACTTTGGGAGGCTGAGGCAGTTGGATCACCTGAGGTCAGGAGTTTGAGACTAGCCTGGTCAACATGGTGAAACCCCATCTCTACTAAAAATACAAAAATTAGCCAGGCATGGTGGCATGTGCCTATAATCCCAGCTACTCGGGAGGCTGAAGCAGGAGAATTGCTTGAAGCCAGCAGGTGGAGGTTGCAGTGATCTGAGATTGCACCACTGCATTCCAGCCTGGGCAACAGAGTAAGATTCTGTCAAAGATGAAAGAAAAGAAAAGAGAGAGAGAGAGAGAGAGAGAAAGAGAAAGATTGATTATTCCTCCTAATCACTTCTGAGTTCAATATGCTGGGCAAACAGGCCTGAGTAGGGAAAATGTACTCTAGGTTCCAAGCAACCAACACAGAAAAATGAATGTCTGGCTCCCAAACCACTGGTCAAGTTGAGGCTGTCCAAAGAGCAGCACAGAGGCCTGCCTTAGCATCCCAGCATGGTGTCTCTGGAGCTCCCGCTTCAGGAGGGCAGGCCGGGCCAGCACCTGCTGGGGGCCCACAGGCATAGCTCACACCTCAGGGAAAGCAAAGAGGAAGACCAAGGAGGACCCCTGCAACACACAGTCACAGGCTCAGTTACCGGCCTGGCCACTGCCTCCAGGCAGCATAGCAGGCACTGCCTGGCCAGGGGCTGGCAGAGGCTCACCATCTGTGGTGCAGCATCCTTCAGGCGGAGGGTGCAGCTGGAAAGGGTTTGGGGGGCTGTTTGTTTCCAGCCCTCCTTCTCCCTCTTCTTCCTCTTCCTCATTGTCCACTCGGCTACCACCTAGATGGGGGAAGAAGAGTGATGAGCAAGGCAGCTGCTGTCCGGCCTCAGAGCTTCCCCCGGGGCCTTTCCTCTGCCTGGATTCTCAGGCTTAACAAGCCCAGGACCTACAGGACTAATCCAGAATGGGTTCTACCCATCCTTAACAAGCACTCAGCAAGTCTAGCTAGTTCGGAATTAACTTGTCCTTACAAACACTCTGTCAGTCGGGTTTTATCAACCTTCTTTACTAGAGGAAAAAGCTGAGGCTTGCTCAGGTTGGATGACTCGCCCAAGGTCACACTGCACACAGACCTGGACCTCACGACTCCAAATTCAAGTTCACTTCTCTTCCATCTGCCACAGCTGCACATACGCTAGACGTTTAATATGTGAAGAACTGGCTGACAAGGACTGAGCGCAATGCCTGGACATAGTAGCATTCCAAAGATATTTGTGTAGAGGGTACCATAGTGTCATAGGAAGACCATTTTACAAAAAAGGAAACGGAGGCTCAGAGAGATCCAGCAACTGGCCTACGGCTACTCCACTATGTGCTAAGCAGCCTGGCCTGCGTATTTCCAGCCATGTGTGATGCCAACGCTGATGCTCTCGCCCCTAACCCGCACTGCTTCATTTGGGAGACAAAATATAGGTAGTATGAACAGCTTCACACAATACAAGAGAGCTGTCAAACTGCACATTGTCTATGGCCATACCACCCTGAACGCACCTGATCTTGTCTGATCTCAGAAGATAAGCAGGGTCGGGCCTGGTTAGTACTTGGATGAGAGACTGCCTGGGAATACCGGGTGCTGTAGGCCAGGCGCGGTGGCTCAAGCCTGTAATCCCAGCACTTTGGGAGGCCGAGGCAGATGCATCACCTGAGATCGGGAGTTCGAAACTAGCCTGGCCAACATGATGAAACCCTGTCTCTACTGAAAATACAAAAAATTAGTTGGGCGTGGTGGTGCGTGCCTGTAATCCCAGCTACTCAGGAGGCTGAGGCAGGAGAATCACTTGTACCTGGGAGGCGGAGGTTGCAGTGAGCCGAGATGACGCCACTACACTCCAGACTGGGCAACAAGACCAAAAACTCCATCTTAAAAAAAATATATATATATATCCCCAAGGGAAGAATGCATGTAAACATTACTAGATACACAAACACACACACACATACAAATAGCCATTCTAGAACAGGGTCAGGTACGGTAGGGATGTAGGAAGCTTTTTTTAAACTGATAAGAACAGATACTACACTTGATCTTAGCCAAAAGGCTGAGAAGTGATGTAGGAAGCTTTTTTTAAGGGAAATAATATTTCAGAAGGAATGGTCACTGTTGAACAGGTCAGGACAGCCTAGAGGTGGCCATGGAAATCCCGCCACTCCCCGAGCCTGCGCTCTGTCACTACAGGGAAATGAACCCTCAGCTCCAGCAGGCAGGGCCTCTGCCTCGCTCTTCCCTGTATTCCAGGCACCCCACAAGGAAGCTAAGTATGACTCTGTTGGGCAGCCCAGTGGCTCTGGGTACACAGATTCGTACCTTATTCACTAAGTACTGCTGGAGAAGGCAGGATCTCAGGCTGTTGAAGTTTAGTCCTACCAACTTCTTGTAAGTTAGACATTCGGAGTAAAAATCTTTCTCAACTTCTCTATCTTTAAATATCATTTAATAAATAGCATACAGAGTTCTTCAGGGAACAGGGTCATTATGAACATCCTTAACACACTGGGCTAGGATACAGGCATTCTTCACTTCTTCTTTCTTCTTTCTTTTTTTTTTTTTTTTTTTTTGAGACGGACTTTTGTTCTTATCGCCCATGCTGGAGTGAAATGGTGCGATCTCAGCTCACTGTAATCTCCGCCTCCTGGGTTCAAGCAATTCTCCTGCCTCAGCCTCCCAAGTAGCTGGAATTACAGGCACCTACCACTACGCCCAAAGAATTTTTGTATTTTTAGTAGCGATGGGTTTCACCATGTTGGTCAGGCTGGGCTCGAACTCCTGACCTCAGGTGATCCACCTGCCTCGGCCTCCCAAAATGCTGGGATTATAGGTGGTGGCACCTGGCCCACTTCTTATTTCTTTGTCTTCTCCTCCAGTATTGGTTTATTTGCTGTCATGTCTCAAACCCTCACTTAACTTGGCTCTAACACCATCCATCCATCCAGAGGGCTAAGCAACCTGGGTTAATGATGAAATCATGTGTAACAGCAAGAGACTGGACTGGAAATCAGGGAACTCAGGTTTCTGTACTAGCCTGGGCCACTGCCTATGTGGATGCAGGAAAGTTACTTAACCTCTCTGTGCATCTGATCCTGCCTCTTTAAAATGAGGTGGTTAATCCAGACAAACCTTAAGGTCACCTGGAGTTGTGATGGTCTACGTGGAAAAACACGGCCCTCAGAGCTGCACGGGATGTTCCAGATGTGGTTTAAACAGTAGAGCATACTGGAAACACAGCCTCACAACGGCTACCATTTCAAACGGGCTTGTGGGACAAGAGACAGAAGAAGCTGAACGTTTCCAGCAGGTGGGAACCATGACTTTGGGAAGGTCACAGCAGGAAGTGACTCAATAATTCCTGATGTCTCAGTCTTCCTGGGCTTAGAGGACACAGAGGTGGTAGGAAGGCTGTGTGGAGATTACCCAGAGGTGGAGTGGGGAAGGAGATACACTCTTGAGCCTGCTTCGGATGCTTTCTTCCTGGCATTAAAAATAGCAGGCGTGGTTTTAGCAGAAGGTGTAAAGAGTCATGCCCAGACCCCAGGCTCCAGCAATGCAGAACAGGTCTCCGTGTTGGGGACACAGAAGACTCTGTCTGCAAAATCGACTCTGGTCTCTAAGCCAGCACCATAGAGGCTCAGAGGGGATGCCACACACCAGCTATCAGTGAAATAAGGGAGACACAATCCCAGGAAAACTAAAACCAGCAGCCCCCAAGGCCCGCACCGTCGCAGCAAAGGGCACACCCGGGAATGCCTGCACGTGATTCTGCTAAGCTGCTAAGAACAGGAATTCAGACTCTCAGAAGGCATGAAAGAAGAGGGTCGTAAGCCTCAAAAGGTCAAAGAAAGAGCTCAAAATCCAGTCAGTAAGAAAGCAGGATTAAAGGTCAAAGGTCTACGTCAGATATTGCAGGGGCTGTGATGGGAAGATCCACTAGCAACAAGCTCGAGGGGACATTCCTGCCCGGGAGCAGACGAAACCAGACGTGTTTACCCAGGTCTCCTGGCAGGACGAGAGCTCTAAAATGGCATTAGACAAAACCAACTGGATTGGGAGCTTAGAATCCTAATAACAAAACACAGGAACCCAGGGGCCCTGGAGCACCACTTCCCTCCATTCCGTACAAGGCTACTGCTTTCAGTGTTGACATGCAATTGTGTTTTCTTTCCATGAGCACAAACGCTATGGCATTCTAAGTGGGTGGCACTACAGGATTTTACCTATGTCCTGTTTAATGAATAAATACCTATCCCAAAATGCTGGACAGTGTCTGTTTTGTTGATCTCTTTCCTTTAAAAAAAAAGTCAAGAATGTATAAAGGGTTTTTCCCCTATAGGAGGTGGTAGGTTAAGAGCCCAAATTCAAAGAGCAAAGTAATAAGACTCCTGCTAAATCCCCCTCACAAATACATAAAATGGTAACAGATCAAGGGGTGTTCAGCATACCAGCACCCCGGTCATAAAAACCATCTTTAATGTCATTGCCTGAGGAAGGCCAGCAATGAGATAAGAAACCCTGACAAACAGACACAAGGAGATGTGGCCTGGATAAGCCTGTCTGCGCCAGGTTTGACTATGCAGGAAGCAGGGGCTCTAGCTGAGTGCTGGGTTTAGGGTGACATTTAGCAAAGCAAAAGGAATCTGTCCCTTCCCACCAGCCCCCTCAGCCCCCTTGTTTTCCCGCACTAGAAAACCAAACTCTCGGAGGACTTCTCTCTTCTGTGTGTTGGACAAATGGGAAAATCACAGGGCTTGGTCCAGTTTTCACAGCAACGTGGAGCTGGACAAGCCGACTGACAGCTGGCAGGGAACCTTCAACCACAGCACCGGAGGAATGAAGGTTTAAGCCTCAGTGCTGTCCCTGCACAGTGCCACATGTCCAACAGCAGATAAGGGCACCCTGAGCTGTCGGAATGTCAGACACAGCCTCCCAGTTAAAGGTGGGCAGAAAGCAACTATCAAGATCTTTCAACAGGAGGGAAAGCTGATTTGGAATCCTCAAAGGGCTTTCTATTCCTCTCTCCCACTGTGGGCAGCCCTGAGTCTACTCAACCCCTTGTCTGTCCCCTTTTTATCTCAGAGCTTGGCCAAAGCTGCGTGTGCAACTGCTGCTCAGTCACTCAAAGCTTCCAGCAAGCCACCTTTCCATCCTCCCAAATCACAGAATTCAATTACTTCGGCTTGTGAGGTGAAAGCACTTTGTGGATTTTAAGGTATCATTCAAATAAACATTACCATCAGTATCACTATTACTAACACATCATTAGCCACAAAGCTCTTCAATACTATAGAGGTAGAGGATGACTAGGTAATTCATATTCCACCAAAGTCTTTCAACTGGCCAAAAACAGTCCATAAAATACTCTCCAGCCATTCCTCAGCTCCCCATAAAATCAGTCACGTCTCCCATGCCAGAAAGCATCGATGCTTTTGATGTGAATGCCAGAGAATTCTTGGTTTTCCTAATGCATGGTTTTGACCACAGTCTAGTTTCTCTCAGACCCAGATCCAGTTCTTCCATGGGTTTAGAGGGGCCATTTGCAAGGTGAATTTAGTAACGGACGTTTTAAACAATGACACAAAAATGCCTCCCTGCTAGAATAAGGAACTATCAGATCTCACACAAGCTCAGTGTGGGGCCCCTTGAAGACAAGACCTCCACACCTCGTTTTTCTCTAGGTGCAATTCTCTCCAACCCAACCATCCCCTTCCACATACACACGTACGCACAGCAAGACCACCCCAGCACAAGACCTGGCTCACTGAGTGCTTTCTTCTTTAATTCTAGTTAATTAATTTTTGTTTTAAAGCATAGCCCCCTTTTCACTTCAATAGCTAAGAGAAGTCTGCGGGTAACTTCAAAGACATCAACTTACAAAAAGAACTTCCATAACAGAGCGATGTCATACTATGGATCGCTGAGGGGTTACTTCTGACACGAAAACACATGGCTTATAAAATAATCATTTCGTTCTCTGCATAATTAAATAAACTCTAAAAAGTCATCCCCATGCCTGAAGAGAATTTAGTTCTTTATTCCTGGCATATATTAAATTTATAAGGGTTTGCTTTTGGTTTTTAAAAGTTTCTAAGAGTTCTCGTACCTACTATTACTTTGCAAAGATAATAGCCACAAATCACAGGACAAAGAGAAGGAATATATTGCTGAGGGTCAAAATTTCTTGCTTTTCCAAGTGAAAATGTCAAACCTTCTAATAAGAGCATAAGTAACAACCGATTGAGAACAAGTTGTCCTCTTCCTTTCTCCTACTGATTCAATGAAAATTTTATTTCTTGCAACTTTACGGCTGAAACTTATTTACATTTTAGCCAAAGTAAGAACTTGTACACAATTTTCTTTTTCTAATAATTCTTTTCTGCTAGATTCAACGTCTTCTACATAAAGAAAACAGTTTCAAGTTCTGGTGCTAACACTAACTGTGCACAATAAAAGAAATACACAAATAAAAGCAATGTGCATCTCCTACCTTCTAGAGCGGCAAGCTGCTGCTCAGCTTCCAGGTACAGCTGGGAAAAGATGGGCCTGGGCACCAGGTTGTTGGACCGCAGGGATGCCTCGATGGAATTGTGCAAGACCTCTTCAAAGCGTGTCGTCTTCAGCTGTCCAGCGTAAGAATTTCCCATCTTCAAGAGAATGGAGTCTTCTGTTTAAAATGGCATCTCAGATTCGGTGCAACAGTCTGACTCCACGCAAGGTAGAAGGTGAAACAACTGCAAGGAGGAAGGGCCATGTAGCCTCCGCTCAGCAGAGACCGAGAGAGGGCGGCTGTCCTCAGCTGCAGCTACTGCCGGGCAATTACAGGAAGTTATCTAAGTAACAGCTTTCTCTAATTTAGCACTCAGCAGAGCCTGACACCTCTTAGAATATTTCACTAGAGGTGCCTCTTTGCCATCCCCAGATTTCACAGGACTCCCACTTTTCCCAGAGATGTGGTCCTGCCCCTGAGAGTTCCCAGACGAATGATGTTTTTCCATGACCTGCAGACGAATGGGCCCTCCGACACTCTTGTAAGTGACGGCAACTGAGCAATCCACCACAACCATTCCCAGATTTGAGGATTAGAGGAGCTGGCCTCCCCCCACCTTCCCGAAAGATAGGCTAGCAGGTCTCCCATCATTGTCTTTGCTGGTAAAAGGCTGATTATTCTCATTCCTTTAAAATGTTTTTTAATCTACTAAATGTTTCCATGATTCAAGTAATACAGAATTAAATCTGGAAAACCTGGAAATCACAGAGGAGTGGGAAAACGAGGAAAATCACTGACATTTCTATCCCCCAAGAGATTTATTTTCTATCCCCCCAAAAATCACAGAGAATCACTGTGATTTTTTTTCTGCAGCAGCTTGAGATATAATTCACATACCTTACCACTTAAAGTAGACAACTCAATGGTTTTTCGTATATTCACAGTGTTTTGCAACTATCATAAGATCAATTTTAGAACGCTTTCATCACCCCAAAAGGAAACCCCAGACCCATCATTCTGAAACCCTCCAACCTCTCCAGCTGGAGGCAATGATTAATTTATTTTCTGTCTCTATAGATTTGCTCATTCTGGACACTTTGTATAAATGCAATCATTCAGTACGAGGTCTTTTGTGACTGGCTTCTATCTAATGTTAGCACAACGTCTCCAAGATTCATCTGTTTAGCATGAATCAATACTTCATTCCCACTCATGTATTTTGATGTATTGTTTTAGACTTAAATCTTTGCACAACTTGCAGGTGGGAAGGGACGGGAGATTGTATTCACATAATTATAATCATACTATAATACACATTTTTATTGGTTTTTTCTTTTCCTTGACATAAGCATTTTGCTCAACCCTCTTGCAAATGGTTTTAGAATAATTTTAATGGTTGCTTCCCTTGAGTGAAAATGCTGATATTTGTTCCGACATTTCTCCCTGATTATACATATGGTTAAATTTCTATTTTCAGTCCTTCCCAAGAACAGGCATTTAAATGTGTATATGTCCTTAATGTTTTCCATTTACTTTCTATTTCATTATATTTAGCTATTTGTTATATTTCCGTTCTACTTCCTTTTGGTTTAACTTGTACTTTTTTCAAACTTTTCAAAATAGTTACTTTATTGTCATCTTTGTTTTTCATCTTCATTAACAACGAAGACATTTAAGGCTACATGTTATCCTCTGGGCACCTCCTTTGCTATGGTACAAGGTTTAGTGTGAAGTGTTCTCCTTTTCTTTTCTTTCTAAACAGTTTATCATTTCCCTCTGATTCCCTCTTTGATCCGTTAATTATACAGGAGTGTGTGTTTAATTTTTAAACAGTCAAGATGGTGACGGGGGGGGGGTGAGTTCAGCTTCATATTATTTACTTCCAGTTTTTAATAGATTATAATCAAGACTGTGGTCTTTAGAAACTCTACTTTTGAAACTTATTAAGGGTTTCTTGTTGCCATATACCTGCTGGAGTTTTCCAGATATGAGAAAAGACATTCGTAAACTCGACAAGGGATGAAAGGAAATGGATCAGATTATTCAAACTGTTCTATATCCTTGTATGTCTCCTGTCTACTATCCTGTTCATCTTTAAAGTAGCATTTGACTTACAAAATGGCACCAGATGCCTGCACTGAAATGACCACAGAATGGCAGTTTCCTGCCTTCATCTACAATGACTGCACACACGCCCGTGTTGCGACTGGCTTCACCAGCCAGCAGAGATCTCCCATTCACTCTCACTCAAGCCATGTGTAATAAATTCCCCTCGTCCTTGTTCTGTTGGTGGCAGAGTAGCTTCAAGATGTCATCCTTGGTGCCCTGAAAGAGCTCTGCTTTCCCTCCGGAAGGTATAATAACTGGTATAGTCACGTTGATTTCCTGCCCCTATTGTAAGGAAGATTCAGCCTTTCCTCTTCCAACTAAAAGTAAATGGAAGGCATTAACCACTTCCTGCTTGTGGCAATAAGTTCTGACCGCAGGGCCCCTTGGTCAGCCTCTGCTTATAGCCTGGGGAAATGAGCTGTGGGAGGATTGCTTCAGGAATTAGCCCCAACAAAGTGCTCCTGAAAGAGAGAGGTCAGCAGCCGGAGTAACCTAACAAGAGAGCGGAAGAGGCTGCAGGATCCTCTCGTCTGCCTTTTTTCTTGATCTGTTGCAGACTTTAATATGTGACTGAGGGGTTGCCAGCCACATTTGGGGACACCTGCATTATTCTCAACTCAGGGTGGTATGTTTAAAGCTGCCGCCAACTAATAACATCCCAAATGCCCTCTATTTCCATAGCATCTTTGTCTACAGAGCTTAAGGCACACAGGAAGAAGTTTTAAGTCGGACTCATTTTATATGCAGCCCCTGCAGAACCGTGTCCCCTGACGGAACGAACACATCGGGGCATCCAGACCCTCCCTGCCCAAGGTCCTGTTCAGCTGACCTCACAGCTGACTGGCACCCAGGAGACCCCAGCAGCGGAGGGACATGTAGGCCTGATGTAGACGGGGCAATAAAAACGAAGAAGGCAAAGTAATATCCATTGTCCAGGCACTGTGTGCGAGACACTGGGCACGCTCCCTACTTCACACACATGGTAGCCCACGGAAGAGGTATGATGAAGCCCATTTTATAAATGATACATTTGAATCTAGAGATACATAGCCTGCAGAAATGCTTGCTGAAAAAAAAAGAAAGAAAAGAAATAGAATGGGGAAGAGAAAGATGGAGAAAGTGAGAAGCAAAAAACAACATGGCATAGAAAAGTAGGGGTTTTGTTTGTTTGTTTTTTGAGACAGGATCTCACTTTGTTGCCCAGGCTGGAGTGAGTGCAGTGGCATGATCTCGGTTCTGCAACCTCTTATCCTCCCACCTCAGCCTCCCCAAGTGGCTGGCACTACAGGAACATGCCACCACGCCCAGCTAATCTTCGCATTCTTTGTAGAGATGGGGTTTTGCCATGTTGCCCAGGCTGGTCTCGAACTCCTGGGCTCAAGAGAGCTCCCAAAGTACTGGGACCACAGGCATGAGACACCACGCCTGCCCAGTAAAGTTTTCACACTCACAAAATTAAAACTTTATTTTATAGCCCTAAACAAACATCAAAGTTTTAATGTCTGTAAATAAATAGTGAAAGGAAAAATGAGTACCACTCCCTATCTAATGATGCATTTGACATCAGAACAGTAAGTACACACCACTAAAGAAGAATGAGGAGGCATTGCAACAGTTTTAAAATTTGTGGTTCTTTTTGTTATTCCATTGTGGCCACAACCAAACAGTGTGGGGACTCTCTAGATACCATGGCAGGGCCCTATCTTACAGACAGGCCCTGACTGCAAAGCCACACCTGCCGGGTGGGGAAGGTTCGGGCCAGACCAGGCCTGTCATGGAGGCACATCCGGAGCTCTTTGACCCACTGGAATCTTGCATTTGACCAGTGGAGAACTAAAGACCCAGAAAGAGAAGAGCCTAGTTCAGGGTCAAACACTAAAGCTTCAATCCTCCCAAACGCCACATGGAGACAACACCTACAAAAGGCTTCCTTGGGATGGTCCTTCTTTCCCTGGCCCGGCCCTGACCACTGGCTCTCTGTCCATGGTCTCTTTGCTAGACCCCTGCTGCAGTTATTGAAGTCTGCAAACTGCCTGTGGGATTTCTTCCATGCCCTAACACATCACATCCACCGCCTGCATTCCAAGGCCTGGACCAGTTTCTCTTAAGGCTGGTGTGTGATGCTCTTCAACTACAGAATCTGAAGCAGTGCCCATCAGGGCAGTGATGATGGCCAAACCACAGCCTTCACCTTAATGCAGAAAAGCCTGGCTGTACTGGTCTGTAAAGAGCAGGTGCAACCCGGCGCAAAGTGGTTTAATCACCAGGCCTTGGTGTTCTCATCTGTAAAATGGGCACTTAGAAAAATTGATTGTTCGTTATGGAGAGTAAGAGAGACACAGTATATTCAGTGCATGATCATTAATTTCTAGTTAAATCTGGGCATTCACAGGAAAAGAACTTCAGATTATAAATGACAAGTGACAAAAAAAAAAAGCACTATTGTCCATAAGTACTACAACTTAAAAGTGGAGAGAAATCAGTGAGAACTTGTGTTGTCAATGGGGCTGGTACCGGAAGCAGGCCAGGAGGGTTGAATAGGATATTTTTGGAAAAAAACTAAGAACAGCATTTGCGGAAAGGACAGAAGAGTGCAAAGGCATGAAAACTCCAAGGGAACAGACATACTCTAGAAAAAGAAAGAAGTTCATTTGCCTAAGAGTAAATGGTTTACAAGATGACATAGTGATAGAATAACAAAAACAAACCCAAGGGTGAAAATCAGACATTGTATAGGTGACAGTCACTCCCTGGAGCCGCAGAGCTAGAGACTGATGATAGTAAAGAAAATGCCTGTCAATCAGACAGAACTGATTGGGATAAAACTGGAGGGAAGACGTGCAGGCAGGAGGCCGGGCGGATACTCTTTCAATAGGACCTTTGATAAGAGTGAGGCACAAAAAGTTGCTTGGAAATTCTGTACATGGAGATGCAACTGGTTGCCTGGTGGGCTTCATGGGAGGTGATCAGATGTGGGTGTGTTTCACCAAATCAACCTCAAATACAGCTCTATGTCAGTTCGAATCCCAGCACCAGGACCTAACTTCCACTGGCCCTTCTGATCCCAGAAGCACCCACGGGCTTGACCAGATGAAGCCAACTGACCCAGGTCAGTTTGAAGTGGCAACGGTGAGCTATCTCAACATGCTCTAGATGGCTGGGACATTGACCTGAGCTATTCTTCTCCCATGGTACTGGTAAGTCTGTGTCCTTTAGAGGACTCGGGTAGAATGAGAATTTTTAGGTTGAGTTGAAGTTCAACTAGAATAAGTGCAGGGCAGAAGCTTCAAGGAAGATAAGCAACTATTAAAGGCAGGGACAAAGAAAGGAGAGGAGGCTTCTGGTGAAATGGGACAGATGGAGAACATGCATTGTCTCTAGTCCCTTCAAAACCTCACTAAAAGGACAATGAAGGAATGTGCAGGTATAAGCACCCAAAGACAAAGAGACAGGAGAGAAAATCACAGCAGACAAGATATGCCAACAAAAGTTAGCATATTCAAAGCAGAGGAGAAGTAGGGCTAGACTTGGAAAGAGTCAGAACTAAAGCCCAGTCCTGAATTTGGTGAGGCATCCTGAGAAGCAAACCAATTCAAATGTACAGAACCCAGAGAAGGCTTAGGAATTCCAGGCAACAAGGTGAAAAGTAGGGCTGAAGAATGGGAGGACTCTCTCTCCCTTCCCGAGCTGCCCCTTCCCCTTCTCTGCAGAAGTCTGGGAGTTTACTCAGGACAAATTAAACCAAAGAGAATCTGACTCTTGGACATAGCTGGCCACAGGTATGAGATGCAGGGGTGAAAACAGGGAAATTGACTCAAATGATGCAATGTCCCTTCTCTCATTTCTTTTCTCCCATTGGCTCCCCTAAAGTACAGTCATGCTTAAGGACGGACAGATACTGAAAATTGGGGGTACTCAGTATAACAGATCCATATCTAAGCACCTTCTGTGAGGTCCAGCAGTCAACCAGCAGCTTTCTTTTATTATTTTATTATTTATTTATTTATTTATTTATTTATTTGAGACAGTTTCGCTCTTGTTTCCCAGGCTGGAGTGCAATAGCACGATCTCAGCTCACTGCAACCTTCGCCTCCCAGGTTCAAGCGATTCTCCTGCCTCAGTCTCAGAGTAGCTGGGATTACAGGCGCCCGCCACCTCGCCTGGCTAATTTTTGTACTTTTAGCAGAGACGGGGTTGCATCATGTTGGCCAGGCTGGTCTCGAATCTCCTGACTCAGGTGATCGACCTGCCTCAGCCTCCCAAAGTGCTGGGATTACAGGCGTGAGCCACCACACCCAGCCAATCAGCAACTTTCTATGCTGACTTAAAAATAAGCAGACATCCGAAGATCATCAGCATCACAAGGCTTTTGAGAAAATCCTTAAACATAAAATGTAAGACACTAAAAGAAACAAAGAGACAAAAGAGAGCAAACAAAAACCACAAAGGAAACACATCTGCCACAGTTCATATCTTCAGAGGGAGAATGTATCCACAAAACAAGAACCGTAAACGTGGAGAAAACGAGACAGAATTCTTAAAAACTGTTTAAACAATAACAGAAATGTAAACTTTAGTAGAAGGGCTACAAGGCAAAGTTGAAGATCAAGATACAAAGAATGGAAAAGAGAAGAAAATTGAAATGATTTTGTTATTGCATAACAGGACAACTACAGTATGAAGCCGAAGTTTTTTCAGTAGTTTTCAATGTCATTTTCCTACCATATTATTTCCAAAATGAGAGAAAAATAGCTACTCTTGGCCATGCTGAAGGCTACTCTGAAACATTTCATTAATGTGGCTCCTATTTACACATTTAACCATTCTCTTTTTTTCGTCTTAAAGTGGGACAACTGAGACATTACCTAGGAAAGGACTAATCAGACAGCAAATACCCACAAAGAGAAAAGGTTTTAATGTTTCCTTTTAATATCTTTATTCTATTAGAAAATAAGCTCTTTGGGGGTTCGTGGGGGAAAAAAAGGCAACTGGAAGATCAATCCATGAAGCCCAGGAGTTCTAGAAGAATAAAAAAAGAAAAAGGAGAAAATGATATTCCCGAAGAATATTTTTCAGAGCTGAAAACCACAGATTTCCAGATTTAAAGGACCCATCAAGAGCCCGGCACAACAAATGAAAAGGATACACATGGAGGCACATCCATGAAATTTCAGAACCCTGGAGATAAAGAGGTGAAGAAACAACAGGTCACATTCAAGGGCTTAAAATAATCAGGAAGACTTTGGGTTTCTCAAAAGCAATACTGGACACTAGGAAATAACGAAATAATGCCCGGAAAATTTTGAGGGAGAATTATTTCCTACCTAGAATACTCAACCAAAATAATAATCAAAGCGAGAGTAGAGTGAACCCATTTTCTGAAATGCAAAATCTCAAAACATTTTCTGAAAATCTCAAAACAAAACATTTTCTCAAAATCTCAAAACAAAACATTTTCTGAAATGCAAAATCTCAGGGTTGTCGATTTAAAAATGGTTGTCTCTAGGAAGCAGGAATTGGGGTAGAAATAGGTTTTTCATTTTCATTTTTCATTTTAAAGCTTATAATTTAACTTTTTAGACTGTGTGCATATTTATGTTTTTTGAAAAAAGGATGGTTACATTTTAAAAATAAATGAAAGGCCGGCAAGAAGGGAATGACAGGCATTATAAGGAAGCTCAGTAGAAGAACAGCTGAAGCTCATGGTAGACTGCAGACCGACAGCAAAGGAAGGACACCTGTAAAGAATTATCTAATTTCATCCTGCCAACAACCCTGTCTTCTAGATACTTCTCTCCCTACTTTTATCCCATATGAAGAAACTAAGAAAGTAAGGTTTGGAAAGGTTGGACCTGTCTGAAGACACACAGCTAGTGCCTGGTCTGGAATTAAAAGCCCATCTCCAAAGACTCTCTTCCAGGAAAAGTAGTGTTAAGAAATTTAAATTGGCACAGCCGAACACGGTGGCTCACACCTGTAATCCCAGCCCTTTGGGAGGCCGAGGCAGGCAGATCACTTGAGGTCAGGAGTTCGACATCGCCCTGGCCAACATGGTGAAACCCCATCTGTACTAAAAATACAAAACATAGCTGGGCGTGGTGGCACACCTGTAATCTCAGCTCTTCGGGAGGCTGAGGCAGGAGAATCACTTGAGCCCAGGAGGTGGAGATTGCAGTGAGCTGAGATTGCAAAATTGCATTCCAGTCTGGGCAACAGGGTGAGATGCCATCTCAAAAAAAAAAAAAAGTTTAAACTAGCAGAATGTAAAATTCTCAGACATCCTCATTTTCAGAGTTATAAATCTGTATTATCATTACTTTCTGGTGCCTTTTCTAGTAGTGACAAGACATTTCCTGATTTTACCGAAAGTTAAAGCATTCCTCTGAAGTTCTAAAGGACAGCACTAGAGACTCGGCCTAAAGAGACTAAGCCCGCATTCACACACAAAGTGAGACGCGCTCCTGAGCATGGCAGGCTTTTCATCATGCTGGGAGCCAAGAAAGTCCTGCAATTCTTTCGAGAGCAGGTTCTACCTATTCTCCCAGAACCACATGAGAAAGCTGGTAAGGTCCCTATTACAGAGCTTGTATGTTACAACATGTATCCCAAGTGAGCACATAAAAAATATCAAAACTTCAGTTTATAGCTAATTTATCTATTCACTTCAACTATGTGTGTATATATTTTACAACGCAAATAATATTTTCATGCATACATGAACCACATATAAGCATATAAAAACAAGTGGTCCATGTTCTTATAAATCAGTAAGGACATATGTTATATACATATATATGTGTGTATTTATTTACTGAAAGAGAGTATGAATGGAAGAATAAGAAAACCAGTATTTCTTTCCTATATACTATGTGCCAGGAAATTTTCTTCCAACAGCTCAATGACAAAAGTATTATTGTCTTGGTTTTGCAGATGAAGGGAGGGGGCATGGGATATAAAAGCATTCTTTGTCTTCACATCTTTGTTCTTTTCTTTTTTCTTTTCCTTTCTTTTTTTTTTTTTTTTGACATGGGATCTCGCTCTGTCACCCAGGCCGGAGCGCAGTGACGCGATCTTGGCTCACCACAACCTCCACCTCCCAGGTTCAAGCGATTCTCTTGCCTCAGCCTCCCGAGTAGCTGGGACTACAGGCATGCGCCACCATGCCCGTCTAATTTTGTATTTTCAGTAGAGACGGGGTTTCTCCATGTTGGTCAGGCTGGTCTTGAACTCCCGACCTCAGGTGATCCACCCGCCTCAGCCTCCAAAAGTGCTGGGATTACAGGTGTGAGCCACTGCGCCTGGCCATCTTTGTTATTTTCTTTAGCAACACAAACCCCAAACATTTTAAACAATCAATAGCTGCTGTCAGGACTACTTTGTGCAGAGATTTTTCTTGCTTTCCATTTGTAACTTTACTTCATCACAGTCCTAAAACTCAGGTAACGTGGTTCTCATTTTACACATTAGGAAATTGAGGCCGGGTGACTTGTCCAAGGTCACACATTTGGAACAATTTTAGAATGTCCAATGATGGCCCTTAGTATGCTTTACTGAAAGCAAAGATTCATTGGAAAGATTAATCCCTTTTCTTTCAGAAAAGGATGCATTTTTTTAAGTTGCTTTTTAAAAATGGTGTTCACTTGTCCAGCCATGCTCAAAACTTTGGGTTAGGAAAAGGATTGCCTTGGGTTCTCTCATCATGGTGCTTTGCCAAAAGGGGAGCTGCCATAGAAAGCTGCTGATTGGCCAGGTGTGGTGGCTCATGCCTGTAATCCCAGCACATTGGGAGGCTGAAGCAGGTGGATCACCTTAGTCAGGAGATTCGAGACCAGCCTGGCCAACATGATGCAACCCTATCTCTGCTAAAAGTACAAAAATTAGCCAGGCGAGGTGGCGGGCGCCTGTAATCCCAGCTACTCAGAGGCTGAGGCAGGAGAATCGTTTGAACCTGGGAGGCGAAGGTTACAGTGAGCTGAGATCGTGCCATTGCCCTCCAGCCTGGGGCACATTTTGTAGCCTCATCTAAAAAGAAACATTTCTAGCCAGACAAAGAAACCCGAGAGCAGGCCGGGCACGGTGGCTCCCACCTGTAATCCCAGCACTTTGGGAGGCTGAGGCGAGTGGATCACCTGAGGTCAGAAGTTCGAAACCAGCCTGGCCAACATGGTGAAACCCTGTCTCTACTAAAACTACAAGTTAGCCGGGCGTGGTAGCAGGCGCCTGTAATCCTCACTACTCGGGAGGCTGAGGCACAAGAATCGCTTGACCCCAGGAGGCGGAGGTTGCAGTGAGCTAAGAATGCGCCACTGCACTCCAGCCTGGGCGACAGAGTGAGACTTTGTCTCAATTAAAAAACAAACAAACAAAAAACCAAGAGCATTCTAAGAATGTGGCCTGCAGACCCGTCCCCTGTGTGGAGGTGAGCAGGCAGACAGGCGTGGGACAGACGGGCGGCCAGTGTTCGCTCCTCCACCTGCACCCTCAGCCCCATGGGCCCTTCCCTGGGGATGAGAGCAGCAGCCTTCTGATTCCAGCCCATTCCAAGGAAAACATTCTTGCCCTGGCCCCTCCTTAAGTGACCCCTCCCCTCCTCTTCCCTCCTTAGAATAGAACATCCAAAGGTTTGCCTACAGGTGAAAAATGGATTTCTTTTAAAAGGCTCGGCCGGGCGCGGTGGCTCACGCCTGTAATCCCAGGACTTTGGGAGGCCGAGGCAGGCAGATCACGAGGTCAAGAGATCAAGACCATCCTGGCTAGCACAGTGAAACCCCGACTCTACTAAAAATACCAAAAATTAGCCGGGCATGGTGGTGGGCACCTGTAGTCCCAGCTACTTGGGAGACTGAGGCAGGAGAATGGCGTGAACCCGGGAGGCAGAGCTTACAGTGAGCGGAGATCACGCCACCGCACTCCAGCCTGGGCAACTTGAGCAAGACTCCATCTCAAAATAAATAAATAAAAATAAATAAATAAATAAATAAATAGCTCTCAGACTAGAAGGGTTAAGCATCCAACCAAAATCGGGGTCCGAATGATTTCCCTACTCCTCTCTGAGGTCCCTTCACTCCACCTTTTACCAATCATGCAATGAGGCACCTCTGTCTAAATGAAGCCTCCATCTGTCAACAACAGCGCTGAGTCCCAAAATGGGCTGGGACTCACTTCCTTAGATAATACTTGGCTCTAGGTGCTCCTGGGTGCTGCACACTAGTCATTTTGCTGAGAAAAATAAAGCCACAGCTTCCCTGTACTGCCCACTCCTCAGACCCAACTCCTCCCCACTCTCCAGTCCATTCACAGACAGGCATCAGTACCCATTTCTTCACACCACCCAGCAGCACACATCAGGGGTTCAAACCCCCTGCACACATATATGGCCACCGAGGCCCACAAGGTGCTGAGAACACAGTGCTCTTGGGTTCCCAGTCGCAACATCCAGTTAGATCAAAACCAGCAGGAATCACAGAGAGGGCCTTACAGGTCCCTTCAAGTTAGGAAATAATAAACTTCTCATTATCATTGGACTTCACCAACATCAAAAATTATTCTCAAATAGGCTTTGCAAACTGTTCATAATCTGTCTGCTATAGTGGTAAAAGCATGCACTTTTCAATAAGACCACTGGGGCCTGATTCATGGTTATGCTGCTTTCAAGCTGTGTGACCATGGGCAAGTTACCTAACCTCTCTGAACCTCCATTTCCTCTTTTATAAAATGGAGATACTAAGAACCACCTTACACAGCTGTAGTGAGGACTAAAATTAACATGTAGGGGAGTTGGCATAAACTAGATGTTAATAAGTTCCAGTTTCCTCTCTAAAATTGGAATTAACTGCCCATAATTCTAATTTCTAGATGTTAACCAGAGACTTAATTTTAAGTCTTAATCTTAATTTTATTCACTCTCACAGAGCAGTTTCTCCAATGGAATTAATTAAACTTCTGGCTTCCTTACGAGTACACCTATTGAAACGTGCCTCTCTGACTAGATATTATATCATTTAGTCGCTTATCCCCCCTTCTGCTAGCTTCCCAACTAAACTTGAAGGGCTTTGACAGCAGAGACCATTCCAGTCACCTCTTTACTTCCCATGGTGCCTGGGACACTGCAGGTCCCTAGAAAACAACCCCTAAAAAGGAGAGTAGAAGAGGAAAAGGAAGACCACATGCTTAAGGTTACAGAGAGAAAGAAACAGACTGAGGTCCTCTCTGAAACCATTTGGATTAGCCTTTAAAGCCCCAGGTGTACCAAATAAACACATCTGAGGCTTTAATTTAGGCCCCTGGGATGCCACCGCTGTTAGAATTCCAGAAAACTAATTAACTAATTCCCACTGCCCCAGGTGTTACCTGAACTCACTTTGTTGTTTTCTGCTCCAAACAAAGGCAGAGGGGCCAGAGGAGAGCCCTTCCTATGGGCATCAAAGTACAAGATGTGCGCTTTGATTCCTTCTTCACGAACACACTGCTACTCGGCCGCGCCCCGTGTCTGTTCTCTCTTCAGTTTACACTTAAGCCAAAATCAACTGCTCCCTCTTCTGCCCTCCCCCTGCCCCAGCACTTTGCTCATACTGCACCTTCACTGGGCTCTGGGTTTGTTCTCCCTGAGGCCACAGGGAGTGTATCAGTGTCTACACCTCCCCCAGGGACTGAGTTGCTAAATGCAGCAAGGAAGCTCACCCAATACCCCTCTTCCCCTTGTTCCCCTCAGAGCCCAGAACAGTTTCTTACAGGAGAGTGGATCTGAAAGGGAATGGCGTTGACTCTGCCGATGATCCCACGCTGCAGATCCTGCTCGATCACCACCCAGGCCCACCCCAGGCTCCAAGAGCAGATGCAGCTGGGGGCCTTCAGGGTCTCAGGGCTCAAGTACAGATAGCCAGGTCTGTCCCAAGCCACACATGGACAGCTTCTGGCCTGTTCTATGCCTGCCCTGTGAGAAGCAAAGAACCTTCCTCTTCCAGAATCATGATTTTGCCTCAAACAAAGGTAAATGCTTACATAATCTAAATTGGATCCTTGGCAGAAATATTTCATTACCACTTAGAGCGAAGGGTGAAACTGAACTAGACACAGTTCCTGCCCTGAAGAACCTCACAGAAACACAGGAAGTGCAGGTCAGCAGTGTAATGCAAAATAGAAGAGATGCAGGCAAGAAGGCCTGGAGGGAAACAGAGAAGGGAATGGAAAATTCTATCAGGTCAGTCTTGGCGGGCCTCATGGAAGGCTCAGTCGTCAAAGTTGAGTACAGGTTTGCTGTCTGAAAAGAAGGGGCGAAGGTACACAAGGCATCGGCTAGACCTAAGGGTGAGACACCTATTGTGTGCCTGGGCAACACAGGTCCTTCCAGCACGAGGTGTATGCAGGGACAGGGGGTAGGAGGGCAATGAGGGGCCCGTTCAGCCTAAGCCCTGCTAAGGTGTTTGAAATTAACCATGTCAAGTCACCAAAGGAGTTAAGCAGGGCTGATGAGGCTGTGTTTGAGAGATTCCTACAGCTTCCTAAGGAAGGCATCTAGGAGGATACTGCAATAGACCAAGACTCAAAGAGAACTAAAGACTGCAGCTGTGCAGGGTGAGCAGCACGAGGAGCCTAGCTGACTTCGGGCTTTAGAAAGAGTCGGAGGCAGTGGTGGTGTCACTGTCATGGAGAAGAGTAGGCATGGGGGTCTGAAGAGAGAGCTGCAAGGTCAGGATGCCAAGTGTTCCGATCCCCATGGCCTGCCCTCGCTTGCCGTCCACTCATTCACAGATGCCCACAGAGCCCGCCTGTGCACAAAGCCTCAAGCGGTGTGATTCCCTCTCCTCCAGAAGGATCCATGGCAGAGAAGGAAGGGTCATGGTCTGCAGTCAAGTCTACAAGAGCGAAACCCCAACCCTGGCTTCCTGCCCGGCCTCCCTTTCCCTTCCCTTTCTGCCTCGCTGCCTCCATTCTGAATCACATCCAAAATACACTATGTACCCTCCAACCTGGGGTTCCATCTCCTTCTGGGAGATGGCCTTCTCCTAGAAGCCCTGCCAACCTGGCCCTTTAGGGCCACTACCCTGGCCAGCCACAGGGACATGACCCCACCCAAATCTTACCAGAACACCCCAAATTCCAGAAACCACTGACCCAGGCTCCCTCCTCTTCCAACTTCCCTACAACCACATTCCAACTGGAAGAATTCCCCAGCCAATGCACAAGCATGGTGACTGACTTCTGCTGTGTCCAAAGTTTGAGAAAACAAGACTAGAAAAAAGCAACACTCAGGACTGCGCCCTCAGCCTGTCTCATTTTCAACAGCCAAGGAAGGATGGGGATGGGGTGAATGGGGTGCTCCAGTAATGTGGTAATGGTCAGCCCTCAATATATGACACGGCAATAAACGCATTGAGACCGCAGGATGGTCTCCTATAAAGTCTTTGCCGGTCCTCCTAGCAGGAAACAAGGCTACATTCTCATGTAGATTTCTCCGATTTTCCCTAGAGGAACTCATAAACTCCACAGGTGTTACTGAAGGGAGAAAAGCTGGGCTGAGAGGCGACTGGTGTCTAACCTGTTCGTCTCTCCAACTCAGACTGCCTGACCCACAGCCACAGCTCGGCCCTGAGCTGCTCTGACATCTGCGCACAGAATGTCAGAGAGTGTTTCTTTGGAGAACATCTTTAAGTGCTCTCAAATGGAACTACAAAGCCATCAGCTATGTCCCCTCCAATTGCAGTAAGAACTGAATGGAAGAGAAGGACCTTCAGAATAAAGCCAGGGAAGCAGAAACCACTGAAAACCTTCTCTCTAGAACCAACCAGGCAGGGCCCAAGAAGTGTTTTGAATCTCATTCATAAGAACACAAACTAATTATCTGCAACCCCTTTGGATATCATTTCAAACAGTAAAAATAAGGACACCCATTCATTCAGTGGACTTGCCTCAGTTTACTGCTCCCCCGCACCTTATTAGAGGCCAATGCTTTGCCATTATTCTGCTGAACACAGGCCAGAGCTGTCTTCGTAACAAGTCAACACAAACCTCTCCAACCCCCAAAAGCAGGTGCTCGCTTGCGAAGTCAAATAAACCGTACCTTACAAAAAGCTGGTCATTTCAGGCACTCCACAGACCAACCAGCCAAGAGCAGGCTAAGCCCAGCAGAGGTGGGAAGTGTGCAGGGGCTCCTGCCTCCCGGCCTGTGCCTTTGATCTGCGCCTGGGGATGGAGGAGGATGCGTGGGGCGTGTAATGCCCGGCTGTGCAGAGCCAGGTTCGGGTCTGCCTGACACCACGACTCCCTGGCCCCTGCTCGGCAGGGAGAGGCAGCCAAGCCAGCCAGGGAAAAGGTTTCAGAGCTGGTATCTGCTCCCAGAGCTACAACAACAACCAAAAAAAAAAAATCAGCAGTAGCCCTTCCAACTGGAGCTTCATCTGCCCAGTGCCTGCCGGGTCAGATGGCAAATGCCACCGTTTCGTGTCTTCTTAGCCCTGAAGTGTTTTGCTGGGTCACAGTGCTCTCCACACAGGTACATACCAATCTGTCTCACCACCAGCAGTTAAACTGATTCTTTTTAAACTACATGGAAGTTTGTGTACTTGGAGTGGAGCCACAGCACGCTGTGCAGAGAACACAGGGTCAGGAGAAGAACACAGGCTCTGCAGTGGAAGACAGTCAGCTGGCAGCCTGGCTTGCCTCCGAAGGATTACAGGTAGCACGGACCTAAGGCACATAAGCAAGCACGTGTCCCTTCAAATACCTCTGCTGTGAATACCATGGAATACCCCAGCAACAAAAACTCCCTGGAGAGTCCCAGGATGCACATTCTTACACTTCTCTCATTCAAACCATTTCTACCACTATAGAAATCTTCAAGAAAACAGTAGCTATTGGCTGGGCACAATGGTTCATACCTGTAATCCCAGCACTGTGGGAGGCCGAGGTGGGAGGACTGCTTGAGCCCAGGAGTGGGAAACCAGCCTGGGCAACATAATGAGACCACATCTCTACAAAAAATAACAATTAACTGGGTGTGGTGGTGCACACCTGAAAGTACTGGCTACTTAGGAGATTGAGGTGGGAGGATCGTTTGAGCCCAGGAGGCAGAGGCTGCAGTGAGCTGTGATCACACCACTGCACTCCAGCAAGGATGACAAAGTGAGACCCTGTGAGAAGAGGAGAGGAGGGGAGGGGAGGGGAGGAAGGGAGGAAGGGAGGAAGGGAGGAAGGGAGGGAAAAAAAAGAGAGGAAGGGGAAAAGGGAGGGATGGAGGGAGGAAGGGAGAGGAGGGAGGGAGGAAGGAAGGAAACAAGGAAGGAAGGAAGGAAGGAAGGAAGGAAGGAAGGAAGGAAGGAAGGAAGGAAGGAAGGAAGGAAGGAAGGAAGGAAGGAAAAGTGAGAGAGACGGAGGGAGAAAGGGAAGGAGGGGGGAGGGAGGGAGGGAGGGAGGAAGGAAGGAGAGAAGGAAGGAAGGAAAGAAGGAAGGAAGGAAGGAAGGAGGGAAGGAGGGAAAGAAGGAAGGAAGGAAGGCAGGCAGGCAGGCAACACCAGCTCCTCTCCAGAGCTCTCTTTAACATCCCTGTTGCAATTGACTCTTACAAATCCAGGACTCCTGATCAAATCCTAATTCAAAAAGGAAAGAAAATAAATCATAAGATCCCACTCCAATTATGCAAATACCTTTAACTTTGCTTTTTCTCTTCTTGCTAGGATCACTAACTTCCTGCAGAAGTGACTTGAATGTGACCCAGGGGGTTCAAGATCATTTATCTTTTGTAACAAAGGCTAAAGAGGCGGATTACTCCTCTTGGCGCCCCAGTCAGCGAGGAGATTTCCCAGCTGTTCCTGGGCTCACTCCCCAAAAGCACCAGGCACTAACGGGTAGAACCTGTGTGGTGGGCTTGTTCGTTCCCAGGCTGGGCAATGCCTCCCGAAAAAGGGCGGTGGAGACCCCACCCATCCCCGCACCTGCATCACCAGGCAGGGGCAGCACCTGCTGGAGGTTCTGCCCGAGCGAGTATCTGCAGCTCTGAAGTATCCCCAGTGCCGGGGCTTTACTCGTCGGGGAGGCACACTGTACATGGTCTGTACGTAGAGTGCCCCATGCCTTCTGCTGCTCGGGGCACCATGTGTGACAGTGGGAAACTGGAAACTAACAAAATACCCAACAAGAAATGCATGCTTAACACAGCCTGCAATAAATGCATAAAAGCTATGTGCATGAAGAGTTTGTCAATGATGCAGACGTACTTAGGATATAACATTCAGCAAGATACATGTACTGTATAGAAAGATAGGTAGATCCTATGGATAATTTTAAATTCTTATATATGATATCATATATATTAAAATACATACAATATGTTAAAATCGTGTATATTATTTATTATCTTTTTAGAGAAGGGGAGAAAGAGTTTAAGCAGTAGAGTGTTTAAGGTGATGGGCTCTGGACCCAGGTTTGGGTTTGAATCTTCACTTATTGGACATTAGACCTTGAGCAAGTTACTTAACCTTTATGTGCCTCAGTTTCCCTAACCAGAAAAATGGGAGAAAAGTACTTGCTTCTTAGAGTTGTGTGGATTTATTAATTACTATGTATAGGGTGCTTGGAATGGTACCTGGCACATATATAATATTAAACATGCCAGGATAATAGTCACAATTCTTATCAATACTAAGCTTGCAACCTGTGAATAAATAAATTAAATGTGTAAAAGGAACTGAAAGAAAATGTCGGCTGGGCGCGGTGGCTCACGACTGTTATCCCAGGACTTTGGGAAGCCAAGGCAGGCAAATCACCTGTGGTTGGGAGTTCAATCCCAGCCTGGCCAACATGGTGAAACCCCATGGCTACTAAAAAATGCAAAACTTAGCCAGGAGTGGTGGCAGGTGCCTGTAATCTCAGTTACTCTGGAGGCTGAGACAGGAGAATTTCTTGAACCCAGGAGGAGGAGATTGCAGTGAGCCACAATCCCACCATTGCACTCCAGCCTGGGCGACAAGAGTGAAACTCCTTCTCAAAGAAAAATCAAAGAAAAGAAAATATCTATGGTGCTTGCCTCTAAGTGAAAGAATTCAAGGTTTTTAAAAACATGCTTCTTTCAACTGTGCTGTAAACTGCTAACTTTTAAACTTGATGTAACTTACTATTATGAGGAGAAAATTAGCAAAGTTTGCTTTCATTAGGTCTGAACTGCAATGACTTTGAACCAACTATGCTTTCCCATTACTGTCAAAAATAGGCTTTTGATGTGAAAACGGCAATGAAGTATCTAAAGAGGCCAGAGCTCACCTCCAGTGTTAACTCCATCTGCTGTGCGGCTCTCTTCTCAGTTTAAATCTGCAATTCTTTGCTTAATGCCAATACATCTTCTTGCCATAAATCTCTTTGTTCTATTCTATACATAATGCTCTTCTACCCCTGGCCAAATCCTCTCCACATTAAACATGACAATCATAGCCACAGTTAGGCATTTTTTGGGCATTTTTCTCTTTTTGGCCACAAAGGTTATAAGTGATTACTTTCAAAAAGCAGAAAAATCTCTACCTATCCAACAAAATGCTCTAGAAACCATATAACCACCATTAATAAATAAATATGGCTTGGCTTTTACTAAATGTTTCCCTGAGAGGTTTCCAGATCACTAGAGAACACAAAGCTTTACTGGGACAAACCATGTGGGGTTGGCGCTGCTGGTGCTGCCTGGCTGCTGACTGCCTGGGGCACAAGCAGCACCTCCTCATCCTGCTACATCCTGTCACGCCTCCACTCTTTGCACATGCTGTGTTCCTCCTGCCTTGAAAGTCCTTACTCCTCATTCATGACACGAACTCCTACTCATCCCTCAAGACCCAGTTCAAGCATCTCTTCTATTGTGTGGTGGTCCTGGCCTCCCGAAACTGAACTGGCTATTCTCTTTGTGTCCCCACCACTCCTGTGTAGGCTCCAGGCTTGTGGTGGCCTCCCAGGACCATGATTATCTGTGTGCTTCCCTCTCTCCCCTGCTGCCTGGGATCCCCAGGAGAGCAGAGAACATGGAGATGTACGCTCTTGGCCAATCACAGTGCCTAGGAAACATAAGGTATCTGATAAGAGTCTATTTACAAGGTAGTGTTTGCATTTTACAGGGAAAAAAAGAAAAACAAAAGAATTCAGGGCAGCAAGAAGAAAGAAGATGAACACTTCCGACATCCGTATCCAGGCAAAATGTAGACAGACCAGAGATTTAGTGGGCACAGTCAGGAAGTGGGGAAGAGAAAACAAATCATGTAAGTGGGGCGAATGCAACTTTTCCTATACTCGTGAAAACACAAGGACCCCTAAGCCTTCCCATCTAGTTAGAGATTTTCCTCAGCCTCTCCCCTTGAATCACCGAATCCTAGACTATCAGACCTAGAAGTAACCAAAGAACTCAACGTATTTCAATCAACAAATACCTTATTTCTCTATTATTGATTATTATTGTTTAGTTGTCATCCTGTGTGCTAGGCACTGGAAACTCTTAAAGGAAAAGTCCTTTCCTTGTAAAAATACCGTTTAATGGAAACAGAAATTTAGATTATGGTATGAGAACTAACTTGTAATTCAACATGGTACCTGACCCTTCCTGAGATGACCTTCAAAAGATACTGAATTAAAAATAAATAAATAAATAAATAAGTGGGGTGAGGTATTTTAAGCCACAGTGACAAAAAAAAAAAAAATTGGAAAGGAGGCCATTAGCTAACGAGAGGTTCAGGTTTCATAAACTTCCAAAAGTCAGACTAGAGAGGGAACGTGGAGCTGACACAGGAGAAGGGTCAGGGGAACCACCTGGCCCTGAGGAAATCCAGAGACTCAGATACACCAGACAACTGTTGGGAGGAGTGTGCGGCAGCACTGGGACCAGGGGTCTTCTGTGAAATCCTGTCTACAGAGCACGTAGCCCCTCCACCTCCCACCCCAGGGCCAGATGCCGATCTCCCAGGAGCCAGGTGTTCAGCCCAGGCAAAAAGTACCGAAAGCTCTTCTGATAGAAATTGAATCAGCCAACAAGAACGAGAGCCACTAACACATCGTCTGGCATTCAGAGGCCTCCAGAATGCCAGCTGATTCTGTCCTGAGCACCCCAAAAGCAACACCTGCCAGGCACCAGCGCCACCTGTGGACACAACACTCGCAGTCAACCTTCTCCGCCCTATTCTTAAACACACAGGAAAATCCAAGGGTCACATGGCACTTAAGGAAGGGAACACGAAAACAACATCCAGGAGAAGAAACAGAAGACACCAAAGCGATCAGAGAAAAACCAGGGATATATGAAGAAGAAACACACACCCCCCTCTAATTACTATCCTCAAGAAGATTGAAGGCCACACTCTATTTCCCAACCAACCCAATCACGGAGCGACTCAAAAATCACACAAGAGGAACCATCACGGGTGAGCCTCCTGATCTGGCTTTACTGTTGAGGGACCCCTGGGTAAACTGAAGAGCTTTGCAGAAAGGCTGGGGGTATGAAAGCTGCATGCTCCCCACTTAAGCACACAGGGTCAGCAAGAGTTGCAGTGATGTTCCCATACACAGTCAGTTCAGCTGTAACACTTGCTTTGAAACTGCAGATTTGTACAGACAGATTGATATATTACAGAACAATTTGAATACCTTATGAGTTTTGTGTGTGCCTGGTGACTTCCTCCGCAAGAAACACAAAAATAAGTTCAGAAAAATGGTGCCCAACTGAACCGAGCTGCTTGAGAATATACAAAAGGCACACACACACCAGCCTCAAGCACCTACCAGCTACCTCCAGTCACCACACGTGTTAAAAGCCATGTCCTTCCACACACGGTGTCAGAACTTTCCATAGGACTCCAGGTCTCTGTCCTTCCTCCATTTGGCAGGCCCTCAGGAGCTTCAACCCTTCCACTGAAAAAACTTCATTTCATTTACCTTTGGACTTCGAGGTAAAATCCCATCTCTACTGAAGTATTTATGGATCTCTTAACCATTTAGCATGTGTAAAACGGTGCTGCCCTTTTTATTAGGTTTTTATCTTTTTTAAAAATGTGGCATTGATGAAGTTTTTGAAAGCTGTTCCCCTAAGCCTGTATTCGTCATAAATCCTGTGGTTTTTATTGCCCAATCTTGCATGGTGCAATAATTTTTAGGAACACATGTATCATGTTATAGTAGAATTGATTATGTGTTTACATTTCTGCCTGCAAGCTACAAATTTTCAGGAGTTCCCCTAGAGGAGAACATGGCGGGAGAGCATGGTGTGCAGATTCTGGTTTAGAAAATATGGTCCACACAACTGAATTTCACACCAGTCACCCCTAGTTCATTATCTCTGGCTGCCCCAAAACGTTCATCACCTGCTTGGTTTTCTCCCTGCACTAAGCTAGAATCTCTTCCTGGGATAGGACCAATTGTTGGGTTTCGTTGGTAGAAAAGACATCTGTGTGTCATCCATTTTTTCCCTCCATCAAATACAAAATTAAATTCAAGCATAAATAATGAAACTGTTGTTCCCGGCTTCTGTTGACAGAGTCTCAGGGATGCTGTGGAGCTGAGTGTGCCTGGGTCCAGTCCCCGCCCCCTCACCCTCCGGAGCTGTGTGACCTTGGACAGCCTCCCTCACTCCCTGAGCTCCAGTTTCCTCAGCCATAAACAGAGATAACAGTGCTGACTTCAAAGCTGGCTTTGTGAGATTAAATGAGATAATGTAGTAGAGTATTCAGTACAGTGGCTGGCACTTCAGTGTTTTCCCATTTATCTTTTTGTTTTTCAAGATGAGTGATCTCTTTGCTGATCATAAACATATTCCTCCATCTGTCTTGTGTCGTTTGCCTACATTGAAATCCCATCCCAGTCCCCGTCTCTATTTGAATGTGAAGCTGAAAAACTGCAGAAATGAATCATTGGGATCTGTAAAACCCCTTAACTTGTGGCACCAAGTTTTTTGTCTCATGTTGATCAGTCTCTCTTCTTGCGTTTCTCTCCCATTAGTTTGAAGCTGCCATTCATTCCTTCCATTTATTCATTCACTCAACAAACATTGACGGGTGCCTGGTATCTACTGGCTACATGAATGACTTAACTTCCCAGAGCCTCAGTTTTCTTGGCAAAATGAAGATAATAATACCTCTATCATAAGGTTGTTGGAAGGCTTTCCATGACACCAGGACCATAAAGCACCTTTTACACCGTCTGCCATATGGCAGGTGCTCAACAAAGGATACCTTGACCGGTATCATCACGATGACAATGAACAAGCCATATCCCTAACGGGGCTTAAACCTGGATAACATGAACACTCTTTCCACTGCGCTAGTGTGGACAAGCACACACATCGCTGGGAAGATCTGCAAGCCTCCCTCCTCCCACAGACCCAAACATGCTGCTGCAAATGTTTCACTGGCTACAAAACAATGAGTCTGATTACGACTCACAACTGAAAAGGCACCAAGCTTGTTTAGGTATGATTCATCATTGTCTGTTGCGGCAATCAGAAGTATTTTGGTTGCTTCTAGGTCAGAATGACCCAGTTGCCACACTTTTTTTTTCACTGCTAAAGTTTGTAATGAACCTTTAAACAAAAACTAAAGGCGTAAGGAAAGATAACTACTTTGTGGCTTTTGCTCAAAGTGAGGACGTTATCAGCTCTGCCCTTCAGAAGCAAGCCCTGATCAAGGAAACCATTCACACTTGATTTTCTTTATTTTATTGGCCACAATTGAACACAGGTATAATTTTCATGAACCTCCCTCGCTCCAAGACCAGAGCTCCTAGGAAGTTGTGTCTCCCATCTGTTTCCCGGCACCCACCAGAAATAAGTACCATGAGAGTGTTTACAGATGAAGTGCTCCTATACGCAGGTTGATTTTCAAGCAGTAAAAAGAGAGAATTAATCACCCGAATATATGATCTTTGCTAAACTCTTCAGGAATAAATGAACATTTCCCACTTTATTCTTGCTAATGTTGACTGCTCAGCAAAGATAATTTCAACATATTTAACATGGCATATTCAAATGACAGAAAGTATGAAATAATAGTAGAAAGCAGAGAAAAGTATATATAAAGAGAGAAAGTGGAATCATTCACATCCTTAACACCTAATCTAATTGTAATTTTCTTAAATGCATAGAAAAAAGACTGGGAGGAAATACACTAAAATGTTAACAGTGGGTATTTTAAAACAAGAATTAGGACAGGTGTGGTGGTTCACACAGTAATCCCAGCACTTTGGGAGGCCGAGGCGGGTGGATCACTTCAGGTCAGGAGATCAAGACCAGCCTGACCAACAGGGTGAAACCCTGTCTCTACTAAAAATACAAAAATTAGCTGGTCATCGTGGCAGGTGCCTATAATCTCAGCTACTTGGGAGGCTGAGGCAGGAGAATCACTTGAACCCGAGAGGCCAAGGTTGCAGTGAGCCAAGATGGTGCCACTGCAATCCAGCCTGGACGACAGAGCAAAACTCTATCTCAAAAAAAAAGTTAATTAAATTAAACTTTAAAAATAAAATAAAAACAATAATTATAGGCAAATGTTTTTCTTGTTTCTAATAGTCTGTATTTTCCAAATTTTTTACAAACGATCACATGCATGTGTTATAAACAGCTTTTTGGGGATAAATTATAATCATGAAATTCCAAGACTACAAGCTTGAGTCTCTCTGTGGCTGCACAACGTGGAGCAGATGAAAGGACCCGAATGCTGGAGTCGCACCAACCTGGCTCTGCCAATCTCCAGCGGGCAAGTCACTTAACCTCTATACCATTAGTGGTCTGAACTAAACCAGCTCTTTGCCAGCCTAGGCTCTAGCTCAACATCTGCTTGTATGCTTCAGGCAACTACACTCCCACAGTAAACTGGGAACCTCCTAGGAGCTAAATAGAACCAAATATCCCCAGGCCTGGGTGACACTGACTGAGCTGACCTCCAGTACAGGGCCTGAGGCCACTCAGGAAGCAGCCAGGGCACCTGCCCACACCCTCCGAACAGGCCCGCCTACCTAGGGAACTCTTTCTCCCCGGCGCTAGGCTAGTTCTGGGGGAGGCTAATGGAGTTATGGACTGGGATGGGCGGCCTTGTACAAAGGGCTTCTCTGGCCAGAGAGAGCCGGGGGTGGCTTCCGCTCCACAAACACCAAACTTCCCCACCCTTCCTGGCCAGCCTCAGATCCTATTTCCCCCAGGCAGCCTTCCCAACCCTCACTCTAACCCCTTTTTAAAAACTGTGTGTATTAAACTTAAGTAGATACAAAAGAATATTGGTATGTATGTTGCACAGACTCACCATATAATGAAAACCATGCACCACGGGCAGGTTCTGAACAAGCACCTCATCATCGTCTTGGAGGCCCCCTTCTCGTCCTCCATCCCTGCCCCCCATAACTCACATCCTGAATTTTATGTTTATTTCCCTTGCTCTTCATGATTTTAACAACATGATTGATTTAATTGTAACTTAATTTTTTTTTTTTTTTGAGACAGAGTCTTGCTCTGCCCTCAGGCTGGAGAGCAGTGGCACAATCTCGGCTCACTGCAACCTCCACCTCCCGGGTTCCAGCGATTCCCCTGCCTCAGCCTCCCGGTAACTTAACTTTTAACCTAAATTTGAACATAGATTTTACTTTTTTTTTCTTTTTCCTGTTTGGCAAAGATCAACTTTAGTGTGCATAAGAATCACCTAGGGCCAGGGGCAGTGGCTCACGCCTATAATCCCAATACTTTGGGAGGCCAAAGGAGGTGGATCACTCGACGCCAGGAGTTGGAGACCAGCCTGGGTAACATGGTGAAACCCCATCTCTACAAAAAGTACAAAAATTAGCTGGGTGTGGTGGCTCGTACCTGTGGTCCCAGCTACTAGGGAGGCTGAGGTGGGAGGATAGTTTGAGCCCAGTAGGTCGAGACTGTGGTGAGCCAAGATGGTGCCCCTGCCCTCCATCCAGCCTAGACAGCACAGTGAGACTGTCTCAGAAGAAAAAAAAAAAAAAATCACCTAGGGGTCTTATTAAAATGCAGATTCTATTTCAATACATCTGGGCTATAGCCTAGAAATTTAGCATTTCTGACAAGCCAATTTAACTTAATTTTCATTTAACTTTTAAATTAAGAAACACATTGTTTCATTTTACATTTAGTTTTGTTTTGTTTAGTTTTTACATTTCTCAACTGTGTATGAATGGGCTCATGCTGTATGAATTTTCTCAGACTTGCTTTTCTGCCTCATACAACATTCCTGAAGTTCGTCTACAGTGTTGCCTGTACCTGTGAGCCATTCACATTCAAAGCTGTATAGTATTTTATGATATAAATATACCACTTTCTCTTTCCAACCTACACGTTATGTCTATTTGAGTTATTTCTAGCGTTTGTGTGTCAGGAGGGTACACATATAACTGGTATCAATCAACATTACCATTTGTCTCCTGTTACACACACAGTCACAAAACTGCCAGGGAACTCCAGGGGGCTCACATTGTGGGCTACATCAATCGCTCCCCTAGAGTAAGAGGGTGGTACCCACTGACACCCCCATTATCAAGTAAGTAAGTGTTCCAGCTGTTCCACAACCTCATCCATGCTTGTCACTGTCAGACTTGGGAATTTTTGGCAGTCTGGTGGGTGTAAAAGGGTATCTCATTGTAGTTTTAATTTGCACTTCCCTTGTTACTAGTGAAGTTAAGCATCTCGTCATATGGGTATTAACTATCTGTTTCTCGTTTCTTTCCAATTCCTAAGCCAGCACCTCAGTTTATCTTACCAAACCAAAAGAAACTTATGTGGATAGTCATATCTGTGCTCTTAATTAGTTTTCGTCCCTGCCCTACAGTATGTTCCAGTGTGTCTTTTTACTGCTTTACAGGTTCTTTTCTCTCATGGGGGTGGGAGTACTCTTCCATCTTTACAGGTTTAATACAGATTTGTCAGTTTCACTACCTTAACTATTCTTTAGATTATTCTTCCCATTATTTTCAAATGAGGCAGATTCTCTGAATCCTGGTGAATAGGAACTTTCAAAGTCAATGTGGGCAAAAAATATATATAAACCAGGAGAAAATAAAGTCTTCTATTTTTTGAAGATAGTAACTGCTACAATGCAAATCTGCACTTCAAGTAAGCAAAGTCACATTTTAGTAATGTAGAGAACTGCCAAAGCCAGTTGAAAAAATTGCCAAGGGCTCATTCTTTATTCAACTTAATTAATGAATGACTTCTAAAAAATACTGTCTCATTATTCTTTTAGAATAAATAGCTATAGGTAGCAAAAAAAAAAGGTAAAATTTGACAAACATACATTATTTCACAAGAGTATTGGTATTAAGGAGTTTGCCCAGGAAATACAGACTTGGTACCAGGCAATGCTTACAGACAAAGCATAACTAGATAAAGGACTTTATAAAATATTCTACTCGGGAGGCTGAGACAGGAGGATTGCTTAAGCCTGGGAGTTCAAGGCTGCAGAGAACTATAATTGTGATTGTGAATAGCTACTGCACTCCAGCCTGGGCAACATAGCAAGATCAATCTCAAAAAAAAAAAAAAATTCTATAACCATAGATTTTACAACTTAAAGGGGACTCAAAACTCTCACCTAATCTAACCCTCTGACTTATAATAAGAAACTGTTACATCATTTTAAAGACAAGGAATAGAAGAACATCTGATCGGTGTAAATAATTCTGCGACTTTCAAGTAGGGTATCTGCACTGTATAAATTCTTGCCTTGTATGGAGAGATTTGAAAGATCTTTCTGCCACAGATGAGCTTTCACATAAATGTGGATTTGGAGTAAAGTGACAGAAAAGTCATCACCCTTCTGTTTCCCCAGTGACCCCGAGATTTTTGTGATCTATCCCTCAGACACAGTCACAAGTCTATGAATTCAGGGCCCTTTCCTGGTGTGAACAGCTGGGACCAGGAAGGTCTGACATAATCCCTGGTGTACTGTTTTCCTCAGGATGTTTTGGGTTTGGTGTAATTTGATTTTACAACCTGAGAAAGGCTGATTCTGAGATCCTGTGTGTTTATTCTGCAGTTATTTGATTGTCAGTGCAGAAAGAAGATAAGCCTTCAAAATATTTAAAGGGAAAGGAAATTAAGGGACTTAGGGATATTGATAGGTCTTAAAGCAGTTTGAGGATCTGTATCAGCAAAACAACAAATGTGGCTGATTTTGTCAGAATGCTTTTGAGATTAGGGTCAAGTGTGGCACCCTCCCAGGCCTCCTGCACTTTTCCTTTGGAGCACCCATCACACCAGCTCTTCATGCTTCAGTGTCTGTCTTCCCATAGGACCCTGAACTACATGAGAGCTAAGACCACATCTGTTTTACTATAGAAACTCTGGAGCCTAGGCAGTGCCTGGCTGCCTCACTGAATAGCTCCTGGCTGAATGAATGAGTGTAGTCTTGCTATTTGGAGAAGCTGGCCTTCAGGAAAGACTGTCCAGGGGACAGGTTGTCCAGCTGATCCACCAGATGCCCAGGTCCCACTCTGGGACCAGGCTTCCCCACAAAGCATTTTTAGGCTGAGCAGCTCGGTCCCTCGTGAAGTTATCTTTTCAAAGTTGCACTGAAATGTTATTATCTTGGTTATTTTTTGAAACCATTACAGAAAACAGCCATATGGAATTGGCTTTGGTATTTCCTAACAAATTAAGTCTACTGTATCATTTATATGAGGTCCCACAATCAAAGTTACTTTGAGAATTTAATGCCGTGAGAAAATGTCCTTTCCCTTGAAGAAGTGACATGCCTCTTTCTTTCTAATAATATGACTAGTAGCACTTATCACTTCCCCATTTTTTTGAGCACATGATAGCAATAGGTACATTCAAAAAATAAGCAATGACTAATTTCAGGGAAAGCAAAAAACTATTCAGGACAAAAAACTAATAGCAGTACACTACATGGCTCCGCTGTCAAAGTGTTTACATGACTATAGTGATGTATACATTGAATTGGGCTATCAAAATCATAAATAACTGTAGTGGAGAGATGGAGGGCAGGATGTGGATGTCTGCGTGGGGAGAATGTGAAAAAGAATAACATCCTTATCTTCCATATTAGGAAGTTTAAGAATATTACCTAAAATTCAAAAATCAAGAAGTAGAAAAATATGTTATTTAGAAATACCAAGATAATTACCAAAAGAATCAGTTAAAAGGATTGAAGCCAAGAGCGTTGGCTCATGCCTGTAATCCCAGCACTTTGGGAGGCTGAAGTGGGTGGATCATTTAAAGTCAGGAGTTTGAAACCAGCCTGGCCAACATGGGGAAACTTCATCTCTACTAAAAAAATACAAAAATTGGCCATTCGTGGTGGCCAGCACCTATAATCCCAGCTACTCGAGAGGCTGAGGCAGGAGATTCACTTGAACTCGGGAGGCAGAGGTTGCAGTGAGCCGAGATGGCACCACTGCACTCCAGCCTGGGCGACAGGGTGAGACTCTGTCTCCAAAAAAAAAAAAAGGATTAAAGGATTTAAAGTTTTTGCCCCCAGAGAACAAGACAAGACAAGGGAAAAAGGCATGAGTAGCTATAGAGAATAAGACCTCAATTAATACCGAATACATGTTATTTAATCTTCACTAAAATTCTTGTTTTACTAATGAGAAAACTGAGGCTTATAGATACTAAGTAACCAAGATCACACAGCTAGTAAGTAGTTAAGCTGAGATTTTAACACAGCTTTACTGAAATCCAAAGCTCATAATCTTTCTACTACGTTCTGCTCCTCTCTTATTCTCCTCTAAGAGAACTAGTGATATAAAGGAAGAAAGCTTAGAGCCAGAGTCTCATGAAGTGCCGTATCATGTAAAAAAGAAAGAAATGTGGCAAAGATGAGTGCAGAAGAGTGAAGGACAATGTTTAAGACCATTCATAAAATAGGGCTCTATCCATAATTAACCCATGTGAACTTAAGCCCTCTATGGATTTTTCTTGCCCTAGAACAAGTTAAGTTGGCAGTGATAAAAGAAAGCCTTCAACAAAACCCTCCCAAATGTCTGATGCTTCTATGCCAAGCTTAGAAGCACCACCCACAGATGACAGCAGAGTTACTCTCTGGGCAAAGTTAAACTCAGAAGGCACTTGACTCCGCGCAGCCCGAAGCTTTACAACAAAGGATCCATCAGGGCACCGCAGGGCATGGGGAAAGCAATGATGCTGAGAGTCCAGGCTGGAGGTGAGTTCGCAGCAGGATGGAGCCGGGGCCAGGAGAATCTAGGTGTGTCGTTCAGAACCAGGCATACGAAGTTCTGACTGCTGGAGCCCCCACCTCATGCTCCATCCTGCCAGGCCGGTCTGTCTCTGGTAGGGCAGTCCTGGCCTAGAGAGTGGTGTCTTACACCCTGCAGTGGAGTTGGTGCTTCCCTATCACCAAGAGTGGCAGAGTTTCTGTGTGAGAACAGAATAGCCTCCCATGTCTTGGCCAACTGAGGCCCAAGTCAATCCACAGAGTAGGTCATTCCAAAAGGAAACAGGCAAAAGGAAAGAGGAAAGAGAATATGACCTGAATGCTTTTTTTTTTTTTTTTTTTTTTGAGATGGAGTCTTCCTCTGTCACCCAGGCTGGAGTGCAGTGGTACCATTTTAGGTCACAGCAACCTCCACTTCCTAGGTTCAAGCGATCCTCCTGCCTCAGCCTCCCAAGTAGCTGGGACTACAGGCACACACCCGGCTAATTTTTATATTTTTAGTAGAGATGGAGTTTCACCATGTCGGCCAGGCTGGTCTTGAACTCCTGACCTCAAGTGATCCACCTCCCTTGGCCTCCCGAAGTGCTGAGATTATAGGCGTGAGCCACTGTGCCCAACCCAGATGCCATTTTAAAGGCTCCATTAAACATGTTTAAATTGATTGGCTCAAGTCAGTATGAGTTCAGGGAAGCACCTTACATATCAATAATCATATTTGGCTGTACCTAACACAGCCAACCACAATGGCTTAACCCAGTAGAGGTCTGTTCTTCCCATGGAACAGCAAGTCTGCAATGACTTCAAGATCAAAGCTCCTTCTGCCTTTTGGAAGGCAGCAAGTGTAGTCCGCATTCCAACCCAGAAGAGAGAAACATGAGGGATGAAAAGAACATGGCCGCTTTACCAGAAAAACGACAGTGTTTCTAGAAGACCCACCCATAGATGTCTGCTTACAAAACATTGGCCAGGACTTAGTTTTTTGGCCACCTCAGCTCCAAAAGACCCTAGGAAATCAAGTTTTTAGCCAGGTACTCTGCTATCCCTAACGAAATCAGGGTTCTGCTAGCCAGGAAGTGGGGGGATGGACAGGGTTGTCTGCCACAGGCCACAAACACTGCAGCATCCATGCAACCAGTGAAGAGAAGATGACTGATGTGTTTTGGAAAGCACAGTATGAAAAGTAACGAAAGAACAAAACAGAGCAAGGCCAAATATGTCCCAGACAATAAGGTCATGCTGACCTTTTGAGAAGAAGAGGATGTTCAGACAGGACGTGGTACTGCGAGGGAAACACAAAAATATCAAAGTGTTATTTTACAATCCTGCAGAGGTGGCTATTTCCACTAAGTATGGCACACAGATTTCCCTTAGAGGGTACTCTTGCCAGGATTTCACATGCCACTTCATTTCACCCTCAAACAGTCCTATGACTCTTGGCCCTGTCCTCAAGAGTCATGGACACTTCCCCTCCCTCTGTCATGCCACCCCATCTAATGGCCATCAATTAGTGATTGCACTGCAACCTGTTTAGCATTACAACCTGTCTCCTGGGCCTGGCCATGAGAAGCCCCAGCCCACCTCCTTCAGACCGTTGAACAAGCTCTTTCCTCTTCACCAAGCCTTATCAATAATGTCCAACTTGTCTTCTGCAACGAACACCTTCTACTGAGGGGAGGGAGAAAAAAGATGAATTTTATACTGAAGTGTTTAATAATTTCATTATGAGGAGTACAAATTTGCACTGGCAAATTGAAATACAATGTGTACTCTGTGTGTGTGTGTGTGTGTACTCGCGTGTGTGCATTTCTTCAGACATGATAAACTGTGATCCCTTTCCTATGAATAAAGAGACCTTGGGCTGAGCCTGAATGAGCCTGAGAAAAGATCTGTCCCAGTATGAATTCATGGGTACCATCCTCTCAGAAAGCAGTTCCATACTGTGCCAGACACTTTGAGCCAATCTAGAGAGGAGAGACGGTGGTAACTGATGGAGACCCCCAAATCATAAGCTGCATAGGCTGCGAACACAGTGAGCCGGGGGCAAAGAAGCTAAAGCCTCCCAGGGCCTGTCTGTGGTCACCTGGAAAAGGAAACAGGAAGGGGACTGATGAGAAAGACTGAAAACCAGGGTTGTTTGCACGTCCTCCCGTCTTTTTAGTTTTCATTTGAATCACAACATTAAGACTTCTGCTCGGCACACCAGACATCTATCCGAAATATAGCTTAGAACTCAAGGACAGTTAAGAGCTCTGCAGATCTCTGTGCCAAGGCCAGGATGCCCATTTACTGCATCCAAGGAAAGACACACATTATGAAAGCCATACCAATCGACAGAGTTTTGTGGACCATCTACCGTGGCGTCCCAAGACCAACAGCAATTAGCTTCCAAAATAAAAGTGACATTAAAACATAGAATCCACTGAACACGATTTTTTTAACTGTTATTTTAGGTTTAGGGCACATGCGCAGGCTTGTTACAAACTCATGTCACGGGGGTTTCTGCAGATTGTTTCATCACGCAGGTACAAAGACTAGTACCCAATAGCTATTTTTTCTGATCCTCCCCCTCCTCCCACTCTCCACCCTCAAGTAGGCCCCAGTGTCTGTTGTTCCCCTCTGTGTGTCCACTGGTTCTCATCATTTAGCTCCCATTTATAAGTGAGAACATTGCAGTGTTTGGTTTTCTGTTCCTGTGTTAGTTTGCTAAGGATAATGGCCTCCAGGTCTATCCATGTTCCTGCAAAAGACATGATCTCATTCTTTTTTATGGCTGCATAGTATTCCATGGTGTATCTGTACCACACTGTCTTTATCCAGTCTACCATTGATGGGCATCTAGGTTGATTCCGTATCTTTGCTATTGCGAATAGTGCTGCAAGAAGATCTTTTTCTAACTGGAAGATGTCAAACAAGGTGCACAGGATGGATGACAGGCACTTTGGGAATCCTGGTGAGATGTGCTGAAAACAACAAAACCTTCATTTCAAGCCTGCATAGGCAAAGGGGATCTATATAACACACATCACATGACACAGCTATCCCCGAGCCCGCACAGCGAAGAAGCTCCCCAGCGGGAGCCTCCCCAGGTCCCTCTGCTTGCTTCATTCTTCGCCCCATCAGAAGTGCTGTTTTATCAGGCAGAGGGGATGTGCCTATGGACTTGAACTCCCTAACGCAGGAGTCGAAGCCCACCTGTCACGGGTGTAAGAACCACACCTTCAATGGCTGTCCTCTTCAAAGCCAAAAGCCCCAGGAGGGCAGGGACCATGATTTGTAGGTTCGTGCAGTGAGTCCTGCACCAATGTGCAGGGTCCAGCACAAAAACCAGTATTCAGGCGACAGCTGTGACAGAGCCAGCGGAGTTCAACTTCCCAAGCCTCTTTCAAATATAGAGGCCTAAAAAGCGTTAGCTGCAAAAAGATTCTACTTTAACCCATTTATGCTGGAGGTTACAATTTTTTGAATTGCAGATGTGTGAAAAATCAGACCTTGGTGATGACCTTGAGCAGTAGGATGTAAATAATTCCTACATACTTAGTGTTCCAATAATGGAACACTAGGCATAAATGGGTTTAACTGTTCTCCTGGGACTCATTCATACTTAGAATTAATGTTAAGACCCAAAAAAAACCACTTGAAAATCTTATAATGCAGATAACACGCGCAAATGTGCAGAACCCTGGAACTTGGGAGTTGTGCAGAATGCCTGACAAAGCCGGACAGATAGACAGACGCCCCTGGGGGATGATCTGCGCTCCTCTTCCTCTCCCAGGCACAAAGCAGAGGCTTCCTGCAGACAACTCTGTATTTTGAGTTTAAAGAGCCGAGATTAACTACACCAGAGGGAGAAAAGCAGAGACATAATGTGTAGACCACAGATCACTGCAGGACACGTGTGGGAATAGGGCCTGGTACAATGGAGTGCATCGTACAAAGATAAAGAGCATCAGTGCCACCCACTAAAGTCTTCTGTGGCAATAACTTCAGTGTGGTGAAAACTAGCTCAGAGTATTTCTAAATATGGCGTAAAGTAGCAAACAAGAAGTGGTTCACGTTATTAGTATTTTGCAAGATATTCAACTAGATTTATTTACATGTTAAAATTTATTTTGAATCGGAATGAGTTCTTTGATGACAAAGGAGAGACTCGATAGCTGATTTTTTGAGCCTCATATTTGACAGAGAACTCTCACGGGATTAAGGAGCACAAGATGAGTGGAAGTGAAATAGGTGAGTTTACAGCAAGGGAGCTTTCCAAATCAAGGGAAGTTGCAAAGTTAAAAAACAATTCATCTACGTGGGACACACATTTTTTTATCCTTTAAAATTTTTAGAAATTCACATATGCCAATTTTTTAATGTTGTTAATATCAATCACTTCTGCTCTGTTCTGTTTTTGAACTCCTTGAATATCAATCACTTCTGATCTAAGAAAAGAGACTAGGCCGGGAACAATGGTTCATGCCTGTACTCTCGGCACTTTAGAAGACCAAGGTAGGCCGATTGCTTGAGCCCAGGAGTTCAAGACCAGCCTAGGCAACATCTCTACTAAAGCCTAGGCCATCTCTACTAAAAATACAAAAATTAGCTTGGTGTGGTGGCACATGCCCGTGGTCGCAGCTACTCAGGAGGCTGAGGCGGGAGGCATCACCTGAGCCCAGGGAGGTCGAGCCTGCAGTGAACTGTAGTCGTGCCACAGCACTCCAGCCTGGGCAACAGAGTGAGACCCTGACTCAAAAAAAAGAAGCAGAAGAGAAAAGACCAGCATAAATTCATCCCTCGCTGGGTGAGTGCTGAGACACCTATACATGCCTAGCTCAGGTCCTGACAGACCATGGAGCCCATGCAGCAGAGGGCATAAGAATTCCAGCACTGCCCACAGTGGGATCCCAGATGCCCCCTGCTAACTGTGTGACCTTGAAAACATTACTTAATCCCTCTGCACCTCAGCTGCCTCATCTGTAAGAGGAAGAGAATGGTAGTACCTACCTATGGCAAGCAGGATATTGGCTCCCCAAACACAGCCACACCCTAAGGCCCGGAACCTGTGAATAAGTGGGAAATGGCACTTTGCAGATGTGATTCAGGTTCCAGACTTTGAGATGTGGAGATAATGCTGGACAATCTGGGGGGTACAATCTAATCACATGAGTCTTTAAAAAGAAAGAGACTTTGCCATCTATAATCGGGGATAATACAAGAAGAAGGAGGAAAAAGAAAGAGGAAAGGGAGGGTGGAGAAGGAATTCAAAGCCTGAGAGACACTTGACCAACCCTGTTGGCTTTGAAGAAAAAAGAAAGGAAGCTCCAGCCAAGAAACGTGAGTGGCCTCTAGAAGCTAGAATGGCCAACAGCTGACAGTCCTTCCCTACAGGGATCTGAATTACGCCAACAACCCAAATAAGCAAGGAAACAGATTCCTCCTGGAGCCACAGGAAAGGAATGCCGCCTTGCTGACACTTGAATCTAGCCCAGTGACACCAAAACCCATCTTCTAGCTTCCAGAACTGGAAGATAGATAATAAATGTGTGCTGTTTTAAGCCAATAGATCTATGATAATTTGTTACAGCAGCAATAGGAAGCTAATACTCTATCTCAAAGGGTTGCTGTAAAGATGAAATAAGTTTAATCTATAAAAAGAGCTTAAAACAAGGCTGGGTATTATGGTAAGTACTTAATTAATCATTTAACTTTTTTGGTGGCAGGGGAACAGGTCTCACTCTGTCTCCCAAGTTGGGGTGCCATGGTATAATCATGGCTCACTGCAGCCTCGACCTCCTGGGCTCAAGTGATCCTCCCATCTCAGCCTCTTGAGTAGCTGGGACCACAAACCCAAGGCACCATGTCTGGCTAATTTTTGTATTTTCCGTACAGATGGGGTTTTGCCATGTTGCCCAAGCTACTCCTGAACTTCTGAGCTCAAGCAATCCACCCCCATTCAGCCTCCCAAAGTGCTGGGATTACAGATGTGAGCCAATGCGCCTGGCCTCATCTAATTTTTAAATGTTGAACAAGATAAGTACACTTCATGTTCTCACAGCACTTTAGTCTTGAGGGTGAGAGGCTAAATAATTAAACAAGTAATCAGGCCAGCCACAGTAGGTTCACTCCTGTAATCACAGCACTTTGGGAGGCCAAGGCAGGTAGATCACCTGAGGTCAAGAGGTCGAGACCAGTCTGGCAACATGGTGAAACCCCCTCTCTACTAAAAAACACAAAAATTAGCCAAGTGTAATGGCAGGTGCCTGTAATCCAAGCTACTCAGCAGACTGAGAGAGGAGAATCTCATGGACCTGGGAGGCAGAGGTTGCAGTGAGCCGAGATTGTGCCTTTGCACTCCAGCCTGGGCAACAAAAGCAAAACTCCATCTCAAAAACAAACAAACAAACAACAACAAAAAAAAACAATCATAAGATGTGAAAAGGCTAAAACCAGGAAATTACAGGACAATCAGAGAATACCTGGGTGACTTACTAACTTTACAGAGACCTAATAAAGACTCTCAAAGATGGTAATTTCCTATGTTCAAAATGCCAGCCTTTAATAATCCAACAAGCAGTAATATCCAGATAGCCCTTATTAACAACAATATAGGTAACTATGTCTATCTAAATTGTATTAAACTACTAGTCTGATTAAAAGAGAAAGTAATTGGTATCTTTCTATCAAACTGATATTTTTGGAAGATATCTGTCAAGGAAAAAGATAAAACTTTCGAGGGGATTTTTTCTTTTCTATCTTCTTTTTTATTTTATTTTATTTTATTTTGTTTTGTTTTACTTTTGAAATGGAGTCTCGCTCTGTCACCCAGGCTAGAGTGCAGTGGCGTGATCTCCACTCATTGCAAGCTCCGCCTCCTGGGTTCACACCATTCTCCTGCCTCGGCTTCCCGAGTAGCTGGGACTACAGGCACCTGCCACCATGCCCGGCTAATTTTTTGTATTTTTAGTAGAGATGGGGTTTTACCGTGTGTTAGCCAAGATGGTCTCGATCTCCTGACCTCATGATCCACCCGCCTCGGCCTCTCAAAGTGCTGGGATTACAGGCATGAGCCATCGCGCCCGGCATGATTTTTTCATTTAAAACGTCACATGCTTATATTTTATGCATATGCACTTTTTTTTTTTTTTCATTTCATTTTACTGCCCTATCTACTGCTCAATAAACCTGGAGAACTTGCCCAAGTTCTATTCAAATTGACACCAAAATACCATCAGAATCTAATGTAAATTATTTTAGCAGGTTTGAGCCTTGATTAAAGGACATGCTGCAAATGCATCTGGAGGCCAGGACTGGATGGGTCTGTCTGCATTAACTAGGGCCATGCCACACACCCCCACCCGCACCCCGCCCCCTGCCCGCCCCCCGCCCACTGCAGCAGCAGCAGTCCTGTGCACAGATAAAGCCGCGTCTCGTTCGACGCCCTGACCCTAGGTTTCTGGAGCTCAAAACTCAGTGTCTGAGATACAACGACAAGCTCCAGAGAGAAGAATAGCAACCTTTTCCTACTGAAAAGAAAGGAAAACACAGTCACCTTACCCAAACAGCCCAAAATACCTTTAAATGAGCATGACTACTTTCACCTATACACTAATTTTTTTAATGTGTTCATCTTCAACTTTCAATGATTGCAAAGTCATAAATTCCACCCAAATGGATCTCCATGCTCCTCCTGACCTTGACATCAGACAACTGGAAGGAGGCCTCAGTTTTCTCAGCAGGTTGTCCACTCCATTGCAGACCATAAAAGAAAACTATTGCCTAAAAATGAGCATGCATATTCCACTTTGTTAGTTATTGCATCCTTTATTCCTTTGCTCTTTAAGAAATAGCACTAAGTTACCTCTCTAGCAAAATGCCCACAGTCAAGAGGAAACAAAAAGCTAACCCACTCCTTGGAAGACTCTCTGGGTATTGTGAAGCTACCAATATCTTTCAATTGCTGCTAAAGATGCTTCACTACTAGTTGTTAAATGTAACAACCAAGAATTACATTAGCACAAAATCACTCTGGCTCCCACACCTCATAGCCAAGACCCTGTTCCCACAGCTAACATCAATCCACCTTCAGACCAAGCCCCTTCCTCTTTTTTTTTTTTTTCAAGTCTACAGCACCGGGTCTCCCAGGCGGTCTCCCATCCAAGTACTGATCAAGCCAACCCTGCTTAGCTTCTGAGACCAGACACATTCAGAGTGGTCCGGCCATAGACCCCTCTCTCTTTGTAAGGAAAAGCACCTGAGCTGGCTGGGAGGGAGGTGGTCACAAAAGGCAGTCCAAAAATCAGGCGCCTGGGTTTGAGCAGAGGTAGCCAAATGGTACAAGGCAGGAGCAGCACCTTCAGGCAGCGACTGCGCAATACCGCCTCGGACAAGGCACATGGATGGTGCTGCTGAAAGGCAAAGGGCAGGGAGGCCAGAGGCAGCAAGGAAGAGGGCCAGCCTGGCCCTGGAGGGGTCCACAGGACACGACCCCAGCCTATACCCAAAATCTCACTCATCCAAGTGACCCTAGGGCCACTGCTCACACCAGGGAACCTTCCAGAAACAGCAGCAGAGAGAGCCACTGGAATAACAAGCAGTGGTCACATCATCCATGTCCCATAATAAGGAGCTTGGACTGGATCCTAATCCTCTGCTCTGTTCCCAGAAGGGCTTCCCCAAAGCAATGCTCCCAGCCTCACAGCCCTCGCCACCCCACTGCCCATGGAGGAGAAAGGTCTGTCTCAGCAGGAGATGGAAGCCGCTCCTCTTTCCTCCTCTAGGTAGAATGAATCCAATGAGAGCCTATTAGCACAGAGACTTTGTCTCTCTTCCTTGCTGGTGTGCGGCAGCTTCCTAGGTAACTTCAGTGCGGATCTTTCCCTCAGATGGACGGCCCCAAAGTCCATCCTGAAGGGAGGGAGTCAGGAGTTGGGGCGGGGAGCTTGGGCATTTGGCCCTCACGCCTCAACCGCATGGGCCCACAGCCTTAGTAAGAAAGGTGAGATTCTGATCTCCATCCGCCTGACTCCTACGTCAACTATAGCTGGGACTTGGGACAGGGAAGGGGAGAGTCACTTATTAGCTCCTGAGGCCAAACGGAAACACTGCAGGGTTTGAAGACCCTGGGTGATGTGACCAGACATGTTCTAGAAGACATTCAAGGATGCACTGGTGGGAATCTGGTCTGCATGGAGACCTGGGAGAAGCCAGTTATGACACTCCAGCTGAGGATGGCACCAGAACAATCAGGGCAAGATAGAAGAGAATAGATTGTCCCCAAACACACACACACACACACACACACACACACACACACACACCCCACAGGAAAATCTACAGCACTAGGTAATTACCTGGTTGTGGGGGCAATGAAAGATTCCCAAGTCTAGGTAGATGGCGTCAAAGAGTTGAGGAGAAACTGGACTAAGGAGAAAAAGCTGGGTTCATTTTGGACGTGGTGCTCTAGGAGGACCCCCAGCAAGCAGGGTGATGTCCAAGTCTAAAGATTGGGTGTGAAACAGACAGCACTTGTTCCTATGGTTCACATGACATCCACCATGTCCCGCCACAGAGGCCATCTACATATTTTCACTTTCAATGCCCAGATTCCGATTTGCCAAGCCAGTTTGAAAATAAACCACTGAGCTCTAATGAGCTTTTCTCTGGTTGTGTTTCTGCAGCATGCCCGAAGTGCTGCCTTGCCTGGCTAAATCTGCCTCCCTAAGGAGCTCCACACGGGCCTCCAAGCACAAAGCCTGGAGTGGTTGAAAGAATTTACTCTGCCCCTAGGAGTCTGAAGTGTTTCACAAAACCCTACTAGGCTGAATTAAGAAGAATGCCAGAGGATTTTAGCCTTTGCTCTCAGAGAAATATGCTGTCACCTCCTGTTCCCGGAGGAGGGACTGATGAAGGATCACTCTGGCCTGAGAACATCTGCTCTGCCCTTTTAGGCAGTATCCCTCCTGGGAGACACAGGAGGGGACGGGGTTGTGGCCACCTTGAAGCCACCAGGTCAGTGCCCCTGCCCTCCCCCTGCACTCGGGCTCCCAGGGAGAGCCTCACATCTCACAGGGCTTCCAGCAGAGGAAGCAGCCAGATGGTGCCAGAGAAAACCTCGGAGAGGCAGAAACACAATGGAAAAAGACAGAGTGGGAGGTTGCCTCACTCACATCTACACTATTTAAGACTTCTAAAAAACACAACAATAACAACCTAATTTCTTCTTGGAGAGTCTCAGGCTTGCAGATAACGACATCTTCATTCATTCATTCTTTCCTACTTAGCACATTTTCCTCTCACTACCCCTAGACTCTGCTCTTTGAGTGCATCATCTGTATCCAATTCAATCTCTGTTCCTTCTGCACTGGCCATAATACCTGGTATGTTGTACTGTTTGGAGAACACCTACTGAAAGACTGAATGAGTGAGTGGGTGTGTGCATGAACGGATGGATGGATGGATGGATGGATGGGAGGATGGATACCTGGATGGATGGATGGATGGATGGATGGATGGATGGATGGATGGATGGATGGTGGAGGAAGAGATGGGAAGATGGATACATGAGTGGATGGATGGATGGATGGATGGGTGAGTGGGTGGATGGATGGACGGATGGACAGATGGACGGACAGACGGACGGATGGATGGACAGATGGATGGATGGATGGATGGACGGATGGATGGATGGACAGATGGATGGATGGATGGATGGATGGATGGATGGATGGATGGATGGTAGAGGAAGAGATGGGAAGATGGATACATGCATGGATGGATGGATTCTACTAATAGCTTTTAAGTGTCCACTCTGTGCCAAGCACAGCGCTAAGCACTGGGCATACAGAGATGGCAGAGGGACTCACAACCTAGTAGGGGGAATGCCATATTCCTAAGCTAATACATGATAAATGCTATAACAAGGAGGAGAGAGCAATGGACTGAGCACAGAGGGGTTGTGCAGACTGAACCCCAAAAGAAGCAAAGGATCTCTTGGCACCTGGTTCAGAATGTGCCTTCCCAAACCTGCAGTGGCATTCCTTTGACCCAACTGAAACCTCCAAAGTTCATTCCAGTTCTTTCCCTCTAAAGAGCCCTCTGTAATCAACACCCCTCCCCTTCGGCTTGACAAACATTGCTGAGGGTCAAGCCCCTCCCCAAGACAGCAGTTACATAGTACATACATCTGAGGACACAATGCTGACATCTGATTGTGGAAACGTGGTGTGGCATGGTAGTGGATGCTGGCAAAGGGGTGTAGTGGGAATGGTGTAGGATTCAGAGTCAGAGTCTCCAACTGGTGAATCCCAAGTTCATCAATGCAATAGCAAACTTGGGAACGTAACTGATTTTCTCTGACTCTCGCTTTTTCCATATTTATGTGGGTAACATGGTAATACATACAGAGTAGTGTTGTTTAAAAGACTGAATGAGAACTCTATGTAAATAAGCCAGCACCATATCTGGTACACACACATTTGGCCCTCAATATTAATCACCTATTTCCTGCTTCCTGGGATTTGGAGACACCATTTCTTTTCCATTACCTTTTGTCATGTAGATTCAACTCTATCCCATCTGGTCCAGTCTCTCAATCAAAAATATTCTTCCCTCCACCCATCCCCACCCTCTCCGCAGTGATCCAGCTCCTATGCTGTTGGAGTGAGTAGGAGATTAATCTTCATCCTCTCCTATTAGGATGTGAGCTCCTAAGGGCAGAGGCCAGGACCTATGCAGCTCTATAACCCCGAAGCCTAGCTCAGTACCTGCCACAGATTACTACTCAGAAATTATTGGCTGAAGAAACACAAGTTATGCTGGTGATGCCAGTATTACTACAGCCCGTGTGAGTGCATCCTACCAAGCCAGGATGTCCAGCCAATATGTCAATATCGGTACCAAGAAGGACCAGGCCTGGAAGAGCACTTCATACACCCTGGGGACTAAATGTGAGTTATTACAAGGAAGTCACTGTTCTTTTTTTTTTTAAACCAAGACTGAAAATCATCAATTAACTAGAATGATCAGGAAATTGGGTGTTGCTGCTGATTTAAGTTTCTGGCAAGTCAAAATAAATCTCCAAGCCAGGACTATAGAATTTCAGAAAAGGGAGAAAATTCTACCAGCTAAGGAGATCAGGGAAGGCCTCCTGAAAGAAGCAGGCCTTGAAGGATGACTAAGTGGTTCCCTATAAACCCCATACTGGGCTAGACTAAGAGAATCTAATTTGTGGCAAAGATCTTGAGTGTTGCTCTTGAACAAAGTAATTACCATGACCCTGAGCTGCTTTGAACTTCCTTCCCTGAGATGCCCATCCTTTGATTCTGGGATTGAAATCCATGAGGGTGACATACAGGTCCTTACTGTTCCCACACAAGGACAAAGGAGAGACGCCCACTCACCTCTGTCAGGGATATGAGCTGCGAGTGCCTCACAGACCTCCAGGACAGCTGAATAATGTCCTTATGTGGGAAAATAAAGAGGACAGACAGATTTGATTCATCCTCGGGGCATTCTAGAACCATAGGCAGCCTGCTTACACAGTCGTCATTATGAATACAAATAGGAAAACAATCAGACCCAATTAAGTCCATTTTTCTTAAGCTTTGCACTTCAGCTCCAGAAGAGAGTAGTTTCATCTTTATCAAAATCTCCATTCCCAGGCGGACGGTGTGTTGAAAGAATCCATAACTCTTTCTCTTCAGCCCACAGGTTCCTTCACCCTCACTGCCCCAGCAACTGAAGGAAGGTCATTTTGACCTGATTATCTTTGTCTATAAGTCTTAAGCCATATTCGCCTAAGCAAAACATGAAATTACTTAAGCTCCGTAAAATGCCTCCTAAGTCTCATTCTTTTCTCAGGATTCTTCAGATCCCACGAGGGTCACTGAAAACATGCCATGTGTTGGGCACAGTGAGCCTTTCAACAGCTGTGTGAGATAAGAGGTCTTATCCCCTTCATCACACAGGGAAAGTGAGGCTTGATTTGAGCAACCAGCTCCTGTACTAGCTGGCAGGGTGTGGGGCACACAGCCCAACCCAGGGACCCACGCCAAGCTCACCGCACCTTCCACCAAAACAGAGTAATCTTCAACAGTCCTTGGTCTAAACACACACTAGTCATTTTTTCTAAAGCTTTAGGAAACACACACGTTTCCCCTTGCTTCAATGTTGCCAGGAAAATCCTTGCAGGAATCACACCCATTGCATTCATTACTAAATACCCAGGGCATAGCACATAGTAAGCACTCAATAAATATTTGTTAAGTGAATTTTTACTTAATAGGAAAGTACTTAGCTCCTTTTTTTTTTTTTTAATTTTCTACTTCAGCCCCATAAGAATTATAATCTCTCTCTTCGGGTTTTACTAAGTTAAATGATGATTCCCAAGACACAAATTCCTCCCAATGAGATAGTGGTCAACTTTTTTAAATGAAAAGAAAAGAATTTGAAGACAGCTTTGCTGGAGGTGATGGTGGCACAACATTGTGAACGTACTAAACACCACTAAATTGTTCACTTTAAAATGGTTTTTATGTTATGTGAATTTCATGTGAATTATTTTAATGTATTTCCAGCACTGTTCCTGAATATAACTCCACTGCCAGTGCCCTGGGAATTCCACTCGCTACAGGCTAGAAATCGCTGAGTAACAGAAAGCAAGGAGACTGGACCAAGATTTTTTCAGGAACACAGACAGCAAAGTAACAGTCAGGGAGAAAGGGGTGGTGGGCAGTAATAACAGTCACACCCATCAAGGTCTCCTCCACCGACCAGCGCTGGGCCAGGCATCCGAGGTATGTCATCTCACTGAATCCCCACATCAACTCTAGAGGCAGGACCCCTGTTCTCCCCAGTTCACAGTGAGACTAGGTGTCTAAAATACATGGCAAACATGCTGAGTGTTTGCTTTGGGCTATATGAAAGCCCACTGTGCAGTATAGAGGAACCCCATTCTCCTAAGCTCAGGGTCTCAGCAGTAGGCAGGTTCCTGGATGAGGATGAGAAGCAGTGAGACCTGAATGCTGCTCTCCTGTGCAGACGCCCTCCTCTCACTGGGTCACCTTCAGAGGGCGTGCTGCTTCCTCATCTGGAGACATCCAAGTTCTCCAAAATGGAGTTCCTGTTACCTTCTCCACCCATCCCTAATATGCTATGGCTCCAGCCAGCCTTTCCCTGAACTCACACTCCCATCTTGTCTCCGTGCCCAAAGTTTACCCCCGCTAGAATGTCATCCCCTGCTCTGTTCTTACTCCCCATTCACTCTGAGGGATGTAGAGCCAAAAACTGTCTTCCTAGTTCTGCTTTGCTGGCTATGCAATCTGGGGAAAAATGTAACTTCTCTGAGCCTCAGCTCTCCAGCCATAAAATGGGGGTGATTGTGTAGCACCCAAAAAACTATGACCCCTAGAAAAATGCTTCACTGGATGATGGACAGTGTGATCTTTTCATCTGAGCCTGGCTACCCATGGCCATTCACCAGGAAAAAGCTTTGTTCTCGTAAAGACCACTGGGAGGAAGTGAGCCTGACACCCCATGCCTGCCCTCACCACTGGCCCTGCAGAGGCCAATGTGAAGAGTTCACGCTGGCCAAAGCTGGGCAATTTGAGCACCAAAACAAATAAATACTTTGCCAGATTAGGCACACTGACTGTGTTTTTAAATATCCATACGTTCATAATCGGCCAGGCATGGTGGCTCATGCCTGTAATCCCAGCACTCTGGGAGGCAGAGGCAGAGATGGGCAGATCACCTGAGGTCAGGAGTTCGAGACCAGCCTGCCCAACATGGCAAAACCCTGTCTCTACCAAAAATACAAAAAATAGCTGGGTGTGATGACAGGTGCCTGTGATCCCAACTACTCGGGAGGCTGAGGCAGAATTGCTTGAACCCAGGAGGCAGAGGTTGCAGTGAGCCACAATAGCACCACTGCACTCCAGCCTGGGTGACAAGAGTAAGACTCCATCTCAAAAAAAAAAAAAAAAAAAAAAAAATCCGTATGTCCATAATAATATTGAAAAAAGAAAAAGAAACTAACACTGGGTCAGCTTTGGAGGATGCTAGGAAATGAACTCATATCCTGAAAACTGGTGGATAAAGGAAAAGAACCAAGCCTTCCTCCTGCCTTTCCTGTGTGAGCTGTATTTTCAAGTAACCAAACCATTGATGAGAACAATTTCTTTATAATAGAATTCCAGCGAGTATATGAAGAAGGAATTATAAATTAGGGTATCATCGTTTTACAACTCCTAACGAAATCACGGATCTTAGCAGTGACTGGCAATTGGGGCTAAATCCGACGATGAAAGATTGAAGGGGGAATTTTAAGATGGATAGATCAGGCTGACAGTTACTGAAACTACTAACATTACACAGGGGAGAAAAGCGGATTGCATCCTGCCATGGTGCAATACGAGGTACACACCATCACTCTGGCATCTTCTCACCAGATATTAAATCTGAATCTGATCCAGTCCCTACATCAAACTACTGATTTACTGAATATATAGGGACAAAGATACACATTAAACAACAGCCGAGGGATGCAATCAGCAAAGTCCAGTAAGTAGGGAATTCCAAGGGACCAGTGACTGGGTGTTTTCAACAAATAAATGGCAAGAAAAAAACTGTCATAAACCAAAAGAAACCTAACAGGCATATCAATAAAAAGCAATGCATGGACATGTTATTGGATCCTGATTCTAACAAACAGACCAACTGCAAAAACATGTTAATGAAATAAGGGGAAATTGAATTGTCTTAGCCCATTGGAGCTGCTCTCACAAAAATATCTTTGATCAGCTAATTTATGAACAACAGAAATTCATTTCTCACGTTCTGGAGGCTGGGAAGTCCAAGGGTATGGCACCAGCAGACTCGTGTCTGGTGAGGACTCTGTCTCTGCTTCAAAGATGGTGCCTTCTCACTGCGAACTCACGTGGTGGACGGGGCAAGTCAGCTCCCTCAGAACCTCTTTTCTAAGGATGCCAATCCCATTCATGAGGACAGAGCCTTCATGATCTAACCCCCTCCTAAAGGCCCACCTCTTAATACTATCACACTGGGGATTAGGCTCCAACATACAAATTTTAGGAGGACACCAACATTCAAACCATAGCTCACATTAACTGGATACTTGGTATAATAAGGCATTACTGCTAATGTTTTTTAGGTGTGATAACGGTATTGTGGTAACTTTTTTTTTTAAGAGAATACCTTTAGAGATACACATAAAACCATTTTTGGATGAAAGGATATACCTGGGATTTGCTTCAAATAATCTAACAAAAAAAAATGTGCAGTGTAATAAAACAAAATCGCCCATATGTTGCTAATTTTTTAAATCTGGAAAATGCATATATGGGGGGCTCATAAAAATATTCTCTTTTCTTTTGTATGTGTTTAAATTTTTCCATGATAAAAGCCTTAAAAAGGAGAAAAAAGTGAATATGGTCCTGCAACCTTTGGACTTAGGGGGAATTATGATAGAAAGAAAAATTTGGATTCACCTTTAGGCCAGAGATGTCTCCATGTTTTGGAAGACAGCCTCAGTGGACATTTTGGGTAGGCAATGGCAATGGTGGAGGTTCTGGCAAACAATGATTTGAAACACTATGGATCTAGAAAGAAAAGTCTTCAACACAGTGCAAGCCAAATCTCTAAAGTTTATGTTGGCTTTAAAAGGATATTTGTTTTATTTTGTTTCATTCTAAATACAAGTGTAGACTACACTGTCCTGGAAAATGACTGTTTGTTCTTGGGAGGATTATGTACATTCTTGTTCAAGCAGCAAGCCACATAAAAGGGGAGTGGCCAGGCAAAGATGTCAGGAAGTACGCAAAACAAACCTTCGCCACACTGGGGAAAGGCCAGAAAGGAGCCCAGCCTGAGGCTGCCAAGGCATGTGCAAAGTCCGTTCTGCTGAAGACTCATGCAGGGCACTGTTCTTTGTTGGAAAATGAAGGATCTGGGAAATATTCCAACGCCAGCCTCGTGTGTCCCAGATGCATGGGATGGTGAGGGTGGTTGCAGAAGTAATTTTTTGTTTTGGTGCTCAAATTGCCCAGCTTTGGCCAGCGTGAACTCTTCACAGGCTTCTGCAGGGCCAGTGGTGAGGGCAGGCATGGGGTGTCAGGCTCACTTCCTCCCAGCAGTCTTTATGAGAATGAAGCTTTTTCCTGGTGAGGCCAACCCCTGGATTAAGTGGAGGGTTTTCCTGGAGGAAATAGAAATTCAAACTGCCATGAGCCCCTGGAGAAGGAAGATCTAGGGATAGAATTGGACTGGGGCGCAAGCCTGTGGTATGGGACTGGGGCCACACTGGGGAGAGGCTGAAGGGCCTGGAGGAGCTCAGTGTCTATCTGTCTGTCTGTTTCTAGAAGAAAGAAGAAAGAAGAAGAAGAAGAAGAAGAAGAAGAAGAAGAAGAAGAAGAAGAAGAAGAAGAAGAAGAAGGAGAAGGAGGAGAAGGAGGAGAAGGAGACAGAGACAGGAGAAGGAGAAGGAGAAGGAGAAGGAGAAGGGGAAGGGGAAGGAGAAGGAGAAGGAGAAGGAGAAGGAGAAGGAGAAGGAGAAGGAGAAGGAGAAGGAGAAGGAGAAGGAGAAGGAGAAGGAGAAGGAGAAGGAGAAGGAGAAGAAGAAGAAGAAGAAGAAGAAGAAGAAGAAGAAGAAGAAGAAGAAGAAGAAGAAGAAGAAGAAAGCAGACCTCTACCATAGGAGAAATGCACTAGAAGCTGTCTAGAAGTCTCTGAAAACAATATAGCTAGTACATGGCTTTATGTTTTTTGGCCTATAATTCCCTCCTGGGATAATTTCCTCAATGTATTACTGTAAACAATGCAGCCTGTGTTTAGATGAGTTAATGGAGAGAATTAAAGAAAGGCCCAGAATCCTCAGTAAAAATAATTCAGGAAAGGAAAAGGCAGCCACCTTCTCACCCACTCCAAGGCCTGTGTGATGGCAGCAGCAACAGCTCCCCTCAGTCCTGTGGTCTCAGGACTCCAGGGTAGAGTAGGGACCAGAGAGGGACAGACTCAAGTGTGAACACAGCTGATGGGGACACCAGGCAACCAGCTCCACCCAGAGCCTCCAAGGGCAGGAAGGACTCTGAGAAGCAGGAGGCCCGTGCCTGGACAGGCAGCAACTCCATGCCAGGAGACTCCCTTATTAGTCAAAATAATACCCATTTGATAGAACTGCAAGGGCTGGGCAAGGTTTCTGAACTAATAAAACACAGAATGCAGCATGCATGTTCACTCTTGGTTTCTTGATACCAAATATAAATTACCTGATCTAGTGCCTGCACCAGAGTAGGCAGTCACTACAGGGCCACTTTTGATGCTATTATTATTATGTTGCCGTTATCGTTTTTCAGTTTACGGGGTTTTTTTTTTTTTTTTTTTTTTTTTTTTTTGAGTCTCGCTCTGTCACCCAGGCTGGAGGGCAGTGGTGCGATCTTGACTCACTATAACCTCCGCCTCCCGGGTTCAAGCAATTCTCCTGCCTCAGCCTCCAGAGTAGCTGGGATTATAGGCACCTGCCAGCACACCCAGTTCAGTTTTGTATTTTTAGTAGAGATGGGGTTTCGCCATGTTGGCCAGGCTGGTCTCAAACTCCTGACATCAGGTGATCCGCCCACCTCAGCCTCCCAAAGTGCTGGGATTACAGGCATGAGTCACCTGTTACTGTTGTTGTTACTATAATTAATCATGAGAAAATACCAATGCTTGTGATATCACCTACCAAGAAAACTGGTATAAAGAGAAGGATTATTTCTTTTTAAATTTATTTGTATAATAAGTTATTATTACTGTGTACTTTTGTATCAAAATCAGCAACATTCTTTCATTGCTTCATGCAAAATATAAAGGAATGTAATATACGTTGTATTTAACTTGAGTGGATTCTTGATCCTGAAAGTTCTGAAAAACAAAGTGTGATACCCACAGTACAGTGCAGTCCGTCACTGCACATTGCAGTGTGTGTGGAGTATTAGGGGCTGGCGGATGGCTCCTCCCCAGGATGGAGAGTGCAGAGCTCAGGGTTCCACGCTACTCTGCTGCTCTGACTCTGGTCATTCCGCCAGTTCCCGAGCCTCCCCAGACTTCCATGATTTCATCCCCAGCACACATCTCACATTTTACCATAATGAACTTTCAAGACATGAAGGAAGGGAAGACGGGACTGTATGACCATTTCTAAATACTTTGGGGAAATCCACCTCCAATTCCTAACCAATCTCAAAGGCAGATGGTCTAAGAGAAAATAATAAACACACCAACTAAATCTCTACTCTTTTCCCCTGGCCACAGAGAATGGCCACCTAGGTTTCTCATCACCTAATGAACAAAATTCCCACTGGTCTGAATATGCTAAGGCCTGCCAAGGAGATCATGGGAAGGGAAGCTCTGATTCCTGGGCCTCAGGCGCTCTCACCATTGGCCTCCCTGAAGAAAAGGTGTCACTGGTTCCTCTCAGGCGATGACCACAAGCCCAGTCCCCAGATAAACCATTCGGCCCTGGCTCAGCTACATGGCAACTACCTGTTGACACATTACCAAACCACGCTTCTCAAGGACAGGAAATTCCAGCATCTATACTCAACCATGAGATGATTTGCTGTGACTAGAAACATTACTCCAAGGCCACAGAGAATGTTAGACCCCGTGAGCACAGGGACCACGTGCACTGGGCTCACAGGTCTGTTCCTGGTGCCTGACATACTGAAGGTGCTCAATAAATATTTGTTGTAGCAATAAACAAACACAACAGGCTTTGATCCCCAGCCCTGTCGCTTCTTCACTGTAGAACCATTAGTAAATTGCTCTGCCTCTCTGCACCCTGCATCACCGCTGAGAGTTTGCTGATGTTAAACATTATCCTTTTTCCTGATTTAATATTTATTTACAGCATGCCTTACTACTGCTTTACTTCCGAAGTTTGCTTACAAGTTAGTTGGAACACTTTTATTTTTTTCTAAGACAGGGTCTCACTCTGTTGCCCAGGCTGGAGTACAGTGGTGTGATCACAGCTCACTGTACCCTCGTTCTCCTGCGCTCAAGCAATCCTCCCACCTTAGCCTCCCCAGTAGCTGGGACTACAAGTGCACATCACCACGCCCGGTTAATTTTTTATTTTTATTTTTTGTAAAGACCAGGTATCCCTATGTTGGCCAGCCTGGTCTCAAACTCCTGACCTCAGGTGATCCTCCTGCCTTGGCCTCCCAAAGCATGGGATTACAGGCGTGAGTCACTGCACCCAGCCTGAACACTTTCATTGTTTTTATAATTTAATGATTTGTTATTATTGAATTCCTCACATCCCTGAGGATGTGGGACAAACTCTCAGAGAACTGCTTGTGTGAAAAACTCTAGCTCTCTCCAGGGTGGCCAGGGACAGTGTAAGGACGAGTGGCTGGAGAGACAGGAAGGAGCTGGCAGGCACCATGATCAAATGTGCTCTCCACCGCAAGAGCACACAGAGCCATTAAGAGAGACTTTAAGCACAGGAGAAGCATGATCAAGTGCAGGCTGGGAGACTGACTGACTGACACTCCCCTCGTTGTCGTCCCCATCTCTGTAGAATGTGATGACGCCCGCCGGGTGTGGTGGCTCACACCTGGAATCCCAGCACTTTGGGAGGCTGAGGCGGGTGGATCACTTGAGGTCAGGAGTTCAAGACCAGCCTGGCCAACATGGTGAAACCCTGTCTCTACTAAAAATACAAAAATTAGCTGGGCGTGGTTGCACCCTCCTGTAGTCCCAACTACTTAGGAGGCTGAGGCAGAAGAATCACTTGAACCTGGAAGACGGAGGATGCAGTGAGCTGAGATGGCATCACTGCACTCTAGCCTGGCAACAGAGCAAGACTCCGTCTCAAAAAAAAATAACAAAATAAAATAAAAAGAATGTGATCACACCTATCTTGCAAGGCAGTTTTTGCTCAAAGCCAATAAGGTGGCCCAAAGTGTGTTGTGTCTGGCACAAGAAAGGGCTCAATGAATAGTGTAGGAATGAAAACCAAAAAGTAATGTCCCATTATTTATAATGGCCAAAAAGCAGAAATAACCCAAACGTCTATCAACCAATATTTGGAAAAACAAAATGTGATCTATCCATACAATGGAATGTTATTCAGTCAGTAAAAGGAATAAAGTGCTATTACATGCTACAACATGGATGAAACTTGAAAACATTACACCAGGTGAAAGAACCTACACACAAATATACGAAATGTCCAAAATAAGCAAAATCCATAGAGACAGAAAGTAGATTCGTGGTTTCCAAGCAAGGAAGGAATGGAAACTACCTGCTCATAGACACAAGGTTTATTTTTGGGTAATGGAAGTATTTTGGAGTTCATGGAAGTGGTGGCATGACTTTGTAAATCTACTAAAAATCACTTCAATATAGTGAGTTTTATGTTATGTGAATTATATCTCTATTAAAAATTGCTTTAAAAAATTGCTTTAAAGACCCCCATCCACAGTTTCACTTTTCCAAGGTCTGAAAATATTAAATGAAAAATTCCAAAAATAAGTCATAAATTTTAAATTGCATGTCATTCTTAGTAGCATGATGAAATCTCCCACCTTCCCGCTCCATCCCATTGAGGATGTAAATCTCCTTTGTCCAGAGTGGCCACACTGTGGATACCACCCACCCATGACCACTAGTCACTTATGACCCATCTCAGTTCTCATGTCAACAGATCACAAGAAGAAGGGGGAGTACAGTACAGTAAGAGACAGAAGGAGACAAACCACAATCGTTTAACTTTTATTACAGCATATTGCTATAATTGTTCTATTTTATTATTAGTTGTTAATATTTTACTGAGCCTAATCTATAACTTAAAATTTACCTTAGGTGTGTATGTATAGGAAGAAACACTATATATATATATATATATATATAGTGCAGTACTATCCATGGATTCAGGCATCCACTAGGAATCTTGGAACATATATCCCATGGACAAGAGGAAACTACTGGAATGCTGAATATTGTGGAAAACTTGTTAAAGTCAGAATATGTAATAGGCAATAAACAGGAAGGTTATCTTGCTCTGCTAACCCTCAGATAACCAGACGTGAGCAATCTCACCAGCAATCAAAGCTCGAATCATCATTCCACACTTGGAAAGTGGCCAAAATTAAGAAGCCCAACAATATTTAGTGTTGGCAAAAATGTGAGGGAAGAAGCACTTATCCGCCACCGCCAGGCATGTATTAGTCTGGCCACACCAGCGAGCAATTTGGCGGTGCCTACTCAAAGTGGAAGTGCACATACCATGTAACCCAGCAATTCCGCTCCTAGAAACTCCCCTACTGAGACGTGAAGAGATACAAAAGGATGATTAGAGCAACATTTGTCATGATATTATAAAAAAGAAAACAATGAAAATGTCTACCATTAGAGGGATAAAAAGAAAACAGTGATACATATTCACACTACCAAATACCAAAGATCAGCTAAAATGAACTACATCTATCAATAATGTGAATATGAACAATGCCATTTAAAACCCCCCAAAAATGTAAGCACTCAAAGCAATAGATACAGATTTATGTAATAAACGTGTGAAAATCTGGGCAGAAACAAGCCACACCACACTCATGAGAATTGTCCCTCTGGGATGACGGAGGAGAAAAGGGGACCTCCCCTCATCAGGAACGTTTCTTTCTTTTTACTGTCTGGGGCCATGTACAACAGCCAAGCCAGATGGGGAAATAAGACGAGAGTGGTTTCTGCAAGCTCCACATGACTAGAACATTAGTCTCCTCATCCTCTGAAAGTCACTCTTACCAGGCACCTCTGCAGTAGCGTCCCTTTCTCCTTTCCAACATGAGCCATGAAGCTGGACAGCCCCATAGCAACAACACAGACTAGAGGTCGGATGGACTTCATATGAATCTCAGTTCCACCCCTTCCTCTCTGTGTGGCCTTGTCACTGGGGCTTTCTAAGCCCCCATTCCTCAACTATGAGACAGTAACAAAACTCACCTCCTGGACTTGTTAACACAGTTAAATTATGTAATCCTTCCACCTGTGACATCACTACAGGAAGTGCTCCAGATAAAATAACACATAAAATAGATGTAGACACATAATAAAGTACTTGGTACAATATTTGAGGTCAATAAATATTTTCATATTTATATATAAAATAGATAATAAAGTAAGAGTTTATCTTGCTCCTTGCAAGTTAAACTGTCTTGTAAATAGTTATTTGCTCCTTTAATAGTTTATCCAAATAAAGATAAACTATTAAAGGAGCAAATATGTGATCTGAGGAAAGCCCCAAATTGCACTAGTTCTGTAAAATGAAGAAGAAATCTGGCCAGACACAGTGGCTCATGCCTGGAATCCCAGCACTTTGGGAGGCCAAGGCAGGCAGATCACTTGAGCCCAGGAGTTCAAGAGCAGCCTGGGCAACATGGCGAGACCGCATTTCTAAAAAAAAAAACAGAAAAAAACAAAAAAAAACAAAAATTAGCCAGGTGTGGTGGTGCATGCCTGTAGTAACAGCCACTGAGGAGGCAGAGGTGGGAGGATTGCTTAAGCCAGGGAAGTCAAGGCAATGAGCTGTGACCATACCACTGCACTCCAGCCTAGGCAACAGACTGAGACCCTGTCTCAAAAAAAAAAAAAAAAAAAAGAGGGCCAGATGCGGTGGCTCATGCCTGCAATCCCAGAATGTTAGGAGGCCAAGGCAGGCAGATCACCTGAGGTCAAGAGTTTGAGACCAGCCTGGCCAACATGGTGAAACCCCGTCTCTACTAATAATACAAAAATTAGCCAGGCGTGGTAGTGCACACCTGTAATCCCAGCTACTCAGGAAGCTGAGGCAAGAGAATCACCTGAACCCAGGAGGTGGAGGCTGCAGTGAGCTGAGATCATACCATTGCACTCTAGCCTGGGTGACAAGAGCAAAACTCCATCTCACAAAAAAAAGAGGAAATCCAGGCTCTAATAAGTAAGAAATCAGTTCAGCACAAACATAAATAAAAAGGGAACTCTGAGTATGATGCTTGAAAATTAACAAAACACAGCAAGGACCTCACAGGAAGTAGGCACTTCACGTGTGTTTGAGGTTGGACACATCTTGAAATTATCTTCCTAAAAAATACAAAACAGCATATAAAAACGGCACCTTGGTCAGGCGCAGTGGCTCACGTCTGTAATACCAGCACTTTGGGAGGCCGAGGCAGGCATATCACCTGAGGTCAGGAGTTCGAGACTAGCCTGGCCAACAAATTGAAACCCAGTCTCTATTAAAAATACCAAAATTAGCCTGGCGTGGTGGCACACACCTGTAGTCCCAGCTACTTGGAAGGCTGAGGCAGGACAATCGCTTGAGCCTGGGAGGCAGAGGTTGCAGTGAGCCAGCCTGGGCAACAGAGCGAGACTCTGTCTCAAAAAAAAAAAAAAAAAAAAAAAGGCAGCACCTTCTGTCTTAAATGAGCCGGGTCACGGTAACTCGGAGATCAGCAGCAAATGTGTCTAAAACATTTCAGGATCAAGAATCCCACCTACCCTCTCGGGCCCACCCTTCTGCCTCTCAGCTCCCCACCACCACTGCTTCGATTTACTCAAAATACCCATGACATGACGGGATAAATGCAAAGTCAGCAGGGAACACAGCTGATTAAATAGTGTCCCTTCAGGAAAAAAACTGAATGTGTTCACTGGCCGAAGCTGCAGTACTCAGTTCAGGTCCCATGGGTGCCCAGATGATGGATCCCTGATTCCTGCCCTCAAGGGACTGGGCAGTGGAGGAAAGGCAGAGCTTGTCACTACCTTATCTAAGACCCTGAGATGGGACCCTGGCTCTGTACCACATTCAAGTCACGTCATAGTTTGAACTGGGGAGTGAAATGGTGTCTCCTGAACTGCTAGCCTTTCTTACATCTCATGCTAGCATTTCAACCCAACTGCAGTTTGCCCGTCACTCTCTCCACTTTCTGTTTCGTTTATTCTGCCATTGCTCTTACTCTGACTTGCTCTCACAGAAGTCCCGTAGTTGGCTGAGAATCTTAATATTCCCTGCTGTCAATATGTAAAGTACCCATTATTTGCTCATGAAAACTGAGTAAAGCTCTGTGGTTCCCACTTTCCCAGCTGCTGAAACCATCTTCCCTAATAAGTAAGAGTCCGTTACTTGAAGGACACATTTGAGTCTTTCCTGTAAATCAAGTAGGTAATTTTACTTGCAACATTTTTGTTGCTGCAATAAGAATACTTTACTAATCAGGCCAACCCAGTGGCTCGTGCCTGTAATCCCAGCTGGGATGCTGAGGCTGGTGGATCGCTTGAGGTCAGGAGTTCGAGACCAGCCTAGCCAACATGGGGAAACCCTGTCTCTATTAAAAATTAAAATTAAAAAAATGGCCAGGCACAGTGGCTTACGTTGGTAATCCCAGCACTTTGGGAGTCCAAGGCAGGTGGATCACCTGAGGTCAGGAGTTCAATAGCCTGGCCAACATAGTGAAACCCTGTCTCTACTAAAAATATAAAAATTAGTCAGGTGTAGTGGCACATGCCTGTAACCCCAGCTACTCAGGAGGCTGAGGCAGGAGAATCACTTGAACCCGGGAGGCGGAGGTTGCAGTGAGCCGAGATCACGCCACTGCACTCCAGCCGGGGCAACAGAGTGAGACTCCATCTCAGACAAATAAATAAATAAAATTTTAAAAAAATTAGCCAGGCATGGTGGTGCATGCCTGTAATCCCAGCTACTCAGGAGGCTGAAGCAGGAGAATTGCTTGAACCCGAGAGGCAGAGGTTGCAGTGAGCTGAAATGATACCACTGCACTCCAGCCTGGGTGACAAAACGAGACTCTGCCTCAAAAAAAAAAAAAAAGAATACTTTACTAATCAGAAAGGGCAACAATACCATTTCAATTTTTTTAAAGCAATAATTCTATAATATAAAGAAATGATGTAAAAGGATATCTGATATCTGCAGATATTAAAATTTGAGTAGTAGAATGCTTACAGTAATGACATGGATACAGGTTCCTAGCAGACCCACAGAAAAGTTGTCATGTACAATATGATAGCCTTTTTTTGTAAAATGTGCATATCTACATTAAAAGGATATGAAGAATCTCCCAAAATGCTAACAACAGTCATGTCCAGGTAGAGGAATTTGTTTTTTGTTTTGTATTCTTCCATGTTTTATAAGTTTTCTGCAATTAACACATGTAATTTTTCAGATGTGAAGAAAGTGCTTTTTAATTACTTTAATCAGATAAATAAATCAACAAATTTTCCTCAGAACAAAAGAGACCAATGTAAGTAGCTAATGCAAATATTATTGATCTGCTCTTGCCTGAAATTAACAGCACAGTAGAAGCTAAGCTCAGGGCTCTATTCCCCATGGAGAGACCCCTTACACAGTCAGGGCAAAGGACATGGCCAGATAACAGTGTTTAGACGTGTCTTTGATGTTCTCAGCCTTCATCCTGGACGGCCGACCAGCGGAAACAAAAGATCATTCTCATAGCACTGGCTGCAGCCGGCCTGTGTGCGCCCACCCCTTGCTGTTGCTGTTTCCCAGGCTGACCCCTGCACCCACACACAAAGGCCTCATTTGCAGCACGGTCAGCAGTGTCAAACATTCTCTCCAGATTCAGCCATTGAAAAGACGTTTCTTTTTTTCCAAACCAGCTTTGTGTCTTCATGACCCAACTGGAGTGAGAATGGAGTTTTGGAAAGAAATATACAAAAAAGACAATCTGCCTTTCACAATTAATAATAATTCTGTGTTTATGGGGATTGCAGATACATTTTGCTTATCTGTGCTTTTTATGTTCCCCCCACCATGAACATGTTTGTGTAGTGAAACATTTTAAAATCATAACCATTTTTTAAAATGAAAGCCCACGCTTCCAAAATAGCACTTGAGTTCCACGTGCTCTCTGCACAGGTTTTTAAGCAGCCAGCGGCTGTACGCCACATTTGGGGCTGGGAGAGACGTCACAGGGACTGACAACTGAAATCAGTCAGCAGTTCCGGCGGGTCTGCAACTGACAAAGGAGACAAAGTGGGCACCCAGCCCAGTCATGCCCATGCCTACCACAAGGTCAGCTCCACCCGTGGGTCAGTATGCCCCAGATCAGCCCAGGATGCCAAGTGTCACCACCCTCTCCCCAGGCAGGCAGGCTGCCCAGCTGCCCAGCCGCAAAACTACATAGGAACTCAGACTCCCATCACCCAGTCAGCTTGGCTGTCCCCTGACCCACGTCCCCACCTCACTGCCCCCCAGTTCTGACTCACAGTGTCCCGAAGCTGAGCAGTCTTTGTGGTCCTCTTGAAGCCTAGAATTAGCTATGTGAACATCATAATTTATTATGCAAACTTAAGGCACTGTTGTGTCCCTATATATTCGACTTGATAATAAAAAGCAGGAATTCTTAAAATCTTAAAATAAATAAATGCAAAAGCAATCCATCGTAGGACAGATAGCCTTTTCAATAACTGTTGCTGGAACAACTGGGTATCTACAGGCAAAGAAATGAACCTTGACCTAAACCTTTTACAAAACCTAAACCTTTTACAAAAATTAACTCATAATGGATCACAGACCTACACATAAAACATAAAACTATAACATTTCTGGAAAAAAACAAATTTTTTATGATCTAGGCCTAAAGAGTTTTAAAATTTGACATCAAAAGTACAATCCATAAAATAAAAAGTGGATACATTAGACTTCATAACAATTAAAATGTTTTGCTCTGCCAGGAGGTTGAGGTTGCAGTGAGCTGTGTTCATGCCACTGCATTCCAGCCTGGGTAACACAGTGAGACCCTGTCTTAAAAAAGAAAAAAAAAAGTTTTGCTCTGCAAAAGACCCTGTTAAGAGGATGAAAAGACACACTGAAGAATGGAAGAAAATGTTTGCAAACCACATACAGAACAAAGGACTAGTACTTAGAATATATATATATATATTTTAAAACTTTCAACACTCAATAGTATAACAAAGCAAAAGAAGCCAATTAGAAAATGGGCAAAAGACATGAAGAGATGTTTTACTGAAGAGGATATACAGATAGCAAATAAATCATGAAAAGATGTTCAGTGTCATTAGTCAATAGGAAAATACAAATTAAAACCACAATATGACATCACTATGCATCTATCATAACAGCTAAAATAAAAAACAGTGACACCATCAAATGCTGGCAAGGACAAAGAGAAGCTGGATCCTCACACATTGCTGGTGGGAGTGTGAAATGGTACAGTCACTTTGGAAAACTCTTTTATAGTTTCTTACAAAATTAAATACACAATACACAACTAAAATAAGACCCAGCAATTGCACTCTTGGATATTTATCCCATAGAAATTACAACATATGTTTACCCAAAAACCTGTACACAAATGTTCACACTAGCTTTATTCATAAGAGCCAAAAACTGGCAACAACTCAGATATCCTTCAACAAGTTCACGGTTCAACGGACTGTGGTGCATTAGTATCATGAAAGACAATTCAGCAATAAAAAAGAATGAACCATTGATACTTAAAACAACCTCGATGAATTTCCAGAGAATTACAATGAGTAGGAAAAAAGAAAAGCCAATCTCAAAAGGTCACATACTATATAATTCCATCTATATAATATTTTTGAATTGACAAAATTATAGAGATAGAGAACAGATCACCAATTGCCAGGGATGGGAAAGAGAATTAACCACAGCTATAAAAGGGCAGCACAGGCCAGGCACAGTGGCTCACGTCTGTAATCCCAGTGCTTAGGGAGGCCAAGGCAGGAGGATCACTTGAGGCCAGGAGTTCAAGACCAGCCTGGGCAGCAAACTGAGACCCCATCTCTATCAAAATAATGTTTTTAATTAGCCAGGCATGAGAGTTCAAGGCTGCAGTGAGCTACGATCATGCCACTGAATTTCAGCCTGGGCAACACAGTGAGACCCCAACTCAAAAAAAATAAAAAATAAATAAAAGAGCAACATGAGGGGTCTTTATCAGGATGGAACCATTCTGTATCTTGACTGTATCAATGTTACCATAGTATATGATAGTTTTGCAAAATGTTATCACTGGGAGAAACTGAGTATAGGGTACACGAGACCTCTGTATGATTTCTTACAAGTGCGTGTAAATCTACCATTATCTCAAAATAAAAATTTGAATTAAAATGTAATAAATACTATAGACCAGCAGTTTAACAATATTCTTCTTGCTAGCAGCTTGCCACAACCCTGTGCAACCTGAGCAGCACAGCATCCTTTCACCAGACCTCCCCCTTGTTCGTCAGACATGTGAGGGGGTGGTGGGGTGCGGAAGATAAGTCGCTGCTGCTTGCCATTGTCTCCTGTGTGAGAAATCTCTCTGGGTATTTGCAACCTTTATACAATATTAATGGGGATTAGAAGGGAGCATCCAAAGGCCAGGTCAGAGCCAGTCCTTTTCACTCATGTAAATGACCTGAGACAAATATAAACCAAGAGGGTTCACATCCTAACAAGGCATTTTTGTTCCCATCCATGGTGATCGAATCATTGAAAGAAGACCCTGTTGGTGACCCCAGCCCAAATCTGAAAGGCATTTGCATCCCTGTGAGCTGGGATCAGTGCACAGTGGCCGGTGGCTGATCTCCACAGATCGAGCACAGGAGGTTGAGAGTTTCTAGGAGGAAGTAAAGAGGCTGACGCATCTGCTAGACTCAAGGACAGTCCCAGCAGCACCTCCACGGCGTGCAGAGAGGGAGGAAGCACCACGGATAAGGAGAGCCAGCTTCACAGTCAGGCAGAGCCTTAAACCCCAGCCGTGCCGCTTTTTGGAGCTGTGACCTCCTTATCCTCTCTGAGTCTGGTTATCTTCACCTGGAAAACGGGGTTGCTGTTACGTCCCTCCCAAAGCTGCTGCAAAGACACAGAAGAGGAGCGCCACGCACAGACTCACAGAGGAGCTCAGTGACACTGGGCCCTTCCTTCCCCTACTCATCCAAGTTCCACAATACCGAAAATCCCGTTCACTCAAAAAAAAAAAAAAAGCAGCTTATCCTAACCAAGATTCGAGGGACTAGTACTCGCGGAGCCTAGGCGCTCAGACCCGGGCCCAAACTGTGTGTGTCCAAACTCTGTCTCTGCCATCTCCCAAATGTGTGACCTCAGACAAGCTACTGAACGTCTGTGTGCCTCAGTTTCCCACTCTGCAAAATGAGGATAATAAAATTCCCATCTACCTCATAAGGTTGTCATGAGGATTGAGGGAGTTACACGTGAAGTGCTTGGAACAGTACATGACCCCAACTTATTTTTTTTTTTAATGCATCCTTTTAGGTAACAGTTTGGTTAGAAGAAATAAGAAAATTTCCTCAAGGCCATTTTTTTCTAAATTTTGTGGAAAAACAATTATGTTGTATGAAAAAAATACTAGGCTAAACCGAATGAAATTGCCAATATGCTGTGATTTTCACCTACAAAAATGGCAGGTTCGTATGGTTCCACCCAGTTAGTAAATTTCTGAGCCTCAGTTTACACATCTGTAGAATGTGTACCCTAGTCCTTACATTCTGAGGCTATGGTGAAGCTTAGTGCTGATGTAAAATGTTGGCACAAAGGAGGGACTTAGTAAATGACAGCAGCTGGTGGTATAAAGCCACCAATCCTCTTCCCAGTGAGATGCTCAACATGGCTTATGAGCAATGTGTCTATAGAAAAAGGTGTGGAGACAAGCAGACGATGTAATAGGCCTGATTCCCCAGGAAGACCAGGAAGACCAATCAATGTCACAAGCGCAGGGGCAAGTGTGGGAGACCCACCTCCCAAAAGGTCACAGAATGACACAGAGCAACCACCATGAGAACAGAGCAGGAGGTGTGGACAGCCATGAAAACTGAACACCACCAGCGGTGAGCACCTCTAAGGCCAGGCCCCAAAGACAGGTCATGGGTGATGATGACACTAATAATAAGAGTCACAAGTTGGGGGCTCTTTTCATATACGAGGCAATGGTCTAAGCACCTGATGTGTAACCCGCTGGATTTTGGCAGCCACCCCATGAGGTGTTGATTATTATTGACCCCATCTTACAGATAAAGAAACAGATCTAGAGAACATTAGGTAGCCTGCCCAAGTGTCACTGAGTTTGGATTTGACCCCGACTCTACAGGACTCCAGGTGACCAGCTCTTAACTACACACCCATTAGCTTAACCACTCAGATCACTCCCATTTAAAAAGGTGTAGGATTATCATCATTGAAAGACATGGCCAAATAAGGAAACCGTAAGTTAGCAGTTGTATCAGGAAAGGACTCCGGATTTCTAGACCAAAGTCCCCCTCCATCAGTCTCTTACGAGAGCAACTCTAGAGCAGCGTCCACAGCAATGCTTCTCAACTGTCAGCATCCATAAGACGCACCTGGGTGGCTCTCATTCAGAGGGTCTGGGGGCCCAAGAACGAACATTTCTATTGATTTCCCAGGTGATGCCACCACAGCCCATCTATAAACCACACTAGAGGATCCAGAGGGTGTCTGATAACTCCAAAATTTCATGAGTCTCTGTGGTGCAAGTCAGGGAAGACGGCTTCAGTGTTGGGGGCACCCCTGGGTCAGACTGCCCCTGCAGCCCATCTTCTCAGCCTGGCTCTGTCCACCTTCTCTCCCACTTTGGAGTAAGACAAAAATGGGTTCCCTACCATCTGCTGGCTGTGCAACCCTGGGTAAGTCTGTAGGCTTTCCTACACCTCCGTTTCCCCATCTTTACAATGGGTACCACACTCCAGCTTACCACATAAGGAGCGGTGAAGGAGCCTATGTAAGGTACCTGGACTTGGGAAAAGGTCAGCAACTGTTCATTTCTTCTTTCATCTTTTCTCCATCAGATTCATTTCTCCTAAGCCCCCAAAACACACCAGCTCAAATTCTACTCTCTCTAAACCTGTCTCATGTCTGTAGCCATTCATAAGGATAACAGCAATACCTTACATCTCTGGAGTTTACAAATTGCCCCCTGAGATCAGAGTCTGCAGCTTATACCTGATGTGCCCCTTACCATGCCCAGTGCAACACTTGGCACAGAGCAAACATTCAATAAGGACTTACTGGTCAAAAGAACTGACTAAATCTGCTCTCTAAAATTTGGGGAGAAAAATGCAACCTTCAAAAAGCTTGCATTAGTACTGGCTCAGTATAACATATTGTATAAGGAAACCAATTTGACATAGGCTAATTCAGGGGTCCCCAGCCCCTGGGGCACAGACCAGTACCAGGCCATGGCCTATTAGGAAGTAGGCCACACAGCAGGAGGTGAGCGGTGGGCAAGCGAAGTTTCATCTGTATTTACAGTCCCTCCCCATTGCTCTCATTACCACCTGAGCTCCGCCTCCTGTCAGATCAGTGGCAGCATTAGATTCTCATAGGAGCTCAAACCCTACTGTGAACTGTACCTACAAGGGATCCAGGTCGCACTCTCCTTATGATAATCTAATGCCTGATGATCTGAGGTGGAACAGTTTCATCCTCCCCAACACCCTGTCCATGCAAAAATTGTCTTCCATGAAACTGGACCCTGGTGCCAAAAAGGTTGGGGGCTGCTGGGCTAATTGATATAAACAAGGTTCAAGTTCCTATGGCATACAGTATTTACCTCATTTCCTTTCATGTCGCAGTTTCCACAAGCCTATGGACAACATGACGTGGGGACTTACTGTATAACCAAGCTGAAAATCATACAGTTGGGATGCTACCCAAGGTGTCTTTATTGATAGGTTTGTATGATCAATCATCTTGGGATAACTGCTCAAGGCCGGCAGCTGCCATCAGCCCTTCCCGGGACTTGGGCTCTGCTTCCTGACGGGATATCTCCAGCTGCTGAGCCTCAGCTCCCATTGTTTAAGCCTAGTCTTGCTGGTTTGCGTTACTCCTGTCTGTTCTCTGCTCCAGCTGTGACTGGCCCCCAGCAGATAAGGAGCCATTTTCTTAGGGCATACCCTCTGTGGGTACTGCCTGGCATGACTGCCTTGGAGACGCTTGCTGGCCCCACAGGCACTAGGGGTCACCTTCTCATTGCAGTTCCCTCCCTAGGAGGCCTCCAGTATGAGTCTCAAGGGGGCTGCCCTAGGGCACAGTCCAGATGAAAGACTGTTTTCCTCAAAAGAAACTTTTACCCTTTTCTTTTCCCTTACATTGATTCTGGCAAACTTTAATCCTACTGTCCCCACCCCCATTCATGCACTCACAGGCCCCAGTGAGTGGGAACTCAGCTCAGGGGGCACCCAGGTCAGGGTCTCACAGAAACCCACCCCTCATCCCAAACGTCTCACAGCAGGGAATGAGCCTCTGCCATACGAAGCCGGCTCCAGATCCCAGACTGTGATAACACAGCTGAGCTCCCAATTTATCATCCTCCTGTTGGGGAAATCCTGTACATATGGCCAGGAGTACAGCTGACTGGGTCTTCAATGGCTAACCAAGAAACAAACCAACCAACAAGCATTTCTTGATGGAACATACTGAGGGTTTGGAGAAGAAAGAATGAGGGATGTTTCTGTCCTGACTTAAGACTTAGCCAAATGTGGCATGGTTGCTTCTAGCAAGTGGGGTGGGCATGAGGGAAGAGCCCACTCAGGCCTGGCGTGTCCATGACGATACTCCAGTGCTAGGTGGACAATCCCAGAGTAAAGTGCCACGTTCAATGACCATGGAAACGATGCATGGTGGCCAGGCAGGGAGTCAAGCAGATGGCTGGAAGAGCGATGGGGAATCCAGGGAAGAGGACCGTGAAATTGATAGCACCAAGGGCATCTGTCCCAAGAAGTGGGAATAGTCACCAAGTCAGGGTGCAGACACTAGAAGTCAGTGAAAGAGGCTGGAACAGCGATGGCCAGGCCTCACATACATAGTGGATTGGGGCACTAAACTAATCGGTAGGAGGGTAATTAGCAGAACTGGGCACAGAGAGCCAAGCATTGGAACAAGGCAGAAATTGGGCATCCAAATATGTCAATGAGCTCTTGGTGAAGAGGAGAAACTGAAGAAAACTGGCTGCTGAGCCTGGAACTAGAGGGTTAAGCCACTTATGGCCTCCAGCCTCACTCCTGGGAAACAGGGAGGCTGCTTATGTTTACTTGAGACCTACTACATGCCAAGAACACTTTTCATGAACAAAATATTCAATCTTATGAAAATTCTGGGAAATTATTATTGTCATTATCAGATGATTAAGTGGAGGTATAAGAAGGTGGAATAGCTCTTCCAAGTCTCAGCTAGAGACAAAACATGCTTCTAATCCTCTGTGATTTCAGTCATATCATATTACATTCTGTGCCCAAAGGTAAGCATTAGGTCACTGGCCCTACTCTCAGACTTATTTCTAAAAACCTTTAGTAAGCTTTTGAGTGATTTAGCCCATTTCTTTAGCTTTAACTCAGGCTTCTAATAAGTCATTCTTCTGATAACATTGACAGGATTTGGACATTTTACCAAAGAAGCTGTATTAAAAGAAATAAAACAAAAATTGAGCAGCTAATATGCAGATAGTATTTTAAGATTTCTAAATCATGAAAAAAGTAGATACAGAAATTTATACCATGCCAAGGAAATTATTAAGACAGTGCTATGCTGATTCATTTATTCATAATGCTTAGAATATAATATAAGTAGGGAAAATACAAACCTGCAAAAACAGTGGATCTAAACCACAGAAAATCCACACCAGAGCAAATCAGAGCCACAATGAGAGACCTCTTCACCCACTAGAATGGCTATCACCAAAAGACCAACAGTAACAGCTGTGCACAAGGATGTGGAGAAACTAGAACCTCCATACAGTGCTGGTAGACATGTAAAATGGTGCAGCTAATTTGGAAACAGCCTGGCAGTTCCTCCAAAAGTTAACTTAGAGTTCTCATAGGACCCAGCAATTCTACTCCTAAAGTACATACCCAAGAGAATTAAAGACACATTTCCAAGGTCGGATGCAGTGGCTCATGCCTGTAATTCCAACACTTTGGGAGGCCAACGTGGGCGGATCACCTGAGGTCAGGAGTTCAAGACCAGCCTGGTCAACATGGCAAAACCCTGTCTCTACTAAAAATATAAAAATTAGCCAGGCGTGTTGCTGCGTGCCTGTAATCCCAGCTACTCAGGAAGCTGAGACAGGTGAACCACTTGAACCTGGGAGGCAGAGGTTGCAGTGAGCTGAGATCGCGCCACTGCACTCCAGCCTGGGCAACAGAGTGAGACTCTGTCTCAAAAAGAAAAAGACAAACACATTTCCATACTAAAAATTTGCTTATGAATATTCCTACAAGCATTATTCACAAAAACCAAAAAGCAGAAATAACCCAAACATCCATCAGACTGATGAATGGATAATAAAATGTGGTCTATCCATACAATGGAATGTTATTCGGCCATATAAAGAAACAAAGTTCTGATACATGCTACAACATGGGTAAACCTTGAAAACACATGCTGAGTGAAAGAAGTTTGACACAAAAGTCCACATATTACATGGTTCCATTTATATGAAATATTCACAATAGACAAATCTGCCATAGAGGCAAAAGGCAGTCATGGTGGTCAGGGACTGGGAGAAGGGGATGCAGGCAGTGACTGTAATGGGTCTGGGGCTTCTTTCTGGGGTAATGAAAATGTTCTGGAATTAGATCATGGTGACAGTTGCACAACTCTGTTAATATATTTAAAAGCACTGAATTGTATTCTCCAAAAAGGTAAATTTTGTAGCATGTAAACTGTAAAATTGTATTACAATTATATATATAACATATAATTGTAATTATATATGATAAAATTATATATATTATATATGATGTAATTATATATGATAAAAATATAATTGTAATTATATATAACATATAATTGTAATTATATATATAACATGTAATTATATATAACATATAATTGTGTATATATAATTATATATAACATATGTAATTGTAATTATATATAATATATAATTGTAATAAAATATATAATTGTAATATAATTATAATATTATTTGTTATATATCTAGTAATATATAAATAAATAACATACAAATGTTATTGTACTACAATTATAATATATAATAATATGGTTCTGACATTCAGATACTACTCAGCCGTAACAAGCCACTGCTGAGCCTGTTCCTCATCTATAAAATGGGAATCATAATTCTAACTTTGCTGAGTTGTAAAGAGAGTGGCAATTCACCTAAAATACTTTTACGTGGTAGATTCTCAAGTAGTGGTGGCTATAATAGTAATAATCATTCAACTAACTCTTGAGTCTGAAAGGCAATGGAATGAAAGGTATTTAAGTCGATGAACTACTCTTATATGCATGAGCCCCTTATTTCATTCTTCTCTTTTATTGCCTCCATAGTTCTCTGCCGGAATCTATCTAAGACATTGCTAAGCACATAATAGAATACTGTTATTTGAAAAACACGGAAGTAAATGATCTTTTGTCTCAAATTCTCCTACATTTGGGGGCAAAACTTCAAGGTAGAATTCTTCCCCTGCCCCGCCCCAAGACAGAGTCTTGCTCTCTCGCCCAGGTCAGAGGGCAGTGGCGCAACCTTGGCTCACTGCAACCTCTGCTTCCCCGGGTTTAAGCAATTCTCCTGCCTCAGCCTCCCAAGTAGCTGGGGTTACAGGCATGCACCACCACGCCCGACTAATTTTTGTGGCTAATTTTTGTGTTTTTAGGAGAGATGGGGTTTCACCAGGTTGGCCAGGCTGGTCTGCAAACCCCTGACCTTGTGATCTGCCCACCTCAGCCTCCTAAAGTGCTGGGATTACAGGTGTGAGCCTCCGCACCCAGCCCAAATTGAATTCTTAATTGTTCTCTAATTGTTCCTACCAGTATTAGGCTTGGCATTCTATCCAGAGTTTGGTAACTTCCCTAAAGAACAAAAGCTCATTTATTCATTAGGTATTTACTGAGTACCTTCTATGGGCCAGCCGTTGTACTGAGTGCTGGGATACAAGGGTGACCAAAAATGATCTGATCGCACATGTTGCATACTGGGAGGAGACAAATATAAAACAAATAAACATGTCACTGCAAATGTGGTATGTTATGTAAAGTACTTCTCAATCTTTTTTTTTTTTTTTTGAGATGGAGTTTCGCTCTTATTGCCCAGGCTGGAGTGCAGTGGTGCAGGCTCGGCTCACTGCAACCTCCACCTCCCAGATTCAAGCCATTCTCCTGCCTCAGCCTCCCAAGTAGCTGGGATTACAGGCACCCATCACTACTCCTGGCTAATTTTTATATTTTTAGTAGAGACAGAGTTTCACCATGTTGGCCAAGCTGGTCTCAAATTCCTGACCTCAGGTGATCTACCCACCTCGGCCTCCCAAAGTGCTGGGATTACAGGCGTGAGCCACCGCGCCTGGCCTCTTTCCCAAATCTTTATGAATCACTTTAACTATCACTCAGAGTTCCTGATCAACAAAAGATCCCACTGTCCTTCCACAGCCAATATCATTCTGCACAGAGGGAAGAAGTCTAACGTTCGGTTGACTTACAGAGCTACAAGCAAGTAAATGCGCACTTTCCAGGAGGTTTTGTTTCTGTTGTTTTTATTTTAAGAGCTTACAGACTCCTCCGCCACCTTTATGGATTCACGGTTCTTAAGGTTGACCACCCATCAGAGACCCCTGGAGGAGTTCGTTAAACCACAGACTGCTGGTCACCACCCTAGAGTTTCCGAGTTGGTCTAAGGAGGGGCCAGAGAATCTGCATTTTGCACAAGTTCCCTGACGACATTGATGCTGGTCCAGATACTAGAATTTGAGAACCACCACAGCAGACAGGCAGAGCGTATGCTTCAGTAAAGTCAACGTCAGAAGGAAGCTTTCAGGTTACCTAGGCCAGACTCCTCAAGGAGCAGATGAGAACCTGAGCCCCGAGAGAACCACCTCTGTCAAGGTCAAAACTGAACAAGTAGCCGGGCACGGTGGCTCACGCCTGTAATCCCAGCACTTTGGGAGGCCGAGGCGGGCGGATCACAAGGTCAGGAGATCGGGACCACAGTGAAAGCCCGTCTCTACCAAAAATACAAAAAAAAATTAGCCCGGCGCGGTGGCAGGCGCCTGTAGTCCCAGCTACTTGGGAGGAGAATGGCGGGAACCCGGGAGGCGGAGCTTGCAGTGAGCTGAGATCGCGCCACTGCACTCCAGCCTGGGCGGCAGAGCGAGACTCTGTCTCCAGAAAAAAAAAAAAAAAAACTGAACAAGTATAGCAGGTCCCTAACTCCCAGGTCACCAGTTTTCCTGTTCCATAACCTCCCAGCCAGTCCACCTCCTTTTGTTGAGCCCCAGAAGACATTCCCTTCTCATTGGATTCTGATGTAAACTCGTGGTCAAAAACACCAGGGGCATGAAATGATATCATGTCTTGGATTTACTTTAAAGTGACCCAAAAGCGTTGTGGTGTGGGGAGGGAGGAAACACAAGAAACAAAATTGACAAAATCTTGACAATTGCTGAAGCTGAATGATGAACACAGAGGCTCACAATACTCATCTTTCTATTTTGGGACACGTTTGAAATTTTCCGTAATCAAAAAGAAGTCATCAGAATCAGATGGATCAAGATTTGTCATTGCACATTTCTGAAGGGCTTAGTCTCTCACACTACCCCTGAAATATACCGTCTCCCTCAGAAAAAGTGTGTTTTGAACAATGCCAAGCCTTGGCTGGGCACTCAAGGGATGCAGACAAAATTAAGACATAAATGTCTGTTCCCAAGAAGCCCACAATTTTGTGGCATAAATAAAATGCAACCGTTGTGCTACAGGGTTGAACAGTAGCAGCAGAGACAGTTAAGAGTCAGCTAGATTATACCCACTGAGATCAAGAGGACTGAGGCAAGATTTCATCTCTTTTCATTTCATGTCCCTGAAGTTCAATATTTTTGTCACTTCCTAAGAGCAGTCAAGTTTGAGAAATGTGTACTACCATCAATCAGTGATGTTTTACCAAAATAGAAAGAACATTAAAAGTACAAATGATAGGCAAAGCTCAAGCATCCATTAGAGAAATACTGAAATTACAATTTATCAACACAATAGACTATAAAATTGTTATTTAAAATTCGGCCGGGCGTGGTGGCTCACGCCTGTAATCCCAGCACTTTGGGAGGCCGAGGTGGGCGGATCACAAGGTCAGGAGATCGAGACCATGGTGAAACCCCGTCTCTACTAAAAATAGAAAAAATTAGCCGGGCGCAGGGGCGGGCGCCTGTAGTCCCAGCTACTCGGGAGGCTGCGGCAGGAGAATGGCGTGAACCCGGGAGGCGGAGCTTGCAGTGAGCCGAGATTGCGCCACTGCACTCCAGCCTGGGCGACAGAGCGAGACTCCGTCTCAAAAAATAAAATAAAATAAAATAAAATAAAATAATGTCAAAGAAATATTGATATTGAAATAAGCAATGTCCATAATATATTACATTAAAATGAGATATAAAATTATATCATATAATTTTAACTTTTAGAAGCATATAGAATTTCATTTTTATAACAGGAAAAAAATAGGCCACAGTGTTCAGAGTAATTATATCTAAATCATAGATTTCTGTGGTTGGTTTTTTTTGTTTGTTTTTCCAAGACGGAGTTTCACTCTTGTCACCTGGGCTGGAGTGCAATGGCGTGATCTCGGCTCACTGCAACCTCTACTTCCCAGGTTCAAGCAATTCTCCTGCCTCAGCCTCCCAAGTAGCTGGGATTACAGGCACACACCGCCACACCTGGCTAATTTTTGTATTTTCAGTAGAGACAGGGTTTCACCACATTAGCCAGGCTAGTCTCGAACTCTTGACCTCAGGTGATCCACCCACCTCAGCCTCCCAAAGCACTGGGATTACAAGAGTTGGGATTACAGGTGTCAGCTATCACACTTGGCTTTTTTTTTTTTTTTTTTTTTGACTCTTCTGTATTTTCTTAAATTTTATGTTATGTCACAAATATATATTACTTCTCTGAGAGCCTTCCCCTGCCTTTTTAGTGCAATTAGCTTTAAAGTACTACAATCAAGTTGGGCGAGGTGGCCTATAATCCCAGTGCTCTAGGAGACTGAGACAGGAAGATTACTTGAGGTCAGGAGTTTAAGACCAGCCTGGGCAACATAGTGAGACCTCATCTCTAAAAAAATTACAATTAAAACTAAGTTTTTTGTAAAGTACTACAATGTATGTGTATGTCCAGAAACTGAACCAATAGATTCCAAGACTCTCCATTAAGGCAGTAAGAGCTGAGAGGGTTAACTGCCTGGAGTCATTACGAAGGAATTACAGGTCCCCCTGGACGCTCTGGAATAGCTAACCCAGAGTTCTATGAGCTGTCCAAAGTCAGCCCTAATGGTTAGTTGCCCCCTCAAAAGCCCTAACTGCTTCCTTTCCAAGTCTGGAACAGAGAATGCTAGAATTTGGGAAAGGTGAGATTATTGAAAGCAAGTTCCCTTCACCAGCCCATCCCACAGCCTTTGCTTTAAATGTCCCGGTCACTCTCAATCCTGATTATGGTGCCTGGGCATGGGCAGCATGCAGGGGGCTTGTCCTCTCTCTTTATGTTACACTTATGTTCTTCCCATCCTGATTTTCTAACCATTCATTAGCTCTACTCTGAAATAGCCTCAGAATACTCTGAAATCTCTAAATAATTCAAATTTTGAATCCCCAAAGTGAACACAGTTGTCTTTAAAAGGGGGTTTCTAATGTCAAGTAAAATGATAGTACTAGAATGAACATCTGTAATGCCACAGGCATTCAATAAATTGCTTACTAAGTGAAAGAAACAGTGATCAACTTTGCACCAAGCATAGAAACCGTTTAGATAGGCTGTTTGAGATCAAAACCTCTCCTATTGAAAGTGACAAGGGAGAAACACAGATGTTTCAAATGTAGTGGCTCTCGCTTGTAATCCCAGCACTTTGGGAGGCTGAGGCGGGTGGATCACTTGAGGGCAGGAATGCAAGACCAGCCTGGCCAACATGGTGAAACCCTATCTCTACTAAAAATACAAAAATTAGCTGGGCATGGAGGTGCACACCTGGGATCCCAGATACTCAGGAAGCTGAGGCACAAGAATCACTTGAACCCAGGAGGCAGAGGTTGGCAGTGAGCTGAGATTGTGCCACTGTACTCCAATCTGGGTAAAAGAGCAAGACTCTGTCTCAAAAAAAAAAAAAAAATTAAAATAAAAAATTTAAAAAAAAATACACACACACACACACACATATGAGATAAAAAGAAAATAAAATAAATGTTGCTTCTAATTACCTACCCAGCAAAAGATTTCAGGTTTTGCTCCAATTGGCTATCTTCATGAATCAGAATCACTTTAAACTACCAATAAACCATTTAAACCATCTGCAATAACAAGAAAGGCCAAGATGGAATTCAGTTTCAGCCTGAGCTTTCTTCACCCCCTGCTCCATGCAGTGGAGTGCAGTGGCATGATCATAACTCACTGTAGCCTCGAACTCCTGGGCTCAAGTGACCCTCCCAACTTAGGTTCCAAGTGCTAGGCCTCAGGCATGTGCCACCGCACCCCGCTAACTTTTTTCTTTCTTTTTCTTTTTCTTTTTTTTTTTTTTTTAAGAGATGAGAGTCTCGCTATGTTGCCCAGGCTGGTCTTGAACTCTTGGCCTCAAGCAGTCCTCTGGCCTTAGCCTCCCAAGTAGCTGGGATTACAGGTGTGAGCCGGCCACGCCTGGCTCCTGAGTTTACTTCTTTCTCAAGAAAGAATTCTTGCCCCTGAAAGAACAGCAGAACCCCTCGTGAACTGCAGTTGGGAACTGGAAATGCCACAGAAAACATTGCAAACTTTAAATGAACCAGATTTTGGCATGAAAAAAAGACCTGTAGAAAGATCTCCTCGTCTGTGTTCCGTTTAATTTGTTTCACATTTTAAATTTGGTTTTTGTTTCCTAGAAACAAGCTTTTCTGAGAAAGCACTCAGAAACAGTGGTCTGGAAACAATGGATTGCTTATAAACAATTCTGCAAATCTGCCCAGAGATTTAAGAAATTCTAAGAGGATGGAGAAGTGGAATTATAATTGGCCTTTAAAACTCCCAATAACAAAGTGCTACAAACCAGGCGGCATGACCACAATATTTATAGAAGATGAAGCTCAGAATCCCCATGTCTAACTCCCAGGTTAAATGCAGAAATTAAAGTGCTCTCACTGGGAATAAAAGAGTGTTTATTCAAGCTAAATTTACACATTTATTGTTTTAAAGGGATAATAAAAAGTCTTTCAAGCCCTGAAGTAACACTTAACTCTAATAAAAGTTTATTAAAGAAAAGCTTCAGTATACAAAGTAAGTAGTTCTTTTTTGCAGGTCCTCAAGACCAGGGATCAAAAGAGAGTTGACAGCAAAATCGTCTGGAGTCCCTCTGCATGAACGGCGGCTCTCCCAGTCTCCAGCCGCCGGCGCCCCGGTGGCCAGGCCACACACACACACACACACACACACACACACCCCTTCTTGTACTTCAGGGAAGCAGCCTTTGTTCCCAGGACCCAAACTGGGATCCAATTAGGAAGTCCCCACCTCCCCTGAACTAGCGCAGGAGCCCCTAAACCACCGTCCCAGGGCCACTCAGGAAAGATGCCCCAAAATTTTCTCCCGGGTCCCAAGTGCTGGGGACATGTGACTGCCACACTGGGCTCCAGACAGTCTCCCTAAACAGAGGCAGATACACACACACATACAGACCAGCCTGGGCAACATAGTGAGACCTCATCTCTAAAATGAGGTCTAAAACGCACACACACACACATCCTTGCAATACGATTATCACCGTCACTGTTCACAGCTCCCACCTACCGAGCGCTCACCATGTGCCAAGCGCCAGGCGCCTCGCGTGCTCTCTCTCTCATTCACACACACACACACACACACACACGCACACCGATACTCACGTACACATGCACGCACGCACGCGCGCACTCATACACGCACACACTCACGTGCACACACGCACACCCATACACACGCGCGCGGGCGCGCACCTATTCACGCGCACACACGCACGCACAAGCGCACGGCAGCGGCAGCACCCAGGTCCCTACACGCTGCCAGGGCCGATCCCGGACACCTCCCACCTTCTTCCCGGGACCAGGGCCAGGAAGTGCCCGCGTCCGGCGGGGCGTCCCTTCCCTGCCGGGCGCCGAGTGCCCGCCCGGAGCAGCCCCGCACAGCCCCGCGCCCCCGCCCCGCCCGCGGCCGTCCGGCAGGACCGCTCCTACCTCGGGCCCTTTGTCCTCCGGCCGCCGCGGCCCCGCTCCCGAGCGCCCGCCGCCGACAGAGGCCAGCCCAGCCTCCAGGCTGCGCTCGCGGCCGCAGCGCCAGGCCCCGCAACCGGCCCTGGCCCTGGCCCGGGCCACGGCGTGGGGCGCTCGGCAAAGCCCGGATCTCCGGAGGCGCGGCCGGCGCGGAGGACTCGACCCCTGACACCGGCCGCCCCCTGCGGTCCACTTCTCCGGGTCTTCGGGGCGGCCGCAAAGGAGGGCCGGGCGGTGGGCTTGGCGGCCCCAGGACCTCCGCCGGGAAGGGTTGGGGGAGGGCGGGGGGCCGGGACCCCCAGCGGCGGCCGGCGATGGATGGACGTGACAGGGACAGAGGGGAGCCCCCGCGCCCTCCCACCCGGGTTCGCGCCCCAGGTCTGGAACCCCAGTCTTACCCTGTCCCGCCCACCCTCCTCCCCAACAAAGACGCGCTCCCCCATCCCGTGCCCGGCTCCCCGCACCCCAGGGAAGGTCGCCGTGCTGGGCCGCCCCGCCCGCTGACCCTGCCCTGGCGGCTGCCGGGTCCTTCCCGCGCCCACCTGCGTGGGTTCCGAAAGGTGGAAGGAACCTCGCATCTGGGGTCCGTGCGACGTCTGCGCTCAGCTGTGTCTTCGTCCTCCCTCCTCTTCCCGGGGCTGCCCTCCCCGCAGCGGCCCCGTCCCACCCCCGGGCCCAGGCACCCCGACATTCCCGCGGGGCCACACTGGACGCCCCTTCCGGTGACAGGGCACTTAGCGGAGAAGAAAATCTGGACAGAGGTTGGGAGACCCCTTGGAGGACCGAGGTCATTTTGTCGCTTGGGAACGCAGGTGCCCAGACGGGACACGGCAAGGCTGTGAGGCAGCAGAAGTGGAGCCCAGGCTTCCCTACAGCTCCACCCCAGGGGCCCCTGGACCCTCACGCTCGGCCGCGGGGACTGGGCCCGACCGAGCGCGGTGACCGCGGGCGCCCGCCGCCCTCTCCCCACCGCCGCCGACCGCTCAGGCCGCGGGAGATTGGGGGACCCGGTCCCCAACAGCTGAGGTCGGCGAGCGGCCCATGAGGGGCCCAGCCTGAGGTCGAGGAAAAGGAAGATTCTGGAACGATGGACCCCTGCCGGTGGAACCCCGCCAGCTTTCCCTGGTGACAGCCAGGTCAGAAAATGAGTGAATAAAGGAAGAAATGAACGAACCTCAGATGACTCCCTCAGTCCTCACTGGCGGCTGCTGCTGAGGTGGCCCCCAGCGAAAAGCGCAGAAGCAAAACTGGAGGAAGCTGAGGCAGGAAACAAAGAGAACTCGAGATTTCTATTTTTCCCTTCTCTCTCTCTCTCTCTCTCTCTCTCTCTCTCTCTCTCTCTTTTTTAAACAAAAGACAGGCCCCTGTGTTTTCAGGAGGCAGCCAGAGGCAGAACTGGAGTCAGGAAACCGGCCCTGCGCCCCTGCCACTCATCCCCAGGACCCACAGTGGGGCCTTGGGCCTAACAGCCACTGTCTTTGAGAACACCCTGAAAAGTCACAGTTCACAAATCTGGGCGGTTAAACAAAAGCGGGGAGTGAGGTTATAGGCCCCAGCAGCTGCCAGCACACCCCAGGTCCTCAGTAAAAGTGCAGCCTGAGTGAACCCCTGCAGCTCTCCATACTCTGATTGGCAGCACCGTCATTTTCCTTTTCGCTTTATGAAATAGCTCAAACACCCCCATTTGACTTTTCTCATTGTGAAATTTTCAAACACACGCTAAACTAGGAGAGTAACATAAGGAGCCCATGTGCTCAAGAACCAGCCAATCCTAACATCGTGCCACTCTTGCTTCAAATGTTTAAGACATGAATATCGCCGTACCGTTAAAGCCCCTGGAAGCCCTCCTCATGTCAGCCCAAGTACTCTTCCAAACCATCCCATTCCTGTTTTTGTACTATTACTGTGTATGCATGTGTTCATAAATCATATAGAAGATTTTTACAACTTCCTGTGTGTTCCTATTTCATTCTGTAACCCAGTCGGTTTGTCTTGTTTTGCTCGAGATTTTAAGATCCATCTGATCATACATATAGCTCTAGTTTATTCATTTTAACTATTAAGTAGTATTCCATTGTATGAGTAGGGCACAAGTCATATATACATTCTTCTGTTGATAGACATTTGAGTTGAGATTATAAACAAGACTGCAGTGAACATTCTTGAACGGCATTTTTCTTTCTGGGTATAGCTCATTTCAGCCACTCTGGTAAAAACACGTACAGAATAATTATGTTAAATTAACATTAGTCCAAATGTCTGCTCTATGGTTTGGGTTACTTACTGTAACTGCTAAACCAATAATCACTGTGAAAAATGTCGTTATATTTTTTCCTCTTCACGTTTTGGCAGCTTGTGTCTTACCAAGCAGATAAAATCCCATAGAACGGAGGTCAGCAAATTTTTCTTAAACGGCAAGAGGTCAATATTTTAGGCATTGTTTTCTAGGAGGCAGAGTTGAGGCTTACATAACCGTTGAAAATGTAACTTTTTTTTTTTTTTTTTAGAGATAGGGGGTCTCACTCTGTCACCCAGGCTGTTCTGGAACTCCTGGCCTCAAGTAGTTATCCTGCCTCGGCCTCCCAAAATGCTGGGGTTACAGGCATGAGCCACTGCTCCCCACCTAAATGTAACCTTTTAAGAATGTAAAAAGTTCACGATGTCAGGAGATCGAGACCATCCTGGCTAACACGGTGAAACCCCGTCTCTACTAAAAATACAAAAAAATTAGCAGGGCGTGCTGGTGTGCGTCTGTAGTCTCGGCTACTCTGGAGGCTGAGGCAGGAGAATGGTGTGAACCCGGAAGGCAGAGCTTGCAGTGAACCGAGATCGCGCCACTGCACTCCAGCCTGGGCAACAGCGTGAGACTCCGTCTCAAAATAAATAAATAAATAAAAGAATGTAAAAAGTATACTTACTTGGCTCATGGACTGTAAAACAAAAATAGAAACCAAAAATCAGTCAACTGAATGGATTTGGCCCCTGGGCTATAGTTAGATTTCCCACTCCTGCTATAGAAGAATTCATTACATAAATGAATTCCTTTCTTTAAATAGGCGATCACTTTCAATCATGACAAAAGTGTAATTTGGCTCAACAGAAGAATCAAAATAAATATGATGTTACACTGAGGGAAAAATTCCTAGGAAGATGTCCCATACCTTAACTAGTTAATACAATGACTTTGAGGTAAACCATTTAATCCTATTTTTTAATATCTATAATGAATTTTAGAAATGCATAAACTCCTACCAACTAAGAATTCACTACTTGGTAGAACTGATTAATTCTTTTATCAGTTAAGAAAAGAAATGAGATTCGATGAAAAAGTTGTTTATTATTTTCTTGTTTAATGAATCACCTCCCCGCTCCTAGTTCATTGATTTAAATACAAGCACACAAGTACAAATGATTATGCTTTTCTTGGAACCTGACCCACTTGTTCTATGTCTTTATTGAACTTGAACCAAAACTTGAAAAAATCATTTCAAGATATTTTCTTAAATGAGCTGAATTAGCCTGGTTTAAAATGTTGACAAGAATGGGGCCAAGCCGTAACTTGCAAAGGAGCCGTCTCTCTCCAAGCCCATTCAATAAGCAGAGGCCTTTCCCAAAAACGGCGGGGTGGGCAAAGCAGTTAGACATGGCTCTCTTCTGGCCTTTTTGTCTTTGCTGGCATTATCCTAAAGAATCTCTCTCTCTCTCTCTCTCTCTCTCTCTCTCTCTCTCTCTCTCTCTCTCTGTCTCTCTCTCTCTCACACACACACATACACATACACACACACATTTTTCTCTCCTTCACACATACACATTCTCACACACATTTCCCCCTTACGTGTCTTATGTGACTATGCATGTGCTATGCATGTTGATTCCTTACACATATCTACTTCCTTAAATGCATACAGTATTTGTGCTTCAAGCATACACATGGCTCTTTTTCACATATATCCATACTCCACACACACTCGTCATACAAACAGTTCTCTGCTGGATACATGTGTTCTCTTTGCACCTACGTTTCTGTTTTGTGCAGACCCAAAACTCTAACACTTCTCATACCTTTTTCTTTGTACCATCCACACATTTCCACACCCCTCCACCCAGCTTGCTTCAATTGTCCCAACATGTGGATGGGAAGATGCATTCGTTTGCTAGGGCTGCTATACCAAAGTACTGCAGACAGAGGGGCTTAAACAATAGAAATCTATTGTCTCCCATCTGGAGGCTAGAAGCCCAACATTGAGATGTGAGCAGGTTGTTTCCTTCTCATGGCTGTGAGGGAGGATCTGCCCCAGGCTTCTCTTCTTGGCTTGTAAATGGCTTTCTCCCTGAGTCTCTCCACATTGTCTTCCCTCTAGGCAAATCTTTTTTTTTTTTTTTTTTTTTTTTTTTTTTTGAAGACTTTTAGTCTTCACTCTGTCACCCAGGCTGGAGTACAGTGGCATGATCTCAGCTCACAGCAACCTCCGCCTTCCAGGTTCAAGTGATTCTCCTGCCTCAGCCTCCTGAGTAGCTGGGATTACAGGTGTGAACCACCAAGTCTGGCCCCTCTATGCAAATCTGTGTCCAAATTTCCTCTTGTTATAAAGACACACCAGTCATTTTGGACAGGACCCGCCTTAATTACTTCATTTGAGTTTGATTACCTCTCTCCAAATAAGGTCACATCCTGAGGTACTAGTTAGAACTGCAATATATGAATTTTGGAAGGATCCTGGCACAAATAGGACACAATTTGACCCGTAGCAGTAAGGTTCGGGTTTGGCTTGTTTCTGAGCAAGGTTTAGACCAGAAATACTAAACTCCATCTTGATCAGCAGTAAATCTGATGCCTAGATGTGGCACTTCCTCATTAGAAACCTTGAACTCAAATCCAACTGCACCCCTCTACCCATTAAGGGAGGGGGTAAGGGAGGGGATAAGATCCTCACCCGATCTTATCAGGAATGTTGGTCACCCAAAATTCAAGGGCGCCATTCAATGGACTACCTAAGGTGAAAGTGCTCCACCTGGTGGAGAGCACTTCGAATTCATTACACATGTGCAAATGATAGACCAGCTACCAAAAACATCTTGGTTGACATTAAATATTAGATAAAACAGGGGAAGGAATGGAGGGGGGAGGGAAATGAATTAGATGCAACCAATATAGTTCATGGGGTAGTGTATGAGACGTGAACATTTAAATATAACATTTAATGATCAAGAAGACATTATCTAACAGACTAGATAGTATCTGCATAGAATTCAAGAATAAAAGGTAGTAATTCACCTCTGCTGGAGTTTTCTTTAAAAATCTGGATGTGGTGTGGGTGCACACTACCTGGGCCCCCAATAACCAAAGAAGATGAAATTATACAAACGTTGGAATGAGAAGATACTCCGTTGTTCCAATAACATATACAGAAACACCTCTTTCTGTCAGGTGTGTAGCAACACTTAAGGAACACCTTCCTGATCTCTAACGGCAGGTACAGAACAAATTACATAGGACAAGAAAACACAAAGGGTAGAAAACAATGTCACAATACCCATCACACTTAACCTCGTCATCCGGTTTCTCTTTTTCTCCAAAGAACACCTCTTGGGAGTTCATTCCTTAAGGCATGTGAAAGTGGGTAATATGCAAGAGATACATTATATACATGTTTTATTGTTTGTTTGTTGTTTTCTGAGACAGGATCTCACTCTGTTGCCCAGGCTGGAGTGCAGTGGTTCAATCACGGCTCACTGCAGCCTCAAACTCCTGGGCTCAAGTGATCCTCCCACCTCACAGCCTCCCAAATAGCTGGGGACTACAGATGTGTGCCACCGTGCCTGGTTACTTTTTGTATTTTTTGTAGAGACAGGAATCTCACTTTGTTGCCCAGGCTGGTCTTGAACTCCTGGGCTCAAGCAATCTGCCTGTCTCTGCCTCCCAAAGCACTGAGATTACAGGTGTGAGCCACCACACCCAGCCTGGTAAAATCTTTAACAAATTGGCTGGGTATGGCGACTCATGCCTATAATCCCAGCACTTCAGGAGGCTGAGGCAGGCAGATCACGAGGTCAGGAGATCGAGACCATCCAGGCCAACATGGTGAAACCCCCATCTCTATTAAAAATACAAGAAAATTAGCTGGGTGTGGTGGTGCACGTCTATAATCTCAGCTACTCAGGAGGCTGAGGCAGGACAATCGCTTGAACCCAGGAGGCGGAGATTGCAGTGAGATGAAATGGCAACACTGCACTCCAGCCTGGCAACAGAGTGAGACTCCATCTCAAAAACAAAACAAAACAAAATATTTAACAAATTATATTTGAACCCTGCAAATTTATACAAGACCAATTATCAGCATTATTGCAACTTGAGTGCAAGTATTCCTGTTTTCCTTACTATTTTCATTTCTGATAATTCCCAAGGCTAACTACTATTATTTTCTACAAAATAAAACTAATTTGAATCAATAGTATTTAAGCAATACTAAAAAAGATTATTATTCAGCATATAATTCAAGCAGGATGGAAAATAGAAGTTGCTAAACTTACCAATAATTTGATAGTGATGAATCAAAACAAAATCCATTGTTATATTTACTTAGAAGATTTAAGACAAAACGTTACATTTTGTCATCATGTTTTGCTTCATATTTCAAAGTCAGCATAGTTAAGATTCTCTTTTTCAAATTCGATTCAGTTCTTTATAATGTAATGCACGTGTTGACAGAGAAACGTCATTATTGTCATTTGTCCAGGTTGCTGGGGTCATCGCGCTACCTACAGGGAGGAAGCTGGGGTGCTAGCTTCATCTGGGGGTCCAGGGAAGGCTTCCCTGAGCGAATGATGTCCAAAATGGGGATAAGGAGTTTGCTAGAGGAAGCAGCAAAGGGATAATGTTTTAGGCAAAGAAAACGTGAGAAGACTCAATAGTGAGGAAAACCTTTTGAGGAATTGAGTGAATATGAATGTGACTGGACCAGAGAGAGTGCAGTGCACTAAGTAGTCCATGATAAGGTGGTGGCCAGGGGCTCCTCAGTGTTCAGAGACAGCTGCAACCCTCCAGCAACCAGCAGCGTGATCCGGAAGCTGCCAGGCAGGCAAGCGGCCAGTTTACAGGAGAAAATACTAACAAGGACTATAAAACAAGGTATACAACAGATTTCAATCAGAGGACGTATGAAGTCAGATCTGCGTTTTGAGACAATTTCTCTGGCAATGTGAGGTCAACAGCTGCAAAAAATAAAAATAAAAAATAAGAAGAAAAGAGAAGAAAAAAAGCAGCTCTTTAATTTGACGGTGACAGTGGAGAGTCAGTGGAGAGACCAAAGACAGGGAGATGAATTAGGAAGCAGCTATAATAGTCCAGGAACAATGATGAGGAGGGCAGTAGTGGGCAGCGGGAATCAAGGGGGAGGAGGAGGCTGAAATGCTTTTTGGAGGCAGAGCTGACAAGTCCCGTGGCCACCCCCTCCCTTCCCTTTGTCACCCTGTCATTGGAGTTCACTGAGGCGGACAGCAATAGCTCATCTTTCCCGCAGCTCTTTGTGGACAGGCTGTCATGGGGATTTGCTGTCGTGGGTGTATTTGACTACAGGGTTACCTTTTTGTTTTCCTTCCAAAGCAGGAGGCAGATACTGTTGCTAAGTGCAGAGACTGAATCCATGTGCCGGGACCAATGAAAGCCTCCATGAGCTACCATCTTGGGAGCCCTCTGGATAGCCTGTCAAGTTCTGAACAAAACCTCAAGACAAAGCGTTCACTGCACCTCTCTTTGTTCCATTTCATGTCATTTTAGAAGCATTCTTAGTCACTGGGGTGGAGAGTTTCAAGACTCGATTAGAAATGGCTCCTGTGAAACTGGGAAGCTTGTGTGACCATTGAAGATGGATTTTGCACTAGGGATTTGACATGTATTATGTCTCACACAACAGAATTGCATGTATGTTTACCTTCAGTTTACAAATATGGACACTGAGAGTCCTAAAGATGAGGTTACCTGCCGTGAGGGGTAACTGGAGTTGGTGCTGGACACACTCCAGCCTGGGCTCATCTGCTCATGCCACCACACCCTCCTCTTTCACCCTCCTCTTTCCGCATCCTCCCATCTCTTCCGCACTCCTCCTCTCCTGCCAAGTGTGTTTGTTCCAGGCCCTTCATAAAAGGTAGACTCATCTGGGAAGAATAAGACCAGCATTCAAGTGGCAGCTCTGATGGGGACCATCTTATGGACATTAAGCAAGTCATTTGACTGCTATTCTCAGTTTCCTCCTAACATGCTTTGGATTTGTGTCCCTGCTCAAATCTTATGTAGAACTGTAATCCCCAATGTAAGAAGTGGGACCTGGGGAGATGACTGAATCATTGGGGTGGATTTCTCATGAATGGTTTAGAACCATCCCCTTGGGTCATTGGTGGGGAGTTGGGGGAGGGGGTAGAATTGGAGATTTGGGAGACACAGCAGGCAATCAGTACAGATTTATAGATGGGTGAATGGATGGCGAACAGTAGAGGGGACTGACCTGGGAAGTGCTATAAGATTTTCATGCTGTTCTCATGCAAGTGAGTGTGTTCTCAGGAGATCTGGTTGTTTAAAAGTGTATAGTACCTTGCCCCTCACTCACTCTTTCTCCTGCTCTGGTCATGTGACATGCCTGCTTCCCCTCACCTTCCACCATGATTCTAAGTCTTCTGAGGTCACCCCAGAAACCAAGCAGATGCCAGCACCATGCTTCCTGTACAGCCTGTGCCACCAAGGGCCAATCAAACCTCTTTTCTTTATAAATTACCCAGTCTCTGGTATTTCTTTATAGCACTGTGAGAACAGACTACCACACTTCCCCTGTAAAATAAGAGGGTTTACTCAACACCTTTTCCTGCCCTAAGGTTCTAGGACCCAGGCTATTACATATTACAGAAAACTGATGGGGAACAATCCTTGCTGTCACTCTTTCTCCTTTGCCATGCTTCACAAGTGCCTCTCCCTACTCCAGTTATCACGGAAGGATGTGTACTTAGAGATCCCGTCAGATAGCCACGGACAGGCACAGATAATATCCTGTGAGGTCCCACAATCTTGTCATGTTTCCCAGGTCAGTGTCCTCTACTGTTCCCCATCCATCTGCCCATCCATAAATATGTGCTAAGCACCTGCTCTCTCTCAAATCTCCAATTCTACCCTCTCCCCTTACTCTCAGCCAATGACCTTGGCTCCTGCTCACTCCCTCAACTTTCTGCCAAAGTACCTTACGAATTTACCTGCATCTGTCCTCACTCTTTTCTCCCCTCCTCCTGTCACTTGGGAGGTGGGGTCCTTTCTCTCATCTCCCAAACCCTCCTGTATTCGCTCTCTGCGTCTCGTCTCTATCAGCATTCCCCAAGTGCTGGGATTACAGGCGTGAGCCACCACACCTGGCCTAGTCCTTTAAATTTGGGTGTTCCTCTGAGTTCCATCCTCTGGCTTTGCCCCACGTTGCTTCACTCACACTCCCTGAATGATCCATGCCTAAACTTCAAGTACCCAAATTGCCATCGTCAGGCCAAGTCTTCCCTCGAATCCAATCAGCCTCCAAACTCTGTTCTTTCTACCTTTCCCTCTCTTGAGTCTATTCCCTCTCCATTTTCACTAGCCCCAATACAGTTTGGCTATTTGTTCAGTGGCTATGGCAGCATCCTAACCATTCTTCTTGCCTGCAGTTTGACTCCTCTTATTATATTATCTGCACCATCACCCCATCCACCTTTAACTATCAGAACAATCTGTAAGATCTAAGAATGCCTATGCTGGAGCGAGAGGTATAGATAGAGAGTTGGAACATCTAGCAAATATTAGGTTACAATGATGCTATAGTTTGAATGTGCCCCCCAGAATTCGTGTGTTGGAAACTTAATCTCCAATGCGACAGTGCTGGGAAGTGGGGCCGAATGGGAGATGTTCATGTGATGAAGCAGTAAGTGTGATGATGCAGCAAGAAGGCCCTCACCAGACGCCAGCGTCTTGATCTTGAACTTCGCACCCTCCAGACTGTGAGCCAATGTATTCTGTTATAGTGGCATAAAATGACTGAGACAAGTGGTGCCCTTTGGTATTTTTTCTAAGCCCTCAATCTCACAACACTGCATTAGAAAGGTTAACTTGGCTATAACATAGGGGTATCAGAAGAGGGGGCAGGGGTCAATTTCCTTATCTGGAAAATAAGGAGTTGGACTGGGCCAGTGCCTTGCAGAGTATACCCAAACCTTCAGTTTCTGATTCAGTAGGTCTGCACAGGACCAGAGAATTTGTATTTTTAACAAGCTTGCAGGTGATGGAAATGCTGAGGTCCACAGACCATGCTTAGAATACCACTGGTGTCTTAGTCTGTTCAGGCTGCTATAACAGAACACTGTAAACTGAATGGGCTTATAAACAACAGAAACTCACAGTTCCGGAGGCTGGGAAGTCCAAAATCAAAGCACTGGCAGATTCAGTGTCTAGTGAAAGTCCACTTTATTTCCTGGTTCATAGAAAATTGATGGGTAATATTGAACGTCAACTTAATTGGATGCAATTAATTTAAATAGCCACAAAGTATGCAAAGTATTGTTCCTGGTGTGTCTGTGAGGGTGTTGCCAAGGGGGATTAACATTTGAGTCAGTGGACTGGGAAAGGCAGACCCACCCTCAATCTGGGTGGGCACAATCTAATCAGCTGCCAGTGTGGCCAGAATAAAATGCAGGCAGGAGAACATGGACAGACTAGACTGACTGAGTGTTCTGGCCTCCATCTTTCTCCCATGCTGGATGCTTCCTGTCCTTGAGCATCAGACTCCAAGTTCTCCAGCTTTGGGACTCTTGGACCTTCAACCACAGACTGAAGGCTGCACTGTTGGCTTCCCTACTTTTGAGGTTTTGGTACTCAGACTGGCTTCCTTGCTCCTCAGCTTCCAGAGGGCTTATTGTGGGACTTCACCTTGTGATCATGTGAGTCAACTCTCTTCAGTAAACTTCCCTTCATATATACATCTATCCTATTAGTTCTGTCCCTCTAGAAAGCCCTAATACAGATGGTCATTATAAACCAAAAAGTATCTGAGACAGGTCTCAATCAATTTAGAAGTTTATTTTGTCAAGGTTAAGGACAATGCCCAAGAGACAGGTCCATATCTTTCTCCAAAGATGATTTTGAGGGCTTCAATATTTAAAGGGGAAAGGGCAGATATTGGGGAAGGAGGAAGAAATTTTTAAAAGGTGTTGACAGATAAGAGCTAAGTGGTTGCATTCTTTTGAGCCTTTGATCAGCCGTTCACATAGAAGAAGCGGGTAGAGGAATAGTCACGTATGCATTCACCTAGCTCAGTGAACCTGCACTTTTACATAAGATAAAATAAACATGGCAGAGGAGGCCATCAGCTATGCATTTGTCTCAGGCGAGCAGAAGGATGACTGACTTCTGTCCTTTGTCTATGTCCTGTCCATACCTATGAAGACAAGCTATCAATCTACGTCGTCCGGGTGAAATTCAACAGAACTTTTTAGGGTAAAGATCTTGGAGCCCATAGGGAATTTCCTAGTGGGAAAATGTGAAGGAAGCATGTAGCTTTTTATCATAGTAGCTATCTTATTTAGGAACAGAATGGGAGGCAGGTTTGCATGACGAGGTTCTCAGCTTGACTTTTCCCTTGGGCTTAGACACAATCCCACTCCTGGGCAATCTTTCCTCACGACCTAATCACCTCCCAAAGGCCCCACCTCCAAATATTATCTCATCGGAGATTAGGTTTCAATATATGAATTTTGAGAGAACACAAACCTTCTCACTATAATAACTGGACTCAATGATATCTACAACTTTAGTTTCTTCACTTGTGCTATCCAACATGGTACCACTAGTTATGTGGCTATTTAAATTACAAATTAAATTAAATTAAATTGAAATTCACTTCCTCAGACACGCCAGTCATATTTCAGGTGCCAATGGCCACACGTGGCAGCAGCCACCATATGGAACAATGCGGAACATTTCCATCATCACAGAAAGACCTAGTGGATACAGTCATTTCCTCACAGACCTCTGGAGAGGACATTTTCAAGTAGAAGGGAAGCAAAGTATCCTCTGACATATGAGGCCTTTCAGGATTGCTCAAGCACACCTGTGCACTTGGCCTCATATTTCAGCCCTAACTTTAAAAACGATCCCTGGAAGTATCGTCTTCAGCCCTAACTGGAAAGTCCCAAAGCCCATGCCCCATTCTGCCCTAGCGCCATTCTGCCCCAGGAAGCACACACAAAAACAGGGCTAGAACTGGGAAATACTAGAATTTCTGTGCTGGGAACTGTGACTGTATACCAATGTAAGACCATGGTGGACAAAGCCACGGATAGTCCCCATGCAACCTGGAACAAAGTTCTCTGAGCCTCTGTACCCTCTTCTATATTCCTTTTTTTTTTTTTTTTTTTTTTTTTTTTTGAGACAGGGTCTCGCTCTGTCACCCAGGCTGGAGTGCAGTGGCATCATCTTGGTTCACTGCAACTTCTACCTCCAAAGTTCAAGCGATTCTCTTGCCTCAGCCTCCTGAGTAGCTGGGATTACAGGTGCCTGCCACCACACTTGGCTAATTTTTGTATTTATAGAAGAGACAGGGTTTCACCACGTTGGTCAGGCTAGTCTCAAACTCCTGACCTCAAGTGATTCTCCTGCCTCAGCCTCCCAAAGTGCTGAGATTATAGTCATGAGCCACCACGCCCAGCCTTCTACAAAGTATTCTTGAAATAGCTACCTCACAGGCAAATGTGGAAAAGCACCTGTAGTTTACAACTAATTCAGTTATTATTTTTTCTTCGTCTGCTCTGCTGCTATTGTGTGTTAGACATACTCTAATTTAGTACTTATGCTTTCTGCTTATGTGTCTCCACCAGGCTAGTAGCCCCTGGAACACAAGGTAAGGCCCCATCAGATTCAGTTCTTCCCTCAACACCTACCCTACTGCTCGGCCCATGAGAGATGCTCAAAAAAATGTGCAAAAGATTATGTCTTGAGGAAAAGCCAGGTCACAGGCACAATAAGTATGAAGATTGTGCCATTTCCCCGACTCTCCCCAGCTCTGTGCTCATGCTCTTTCTTTAGCCTGGACCACTTGCTACCCCATCCTGATCCACACCCCACCTTTACTTGTCCAACCCCATCTCTGGTTGTAGAGAATCTAGTCGTCCTTCAATAATCTTCCTAAAGATCTGAATGCCAAATTAATTAATCAGTTGTGGAGTCAAAGCCTGCCTCTACCACTGCCTACGTAGGACCCTGAGTAAATTTTTGTAATCCTGCTGATCTTAATTTCGCTGATCTGCAAATTGGGCAGAAAAATAACTATCTTTCAGTTTTGATATGAGATTTACATAAGCAAATGTACGTGGAATGCCAAACATATAGCAGATGCTGAATAAATGCCTTAAAATGGCCATTTCTAATGACTCTGGGAAATTCTTCATTCTGTAACAATATGCAGTCTTCTCGAGATCTCCGCTATGTTCTCTTTTTTTCTAGTTTATTTAGCAAACGTTAACAGAGCATGTTTTATTTGCCAGACACTGTGCTAGATGACGGAGATACAAAGATTAGAAGCCAGGCATGGTGTCTCAAGCCTATAACTCCAGCACCTTGGGAGGTTGAGGCAGGAGGATTGCTTAAGGTAAGGAGTTCAAAAAAATAATAAAACATTTTTAAAAATTAGCCGGGCATAGTGGCATGCACCAGTACTCTTAGCTACGTGGGAGTCTTAACTGGGAGACCACTTGAGACCAGGAGTTTGATGCTACAGTGAATTATGACCATGCCACTGCCCTCCAGCCTGGATAACGGGGAAAAAAAAGATTAGAGAAGACCTCTGACATTATAGTCTAGTGGGGAGCCAGCTTCTTCAGGGATTTCTCCCTGCCTCACCTCGCCCACCTCAGGCTGTGTAGAAACCCCCAGTCTAACCGGTTGTTTCCCTCCAACTCTGTACACACCACGGTGTGTTACCTTTTTATTTCAAACATGTGCTGGCCTCTGTTCTAATCACAGCAACCTGTATCCATTAATCCATTTAATCCTCACAACAACCTTATCAGGTAAGTATTGTCATTATTCGCATTTTCCAAATAAGGAAACTGAGGCACAGGCAGATTAAGTAACTGGCTTAATAAGGTCTTCTGGTTTACAAGTAGGAGCCAGGATTTGAAAACACACCTCTGGCTCCAGCTTAATTAACATGCTCTGTTTACTTATCTGTCCCCACTGAAATTGGAGGTTGAACCTGTGGCATATCCAAATGAGTAAGTATCGCCTGTGCTCACCCCAATATCTGACACTATAGGTCCACGATAACTCATTCATCAAACAGGAAGGAGGGAGGAAGGAAGGAAGGAAGGAAGGAAGGAAGAAAGGAAGGAACGAAGGAAGGAAGGAAGGCAGGCAGGCAGGAAGGAAGGAAGGAAGGAAAGAAGGCAGGCAGGCAGAAGTAAAACGATACCACAATGGTTTGGTTGCTCACATTTACTAAGCATCAACACTGACCCGCCTGTAAGATGTGCTAACAGAGCTCAGGAATAAATGAAGGCCGGGCGTGGTAGCTCATGCCTATAATCCCAGCACTTGGGAGGCCAAGGTGGGAGGATGGCTTGAGCCCCAGAGTTCAAGACCAGTCGGTGCAATATACTGAGACTCTGCCTCTACTAAAATTAAAATTAAAAATTAGCCGGGCGCAGTGGCGCGCGCCTGTAGGCCCAGCTACTTGGGAGGCTGAGGTGGGAGGATCGCTTGAGCCTAAGAATTCGAGGCTGCAGTGAGCCCTGACCACGCCACTGCACTCCAGCCTGGGCGACAAAAAAAAAAAAAATTAAAATTAAAAAAAGGAATAAATGAACATCTTTGCGGCTGAGAGCTTTCAGTTATCACCGTCGAGAATTCCAGGCGAGCGCTGCGTTTTCCCAGCTGCCTGTTTTCTCTCACCCCCGTTCCCTTCCTCTGGAATCCGGCTCCACCTCTTCCTTTTCCTTTGCCAGCCTCTCCGTGGATTCCGCGGTCCGGGTTTCCCGGGCGCCAGCCGCCGGGAGAGGATCGGTGCGTGGGAGCGCTCCGGCCGCGGCGGGCATGCGCAGAGGGGGGCGGTACACTGCGCATGCGGAAAAATGGCGGGCCGGGCTACTTGAGAGCCGCGGGTCTACCTCCTCCTTTCGCGTCTTCGTCGTGAGTTCCCGGGCACGTGAGGCAGTGCCGCGTTTGCTGGCGGGTGGGACGGCCTAGCCGGGCGGGGCCTTGGAGGACGCCGCGGATCCGTCAGTTTCTGGGCCCTTGGAAATCGGCGCGTGGGGGGCGGTGATCGAGCTGCGCGCGAGAGGGCGGGAGAGCTCGCGGGGTGCGAGGGGAGCGGGACGCCCGGCCGGGCAGCATGAGTCAGCAGCGGCCGGCGAGGAAGTTGCCCAGTCTCCTCCTGGACCCCGCGGAGGAGACGGTTCGCCGTCGGTGCCGAGACCCCATCAACGTGGAGGGACTGCTGGTAAGCTCCGGGACGGGACGGGAGGGGGACGGGAGGGGGACGGGCGGGGGTCTCCCAAAGCTGGCCCCCTCCTCCCCGCGCCGCCGCCAACCCCGCTGGCCGTCGTCTCGGTCGTCTGCTCCCCCTGGGCCAGGCGCTGCCCACCACGTGCTGCGAAACTGCGCTCTCCCGCCTTCTGCTTTCAGCATCTGTTCACAGACGTGGTGTCAGTCTTCTGGACTTTTACATCGGAACTTCAGGGCACTGTTGGAGAAAATTGCTCAACTTTGCATTGGAAAGGCCATGTTTTTCTCCTTCAGTGGACTCTAGCTGTATCTCTGCAACCTATCATTTGTTCTTCTACCTTCTCTCTCTTCTGCTCTACTGCAGCCGTTTAAAACCTTGTCCACGCTTTATATTTACCACGCCACAGCTCCCATTCATAAAATTATCTCCCCACCTGTTTGACGGAGAAAATGGTTAGGAGATTTGGCTCCCTTTCCCACAAAGACTGATTTCTTCTACTCTTGTTCTGGACCAGATACTGTATTCCCTGGTTCTCAAGGTCCTTAACAAATGCGTTCTTTTCCATTCCTCCCATATTTTCTTTTTCTTTTTTTGAGATGGAGTTTTTACTCTTGTTCCCCAGGCTGGAGTGCAATGGCACGATCTCAGCTCACTGCAACCGCCGCCTCCCAGGTTCAAGCGATTCTTCTGCTTCAGCCTCCCATGTAGCTGGGATCACAGGCATGCGCCACCACACCCAGCTAATTTTGTATTTATAGTAGAGACGGGATTTCACTGTGTTGGCCAAGCTGGTCTCGAACTCCTGACGACCTCAGGTGATCCACCCGCCTCGGCCTCCCAAAGTGATGGGATTACAAGGCGTGAGCCACCGAGCCCGGCCTCTCCCCATATTTTCAATTTCTCTGCTGCTTTCTTCCTATAACTAGTAGTAATTAAACATTTTCCCAAGTCATTATGCCTGGTCCCCATACCAAATAGTTTGTGATTATTGTCTCATTTAATTTCTCACAGCAGTGTTTTATAATAGTAAAAGACTATTATTCTTGTTTTACGGTTACCAAAACAGACCTGGAGATGCATGTAATGCCGGCTTGCCTGTGGCTAGATAGTAAGTGGAGAAACTTGGGTTGAACCTCCAAATGTCTAACTCCAGATGATAAATTCTTGACTACTAAAACCACATTCTCAATCCATCCCCATCTTAAAAGATCCCTCCCTTAATTCCATATCCCTTGCCATCTACTGTCTCTCTTCCCCTTCACAGCTAAACTTCTTGAAAAAGTTATTTACACTCACTCTTTCCACTTGATCGTCTCATTATCAGCCAACCCACTGCTGGGGACCCCTATCCTCAGCACACTTGTGAGACCATTCTAACCAGGGTCACCGACAATCTCGTCAATTCCAGCAGCTGTTGTAGTTTTGACACAAAACTACTTGTGTTGGAAACTCTCCCTTGAGTTTCCTTGACATTGATGTTCCATCTGCTTCTCTGGGCTCTCCTTGTCCTCATCCTCTTCCCAGTCCTTCATTTTTTTTTCCCCCGAGACAGGATCTCACTCTGTCACCCTGGCTGGAGTGCAGTGGACTGTAGCCTTGACCTCCCAGGCTCAAGTGATTCTTCTGCCTCCACCTCTCTAGTAGCTGGGACCACAGGCACATGCCACAAGGCCTGGCTAATTTTTTTATTTTTAGATATGGAAGTCTTCCTACGTGGCCCAGGCTGGTCTTGAACTCCTGGGCTCAAGCTGTCCTCTCACCTCAGTTTCCCAAAGTGCTGGGATTACAGGTGTGAGCCACCGTGGCTGGACACATGTTGATGATATTCAGGGTTCTCTTCTGCTGTCTCTACACATTCTTCTTAGGGGAGTTCATTCTCTCCTCCCATGACTTATGTTACCGTCTACATTTGATCCTTGAACGACTCAGGGTTTGGGGCACCAAATCACATGAAATTCAAAATCTGAATATAACTTTGATTCCCCCAAAACTTTACTGTTTCCTGGAAGCCTTACTGATACTGTAAACAGTTGATTAACACATATTTTGTATTTACATGTATTAGTTAGTGTATTCTTATAATAAAGTAGCTAAAGAAAAGAAAACGTTATTAAGAAAATCATAAATAAGAGAAAGTCCTACTCATTCAGGGGAATTAGATGATCGTAAAGGTCTTCATCCTTGTCTTCACACTGAGTAGGCTGATGAAGAGGAGTAAGAGGAGGAGTTGGTTTTGCTCTCTAAGGTGTGGCAGGGGGTAAAGAAAATTGGCATCTAAGTGGACCCACACAGTTCAAACCTGTGTTGTTTGAGGATCAGCTGTATATTGGTACCATCTGTATTGGTCATCTTAATATTTGAGAATTTGATAAAAACTCTAAGCTCACTGTGGAAAAACCACTTAGTTTGCATGCAATATCAGCAGATACATCGCTTGAAATCTTAGACATACATTTCTGGTATTTTCAGTTACCATATCGTAATTCCTAAATCTATAAATCTCCCTCAGGGTTTTCCAGCTGTCTACTAGACCTTCCTACTTAGGTTTCCAACTCCTATTAGTCCCCCCTCATCTGAGGTTTCACTTTTCTTGATTTCATTTAACCTGTGGTCCCCCAAACTATTAAAATGAAAATTCCAGAAATAATTCATCAGTTTTAAAATGCTTGCCATTCTCCATAGTGTGATGAAATCTCGAGCTGTCAAGTACCACCTAGCACCTGAATCTTCCTTTGTCCAGAGTTCCCATGCTGTCATTGCACCCTGCCCTTAGTCGCTTAGTAGCTGATTGTTGATTATCAGACCAACTGTCACAGTGCTTGTGTTAAGTAGCCCTTATTTTACTCAGTAATGGCCCTGAAGCACAGGAGTAGTGATGCTGGCAGTTCCAGTATGCCAAAGAGAATTGATGAAGTGCTTCAAGTGAAAAGATCTAAGTTCTTGACTTAGTAAGGAAAGAAAAAAATCTTATTCTGAGGTTGCTAAGATCTACAGTATATTTTGAGAGGCCACCTTCACATAACTTTCATTGTAGTATATTGCTATAATTGTTATATTTAATTATTAGCTGTTAATATCTTACTATGCCCGATTTATAAATTAAATGTTATCACAAGTATGTATGTATACGAAAAAAATTGTATATATGGGGGTTGGTACTGTTTGCGGTTTTAGGCATCCACTGGGGGTCTTGGAATGTAACTCCCAAGGATAAGGGTGGACTACTGTATATTCAGAATTGAATTTATTACTCTATTGGTCAGGGTTCTGCAGAGAGACAGACCAATACTAATACAGATTTTGGTACCAGGAATGGTTCTAGGGGAACAGAATTTTAAAGGTGAGTTTCCTTAATTGGGGTTTTTGGAATTGGTTCTTTAATCTGATTAGAACTTAAAAATGCTAAGACCTCTACTTCTAGTAGTAGAGAGAGCACTGGAAGCCATGACACAAACTGTTTATAGATATGCAAAATAAATGCCTTTGACATTCTAATTCACCACATATAAGAGGCAAAGAATTTAGTGACGCTGTATGTGATATTTTCAAACATTTTTGGAAAAACAAGGATTATAATGACATTGGTTGGTTGCTCCTAGTGTCTTTGGACAAAGTGATGAAAGAAAAGGATGAGCTCAGGGATTCAGTTTCATGGCTGGAGTTCCACATAAATGACTTAAAAGTGTCTAAGTGTGCCCTAGGTTAGAATCTTCTATCCTGTAGCCATAGGGCTGAAATTGCTGAAAATCAAACACAAGCCTTCATCATGCAACTGCCAAATTAAAATGAAAGTTGAACTCTTGGCCAGGCATGGTGGCTCATGCCTGTAATCCCAGTGCTTTGGGAGGCCGAGGCGGGTGGATCACCTGAGGTCAGGAGTTCGAGACCAGCCTGGACAATGTGGTGAAACCCCGTTTGTACCAAAAATACAAAAAATGAGCCGGGCTTGGTGGCGCGTGCCTGTAATCGCAGCTACTCGGGAGGCTGAGGCAGAAGAATCACTTGAACCCAGGAGGTGGAGGTTGCAGTGAACCGAGATTGCGCCATTACACTCCAGCTTGGGCAATAAGAGCGAAACTCCGTCTCAAAAATAAATAAATAAATAAAATAGAAAGTTGAACTCTCTTAGCCTCACAGAGCATCTACTGTTGAAGTAAGGGTATTGGTTGGGAAAGAGTGGGGTTTGGATGGGATCATGTGGGAAGATGAGGCTGGACACATTGAGCCCCTAAATTCTGATGAGTCTTGTTTGCCAGAGGGGCAGTAGCGGTTCCACCTACAGTGGTGTCATCCTTTCCACCCCTGTCTAAGGAGATTAATTCTGCATTGCCTATGGAGATAGTAGTGGCCTCCTCTGAAACAGTTCCTGGGCAGGACAATGCTGATTCTCATCGGGACCCACCCCACCGCCCCTCTTTGCTTCTAGACCTATTGCTAAACCCAAGTCCCAGCAGGCCCCTAAAGGTGAGGTGCAAAGTATGACTGACTCCACTTCTGGTACCAAATCTGTATTAGTTTTCTCTGGAGAGACAGAACCAATAGGATATATATACAGTCATGTGCCGTATAATAATTGGGTCAGCGGTGGATCACATATACAGAGGTGGTCCTGTAAGATTATAATGGAGCTGAAAAATTTCTGTCAGCTAGTGACACTATGTTGGCCAGGCTGGTCTCGAACTCCTGACTTCATGATCCGCGCCCCACCCCCCACCCCCTGCTTCCCAAAGTCCTGAGATTATAGGCATGAGCTACCGCGCCCGGCCTTACCATCTTTCTATCTATATGTCTGTAGATGATGTCTGCCCCTGAGGAGCAATAGTACTGTTGTGATCCTCCAAGATAAAGAGATAGTGTTTTTATATTCGAAGAGAAAAAAACCAAATGAATGCTGTTGGAGACTGTTTTCCCACATACATCAATATCGCCAATATGTAATGGAACTGCATTAATAGCAAAGAGTAGGGAAAACAAAGCCATCTTTTTTCATGTTATGCCTGATTGAGGTGTTACTTCCGTACCAACCTGTGATCCACTGTCTAGATGACATGGGTAGGGAGATGTGGAGCAGAGAAGACGTCCTAGAATGCATAGCTAGTGAGGCAGCCTCTTTGGGAGCCAGTAAGTACAGTATGTAAGTCATGGGCCTGCTGCTCTGAATTAAGAACGGGAACCTCTGCGGCACGGCCCATCTGAGCATATATATTATGATTTAGGATATTTGTTTATGTGTGCTTCAAATCAATGTGATAAGGATGGATTTTTTTTTTTCATTCAAGAGTCTTGCTACAATAGCTGGCCCCTGTCTCATACTATTAGCAGAGGGGTTAAATGTAAAAATAACAATGGCAGTTGGTCGCACTTGTCTAATGTCTGACTTTGGTAGGACTGCTTCAGAGTTTCACTGTTGGATACCATGTTTGCAAGTCACTCAGCACTGTTTGAGAGAGCTGGCCAGACCTAGTCCCTGCTCTCAAGGCCAGCATTCCCAGCTCCAGTGTTGCATGCCCTAGCAGGTCTACATGTTCAATTCTAACAACTAAGTTATTTACAGTGGGATTCTGTCTCCATGGGAGTATTCCATATCGGGTTAATTTGTTAATAGATGCTATCATCTTGTCATGGATGATAAGAAAATCGTTGTGCCAAGGATATTGTTAACACCAGTATAAACAAAGAGCCTCTTAACTGCTCACCTTGCCTTTGGGCTTCCTCATTTCCCAGTCCTTTTGCCATGTTGCTGCCATACTTATATTTCTAAACCATTTACTTAATTATGTCCTAGTCTGGTTCAGAAACCTTTGGTAATTCTCTACTGGTTATGACATGAAGTCCAAACTCTTTAGCATTAGTTTTATGTGGTGCCATCATGACCTCCCAGCTTCAAAGTCAAGTCACTTTCACACTGGCCGCTTCAGTGGGTTCCCAGAAACATGCCGTGCCATATACATCTTCACACCTTTGTTCGTTTCCGGTACCACAATCCTGTCTTTTTTCTTCTCTCCCCACAGTTGTTTATTCAGGCAAATCTGACTTGCTGGGCAAGGCTTACCTGAGGGCTGCCTTCACCATGTATCTTTCTGTGATTTCCCTGTCTGGGTGCATCCCTAGTACTACTATTGATTCTCTTCTTAGAGTACCTATGAATTTACTTGCCCCAGTTTTGCTTTATGGCCAGTTTTTTCGTAGATAAGAGCTAAACCTGATGACAGCCCTTCTGGAGGCACATTAACATTGATGTTACTAGGAGTTTCTGTTTATAGGCTTTCGTTTTAAGGTTTGGTTTCATTTTATTTATTTTTTACAAAAAAACAATTCCTAAATGTTACTACCAGTTTTATGCAAACTTTCAGAGCCTCTAAATAGCTGGTAAAATGGTGAGCATTGATAATGGCGCTTCTGCTAATTTCCTGGTTGTTTCAGGAAATTAAAAGAAGAAACTTTTTATCTAATGCAAAAGTTTCTAATTACCCACAGCGTGCATTGTTTTCCATTGTTAGAAATGCTGCTGTTTTACATTAATTATAGTGGGAACACATAGCTGCCTATGAAAGCTTGTGAGCAAATTTTTGGGAACTGCATATACTTTTAATAATAGCAAGGAGTGAGCATGTGTTGGTTGAGATAGATCTTCTATCTCTACTAAGCTTTACCAAGTCAGGGACAGTGTCGTAGTGCTCTTCATGTTCCTTTTATCCTCAGTACCTGATGTATTCAGTAATTACTATATTTTGTGTGTGTGTGAATGGTTGTTTTTTTGTTTTTTTTTTTTTGAGACAGAGTCTTGCTCTGTTGCCCAGGCTGGAGTGCAGTGGCATGATCTTGGCTCACTGCAACCTCCTAGATTCAAGCGATTCTCTTGCCACAGCCTCCCAAGTAGCTGGGATTATAGGTGCCCGCCACCACGCCTGGCTAGTTTTTGTATTTTTAGTAGAGATGGGGTTTCACCATGTTGGCCAGGCTGGTCTCGAACTCCTGACCTCAGGTGATGCACCTGCCTCGGCCTCCCAAAGTGCTGGGATTACAGGCGTGAGCCACCGTGCCTGGCCAGTAATTATCACATTCATATTATCAGACCTTTATACTATTGAGTAAAATGCTATTTGTTTGCATTGTTGTTTTAAAATCACTAAGTTAAATTTTTTATCTTTTTTTTCAGCCATCAAAAATAAGGATTAATTTAGAAGATAATGTACAATATGTGTCCATGAGAAGTAAGTTGATTCCTGAATAGGTTTTAGGTTTTGTTAGTTTGAACTTCATATGATTAAAATGATTTGTGTAAGTGTATGAGTTGATGAGAAACTGAAATAAAATGTGTTATTTGTACACTGAAATGTAAAGTTTCAAGGTTTAGTAACAACTCCTGAGGTTATGGGTTGAATAATGTGCACAAATGCCAATTTGTTCTCCATAGAACAGTCTATATTTAAGGCTGTTTTCTCAGAATTCCTCCTGGGAGAGAAATGTACTCTTTCCTTCTTGTCCCTTTTCTTAGGTTAATGTTTAGGGTGTCTGTTAGAGGAGATAGGATGTAAATGGCTCTAGTTCCCTCTTCTGGAAGTTTTCATGATAGACTGCCCCACCTCAGCCTCCTAATCTCAGTGGATAGATAGTGCAAGTCAGTGTGAATCTTAGAAATGCTAACCCTTAGTTTTTCCTCAGTGCCTGCCACAGTCTCACCCATAGTTGGTCACTGAGTTTGGTCAGCTTCACCTTTGATGTGTTTCTTGCGTCTGTCCCATACCACCAATTTATTATAATATCTAACATTTATTGAGCTCATACAGTGCCTGGCACTGTATTAAGCTCTCTGCATGGATTGTCACAACGACCCTTCAAAATACAGGTGCGGATTAGAATTCTTACTTTATAAAGGCCCAGAGAGGCTGAGTGACTTGCTCAGAGTCAGGGTTGAATCTTGCCTCTCTGGCGCAAGAGCCCAGAGTCTTTACCACATCGAATTGCTTCTCCTCGTTCAGGGTCTGACTTCCTCTGTAGCTGAAGTTGCTGGGTGTCCTTCTGAGAAGGCAGTCAGTGTCCAGGCTCTCCAGCCTGGGTGCTAGAAAACTCCAGGGGGATTTGTCTAATACAGAAATGGGGTTGTTATATCATCCAACCTAAGTTCTTCAGTGACACTCTTTTACGTGTAGAGAAAACCCTGATTCCTCGTATATTTGATTTTAAGTGTTTGTATTACATTCATAAGCCACTTCATATTAAAAGAAACTAGGCAGTAGAGAATGGGTAGACGGAGCAGACCAGGCCATTGTAGCTGTTTCTTGCTTAACGCCGCAGCCTTTTCTCCAGCATGCTGCCGCCCTCCTCCACAGCTCAAGCTACACCACCTGTGGTCCCCGAAGCACCGCAGGTTCTCTAAGGCTGCTTTGTCTTCTGAGGTGTGGTTCCCTCTCCCTCACTTCAGCCCCTCACCCTCTGTCAGAGTGGGCAGACACCGCCCATTTGCCTTCCTGTTCCCTGTGCCCAGTGTACTCCCATCAAGAGGCCTTCCCAGTTTCCCCCTGCAGTGAAGGTTTGATTTCGTGCTATCGGGTGACTTTGAATACCTCTCTTAGCACTTACCTCAGTACGTGCTGAGCAGTACATATCAAAATTCCTTAAAAATGTCCAGGTAAGGGGACATACAATAATTTCACGACAAAAAGATTCGTTGAAATATTAAGAATTCCTTATTAGACTACGGAGTTGCTTTGGTGTAAAGACCTCTGTAATCCTATTCATATCCCTTCAGCAACTGTCACGTTTTTGGTGTTTCGTTATACGTGTTCTTTATAAAATAACATCATAGAAATATACTTCTCCTGAGCATGGAAGACCATGCCTTGTTAATAATTACTATAATTAAATATATGCTTTTTAAAGTTAGAATTTCTCATTTGTAATCTTCTTGAGTTTGTTGTAGAATTGTGACCTTCTACTTCCAATTAAAAATCCTTTTAAATTCCTAATTTACCCCTATTTAATCTTAAGTGTAGGAATGGGCTCCAGAGAGAAGACATTTATATTATGAAATATGTACCTTTGTTCCTGAAGTAACCGCCAGTGGTCTTTAAACTAAATGTGACATTGTGGAGGTTCTGAGTAAGGACATTTCTGGCTGAAGGTAGGATGGACATTTCTTTGAGGCATACTGACTGTGGTGTGCTGTGGAAGTGGAGAAAAAGAAAGTCATATATTCCACACCAGAGTGACAAAGTTATTTTAGAAATTATTTTTTCTGCAAACCAAGCCATAAGAACTTTTTCTTAGTATCAAATTGGAAAAGATGACAAGATACTTAGTTCTGGCAAGCGCGTGAGATGAGGTCCGTGTATGCCGCATAGAATGGATAGAACCCACAACCTGCAGAGCTGTTTAGCAGTACATATCAAAATTCCTTAAAAGTGTCCAGTTAAGGGGACATACAGTAATTTCGCAACAAAAAGATTCGTTGAAATATTAAGCAAAATCGTAAAGTTGGAGATAGTCTGAATTTCTAATATTGAGATAAATAGCAAATACTGCATACAGTTAAGCATACAGCCATTAAGAATAATGTTGAAATACATTTGTTGACATGTCAGGATGTTCACAATATTGTGCTAAAAGAACATGTTGCAAAATTGCATGGTCCTGTTTTTGTTTTTAAAAACTATATATATGATTGACACACAAGTGTGAGTGTGTTAGAGGGGTGTGTGTGTATGAAAACCCAAGCCATAGTAGGTGAGTGAGGGAATTAAAGGGATTTTTTATCATTTGTCTATCCGTTACATTAATACAGAGTAGTGAATATTTTTAAAAATAGAGATAGTGGGCCGGGCGGGGTGGCTCAAACACCTGTAATCCCAGTACTTTGGGACGCTGAGGCGGGTGGATCACAAGGTCAGGAGTTCAAGGCCAGCCTGGCCAATATGGTGAAACCCTGTCCCTACTAAAAACACAAAACAATTAGCCGGGCGTGGTGGTGCACGCCTGTAATCCCAGCTACTCCGGAGGCTGAGGCAGGAGAATTACTTGAACCCAGGAGGCGGAGGTTGCAGTGAGCCAGGATCGCGCCACCGCACTCCAGCTCCAGCCTGGGCAACAGAGTGAGACTGTGTCTGAAAAAAAAAAAAAAGAAAAGAAAAAATAGAGATACCACTGTTGGCCGAGGTATGTCATCATTGCCTTAATAGAAGACTAGTTTGAGCTCTTTCAAAACATTGGTCAGACAACTTACACTATGACATGGATAGAGTCATTAAAAGGGGACAAAAAGCCAGTTCTCTGCCTTTGCTTAGTAAAGAATTCCTTCACTTGAAGACCAAATGAGAAATTTAATTTTAAAAACCATGTGTAATTCTATTCCTGAGAGTGGTATGGATGCAAATGTAATCTCACTGCTTTGTCTGAGAAGATGCTGTAGACTTGTAAAAGTCCACATGCTCAGTGGACACTGGTTGCATATTTCAAATACTCCTTTATTTAAATTTAAAGCCTTTGTTTAGAGCCAGGATAGGCCAGTGAATTTTTTCTCCAATTTAAGAGATTTATTTCATAGAAACCAGCTTTGATTTGGTCAATGTGTAGGGATTTCTGTAGATGTCTGCTCTCTGATCAAGAGGAAACAGATGATTTTTTAAAATGAGTTGAGAAATGTTATTTAAAGTTTTACAAATATGTTTATTTTGTTTCCCAGAAGCTCTAAAAGTGAAGAGACCTCGTTTTGATGTATCACTGGTTTATTTAACTCGAAAATTTATGGATCTTGTCAGATCTGCTCCTGGGGGTATTCTTGACTTAAACAAGGTTGCAACGAAACTGGGAGTCCGCAAGCGGAGAGTGTATGACATCACCAATGTCTTAGATGGAATCGACCTTGTTGAAAAGAAATCCAAGAACCATATTCGATGGATGTGAGTTGCTTTCAAACTTTTCATGGCTTTTTTTCTTTCTCATCAAGTGACAATTCCGTGCTTAAACTAGATAGTAGCAATGTTTTGACAATAGAAAACAAAGGTACAACTTCTTGTTAGGAGAGAATTCTGTAAAATTTTCTCACATCATCCTGGAGAGTACATACATTTTTTAAAAAGTATTTCCTCAGTTCCAGTTGATTACTGATATGGGAAAATCTGTGAAGGTTGTAAAACAGTGGTTTTCACACGGCCGTGTAGTAAACACCTAGAGGCTTACTGCCTCTGGAGGTGTAATTCGGTAGATCCGAGGGAAAGCAGGAAAGTACATTCTCAACAGGTAGCCCAGGAGATTATGACGTAGCGAGGTGTTTGAAACACTGCCCTGAATATTAAAAGAAAAATCAGACAGTGTCTAGAAGGCAGTTGCTAAAGACTTGACATGATGAGGAGGAATCCAATGGAAAGGGAAGCTGAAGACTGGCATAGATAAAGGTATCTGTGCGTGCACACATAAGAAGAAAGCTGTTAGAATAGGCAAGTATTTTGGGACAGGGAGAAATCGTTGCAGCAAATAAGTACATAGTGACCTCTCAGGCAAATGCAAACCTACCAAGAAAGACTGTAAAATGATCCTAAATAATTAACGTAGTTATTAGAGGAAAGGGATTCATAAAGGAGGTCATTTTTTCAATAGTATGGAAGTATAGGTTGAATTCTAATTTGAGCATGTTTACTAAAAAACACTTTAGGAGTTTGTATCGGCATGCATTGTGAATCACTAATTAGAATCAGATTTGAAAACTGCCAGGTGAAAGATAGAGGCAAGAACCTTTCCCTATTTATTTTCCATTAAGATTGAAAGGAAAAAATGAAAATCAGTTGTTGCCTGGTCATCATATTGGAGTAGGCACTAATTACTAAGGAAAATATGTATATCTTTTTTTTTTTTCTTTTGAGAGGGAGTCTTGCTCTGTCACCCAGGCTGGAGTGCAGTGACATAATCTCAGCTCACTGCAACCTCCACCTCCTGGGTTCAAGCGATTCTCCCACCTCAACCTCCCCAGTAGCTGGGATTACAGGCGCACACCACCACCCCTGGCTAATTTTTGTATTTTTAGTAGAGACGGGGTTTCACCATGTTGGCCAGGCTGGTCTCGAACTCCTGACCTCAGGTGATCCACCTGCCTCAGCCTCCCAAAGTGCTGGGATTACAGGCATGAGCCCCATGCCTGGCCTGAAAATAATGTCTTTTTTAAAATGATGAATAGAATCATTATATTCAGATAGAATGTGTACACTAGGGAAAAATACAGACTCATCACATTTTAGCAGAGGAACTGTCATTTAGCCAACACTTTGTTTTCATATGTAGGAACTCAAGTACTGTAAGATTATAACTTATCAGAAGCTATGTTGTAAGGACTAGGACTGAGGTTGAAGCTAGGTGTTATTGACTCTTAGTTCAGTGCCCTTTTGCTTTCTTAGGCTGTCTCTGCTGTTATTAATTTCTGTTAGGTTGTAATGTATTTTTTTTTTTTTTGAAAAAGACTGTATAAGATGAAGAACTATAAATGTATGTACAGAAGGAATAATGGCTGTCTAGAACGAAGATAGCAGAAGTTAAAAGTCCCTAGTTTCTATTGTTGTGGAAAACACTTATGGTAATCATTTGGAGAAGTTCCAGTAACCTAACTTGAAATTCCTTTGTGGTGATTTTTTTTTCTTTTAAAGAGGATCTGATCTTAGCAATTTTGGAGCAGTTCCCCAACAAAAGAAGCTGCAAGAGGAACTTTCTGACTTATCAGCAATGGAAGATGCTTTGGATGAGTTAATTAAGGATTGTGCTCAGCAGCTGTTTGAGTTAACAGATGACAAAGAAAATGAAAGATATCCTTTAAGTCTATACCTTTCTAAAATTTCTGCTTCCAAAACAGATTACTTAAGTAGTAGAATCAGCTTGGGGACTTAATTTATATATTTAAGATATAAAATTAGACCATTAAAAGTTAAAGTAATACAAAATTAGCCAGGCATCATGGCAGGCACCCGTAATCCCAGCTCCTTGGGAGGCTAAGGCAGGAGAATAGCTTGAGCCTGGAAAGCAGAGGTTACCGTGAGCCGAGATGGCGCCATTGCACTCCAGCCTGGGCAACAAGAGCAAAACTCTGTCTCAAAAAAAAAAAAAAAAATAAGTAAAAGTTGGTAGTAATATAGCCTCAAACGTACACAAATGGTAGGTTTTTTAACTTCTGTGTGGCGTTTCTTAGATTAAATTCTGGATGATGACCTCAGGGGTACAGTACCAAACCAAGGTTGATGGTACCACTTAAAATAGGAGAGTATTCATTTTTATAGTCTGAATACTATAAGGATAATAAAATATTTGTTGGCTTTTGTGAAGTTCATGTTTTTCCTAGAAATGTGTGAACAGAAGTTGATTTCCGAAACAGTGAATTGCCATTGAAGAGGTGCTTAAACTCCCGTTTGTGTCCACAGAAGCATGTTGTTGCTTAATAGCAGTGTTGCCTTGAAACTCAATGTCTCAGGGAGCTGGGGGGTGGGGCTGGGGGAACCTTGTCTTTGGTACTGACCTCCTGGGTGTCTTAGACCTGTATGCTGTGCTGTGCTGTTCCCTGTGGCACCCTTTGTGAGGGGCTCACTGATTCTGAGCTATCCCATACCCCAGATTTACTTAAAACTCTCTACAGCAGTCAAAAACCTCTATTCCTACAGTACAGTTACTGGAAGGAAAAGAAAAAAATAAGCACCAACATTACTGCAGCCAATCAGAGAAAAAAAAATGTTAGAGAAACCCAATAAATCACTCAATTGGTAAAATTTGAGGCAACACAGTGAAACAAGACGAAAAAGATTCAGGTAATGAGATGGAAAATAATTTTGGATAAAGTAATATCGCACATGATATTCTTGAGAAACTTAATCTCCAAGTCGTTTATGCCTTTTTATAGATTTTTTTCCATCTTTCATTTTGGGGGATTCTTGTCAAAGCCCTGAATGTTTTTTCTCAAAGTTATAGTAAGATCTAGCTTACTATAACTGAAAAGGGAATAGGATGAAAATTTGAATTTCTTCATGTGGTATATTTGTGTTAGGGACTCAGACTTTATTAATATTTTTCTCCAGAAATTGCCATCATAATCATAATAGTACAGCTTAAATTCTTTAGGTTGAGTTGTAAATATTGTAAAATGCTTCATTAAAAGCTTAATTTTATATGAATAATAAAGATTATCAATGGAATAATTTTTTTACTACTTTCCTTAATGCTGAACTTGTATCTCATAAAAACTAAAGACATTCTAACATTACCCTTGCATTACTGAATTACTAGAGATAAATTACTTCCCCAATAAACAGCATTCTGTGTAGAGATCCTTGACTGGGTTTTACACTAGCATATGTGACCTATCAAGACATTCATAGCATTCAGGCCTTCCATGAACAGATCGTCATTGCAGTTAAAGCTCCAGCAGAAACCAGATTGGATGTTCCAGCTCCCAGAGAAGTAGGTAACCCTGCATTTTTAAAAGGATTTAAAGAGGGATGAGGGCCGACTGCTTAGGCTGTGATTTATTGCAGTCATACTTAAGAGCCATTGTGTGCATGTGCACTCTACATCCGCTGCTGCTGAAGGCACTTCACACATTTTAACTTGCTTCAACTAACACAAGTCAAGTAGTCATTATTATCTTAAAGATGAGGAACCGAGAGCTCACAAAGATGAGTTAACTTTTTCAGGATCACCAGAATTCAAACCCAGTTAGTGTGGCTTCATAGTTTGTTTTTCACTATTGTACTGCAGTGCTTCTTAGAAGAATCACCAAGAATTGGCCCATCTTAAAGTTGCAAAAGTAAGGTCTGCTCTCAACGAAGGCACTGGGGAGTTAACAAACTCATGAAAGACTGATGAATAAACCAGAACACTAGGTTCTGAATTTAAAATGGAAAAGCAGGATTTCTGTGTCAATGAACATATTTTTGTCAGCTGCCAGCTGCTCGGTGCATTTTTTCCCTCGCAGGAAAGTTTGCATTGAAAGATAATTGCAGCAGAAGGCTGCTTGATGAGGACGGAATCAGAACCAAGGAATGTGGCCATTCTTGGGCCACATCCTCAAGACTGACAGCCTTGATAGACTCATCGGTGCTCATAGTACAGTCCTCTGCATTGCCCTGGGGGTTTGCCTCCTGCCTAGCGAGGAATGTTTTCTTGACCCGTTTTTCCTTTTGTCCCCAGCAGACCACTGTTCAAGTGAGCCCTGTATTACTCGACAGTGTATGGGTTAAGGGCCGGCTTTCATTTAACTCAGTCACACTCAAATTAGATTTCTTGGTGATGTTTCCTAGTTGTTTTATTTTTAAGAAAGAAACCGCTAATCAACACATCTTTACTTTGGGGCATAATAATTCATTCTGCAGAGACTAATGGATTTTTGGCTTTTCCCCTATGCAATGAGCTGCTTCAGACTGTAATTGCTAAATCTGGCTGAGCCTTTGATCATACCTGAGGCTTCTTTTAGAGTCCCATTTAAAGTCTCTGCACGTGGGCCCTCTTGGCCAGAGCCTGACCGTGAAGATCTGGGGACCTAGTGTGGTGGTTGGCAAACTGGCCTTAAGGTCAGATCTGGCCTGCTCCTTGTTCTTAGAAATAATTTTATTAGGACACAGCCACGTGCACATTTGTTTACATATTGTCTCTGGCTGCTTTCATACTATAGTGGCAGAGTTAAGAGGTTGTGACAGGGATAGTGTGACTCGCAAAGCCAAAAGTATTTACCATCTCACTCTTTATGGGAAGTTTGACAACACCTAATTTAGTGGAATGTGAAGTCCTCAGCTGCCTACCAGTTGAGAGTGACATTGGTTCCTTTTATCGTTTAGAAATATCTACTGAATTGTACAGGATTTATCATTCAAACCAGATGTGACCTGGCATTCTAGAAGCTGAGCACAGATGTTCTCCAGCCCACTTGTCGGGTACCAGGAAGTCATAGCAAGGACGACAAGTGAGGCTCTGAGATGTCTGAGAGGCTGCATCTCCCCAGACTCACCCTGGTGTAACATCGCAGTGAGGTGTGGAGTGGGAGGGAGCAGTGGTGTCTGTGAGTCTAGCCGAGGCCTAACTGCATTAAAGGGGAGAAAACAGACTTTGTTACAGTTGAGGCAGCTCCCAGTTAAAGCAATCATTTATAACTGGAGCTGTTCCTTAAGAATTTAGCATAATTCCCAGTAGAAGCATTTAAGTTGCCTGATATCTTATGGAAAAAGTATTTTGATTAATCCTGGGGAAATCTGAAATCAAAGGATGTAAAAATCATGGTGAGTTGTTAATAGCCCTTTATAAATAATCTTTACAATTTTTTTTGATGTTTTACTTGAGGTATATTTTGATCTTTTCCTGTGCTTTCAACTGGACAAAAGAATGGCCCTTCCATTATCTCAGGATCTGTTCATTGGTCTGGAAATCCAAGCACATATTTATCCTGTGAGACTAGGGTATTCTAGAGTTCTTTGTCATCAAAACACTTTTTGACTCGAGTACGGCCTCCTTGAAGGGTCAGCTCCTGAGTAGAAAAAGGCTCTTGAGTACTGAGGTTTTCCCATGATAGCTCTTGAGGTTTTCCCATGATAGCTCTGAAGCCATTACTGCAGGATCAAGCGTAACTGTCTTCAGCGTGTGAGTTGGCCAGTGCTTTAATGTGACTACAGCTATGGTGATTTTTTCAAATGTCTCTTGAAATTCTTGCAGTTCTAGTGAGTGAAAAAATACGGTTTATTATTTCATTCATCTTGACGATTCCTGTGTCCTTTGCTAGGACTCTATCACAGTGCACATAAGGAGCACCAACGGACCTATCGATGTCTATTTGTGTGAAGTGGAGCAGGGTCAGACTGGTAGCAAAAGGTCTGAAGGAGTCGGAACCTCTTCATCTGAGAGCACTCATGCAGAAGGCCCTGAGGAAGGTAAATATACCAGTGATTCTGGCAGTATTTTAAATAAGCACATATAATGTTGTTAATGTGTATTATGGCCTTAAGATATTTTTACTCTTCCTATCCACAAAAACATAAGTAAAAAATTACAACATAATTCTAACTGTAGTTGAGAATATTTCTGTGAGTGTTACAGTTAAATTTCTGTAGTTTTGATAGCAGTGGAGACTTAGAATTCTGTTTGGTCCCATGGTGGTACCAGCTTGCGATGGTCTCCGAATAGGGCAGGCTTTCAGTCAAACAGCGGCTCCACTCAGCCAAAGATCCTGCCCATGACCCGGCCGGGAGACTTCCCCTTCTGCACATCTTGGAGAAGGGAAAGGTCTAGACCTGCTTGACCCAGGCAGTCACACACCCGCTCAACTCAGCAAACAGCCCACTCCACAAGAGTCAGTCCTCAGTTGCACTTTTCTAAGGACGTTGCCTTTGGACCCACCTGGCCAGAGCAGTGACTCCATCTCACCTCGGAGCCCAGCTTGCGGCACTGCCCAACAGCAGATCCCAAATAGTGGAATTGCCTGAGCAGGGGGCCAGCATCCTGTGACCGGCCTGGGCAGAAGCCATCACAGTGCCCAGCCAGCAGGCCACCGACATCCGAACAAAGACCCAGCCAACTGGAGAACCGGCCTGGGCAGAAGCCATCACAGTGCCCAGCCAGCAGGTCCACCGACATCCGAACAAAGACCCAGCCAACTGGAGAACTCAACAAGCACTGTGGGCCAGGGTGGTCTTCAGCTGGCCCTTGCAGAGCCACAGGCTGGACCAATAGGAAGCTTTCACTGACAGAGAATACCTGTAATGACCAGAAGAGGGGGCTGTTGCCCGCACACAGACAACAGCACAAAGACACAAGGATTAAAGACTGGGGGAATCATGGGGGCTCCGAAAGAAACTAGTAAAGCCCTAATAAGGGAAGGCTTCCTCCATTCTCGGACGGGTGCTTTCAGGTACAAGTTCAAGTTCCGGTTTATTCGTGAGAGACTGAAAAAATTAGCCTTATGCCATTAACCTGAGAATGCGTGTTCTTGACCAGGCATCTTCAGGGTTTTCTGAAGTAGTCGGATTGTGTATTCTTTTACATATTTGCCTATCAAACCTTCACTTAGGTGAATTTCTCTCTCGTGTTCTTTTTCAGAAGAAAATCCTCAGCAAAGTGAAGAATTGCTTGAAGTAAGCAACTGATGGCATTTGAGAATTTGTGTATTACTGAGTTTTTTGGGAACATCTTTGTGGAGAATTATGCGTCAAATTTGATTCTCAGAGCAATAAATTATCCATGAAGTGCTCTCGTTCTCAGTAGCGGCATCATGGCCAGTAGTGTCTTTGAGGAGTTCGCCACTTAGATTACTGAGTAATTGTGGTTTCCACATTTGAAAACAACTCCTTTTATAATTATTCACTGCTTTTTGTCAGTGAAATAGACATCTTGCCTCCTGAAGTAGTTTCATCACAGAGTGTCATGAAAACAGACAGTCGGGCTGAAATGGACAGTTCTTTGTGGACTCTACCCTTCCCTTCAAGGAGTATGTCATATATCACAGAAGAAATTGCCTTACACTGGTTCATGTTTGCAGTTACTGTTGTACATTGGATAGATGTACACACGTATTTAAATGTGATGTCTTTGTATATATCTGTATAATGTTTCGATTACTTACAAAATACGTCTGAGTGACACTTTTCCCCTTGTACAGCCAAAATAATGTATATATGGAAAGTGACAGACAAATTCTCTAATTTCTTTGGTATCTATAACTTATTAGAATCCTCTGGATGAGGGTTAGAAGAGAGTTTTTCCAAACTTCTACATGTAGAAGTATCATAAATGTGCTACACATTTATGTTTGTGGATTTAATTAAAGTATTTTAATATGGTTTTCAATGCTGAAATTGGAGTCAGATACTTCTTGGTTTTAAGCTGTCTACCTACTTGCTGTCTCCCAGCAGCCTGGTGGCATGCCCAGTGTTTTGGGGGGCAGGGATAGAAGTGCCATCAGGAAATAGCTGAATCCATTGTGAAATATGAATTCAGTCATGGTGATCATTGGAAACTCTTTTAAGGTTTTTGCAAGTAGATTTTGTAATGTTTGTGTATGCAGCCTTGCTGTTCAGTCAGTCAAAGGGGTTTTACTTACGACAAGTTGTACCTTGCCCTCTCTCCAGCTCTACTCCCACATTTTCACGTACGTAGCTATTTCTACCTCATTGGGTAAGTCATTTACCACTCTGTGCCTCAGTTTACTCTGTAGTTTACCATTAGACTGTGAGCTCCTTGAGGGACTTTGTCATAATCACTGTTATATCCCAGTGCCTCACACCATGCCTGACCCTTAAGAAGTGCTCAATAAATGTTTGAACAAATAAGTGAGTGGAGTGAGTGAATTGTAAAATCAGACTAATAGTATTTGGTTTGTCTATCATACAAGATTCCTGTATCGTTTGAATTCAGATTGTGAACCTTGTTTTTAAAGAAATGAAGCAACTTCAAATTCAGACTGTGTTTAAAAAGATTTAAAATCAGAATCCAAAATCAAAGTATTAAAAAATAATGCTGAGTGTTTAGGATTCACATACCTCTGAGCTCCAGTGGCTTTTGCCAGTCCTGTCCCTCTGCTGAGCACCAGCGCCTTCCTGCAGCGGTCCTGCCGGCGGGTTTCTGTGCACCTGGGGATAGAATATGCTCTTCACTGGGTGGTTAGCCCCAGTGCTTTTCCTCCCTCTGTTTTATTGTTTGAAATTAGCCAAAGAAAAGCTGCAGGGGGCGCTGCTGATCATCATCGGACCGGTTGGTCATGCTGTGTGACAGAATTGGGAATACAGGAGGAAGAGCAAGCCTAGGGTAAACAATAGGCTGGGACATGCTTGATGAAAGCAAGAGTTTCGGCAGGTCACTGTGTGTATGTAGGTGAGGTGCTCAGTAGAAAAGTCTGAGCTGTATAGTAGGTCGGACAGATGTCAGTTTAGAGGTGGTAGTTTAAACCGCAAGAGTAGGAGGGGTCATCTGAAGAGTACAGCAGGTCCAAGGGTATCTGTATTTAAGGAGAAATACAGAAGAAAAAGTCTCCTGAGAAGGAATAATGGGGTGGTTCGGGAGGGAGAAGGCAGTGTCCCAAAAAACCAACAAAGGTTTTACCAAAGGTAATGCCATCATTTCTGAGCAGCAGTTCCTTACTTGTGAAAATGTGACAGATGTTCTCCTTTACAAATTGTTCTGAAGGTAAAATGAGATCATGTAAACGAAAATCCTTTGTAGATTACAGATGTGTGTTATAAATGAAGTATCTCTCGAGTCACTCCATCTTCTGGCGTTTGGTCTCTGATTTTTAAAACGGATAAAATAAGCATCCCATGAACTCGTTTCTGGGCCCTTCCTCCTCACTAACCCTAACCTTTCCAACCTCACTGAGCCACCTCTGAGTGCACCGCTTCTTCCTTCAGAAACCTTGAGTGATCCGTGTTTCCTTCAGGCTGAAGTGCAGACTCTGGATATAGAAGAGCCCCAGCCTCGCTTTCCAATCTTGCCTTGGTACCTGCCTTGCGGACCTTCACCTCAATAAATCGGTCTCATCACTACCTGAAGCACACAGTGAACTTTCCCATCTCCCTGCCTTTGCTCTTATCCTATTCTCTTCCTGTTCTCTGTGTTTCAAAATCACATCCTATTCTGGACCTGGTGTCACCCGTGCCTCCCCTTTACTCCTACCCTGCATGCAGTTTACACACAGCACGCAGGTGGCCATCTTCCTTCCTCGTAAGTTGCTGTGGCTAATTTCCCAGCTGCCATTCCATGTTGTCAGAGTGTAAGGTCATGTCTTAATATGTATTTATCATATTAATATAGTGTTCAAGTATGATAGGGTTTGGCTGTGTCCCCACCCAATCTCATTTTGAATTGTTTTCCCATAATCCCCATGTGTCATGGGAAGGACCAGGTGGAGATAATTGAATCTTGGGAGTAGTTTCCCTGCATCCTGTTCTCGTAAGTTCTCACAAGATCTAATGGTTTAATAGGGGCTTTTCCCTTTGCTCGGCTCTTCTTCTCCCTCCTGCCACCATATGAAGAAAGATGTACTTGCTTCCTCTTCCACCATGATTGTAAGTTTCCTGAGCCAGCCATGCTGAACTGTGAGTCAATTAAATCTGTTTCCTTTACAAATTACCCAGTCTTGGATATGTCTTTATTAGCATTGTGAAAATGGACTAATACAGTAAATTAGTACCACAGAGAGTGGTGCACTGCTGTAAAGATACCCGAAAATGTGGAAGCAACTTTGGAACTGAGTAACAGGCAGAGGTTGGAACAGTTTGGAGGGTTCAGAAGAAGACAGGAAGATGTGGGAAACATTTAGAACCTCCTAGAGACTTGTTGAATAGCTTTGACAAATTGCTGATAGTGATAAGGACAGTGAAGTCCAGGCTGAGGTGGTCAAGATGGAGATGAAGAACCTATTGGAAACTGGAGTAAAGGTCACTCTTGCTATGCAAAGAGACTGGCAGCATTTTGCCCCTGCCCTAGAGATCCATGGAACTTTGAGAGAGATGATTTTTAGGGTATCTGGCGGAAGAAATTTCTAAGCAGCAAAGTGTTTGAGAGGAAGCAGGGCATGAAAGTTTGGCAAATTTTGCAACCTGATGATGGGATAGAAAAGAAAACTCCATTATCTGGGGAGAAATTTAAGCTGGCTGCAGAAATTGCATAAGTAATGAGTCAAATGTTAATCACCGAGAGAATGGGCAAGATGTCTCCAGGGCATGTCAGAGACCTTCCAGCAGCCTCTCCTATCACAAACCTGGGAGCCTACGACGGGCCCCCCTGCTCTATGCTGCACTGGGACATGTTGCCCTGCATCCTAGCTTCTTCAGCTCCAGCCTTGGCTAAAAGGGGCCAACATAAAACTCAGACTGTTGTTTCAGAGGGTGCAAGCCCCAAACCTTGGTGGCTTACATGTGGTGTTGGGCCTGAGTGCACAGAAGTCAAGAATTAAGGTTTGGGAACCTCTGCCTAGATTTCAGAGGATGTGTGGAAACATCTGGATGTCCAGGCAGAAGTTTGCTCTCTGGAGAACTTCTGCTAGGGCAGTGTAGAAGGGAAATACGGAGTTGGATCCCCCACACAGAGTTCTGACTGGGGTACTGCCTGGTGGAGCTGTGAGAACAGGGCCACCATCCTCTAGACCCCAGAATGGTAGTCTTGCCCTCTGCACCCTGAAAAGTTGCAGACACTCAACATCAGCCTGTGAAAGCAACCCAGATGGGGATGGGGTGTACCCTGCAAAGCCACAGGGGTGGGGCTGCTCAACGCCTTGGGAACCCACCTCTTGCATCAACATGACCTGGATGGGAGACATGGAGTCACAGGAGATCATTTTGGAACTTTAAAGTTTAATGATTGCCGTATTGGATTTCGGACTTGCATGGCACCCATAGCCCCTTTGTTTTGGCCAATTTCTCCCATTTGGCACGGGTATATTTACCCAATCCCTGTACCTCCACTGTATCTAGGAAGTAACTAACTTGCTTTTGATTTTACAGGCCCATGGGTAGAAGGGACTTGCCTTGTCTGAGATGAGACTTTGGACTTGGACTTTTGAGTTAATGCTGCAGTGAACTAAGACTTTGGGGGACTTTTGGAAGGGCATGGTTGTGTTTTGAATTATGAGGACATGAGATTTGGGAGGGGCCAGGGACAAAATGATATGATTTGGCTGTGTCCCCACTGCAATCTCATCTTGAATTATAGTTCCCATAACCCCCATGTGTTGTGGGAGGGACCAGGTAGAGAAAATTGAGGCTGTTTCCTCCATCCTGTTCTCGTGATAGTAAGTTCTCACAAGATCCAACGGTTTTATAAGGGGCTTCCCCTTGGATCGGCTCTCATTCTTCTCTCTCCTGCTGCCATGTGAAGAAGGACGTGTTTGCTTCCCCTTCCACCATGATTGTAAGTTTCCTGAGGCCTCCTCGGCCATGCTGAACTGTGAGGCAATTAAACCTCTTTCCTTTATAAATTATCCAGTCTCAGGTATGTCTTTATTAGCAGCATGAGAATGGACTGATACAATGTTCAGTAAGTTGTTACTAGTTGATAAGTGACCTGACTACATCATTCGACCCAACTCCCAAGAATTTTTTTTTTTTTTGAAACAGAGTCTCGCTCTGTCACCCAGGCTGGAGTGCAGTGGTGTGATCTCAGCTCACTGCAACCTCCACCTCCCAGGTTCAAGCGATTCTCATGCCTCAGTCTCCAGAGTAGCTGGGATTTCAGGCATGGACCACCACACCTGGCTAATTTTTGTATTTTTTTAAATAGAGGTGGGGTTTTACCACGTTGGCCAGGCTGGTCTCGAACTCCTGACCTCAAGTGATCTGCCTGCCTCAGCCTCCCAAAGTGCTGGGATTACAGATGTGAGCCACCACACCTGGTCCTGAGAATCTTTTTTAAAAGATGACTTCAGGATGGGCACGGTGGCTCACACCTGTAATCCCAGCACTTTGGGAGGCCAAGGCAGGCGGATCACAAGGTCAAGAGATCGAGACCATCCTGGCCAACATGGTGAAACCCTGTCTGTACTAAAAATACAAAAGTTAGCCGGGCCTGGTGGTCTGTGCCAGTCGTCCCATCTACTCAGGAGGCTGAGGCAGGAGAATCGCTTGAACCTGGGAGGTAGAGGTTGCAGTGAGCCGAGATTGCGCCACTGTATTCCAGCCTGGCAACAGAGCGAGACTCCATCTAAAAAAACAAAGAAAAAACAAAGATGACTTCAATAACCAACAAACAAACTGAATTTGTAATGAAAGAAAAAATGATTACCAAATTTGCATTTTGCTAAAAGTTATACCCCATCTGACTAATTGTCCTTTGCCTCAGCAAAAGATAAGCCCCCCTGTGCTGTTGTTGTCTAGAGGAAGGCTTTAAACTTGACACAGCTATGACTCCTTTTGTGCCTCCCTTTTGACGGTTTTGGCCCCAGGGATGCATGTATTGGCTGGAGTTAAGTGAATGCCCAAGGCTAGCAAGTGAATGATGGTGCCACTGAGGGCTTGAGGGCCTTAGGACATAACTAGCGTTTCACTTTCATACATGAAACTGTTTCTTCATATCTCAGAAACGGGCTACTTGATTAACACAATTAAAAACCACCTGGGTCATTAAAAGCAACCCATCGTATTACAGTGTTTCAGAGTTGGCTTTTCAATTCTTTAGCGATTGACTTACCCCACCCTCCAAGCGGTGCGCCCCAGCCTTGCTAGGTGTTAGCTGCAGATTAAGGCAGTGCCTTCTCCTGGCTTTATCTTTTGCTTTTGCAGTTTCTCTGACTACTAAAGACAGACCTGGTGTCTTGTTGGACTTAGGCCCTATTGTCACTCCAGTTAGGTGGGAAAGAGATGATGTTTGGGGCTCTCAGCGTGGCCTTCAGAGGGCAGGAAGCGAGGGCTCAGAGAAGCAAGGAAAGATCTGAGAGAAGGTAAAGAAGCAAAAAACAAAAGGAGGAAAGAGCTAGGATGACAGGACAGGGAGAGAAGAAAGGGGGACACGGTATAAAGGAAAAGCAGTGGGAGAAGTGAGGAGGAGTGACAGTGTGGCCTGGGAGAATGGGAGTCTGCAAAGTCAAGGTGTGGGTTCAAGCAAGGTGACCATCACCGCAGCCGGAGGAGCGGCCCCAGACCACAGTCTCGAAGGCGAGATGCCCAGAGGTGGAGGGTTGCAACTCACCTTGAAGCTACCACTTGGCGAGTTCTGATGTAGTTTCAAGGAAGGATGTCCTTTGGGATCTGAAGAGGCTACTAAACAACTTTCCATTTTCCAGCTACATATTTATATGAGGCTGGGTTTTCCTTTATGTATGTAAACCAAAACATATCACAGCAGAATTCACACAAGCCGAGAGGAAAATCCATCTGTCTTCTATTAGGCCAGACTTCAAGAGATTTGTGAAATGTAAAATAATGCCTTCTTTACTAAATTGTTTTTGTCTTGGAAAACATAGTTATTTTTCATAAAAATATTTAACATGTGTTTACTATTTTTATTTTTAGATGAGTTAAATACTTAGATAATTTCTTAGTTTTAATGTGTAATACTTTACATATCAGTCAGTATAATACATATATAAACAAAAGCTTTTTGGGGTATTTAATATTTTAGAGTTTAAGGAGGTGCTGAGGCCCGAGCTTATTCTACCCAAGGGCTCGTAACTACAGGCAGCCCTCCTTCTTTTGAGAGAGCTGAAGGGGGGGCCCGCATGCACCCATGTTCACCCCCGCCACACACACACAATACGTTCCCTCCTTTATCCAAACACCCACAGTGACTCAGGATAATCACGTGGACTTAAAGCAGTGGCCAGCCACCCTTAAAAAAAAATAGTGCTGGCCCCAATGTCTTTATTCTTGCTCATTGAGCCTTTCTAGTTCCCATTCTTTTATTTCAAATGAAAGTAATTGTATCCAGCCAGTCATTCACATTATTTCTAGCTAATGTTTGTGAAAATTTAGGCTGTCAGGAAAAATGACTCTGTACACATGGCTGATGACAAAAGAAGGGAGCATTTTCAGAACTACACTAGCATTAGGCTTCTGTGTAGAGGAACCTGGATTAGAGTGACACTTTTGGCCTCTGCTACTCCCTCAGTCACCCTTTCCTTTTAGAAGCAAAGGGGGTGGCTTCTCTGAGTGTGGAAAAGGGAACTGGACATGAAAGGCTCAGTCACTTTGGCTTTCCTCCCTTCGGGAATTTCCTGCCTTTGGAGATACACATCTGGATTGACCTGAGGGGGACTCCTACAGTTGTCCAGTTGTGCCAGTTGTTCTCAGCTGGGGACATTTTGTTCCCCAGGGGATACTGGGCAATGCCTGGAGACAGTTTTCATGATCATGACTGGAGTGCTGTTGGCATCTAGGAGTGGAGGACGAGGATGCTGCTAAACCTAGTGTACAGGATAAACCCAGCAACGGTCACCCGGTCCAGCGTGCCAATGGCGCTGAGGCCAAGAGACCCAAGTTAGGTCAGTAACAAAGGCAGGTAATCTGTCCATTTCGGGAGGAAGTGCTAACAAGCCCTTTTGCCCACCAATCTAAAGCCACATCCCCATCAGCTTTATTAGTAATAGGAGGGAGAGTTTTACCTCTATCTTTTTGTCTATCAGTTGATTCCGACCATGGAAGGGGAAGAGGAATATTACTTATTGAGAAAATAATCTGTAACAGACTTTGCACTGGGGCTCCATATTAGTAAGGAGTAGATTCAGCTGCAACACAGACACATACACACAACACACAACGGCGGCTTAAACAAGACAGAAGTTTATTTCTCTCACGCATGTAGGAAGGAGACAGTCCCGAGTTGGTATTGTTCTCCAAAAGGTCAGGAACCAAGGCCCCTTCCAGGTGTTGGTTCTTCATGCTTGACTTCCATTCCCAAGGTCGCTTCAAAATCCAAGGGAGCTGCTGGAGCCCACCCCATAATAGTATGTATTATTTACATGCTAGCCAGCGGGAAGGATGAAGAAGGGTACAATTCCTCTCCTTAAGGACACTTCCAGCAGGTTGTGACCGCACTTTAACTGACATCCATTGGTCATAGCTTAGCTACTTAGACTTAGAAATGCCATGTTTAGAGGAGGGAGGTACAGCCACGTGCCCAGCTAATGACCAAGAATTCTGTTGCTATTCAAGAAGGGAAGAATAGGAACTGGATATGGTAGATACTCAAGTGTCTATCAAGTTCTGGTTCCCCTCCCCTTCTGGGTACCAAAAGATGGAACCTATTAGCGAGGCCATCTGGTTTGTTCTAGCCAGTTGGCTATGATGGGAAGTGAGACGTGGTGACAAGATTATAGTCTCCAGTAGCTCTCTCCTGCCAAGGAAGCCACAGGTTCCAGATGTAGCTACAAGGCACTGGAGCCTCCACTGGCCTGGATCCCTCAGAGACTGAATGGGAATGGAGCCTCTGCCAATCTACATGCAACATGAACTGTATCAAAGCACTGAGATTTATTTGAAGTTAATTTTTACTGCAACATAACTTAGCCCATCTTAACTAATATGTTTGGGGACAACTAGCAGTCTCTATCACAGGTCAGTGAGGGAAAGAATAATGCAGTCAAAATAGCCTCACAGACTAGTGTCATAAATGCCTTCGGATCACTCGGAACTGTTGACAGTTGCTAATGATGGGCAAAGTTGAAACACTAGTCACTCAATGAAAAGTGACCCTCTGAATGTATTTGTTTGCTACTAATATAATGGGTGCCTAACACAAATTTGGGTGATGATTGCCATCTGGCAGAGAATTCACGATTATTCAGATTTCTTCACTTGCTTTCAATTAAACAGATGCTGCTAAAGAATAGCATTGACTTGAAAAAGACATTTCTGGATCACATTCTTGTTAACAAAATGAATTCATGTAATTTTTATATATCAACTCTAAATGAATCAACTTGGTGAGAAAGAAGTCCTTGCTCTCCAGAAGTCAGCGTAGTGCCCTGGCTCTGTGAATTGTTCTGTTCTTGCCATAATCTGGTCTGCAGGGATTGTGACTCTTTTGAGCCTTCTCAGGACATCACACTGTTCTGTGACATTGGACCTGTTGAGCAGGAAGGAGCAAGTACCCCAGATGTCTTCGTAAGACATACGTGTGCCAAGGGGGCAGTAAATGCATTTTTGATAGCAAGGTCTGTGGCAGTCAGGGTCCGGTAAGAAAACCGTGGTTGGTATTACAGCAGAGGTGAGTGAAGACAGGAAATGGGTTACTCAGATGTTGGAAGGCTAAGAAGCAAAAAGGGGATATTGAGGTAACAGATATAAATACATTCAGGGGCTGACTGTGGGTACACTGCTTATGAATTAGCCCTGCTCTTCAAGGAGCAGTTATTTAAAAAATAAAAATAAATTCAGGAAGTGACTACCACCCCTAGGAAAAAGTAGGGATACCATAATGTAGGAGCTCATAGGAGAGGTCCCCATGCGGCTGGCACTTAGACCTCGGAGGAGATGCCACCACAGTGCTTGGACTTCCATTGGGGAAGGAGACACCCACCGAATGGCTGGGGCTCAATCCTCTGATTGGGGGACGGCACAGCTGGTGTGCCACCCCAAAGGGGTACAGCCACATACTGGGGCTGCCTAAACAATCTGGAAACTGGAGCCATCACTATCTTCTATTGCTGTGAGGACACTGATGGGAACTAGAATAAGGAAGAAAAGTTCCTCCTCTTCCCGCTTTCCACTCTCCTCCCATTGCCTCCTAGTGTCAGAACCCACCCGCTAGCAAGGGAACACAGGAAATGGGGTGTGCAGAGAGCCAGTCCCAGGATCACAGAATGGAAACTAGAAGGGCAGACTTGGATCTGAGAGAGAATAAACACCCAGCATCTGCTTCCCACCCATCATGGCCCCATGGGGGGGCAGTTCCCAGCTCTGTCCCTGGCTGACTATGATGTTAGATACATCTCACAAATATAAAATTATAATTGTAAAATTCCTTTTTATTTTTATTTATTATTATTATTATTTGAGATGAAGTTTCACTCTGCTGCCCAGGCTGGAGTGCAGTGGCATGATTTCGGCTCACTGCAGCCTCCGCTTCCTGTGTTCAAGCAATTCTCCTGTCTCAGCCTCCTGAGTAGCTGGGATCACAGGCATGCGCCACCACGCCCAGCTAATTTTTTGTGTTTTTAATAGAGACAGAGTTTCACCATTTTGACCAGGCTGGTCTCAAACTCCTAACCTCAGGTGATCCACCCACCTCAACCTCCCAAAGTGCTGGGATTACAGGCATGAGCCACCAAGCCTGGCCAGATTCCTTTAATTCTCCTATTCTGTAATCCTAAATTGAGATCTGAGTCCAAGGTGATTGCAAGTCCACGTTGATAACTGGAATATTTGTTTCTTAGATGGTACATTTTGTCACATGATTTGACCTGTGTAAATACAAACCAACCTCACTGGATATACAACTGTTTTCCTCAGCTTCATTCTCCTTTAGAGTAATGAGTACAATAATTTGCCATCGCGATTTATGGCCCTTTCATCGTCAAGGTCACTTTCTGTTTTCTTTGCGACTGTAGTCAGCGCACACACATGCTGAGGACATAGCACCTACCTAGTTCTCCTCTATTTATAGCCTGAAACTGTAGTGAGAGAAGTTAAAACCTTACGGTCTTTTAACTTGCCAGGTTAAAACCTGGCAGTGGTATCTACAAAGGTGGCAACATCAAGTGCTTATACTGTCCCGCAAATTGGTGCCAAGAATGCAAACCCACTGGTCTTGAAGCTGAACGTGTCTCAACACAGACCCGCGAAGCTCACACATGAAGCGGTTGTGTGGTCGAGGCTGGGGGCTGTTCTCAAGCATTTTTGTAACATTTCAGTCATGAAGCGCAGCACCTACGGTGCCGTGTAGGCGGAAAGAAAAGAAAGCCACCCACCCTCCGTCACATTAGGAACTGAGCTGCTTTGCACATTTCTTCCAGAATTCTAGGTGTTCCCAAAGGCAGCTGGAAAACTAAATGGCTAAATGAAAATCTGAAGAACACAGCAAAACTGATGGGGGAAAATTATTTTCCAATTTAATCCAAGTTGTATATGGCTTGTTTCCTTTAAATCCCCATTGATGCCTGTTTATAAAGAGAGAAATTTAGTTGAAATCCAAGCATTTAAGTTTTACTAATCTTTGTATTCTGCTTTATTCCTCCAGGAGTTAATAAGCCTCCTTTCGATGTATTGCTGTTTCTTTGTGGTAAAATGTGCATGGGTCTTTCTTTTTGAAATGGAATCTTGCTCCATTGGCCAGGCTGGTCTCAATGTCCTGGGCTCAAGCAATCCTCCTGCCTCGGCCTCCCAAAGCGCTGGGTTTCCAGGCGTGAGCCAGCTTGCCAGGTCTGTATGGATGTTCTGAAATCCGCTCCTGATGGCATTCTTGATTTAAATGAGATTGCATCCACACTGGGAAAAACCAGGAGCGTACTGCCTCGTAATCACGTTGCAGTGTTCACCTTGTTCAGAACAGACCCCAGCATCACAGTCAATGGATGTGAGTTGTCTTAAAACTTTTCACTGTTTTTAAGCATTAGTAACATAGGAACGATGTTGCTTTTAAAAAGCTGAATATGCCAATAATTGGAAATTGGGACCAGGCGTGTTGGCTCACACCTGTAATTTCAGCACTTTGGGAGGTTGAGGCGGGAAGATTCCTTGAGCCCAGGAGTTTGAGGATGCAGTGAGCCATGATCACGCTACTGTGCTCCAGCCGGGGCAATGGAGCAAGACCCTGTCTCTTAAAAAAAAAAAAAAAAAAGTAGAAAACATATGGATTAAATGTATGTTCAATAAAAATTAATTACAGGGTTCTATAAAATAGTAAGCATTTTAGAGTCCTTTCTATAGATCAAGCTCTGTTATGGGCATTTGAATGACAAAAACAAAAATGGCATGTTCCCTGCCTTTAACCACAGCTTGAGAGGAGACCAGCAAATGAAAAACTACCTACCTACCCCGCAATGGGAACAGATGTCCACCAGAGGAAAGAATGAGTGAGCACGGAGTGACTAACACATTTAAATTAGGACTTGAAAGATGACTAGAAGCTCCCCAGGCATAGAAAAGGGAAGAACCTTCCAGTTGAGGAGACAAGCTATACAAAAACAGAGGAGTCAAAGAGTGTCCAGAGGGACTCAGTGTGCTACTGTAGTGGTTTCCAAACTTCACTATGACCCACAGTGAGGAAGACATTTTCCATGGTTTCCAGTGCACACCCAAGAACTTCTCAAAATAATTGCCTAACTGCCCTGCAAGATATGTTTCTATTTATTCCATTTTATTTACAAAAATGACAACATAAAGACCTAACCAGTCACAAGTGACACTGTGAAAAATGTGGTGCTAGGCTTTCTGGAACTCTCCAATTCCTGTAAGATAAAGAGTTGTCGTTTCAGGGGTGGTGGTGATGATTATTATCTAACCAGTCACTGGTGGATCAGAGTTATGTTTTAGAAAGATGGCTGCAGAGCACTATTTATAATAGCAAAGACTTGGAACCAACCCAAATGCCCATCAATGACAGACTGGATAAACAAAATGTGGCACATATATACCATGGAATACTATGCAGCCATGAAAGAGGATGAGTTCATGTCCTTTGCAGGGACATAGATGAAGCTGGAAATCATCATTCTCAACAAACTAACACAGGAACAGAAAACCAAATACTGCATATTTCACTCACAAGTGGGAACTGAACAATGAGAACACATGGACACAGGGAGGGGAATATCACATACCGGGGCTAGGAGAGGCAGAGCATTAGGACATACACCTAATGCATGCAGGGCTTAAAACCTAGATGACAGGTTGACAGGTGTAGCAAACCACCATGGCACATGTATACCTATGTAACAAACCTGCACGTTCAGCACATGTATCCCAGAACTTAAAGTAAAATTTAAAAAAAGAAAATAATCAGACAATTGTGAGTGACATTCATCTCAGCAATATCTACAATAATACCTCTAGCTGCCCTAAATGTCCAAAAATATTTATTAAATAAATATAAATATAAAAAAAGAAAGATGGCTGTAGAGTAATCTAGTGAAAGTGTTAAATTACAGTCACCCAGATGGGAATCTGTTCATTCCTTCATTTCTTTAACAAATATATGTTGCACATTTTCTAAGTGTTAGATACTCTAAGATAAACAGCCAACGTCCCACTGTGAAGAAGGCCTCAGACTGATAGGGCTTGATTCTCCGTCTTCCACTTACCAGTATTAAGACCATAAGTCCTTTGCTGAACCTCTGTGAGCCTCGGGCTTACCGCTAAAATGTTAAGTGGGGAGGGGGTACAGGGAGGCATGTTGTGGCTTAAAATAAGTGTTCAGTAAATGTCAACTTTGCCCCTTCTAGGGTTGAAGGTAGCTTGAGGAGAGAAGTGACTAGTAGCAAGGAAACAAGATTATTTTTATTTACTGGTTCAGCCATTTTAGAAAATGTACAGATGATATTGACTAGGATGTTTTGCTTTTAAATACTTTGATTAATTTTCAAAACGTGGTGTAGGATTGCTTCGGAGCACAAACGGGATTTGTGTTCATGGTTTGGCTCTAGCATCCGTTAGGAACTGGACTGGCTCAGTGAGATAAAAAGGAGATTTATTTACCATGTGCCCAAAAGAGTACTCAAATACATAGGGTTGTTATATGAAGATTAAATGAGTTAATTTTTTTGTTTGCTTTTGTTTTGAGACAGAGTCTCACTCTGTCGCCCAGCTAGAGTGCAATGGCACGATCTTGGCTCACTGCAGCCTCCATCTCCCAGGATCAAGTGATTCTCCTGCCTCAGCCTCCCAAGTAGCTGGGATTACAGGCATGCACCACCACACCAGCTAATTTTTGTACTTTTCAGTAGAAATGGGGTTGGCCAGGCTGGTTATGAACTCCTGACCTCAAGTGATCCACCTGCCTCCGCCTCCCAAAGTGCTGGGATTACAGGCATGAGCCACCGTGCCTGGCTGAGTTAGTATTTTTAAGTACTTATTTTTAAGGTATTTTTAATGTACAGGGCCTGGCATACAGTAAGTACGATATAAGTGTTTTAGGCCGTTCTTGTATCGCTATTAAAAAAATACCGAGACTGGATAATTTATAAAGAAAAGAGGTTTAATTGGCTCAGTTCTGTAGGCTTTACAGGAAGCATGGTGCTGGCATCTGCCTGGCTTCTGATGAAGCCTCAGGGAGCTTTCAGTCATTGCGGAAGGGAAGCAGGAGCAGGCACATCACATGGCAAAAGCAGGAGTAGGGGAGAGAGCGGAGGGGGGCCGGGGGCGGGGGCGGTGCCACACCCTTTTAAATGAGCAGATCTCATGCGAACTCAGAGAGAGCTCACTCATTACCAAGGGGATGACCCACGCCATTTATAAGGGATCCGCCCCCATGATCCAAATACCTCTTACCAGGCCCCGCCTCCAACACCGAGGATTACAGTTCAACATGAGATTTGGCGGGAATGTACATTCAAACTATATCAATAAGTATTTGATTAAAATTCTAATTAGTAGAATTAAAACTAGTCTGAATTCTGTTTTAGTTATGGCTGTAACTGAACGAATATTTTTACTTAGAATCTTACATTCATCCACCATAGGGTCTTTTTACATGGTGGAGGGCACATTCCTTTTAAAGCATCCTTGGCTGATCTGCTTGCTGGCACAGGTGACCCATCAAGCCCTCTGCAGCATTCGAACCTTCCATGAACAGATTGCCGTCCCAGTGAAAGCCCCAGCCAAAACCAAGTGAGTTTCCTACTCCCAGAGAAGTAGACGGTGATTCATAGGTTTTAAGAAGGTGAGAACTTTTCACACGTTTGCTGTCAATTACCTAAAGCAGCCGTAGTGCTGTTGTCTTCAGGAATATGTTGTCAAAAGGGCCTACCTATGCTATCTTTGTCTGCTAGCAGTTTTGTTCAGCCCATTGTATAAGTAATATTATGCCCAAGAGGTGGATATGTTAGAGCTGGTTTTGTGGTTAATTAGTACAGTTGCTGTGGCTGTACTGTCCTCAAGGGTGTGTCTTTACTTTGTGCACTGAGCCTTCTGTGGCTATACTTGTAGTCCTGCCAGGGAGAGGAAGCAGCTAAACTATGTCAAGGCTCCTGAAGAAATGCCCAAGGCTTTTCTCAACCCCACTTAAAATGTGGGTGCACAGGCCCTCCTGGCCAGCCATTCCCAGGAGTAGGGAAGGCTCAGGCGTCTTGCTCCACAAGATCTGGGAGACAGCCAACCGGGAGGACGTGTAGGTTACTCGCGTGTGAAGTCTTAAGTTGATTGCTTTAGAAATCTCTGCTGAAAAATGTGCCCCTGCTGGGGAAGGAGAACCAACCAGTCAAAGGAGACTTAGACCTACAGCCAAGAAGGGGAATGAAGATGCTCTTCAGTCTGTGTTTCTAAATGAGGAACCCATATGTGGAATGACACATGAGGATTTGAGGCTGTTCTTCATCTCACTGCAAGTCCCTATTGAAAGGTGGCAGAGGACAGGCAATGGCATCCATGGGGCTGTCCAGGCCTAACAGCCTGAATGCAAAACAACCGGCGTGCGGGTGGCAGGACTGA